>NC_045956.1:164749547-165477047 GCF_010909765.2 Amblyraja radiata
AGTAACATCAAAGGAGATCAGCAGCCGGATGGTCCCAATTTGATGGTGGCATCAAAGTAAAGATCAATTATTCTGAAAGGCACTCTCAATTGTTATGCTTCAGCTTATGCCTCGACCCCAAGAACTTGATGGACATAAGGGCTGGGGCAGGTCGAACAGTCATATTCCTCAGGAACGCCAGATGATACTTACACTGGAATAATGTCCATCTTCCCTCATTCCTGCTGCATTTACTGGTGCTTACTGCAGAGAATCTAATTCAAAAGTGTTTCCTGGGCTGCAAAGCATTTTTTGGGGAGAGGGGTGGGTGGTCTATAAATGGAAAGCTTTCTTCTACTGGTCTCTGTAATGCATATCCACCTTTTACCCTGAGAGGATGGCTACTCTGATTAAGGGAAAAGAGACACGCATAACAAGTCTGCATGTCATGTTGCATGCAATACAATGTCCTGGCATATATTGCAGCATTCGGAGATGGACAGATTTTTGATTAGTACGGGTGCCAGGGGTTATAGGGAGAACTAGGGGTCACAGTTTAAGGATAAGAGGGAAGTCTTTTAGGACCGAGATCAGAAAATCTTTTTTTACACAGAGAGTGGTGAATCTGTGGAATTCTCTGCCACAGAAGGTAGTTGAGGCCAGTTCATTGGCTATATTTAAGAGGGAGTTAGATGTGGCCCTTGTGCCTAAATGGATCAGGGGGTATGGAGAGAAGGCAGGGATGGGATACTGAGTTGGATGATCAGCCATGATCAAATCGAATGGTGGTGCAGGCTCGAAGGGCCGAATGGCCTACTCCTGCACCTATTTTCTATGTTTCTATGAAGGCAGGAGAATGGGGTTGGAGGGGGAGAGATGATGGGCCAAATGTCTTAATTCTGCTCATAGAACATGAACTTATGAACTTTCAAGTAACCAGCACGGGATTCAGATTCTGATTATTTCATTGTCATATGCATCAGGGTGCTATGAAATTCCTTGTTTGCAAAAGAATAGCGTTAAATTTAGAGTATTGTGTTCAGTTTTGGGCACCATGTTATAGGAATATTGTTAAGCTGGAAAGGGTGCCAGAGAAGATATACAAGGATGTTGCTAGGATTCAAGGGCCTGAGCTAAAAGGAGAGGTTGACCAGGTTAGGATTTTATTCCTTGGAGTGCAGGAGGATGATGGGTGATCTTATAGAAGAATACCAAATCATGAGAGGAATAGATTGGATAAACACACAGAATCTCTTTCCCAGAGTTGGGGAATCAAGAATCAGAAGACATAGGTTTAAGGTGAGGGGGCAAAGATTTAATAGGAACCCGAGGGGTAACTTTTTTACACAAAGGGTGATAGGTTCATGGAACGAGCTGCCCCTGGAGGTAATTGAGGCAGGTATGATCACAATGTTTAAAGAACACTGAGACAGGCACACGGATAAGACAGGTTCAGAGGCATATTTGCCAAATGCAGCCAGGGGGAACTAGTGTAGATGGGACATGTTGGTTGGCGTGGGCAAGTTGGGCCGAAGGGCCTGTCTCCACGCAATATGACGCCATGACTATATATTAAACTATATTTTGTACATGGTTGATACAATTAATACAAGATAGATACAACAATAAATACAATTTAAAAAGTAAAACAGCAGGATAATGCATTGATTGTACAGTAGTGCAATCTGAACAAGTAACAATTGAATGAGGTAGGGTTAAATATAATCACATGGAACAGCAGGTGCTGGTTTACAAAAAAAGACACAAAGTGCTAGAGTCATTCAGCGGGTCAGGCAGCAACTCTAGAGAACATGGAGAGGGGATGTTGAGGATCGGGACCTTTCTTCAGATTGATGGTAGGAGGGTGGAGGGAATCTGGAAGAGACGTGGGAGCAGAACAAAGTCTGGCAAATGATAGGTGGATTACATGGTTGAAGAGCAGGAAAGCAGCAGGAATCACAGAGGGGAAGCAGTGAGAGAGGATCTCACAGGACCCCCATCAGAGAAAGGAGCAGAACTTCTTCAAAATATACTTTGAGGAGATTTTGCAATGGAGAAGTAAAATATTGACACGAGGAACTGCAGATGCCAGTTTACACAAAAAAAGACACAAAGTGCTGGTATAACTTAATGGGTCAGGCAGCATCTCTGGAGAACGTGGATAGGTGATGGTTGGTACATGGCAGCATAACCAAGAAGAAGATGTCAAGGATATAAAGGAGGTGATTGATTCAGGAGCCAGATAGCAGTGGGGAAGAAACTATTCTTATGTTTGTTTTGTTTACTGTACAGGTACAGTGAAAATCTTTTTGTGGCATGTTATCCAGTCAGTGGAAAGACTATACATGTTACTGTAAATTGCTCGTTCTAAGCTTCCCCCCAGTCTAGTTTCAGTCAAAAATCACTGAATCAAGCACTTGAACAACTAATCTTTATTTTGACAAAACACAATTACAATTCAACTACTAAACCTATCCCACCACGGGTTAGATCCTCGTATCTGCCTGATCTAGTCCTCTAGGCCTCGCTCAAACAGAGTCACTCCAGAAGTTCACGCCGTCCCAAGCGCTCTCCCAGAAGATCGATGCGGGACCTCGTGGCAGTGGATTTTATAGGTCCCGGGACCTCGAGAGGCCGAACCACATGGGGGTGGTCTCTGAACAATCCAATTATAGATATCGATTAACCCCATACATAGCAGACATTTCCATAACCCAATAATACAGCAGCTTAATACATTGTATTCAAACAGGGCTGCTCAAGGAAGCCAACTTAGGAACATTTACCCTGATCTGAAAGAAAGCCAGACAAGGCTCAATACCTCATCCAATCAACACTCGGCAAAGCAGAACTCTGCAACATTATTTACAATTATTTACAAGGTGTATGTCTGGTTTACAGTCATCCAATCCATTCTATGCATTTTGCACCTAATTGACAGGGTCTGCAGATGTTCTTATTCTTTGCTTGCAACTTGTATCTAGGCTCTAGTCAAACTGGCATCACTCCGTAGCTTGTCCCAGTTCTGCAGAGAGCAATTCCAAATTGACCAAATCCCCCAGCAGCCCTGAAGTTTTTACCCCATTTTAAAGTCCTAGCCTCTCCAATTTGGCCAGGATTAACATTACAATTGAGCTGTCCACGGTGCACAGATACAAGATAAAAGGAAAAAAGTTTAATGCAAGATAAAGCCCAGAAAAGTCCAATTAAAGATAGTCTGTGGGTTTCCAATGAGGTTGATGGTAGCTCAGGATGGCTCCCCAGTTGGTGATAGGATGGTTCAGTTGCCTGAAAACAGCTGGGAAGAAACAGTGTTCAAGAAGGAACTGCAGATGCTGGAAAATCGAAGGTACACAAAAAAGCTGGAGAAACTCAGCGGGTGCAGCAGCATCTATGGAGCGAAGGAAATAGGCAATGTTTCGGGCCGAAACCCTTCTTCAGACTGAAGAAACAGTGCCTGAAACTGGGGGTGTGCGTTTTCACCCTTCCGTACTTCTTGCCTGATGGGAGAGGGGAGAAGAGGGAGTGACCGGGGTGAGACTTGTCTTTATGCTGCTGGCTTTGCCGAGGCTGCGTGAAGTGTAGATGGATTCAATGGAAGGGAGGTTGGTGTGTGTGATGGTCTGGGCTGCGTTCACAATTCGCTTAAGTCTGGATGTCGGGGCTTTCAAGCTCCTGTATATTCTCTCAGAAGGCAGGAGAGAGAAAAGCGAATGGCCAAGGTGGCAGGCACCTTTAATGATACTTCCAACCTTCCTGATTCAGTGCACCATGGAGATGGTTTGTATTGAAGGAAGCTATGAGCCTTTGATGGACTGGGCTCTGTTCACCACTCTCTGGTGAAATCTCACTTCGATGATCAATAGCAGAGCAGATTCCATACTGGCTGAGATACACCCCATCCACAACTCCTCACTCATTCCATTACCATTGCAATGAAACAGCAGCTGGTGTCATCTACAGGATGTAACGCAGCACCGATCCAAAACTCCCTAGACAGCCCCTTCCAAACTCACGATCCTTATCAGCTAAAAGGACAAGGGTGGCAAAGCATTGAAACACCACTACCTGGCAGTTGCTCCCCAAGCCACACGCCATCCCGATTTGGAAAAATATCACCTTTACTTCAGTCACTGGCACAAAATCCTGCAACTCTCCCCCTGACAGTATTGTGGGTAAACCCACACCTGAAGGACAGCAGTGGTTCCAGAAAGCAACCCACCACCATTTTCTCAAGGGCAAGAGGGATGGGCAATTTAATGTTGTAAAGCATTACATTCATGTCGTGGTCTTGCAGCATTTCATGCTGACAGAAATAGTTTAGGTTGATTGCTGCCCTGGCTGGTAATAAATTAACACAGGCAAGGGTTATGAAGGTTATTAAAACCCCATTGCCTGTGTTCACCTATTGCTGCCCATGCTCTGTCCTCCTGCTCCGTTTTTCAAGCTTTCTATTCTGCCGCCCTCCCCCCCTCTCCCCCTTCATTCAGTCTGAAGAAAGGTTCCGACCTGAAATGTCACCTATCCATGTTCTCCAGAGAAACTGCCTGACCTGTTGAGTTACACCAGGATGTTGTGTCTTTCTGAGATAAATATATAATTATCATTCATAAATCAGAAAAAAAATCTACATGAAAAAAAATTCAACATCAAGAATATAAGAAAAAATGTGGACGAGTCAATCTGGATTTGGACAAATATTGGTATTTTTTACCATTTAAGACATGGAAGAAAACAAGCATTCCTTTCTGAGGAAGGGTCTCGACCCATCATATCACCTTTCCATGTTCTCCAGAGATGTGCCTGACCCATTGAGTTACTCCAGCACTTTGAGTCAGTTTGTTTATTAACCAGCATCTGCAGTTCCTTGTTTCCCCAACCATTCAATTGTTTGCTCTTCAATTCATTCAAAGAATAATAAATAGGAAAATATCTACCCATCAATTTTTTTTTAATATTCCAAACTCTTTGAAGAGTAGGAAATATGTTGTCAAGCTGGAATGTGTACAGAGAGGATTTCCAAGGATGTTGCCAGGACTAGAGGGCGTGAGCTATAGGGAGAGGTTGAATAGGCTGGGTCTCTATTCCTTGGAGCGCAGGACGATGAGGGGTGATCTTATTGAGGTTTACAAAATCATGAGAGGAATAGACCGGGTAGATGCACAGCGTCTCTTGCCCAGAGGTGTCAGAGGAGGTAGTTGAGGCTGGGACTATCCTAACGTTTCAGAAACAATTTGACAGGTACATGGATAGGACATGTTTGGAGGGATTATGGGCCAAACACAGGCAGTTGGGACTAGTGTAGCTGGGACATGTTGGCCGGTGTGGCCAAGTTGGGCGGAAGGGTCTGTTTCCATGCGATATGACTCTATGACTCTAATCTATTCAAAGAATAAATAAATAACAAAAAAATCTACCCATCATTTTTTTATATATTCCAAACTCATTGAAGAGTATGTGGCAAGAGTAGAGGGAAGTGCCTGGCACTGTTCTAAAGGGTTAAGATATGTCTGATTCTGGTGATGCACTATTTTGGTCATTTCAAAATTGCACACACTATTCAGCTTCATCCCAGTGAAGGAGAAAGAATCTTGGGAGCTTTGAGGTCATGATAATTAGTAATCCTACTGCAAAGTCAATATCTCATTTTTTATCTTGCGATAGCTTTGATGCGGAGCTCGATTAGTTGTCATGAACTAGGCCTGGGGGGGCACGATCAAATATCGTTCTTGTCAAAGGGCAGACATCTTCCTCAGGCTCTGAGGTCACCCTGAAAGCTTTGGCCAGGATGTGAAAATAAAAAAGTTCGCTCGTTGCAAAAGAAAATACATTTTTGCCGCAGCAAGAGAGGTCACTTTTGAAAAATGTTATATTGTTTCGAGGCCATTTTAAAAACAGGATGTATTTGCAGCCCTCCATTACGTTATGCACCAGGTCCACAACATTCTTGTGCTGAGCTGTAGAGATTGCTGAAGCAGACCTTGTGTGCCAAATTGCATATTCATTCATATAAAGAGCCCAATAAAGTGGCTGTGCAGAATTTATCTCAGTCCACACAAGGTGACCAATTTCAGAGGTGGGAATTGAAGACCCATTTTATAGCTCATTTACCGAGGAGGTTATTGAATTCAATTTGACAGTCATGAGAGCAGTTGTTGCCAACAGCACTCTATCAAAGCAATCCCACTCCATCTTTCTCTCTTTTGTCTAATAGCTAAGGTCAAAGTCGCATTAGAGAATAGATTGTTGGCCTTGTCATAATCATAATGCCTCTGCGTCTGAAAGAAATAGTGAGTTACACTTACTTAGACCCCCTCCCCCCGCACCATCATGACTTCAGGATATGCCCAAGCATGTTACAGTCCAATATGTTATTTTAAAATTTGATCACATTGAATATATGCAAAAGCTAATATGCATAAAATAAACAACCTCAAACTGCAATGTGATAATGATCAGCTAATGTTTTTTAATTATGTTGTTAAGCAATAAATATTGGCCGTGGTACTCAGGTAAGTTCTTTTGCACATCTATGAAATATTGTCATGATATCTTTTCAGGTCTGACTGAGGGAGCAATTGATTTATCCAATTTTATGCTTCTCTTTCGAATTGGGCAGGAATGGCTGCCAGCCTTCTCATATGCCGGGACGACAGATGGCACAATGGGCTAAGTGTTCGGCTGGCAACCGGAAGGTAGCCGGTTCGAATCCCGCTTGGAGTGCATACTGTCGTTGTGTCCTTGGGCAAGACACTTCACCCACCTTTGCCTGTGTGTGAATGTGTGTGAATGTGTGTGAGTGATTGGTGGTGGTCGGAGGGGCCGTAGGCGCAGATTGGCAGCCACGCTTCCGTCAGTCTGCCCCAGGGCAGCTGTGACTACAGAAGTAGCTTACCACCACCGAGTGTGACTGAGGAGTGAATGAATAATGCGATGTAAAGCGCCTTGAGTATTAGAAAGGCGCTATATAAATCCCATCCATTATATGCCAATTTACAAATTGTGCCCAGACCCACAAACTAATGAGAAAGAGTCAAGCCAACACTAAATCAGAAGATTATTTGTAAATTTGTTCTTGGGATGTGGATTTCATCAGCAGGCCCATCGCTAATTGCCCTACAGAAGGCGGTGGGGAACAGACTGCCTTTTCCACCACAGACTCAAACCAAGGGTTCCCCTTTGTGTCATTAAATGTGAAGGGGACTCAACATAGTGACCAAACGTGAGGAACATCCTGAGGAAGGATCCTGAAAAAGCTCTCTAATTCAAAAGGAATAAAGCTCTCTAATTGTGGTTTCCTTATCTATGTGGGAACAAGGGGCTGCAGATAGTGGTCTAAAAAAGTAGACACAAAGTGCTGGAGTAACTCAACGAGTTAGACAGCATCTCTGGAGAAAATGGATAGGGTATGTTTCGGATTATGGCCCTTCCTCAGACCCAAAACGTCATCTATCCATGTATTCCAGAGATGCTGCCTGACCCGCTGAGTTACTCCAGCACTTTGTGTCTTTTTCCTTATGTGTGTTTGATGTTTTATGTATGTATGCAATCTGGAGTAAATTCTGGAGATTCCAAGGGCTATTCCTTCCTGCAAATATAACACTTTCCCCCCGGCTCAGGTAGCTTTGACCTGGTAGTGACTTAGGTCCTACATAAGGATCATGATGGAGCAGCCTGGTATGTTATTCATAAAGTATGAATCTTTAACTTTTGAAGTCTTTTCTTTTTGCCTTTGGGACAGTGAAGGGGTTATCAAGGAAAGAAAGAAAACTATCTTGGCCAATGGGATACCTATGATCATATTTTCCTGAACTCCCTCCATGATGCCTGAAATTTTGGTGGATAAAATGTAAAGAGATAAATGATGAGACTCTTTCAATAGACTATAGACAATAGGCAATAGGAGCAGGAGTAGGCCATTCGGCCCTTCGAGCCAGCACCGCCATTCGCTGTGATTATGGCTGATCATCCACAATCAGTACCCCGTTCCTGCCTTCTCCCCATAGCCCTTTACTCCTCTGTCTTTAAGAGATCTATCTAACTTTCTCTTGAGAATTGGTCTCCACTGCCTTCTGAGGCAGAGAATTCCACAGATTCACAACTCTCTGGGTGAAAAAGTTTTTCCTCAGCTCCGTTCTAAATGGCTTACCCCTTATTATTAAACTGTGGCCCCTGGTTCTGGACTCTCCCAACATCGGGTACATGTGTCCTGCCTCTAGTGTGTCCAAACCCTTAGTAATCTTATAGGCTTCAATAAGATCCCTTCTCATCCTAAATTCCGGAGAATACAAGCCCAGTCGCTCCATTCTATCAACAAATGACAGTCCCGCCATCCCGGGAATAAACCTTTCCTTATCACTGTTGTTTGTTTCTGTCTGTGTCATTGGGATGGAACAGTGACACAGTGATAGAGTTGTTGCCTTATAGCACCACAGACCCTGGTTTGGTGTGGGTTATGGCCACTGTTTCTATAGAGTTTGTATGTTCTCCCCGTGACTCCGTGGGTTTTCTCTGGGTACTCTGGTTTCCTCTCCAAGCTTCAAAGACATACAGGTTTGTAGTTAATTGGCTTCTGTAAATTGTAAATTGTCCTTAGGGTGTGGGATAGTGCTAGTGTACAGGGTGATCACTGGTTGGCGTGGACTCGATGGGCCGAAGAGCCTGTTTCCACACTGTATCTCTGAAGTCTAAAGACCTAAACCTTTCCTTTGCATAAAGTCTGTAAATTTAGAAACTAATTTTCATCCAAACATAAAACTCTGAGGTTATGGGCAGCACAGTGGCGCAGTGGCAGAGTTGCTGCCTTGCAGCGCTTGCAGCACTGGAGACCCAGGTGTCTGTATGGAGTTCGTATGTTCTTCCCGTGATTGCGTGTTTTTTTTCCGATATCTTCGTTTTCCTCCCACACTCCAAAGACCTGGAGGTTGGTAGGTTAATTGGTTTGGTATAAATGTAAATTGTCCCTGGTGTGTGCAGGATAGTGTTAATGCGCGGGGATTGCTGGTCGGTGTGGACTCGGTGGGCCGAATGTCCTGTTTCCGCACTGTATCTCTAAACTCAGCTATATTAAACTCAGCTGGTTAGGCAGCACCTGTAAAGGGAATGGATAAGTGACATTTCGGGTTGGGACCCATCACTGGATTCTACTTTGAAGTCTTGAGTCTGAAGAAGAATCCCAACCTGAAAAGTTGCCTATTAATTCCATTTGCAGATGCTGCCTGAACGGCTAAGATACTCTAGCACTTTGTGTTTTACTCAAGGTTCCAGCATCTGCAGTTTGTTGTATCATGCATTTTTCATTAGGGATTGACCTTACTTTCCAAAATTATGG
Organism: Amblyraja radiata; assembly: GCF_010909765.2. Lineage (NCBI taxonomy): Eukaryota > Metazoa > Chordata > Chondrichthyes > Rajiformes > Rajidae > Amblyraja > Amblyraja radiata. The sequence continues at coordinate 164,758,858 of NC_045956.1, forward strand.
ATTGACTTATTTTCCATAATTGCAATCCTTCTTGAACGGCCATGTTGGTGCCAGAAATTTAGATGAATTCCGGTGTTTGCATTGTGCAATCAAAGGTAAATGATGTGACTATTGTTAAGCTGTGTAGACCAGCCTGACACCAGTTTCTTCTGAGTTTATGAAATGACCTGCTGATTGCACACTGCACACTTGCTCACAGGCCATTGTAATGAATGTTCATAATGTCTTGTCCTTATTTATGCTTCTCATACAAGTCACAGCTGTGGATGTCATCACATGTATCAGATGCATTAAAAAGCATAAACTAAACTTGTGATTTATTTATTCACAGTTATATAAGAGAGCAAAAGTTACCGACTTGCACTTGATGACCCATTTGAATGTCAGTGCCGTTCTAGATATTGTTGCAATGTGCAAAAGTTAGAATGTTGTGTATTATCAAGATTACTTAGTACACTCTTCAAAACTCATTGCTGCCAATTTTTGCAAATTTACATATTTGAATATTTCAATTTATTCATTCATTGTTTATTTATAAGAAATAAGGGTAAAGTACCAAAAAGCTAAAAGCATAACTATTTTGAATAAATCATTGTGAAGTTTTATTAGCAGTTGTTAACATGGACCACCTACAATGTGTAAGAAGGGATTGTGGATGCTGGTTTAAACCGAAGATAGACACAAAAAGCTGGAGTAACTCAGCGGGACAGGCAGCATCTCTGGAGAGAAGGAATAGGTGACGTTTCGGGTCAAGACCTTTCTTCAGCCTACAATGTTCCTTCCTATCTGCCTGATTGGTATCCCAAAACTACTTCCTCATATACCTTGGGATCTTTCTTAAACTAAGCCTGGCAATCTTAATCCATTGCTTTTCGTGCGAGAATTTACAAAATCTTTCCACCTCCATTGATAAAGGTTAGAAACACATTTTCCTTCAAGAGAAAGAATTCTACCAGCTGAATATATAGGCCTAGATTGTCACAGGAATTTCTATATTCATGGCGAGGGGCAGCACAGTGGCGGAGAGGTGGCACAGCTGCTGCCCTACAGCGCTAGAGACCCGGGTTCAATCCTGATTATAGGTGCTGTCTGTATGGAGTTTGTACGATCTCCCTGTGACCGCTTGATTTTCTCCAGGTGCTACGCCAAAGATGTACAGGTTTGTAGGATAATTGGCTTCGGTAAAAATTGTAAATTGTCTCAATTGTGTATGTGTATGAGGTGATCGCTGGTCGGTGTGGACTCAGTGAACCAATGGGCCTGTTTCTCCACAGTATCTCTAAAGACTAAAATCTAAAGTGGTGGCACAAGAGACTGCAGATGCTGGAACTTGAGCAAAACACAAAGTGTTGGAGAAACTCAGTGGGCCAGGCAGCATCTGTGGAGGGAATGAGGAACCATCACCTGTCCATTCCCTCTTCAGATGCTGCCTGACCATCTCGTGCCTCTAGCACTTGGTGTTTTGCCCTTTCATTCATGGTGTTGGCCAGAGTACTCATGCCAATTTCCATTTAACAATGGTTACAATCCATATGGATCAAGAAAGACCTATTTATCACTAATGTAAATACCTGAGAAGAGTTTCCCCAATGCATACATCATAATGTAAAACTTAAATCAAATTAATCTACTTTTGTTCATCCAGATCTTGTTTGTCTTGGATTAAATGTGGACTCAAATTGTTTGCAGTTAATCAAGGGCAATCCCAAAGCCACTGCAAAGGCGAGACAGACAATGTGATAAACTTCTAAACATTCTTGGATATACTTCAATATTAAACAAATATTTTTACAAGATCGATCCACTATTTCAGGAGAATGAAGAATGAAGATGGAATCAAGAATAAAGGAAGTAAAAGAGTCAGGAAGTCTTGATGCAGCTTTATTGGACTTTGGTTAGGCTGCACTTGGAGTATTGCATGCATTTCCGGCCACCCCAATACAGGAAGGTTGTGGAGGCTTTGGAAAGGGTGCAGAGAAGGTTTATCAAAATGATGCTCGCATTAGAGGGTATTAGCTACAAGGAGAGGTTGGACAGACTAGGATTGTTTTCTCTGGAATGCCAAAGGTTGATGGGACTCATGATAGAAGTATATAAAATTAGGAGAGGCAAATAAGAGTTGGTGTTGACATCATGTTTGGCATAGACATTTTGGGCAGAAGTGCCTGTACTGCGTTGTATGTGGAATTCTTTGCCTCAGAGGGTGGTGGAGGCAGGTTCTCTAGATGCTTTCAAGAGAGAGCTAGATAGAGCTCTTAAAAATAGCGGAGTCAGGGGATATTGGGAGAAGGCAGGAACGGGGTATTGATTGGGGATGATCAGCCATGATCACATTGAATGGCGGTGCTGGCTCGAAGGGCCAAATGGCCCACTCCTGCACCTATTGTCTATTGTCTATTGTCTATTGTTCTATGTCCTATAGAACCTTTGCAAATAATGCTTAACCAACGAGACAATATGGTCATAGAGTCACAGAGTGATACAGTGTGGAAACAGGCCCTTTATCCCAACTTGCACACACCGGCCAACATGTCCCAGCTACACTAGTCCCACCTGCCTGCGTTTGGCCCATATCTCTCCAAACCCGTCCTATCCATGCACCTGTCTAACTGTTTCTTAAACGTTGGGGTAGTCCCAGCCTCAACTACCTCCTGTGGTAGCTTGTTCCATACACCCACCACCCTTTGTATGAAAAAGTTACCCCTCAGATTCCTATTAAATCATTTCCCCTTCACCTTGAACCTATGTCCTCTGGTCCTCGATTCCCCTACTCTGAGCAAGAGATTCTGTGCATCTACCCAATTTATTCCTCTTGTGATTTTATAGACCTCTATAAGATCTTCCCTGATCCTCCTGCACTCCAAGGAATAGAGACCCAGCCTACTCAACCTCTCCCTATAGTTCACACCCTCTAGTCCTGGCAACAACCTTGTACATCTTCTCTGAACCCTTTCAAGCTTGACATTATCCTTTCTATAATATGGTGCCCAGAACTGAACACAATACTCTCAATGCGGTCTCACCAACGTCTTGTACAACTGCGACATGATCAAAACCAAAACTTTGAATTTTGTATATCATACCTCAAACTAAGCAGTGGCAGTTGAGCTTTTGCTCTTTGGCTAATATCCCAAAGAAGTTGGTGGTATTTGCAACTTGCACTTTAGACGTGAATGGAATTATTGTGCAGATGGAGAAAGCAAAATCATCAATCATTTTTGGAGAGAAGAAAATGTCAGCAGTTCCCATTAGGAAGATTTTAGTTTTCATTGCAGACCACAAATTCCTATTAGCCTTTCAATGATTCCAGTCGTGGCAGACTCCAGAATACTTTATCCATGCCTCAATGACCATGCCGAACATGACACCAAGTTAAACTGTTGCAGGAATGAACTGCAGATGCTGGTTTACACCAAAGATAGACACAAAATGCAGGAGTAACTCAGCGGGACAGGCAGCTTCTCTGGAGAGAAGGAATGGCTGACTTTCAGGTTGAGACCCTTCTTCAGACTAAGAGTCAGGGGAAAGGGAAAGGAGAGATATAGACAGCAATATAGAGAGATATAGAACAAAGAAATGAAAGCTATGCAAAAAAGTAATGATGATCAAGGAAATGGACCATTGTTAGCTGTGGGTGGAGTGATAACGAGTTATAGACAATGAAACTCACCAGGCCGCCAGTTACGTAAACTATTCTCTTCGACTTCAGGATGGTATTCACAATTCAAGAAAGCAAGAATGTTTAATTGTTATATACACTAGGACTGGAACAATTGTATTCTTACTTGCTGCAGCTTTACAGGCACATTAAATGTTGCAACACAACAAATCTATATTATTATAAAACACTGATCTTGGATATTTGTGTACGTGTCTGATTCTCTTTTTCTTTGATTCACATCTACTCGAAAACCCGATGCGCGAACGGTGACATTTTTACCTATTCCGGTAGAGATTTACCTCATGCTGTAAAATTCCCCCCATCTGCAAATTTTATTCATTATTTCCTGAGTTATATTTTGAAATTCTTCACAAATCTGACGTCTTTTTAAAATCTAACGAGCTGATGACGTCACAACGGCTCCTCCCTCTCACAGTCGAATGGCCTGCCATCCGAAGGGCTCCGCCCCGCCCGAGGCCCAGCTACCCTTTCACCCCCCCCCCCCTCCCCGGCTCTGGATTGACGCCGATGACGAGTTACGTTAACTAACCCATGACTCACAGTCATTTTGTTGCCTCCCTACTCACAGTCGACATGCATTCGGCCTGCCGGCCGCAGCACAGTACAGCACACAGCCCTGCCCACAGCCCACAGCCCGCAGCCCAGCCGCCCAACACCCCTCTGCCCCCAGGACTCTGGATTGAACCCGCTGAAAAAACACAGCACGCTCGAACTTTGGCTCAGGTTTTTAAAATCTAACGAGCTGAAGCGAGCTGATGACGTCACAATGGCTCTGCTTCTTGCGGCCAGCTGCACAGAGCTGGCCATGGTTTTCCACGTGCTGTGAGTTACGTGGCCCAGCTGCCCTCGCCCCCCCAGGGCTCTGTATTAATGCCGCTAAACACGTGGTCAGGTCGTGCTGCACGCTCCGCTGGGCTCCCTGAAGTTCTACAACATGGCAGCGGCGGTCGTTATTGCAGTGCGAGCACGGAGAAGTGCAGTGAAAAAGTGGCTGTGGCGGCCGGCACAGGCGATGACCTCCTCTCCATCTTCCCCGCCCAATCGTCTGTCACGCTGATGGGTGGGCCTCCCTGGTGGGGATGCTGCCGCCTTGCTGCTTCCCTCCTCTTTCTCTCTCCCCTCCTCTCTCTCTCTCCCCCTCCTCTCTCTCTCTCTCCCCCTCCTCTCTCTCTCTCCCCCACCCCCTCTCTCTCTCCCCCTCTCTCTCTCCCTTCCCCGCTCCTCTCTCTCTCATTCCCCCTCCTCTCTCTCTCTCCCCCTCCTCTAACCCCCTCCCTCACCCTCCCCCCCACTCCATCCCCTCCCTTCCCCCTCCTCCACCCCTCCCCCACCCTTTGTCATAATTGTGAAAGTTAATTTTACATTGAAGAGGAGGTGAGGAATGCGTGGATAGGACACAGGGAATATCTTGGAGAGGAAATCCAACCCAAGCAACCCTAGTCTCAGCCTATCAGATGTTTTCCTGTTTGAGTTTGAGTTTAGTTTATTGTCACGTGGACCGAAGTACAATGAAAACCTTTTGTTCATGCTAACCAGTCAGCGGAAAGACAATACATAATTACAATCGAGCCATCCACAGTGTACAGGTAACATTCACAGTGTACAGATAATAATAGTTTTGGACTAAGGCTGTTTAGATTGCTGCCTTTGCTGGGCATCCACAGCACATCATGAATGCCCAGAATTGTTCTGAGCCTGCTCTATTTAGCAAGATTGCAGTGCCACACACAGGCTCAATGGGCCCAATGTTTCTCTTCCATGCAATAACAATGTTGTAACACTTCTATTGCTATGTGACATGTTTGTGCCAATTTTGCCATCGTAAATTTCTTTACAATGTCGAAACAAAGAACTGTGGAAGCTGATTAAAACACAAAATGACACAAGAAACAAGAATAACTCAGCAGGTGAGGCTTCATCTCTGGAGAACATGAATAGGCAACGTTTTGGGAATGGCATGTTGGCCTTCACAACAAGAGGAGTTGAGTATAGGAGCAAAGAGGTATTTCTGCAGTTGTACAAGGCCCTAGTGAGACCACACCTGGAGTATTGTGTGCAGTTTTGGTCTCCAAATTTGAGGAAGGACATTCTCGAAACCACTAGTGGGGCTGCTGAGAAAATCAATGTCAAGCCATAGGTAGACAAAAGTGCTGGAGAAACTCAGCGGGTGCAGCAGCATCTATGGAGTGAAAGAAATAGGCAACGTTTCGGGCCAAAACCCTTCTTCAGACTGATGAACCATCCTGAATATGAATCGAGGAGTACCAGGTACTGCTGGCCATGCCACTCAAATATGTCAGCTGCCACTGTAGACCACGAGAGGGCAGGAACCGGATGTGAAAGAAGTGGTTGCTTTTGTTGGTGAGGTGCCAAGCTGTTGCACACTGCACAGGACGCAACATTCTCGGTGATGTATTAGGCCATGCCAGGCCAGTAAAACATGTTTCTTGCCAGAAGGACGGTGGTTTCAGCGCCTGGGTGCCCTGCATGGACAGAGTTAAAATACTTGCTGTGCAGTGAAGCAGGGACCGCAGCCTTATGTCCTTTTAAAACAATGCCATCCTGCAGCACTAGTTCATCACAGACGGCAAAGAATGGCCGGACTCTCAGCGGAACGTTGTAGTGTTTGTCTGGCCAGCCGCGCTTAATGACGGATGTAAGTGACCGTAAAGTACTGTCAGCAGCATTCTGGGCAACCAAGTACTCCACACACGGCGAAGGAATAAAAGACACAGCCATCACAATAAAGTCATCATCCGACGAGGGTGGATCAGGTCTTCCGGGGTGCACACGAGAGGGTGTCAGACAGGTGCATATCCTTACTGTGTTTGTGGATCAGAACAATGTCATATTTTTGAAGGTGCAGCAACATCTGCTGTAGGCGCCCTGGAGAGGCATGAATCGGTTTGTTAAAAATGCTGATCAGAGGTTTGTGGTCAGTTTTAATCGTGACCATGCGTCCAAAGATAAAGTCGTTAAATTTCTTGCAGGCGAAAACAACCGCCAACATCTCTTTCTCAATTTGGGCATGCGTCAGTTCTGTGTCAGTCATAGTGCGTGAGGCATAGGCAACAGGCTTATTGCCGCCACCGTCATTTTGAAGACATGCTGTGTTGTGAGGCATCACAAGTTAATGTGAGCGGTACTTTTGGATCAAAGTAAGCAAGAGTAGGAGCACAAGACATCTGCTGCTTAAGAGTGTCGAATGCCTTCTGCTGTTGCTCATGCCAGGTCCAAGCAGTGTCTTTGTGTGTAACCTGGTGCAATGGGGCTGATATTTCGCTAAAATCCGGAATGAATTTGCTCAGGTAGTTAACCATGCCTAGGACTCTCTGCAAACATAGCACGTCTGTGGGCACTGAGAGCTCGTTGATAGCACTGGTTTTCGCCGGAGCAGTTTTTAGGCCATCTTTAGTAAACACATGACCTATGTATTTCACCTCATTTACCCTGAATGTTCCTTTTTTGAGGGTTCAGCTTGAGGTTGATGGCCTTGGCATGATCCAAGACTTTTATCAGATTGGCATTGTGTTCTTCGATCGTTCGTCCTGCAACGAGGATGTCATCCACTACTATGGAGCACGGGTAGCCTGCAAACTACTGCTCCATAGCTTGTTGAAATACTTCACTAGCAGAACTTATTCCAAAGAGCATGCAAAGATATCTGTAACGCCCGAATGGAGTGCTGAAAGTGGTTAACTTGGGGGAGTTGTGTTCCAACAAAATCTGCCAGAATGAACTCTTGGCACCAAGCACCATGAATATAGTTGCCTCAGCCATCTGTGCAGCGATCTCATCCACAGTGCGCATGGGATAGTGAGGTGGTTTAAATGCTGTGTTTAAATCCTTGGGATTGATGCAAATCCGTATCTCATCTCTATTCTTCTTGGTAGTCATGACCATGGTGGAGACCCAATACGAGGGGTCAGCAACGGGAGCAATCACACCTAGGGACACCATTCTGTTAAATTCACTTTGAACACGGTCCCGCATAACGTGGGGAACCTTATGAGCTGGACGAACAACTGGAATTGCCTCAGGGTCAATGGTAATCGTATACCTGACAGGCAACCTTGCAACATTGTGTAAGATCCTCATCAAATACCAGGATCTCTGGTTTTCTGAGAGCAGAAGCCATTGCAATACAGTTGAAAAAACAATAAAATAAAATAAAAACAGTACAATTAAGCAAGGAGTGAGTCCGTTTACTATGACACCATGTTGTGATTCTGCTGTTTAAATAACTGAAGTCTTACACCGTGATAAAGGTCCAAAGACTTTATTAACGTTACAGCATCAGTAACTTCATACTAGCACGTGTCTCTAAGAGTGTGGGAACAAGGCAGGGAGGCTACAGTTAAGCTAGTGGGCGTAGCTACAAAGTATGACATAACATGAGTGACACTGATCTAGAACCCATTCACACAAGTTCTGTTGTCCCACTTTCCTCACCCACTCCCTACACATTAGGGGCAATTTTACAGAGACAAGTTAACCTACAAAGCTAATGCGTCTTTGGGATGTGGGAGGAAACCCACACGCTTGCAGGGAGAATGTGCAAATTCAACACAGACAGTGCCCGAGGACAGTATCAAACACAGATCTCTGGCATGTGAGGCTGCAAGTCCAACAGCTGTGCCACTATATTTTGTTTTCCAACACACAACAATTATACATTAATAACTTTGGATCTAAAAAAAATGAAACTATTCATTTTCAGTCTTAAATCTCTAAGTGACACTAGGTCCCCCTTTACAGCTACTGTATGTTTTAATTCAGTTCAAGACTAATAGCCCTGTTACACGGTACGACTTCATTCCAAGAGCTCTCCCGAGTTTAAAAACAATCAAACTCGTGGTAAGCACGGAGAATTAACGTAGTGGGTAAGTCAGAGCTCGGGGACGTGTGTGTGTGTGTGTGTGTGTGTGTGTGTGTGTGTGTGTGTGTGTGTGTGTGTGTGTGTGTGTGTGTGTGTGTGTGTGTGTGTGTGTGACATACATACATATATACATATATAATATACATATATATATAAATATGAACTGTTTTGTTTTCTTGTTTATAACATTGTTTACAGAGTACTTTGTTTACATATTCTGTTGTGCTGAGAGAATGAAACACTCTTGACTCTTGACTTACGTCACTAATGTGTGGGATAGAACTAGTGTACGGGTGATCGGTGGTCGGCGTGGACTCGGTGGGCCGAAGGGCCTGTTTCCACGCTGTATCTTTAAATTAAACTAAAAACACTAAAACCAGAGGAAATCTAAAGAAGGGTCTCTACCCGAAACGTCACCCAATTTCTTCTATCCAGAGATGCTGGCTGCTCCATGGAGTTCCCCCGCACAATTAAAGCATGGAATAGTCTTCACCCTACCATAGTTACCCAACCAGACGCAACTACATTTAAGGTAGCTCTTTTTTTCCCAAGAACAGTTTTTTGCTTAAGTCCAAGTCAAGAGTTAAGAGAGTTTTATTGTCATGTGTCCCAGATAGGACAATGAAATTCTTGCTTGCTGCACACAACAGAATATGTAAACATAATACAGAACAGGAGATAAAAGTTCAGTGTGTCTAACACACTGTCAGAATGTTCCCCAATCAAAAACCGTGGGTGGACAAAAACATCCGTGACGCTCTCAGGACCCGCACCGCCACCTACAACACAGCGCTGGCAACCGGAAACAAGGAGGATTTCAAAGCTGCCTCCTACTACGTCCGCAGAGCAGTAAAGGAGGCAAAATAACGCTGCGGGAGGAAACTGGAGTTACAGCTACAGCAGTCGGACTCTAGGGGGCTATGGCAAAGTCTTCACACAATCACGAACTATAAACCCAAACCCACATCCATCCCAAATCCGAACACCTCCCTCGCGGACGAACTAAACGTCTTTTATGCGCGCTTTGAGAATAACACCCAGGCCCTCGAAGCCCATCACTTCTCATCCAGCAGCGAGGAGGTGACATTCCAGGTGACGGAACACGATGTGAGGCGCACACTCAAGCGGGTGAACCCCAGGAAGGCGGCAGGTCCGGATGGGATTACTGGGCGTGTCCTCAGAACCTGCGTAGACCAACTAGCCCCTGTATTCACAGACATTTTCAATCTCTCCCTCTCCCAGTATATTATCCCCACCTGTTTTAAACGGTCCACCATAGTCCCTGTCCCCAAAAAAACCCAACCCAGCTGTTTAAATGACTACTGCCCCACAGCCCTGACCTCCACAGTAATGAAGTGTTTTGAGAAACTCATCAAAACTTTAATTACCTCCTCCCTACCCACCACCCTGGATCCACTACAATTTGCATACCGCCCCAATAGATCCACTGACGATGCCATAGCCCACCTACTCCACACCACTCTCACCCACCTGGACACCGGGAAAGGGGCTTATGTTAGACTGCTGTTCATAGATTACAGCTCAGCGTTTAACACCATAGACCCCTCAAAGCTGGCCTCCAAATTGTACAACCTCCACTTGTGCCCATCCCTGTGCAAGTGGATCCACAATTTCCTGACCGGCAGACCACAGGTGGTGCGTGTGGGCCATCACATGTCATCCTCCCTCACCCTCAACACTGGGGCCCCCCAGGGCTGTGTGCTGAGCCCTCTGCTGTATTCTCTCTACACCCACGACTGCAAGGCCATCTCAGACTCTAACATCATAGTCAAGTTTGCCGATGACACAGCAGTGGTAGGCCTAATCTCAAACAATGATGAGGCAGCCTACCACTCTGAAATCATCCACCTGGCAAACTGGTGTAGGGAGAATAACCTGGAGCTGAACACCTCCAAGACCAAGGAGCTCATAGTGGACTTCTCCAGGAAGCAGCAGAGGAGTTTCCTCCCCCTCAGCATAAACGGGGCCCAGGTGGAGAGGGTGGAGAGCTTCAGGTACCTCGGCATCCACATCTCCCAGGACCTGGCATGGTCACACCACCTCAGCAGCCTGGTAAAGAAGGCCAACCAGCGTCTTTACCATCTCAGACGGCTGAGGAACTTCAAGCTCCCCCTCAGGGTGCTCAAGAACTTCTACACCCATACTGTGGAGAGCATCCTGAGTGGGAGCATCATCACCTGGAGGAGGAACACCACCAAGAGGGACCAACTGGCTCTGAGGAGGGTGGTTCGCTCAGCTGAGCGGACCATCAAAACCATCCTTCCCAACCTGCAGGACATTTACACCAAGCGCTGCAGGTCAAGAGCCAGGAGGATTATCCAGGACCACACTCACCCCAACAACAGACTGTTTTCCCTGCTGCCCTCAGGGAAACGGTACCGGCTGCTCAGGGCCAACACGGAGAGAATGAGGAGGAGTTTCTTTCCCCAGGCCATGAGACTGTTGAACGAGGACTGAGTGTCAATGCCCCCGCCCCCCCCCCCCCTAAGCCCCCCAACACCCAAACCCTCCCCACCCTCCTCACCAGCACCTCACCAGCACCTGCACCCCCGCCCAAACCCCCCGCCCCGCCCCGCCTCACCACCATCAAACACACACACATGGGACTGAACTGGATGGAACATGCTGTCATCACAGGTGTTCCACGGCACTTGTCACTTTGCTTGTAATGTGGTATATTTATGGGGTATGTGTTATATGTGGGTATTGTTTTATGTGGGTTATGTGGTATCTATGGGGTACATATTTATTGTGTGTCATATGTGGGTATTGTTTTATGTGGGTTATGTGTAAGTGGGAAACCATGCACAACTGGACAGGCACTTAAGCATTTCACTACTGGTTATACCTCTATAATTGAGTATGTGACCAATAAACTAAAGCTTGAAACTTGATATACCATAGATCATATATATACACAATAAATAAACAGATAAAGTGCAATTTGCTGTTATTTTTCAGAGTTTGGAGTTTGGTGGTGGAGGGTCCACTCCAGTTTAATTTCCATTTGGAATATTTTTGGAGGAGCAGGAAACCAAGAAGCACGAGTCACTCCAGGGAGTTACTCCAGCTCCAGGGAATGATTCTGCGTTGGTTTTCAGTGCCGACGGATGAGGAGCGGGTGGAGAGCGGAGAACCGGCAACCCGGACACGGATATGGATGGCGGGTGGAGACGGAGAGTGACAGAGAGAGAGATAGAGAGGGGAGCCCACTCAGAGTTGAACGGGTGCTTTCCAAGCCGGACAAAATGGCACGGCTTTTAGGTTGCCCGGCGGGACTTTAGGTCGCCATTGGCACCCGGGCAACCGTTAATTTCGAGCCCTGCATGTTCTCCAGAGATGGGGTCTGACCTGCTAAGTTACTCCAGCACCATGTGTCCTTTCCAATGTCATTGCTGTAATTACAGCCTCCCACCTGTGTTGCATCAGTTGGGTGTATTCCCATTGCCTCAATCCCGATTACACAGATATTTTGTTTGAATATCATGGTCAATATAATATGGAAATATTATTATAGAAATTTTAAATATAGAAATTTAAAATGGTGATTGAATATTCACAGTGCACCTGTGTCACTGTGACAGCAACAAGGGAGATTGACTAATACAAAGTTACAAGTGGTAAGGAGAGGGTAATGAGGTTATATTTTATTTTTGTGATTCATTTGAGGGTTTGATATTTTCTTAATCCCAGGAGTAAACCCGCTGCCTCATTATCCATTCCTAACCATCCATCCGGAAATCTATATTTATTCGTCAACACTACGACAGATAGTTCCTGAAGATCATTTATTTCTATATTTAGTCGCTTGCCAAACAAAACTGGAAATTGATCACAACTTGTAGAAACAGTCAAAGTAATTAAAGTCATACTTCACGACATTTAATCAGTTGTACAGGTTTTACTGACAATGAAAATAAGTGGTGGTTTTATTGAAGATCATGTTAGATAAACGAACAGATTTTTATATGTGCAACAGTTCTAATGCAATGTATAACTCTATCAGGCATGTGCTGTGAGTGATTACTCAGGGTAGGCACTGGGCAGTCAGTCAACTATTAAAAATCGTAAAAATCCACGCACGCGCAGAAAATCGTTAAACTGCGCATGCTCAGATCGGACCTGTAGGCAGTCCGTCGACTTTTCAAAAATCTTAAAAATCCGCGCTTGCGTAGAATGGTCTCCATTCCTGTAGGCATGCACAAGCACCTTGCGCGCAGTCCACGGTGCAAAGGCAGAATTTCAGCTGCCTTAATTGCCCGTTGTAAGTGAAGGCTTGAGGCAGCGCCCATGGCACGCGAGTTGAACATAGTTACGCGTATTACATGTACAGCGGATGAAAGGAATGGGAGAATTATGCCTACCTAAGATCGATCATTAAAATAATACCATTTAATAATAAATACTGAATTGAGTAAATGAATTAGAAATCTTTACTATTGATATTTAATAATTACCTTCCTATAATTTTAGTCAGTACTTAACTTTTTTTTCTAACTCTTTGTGTCTAATGGTCTTTTTTTGATCACTCTTTCACACACTCACTATCCTATCTCACTTTCTTTACTTTTTTCTTTTTATTAACAGATGGTTTCTGATATGTTTGTTGAGCCAATTTGATCTCGTCCTTCCACAACTTAACCTTTCCCCTCAGAGCTGCCAAACTTTACCTGACCAGGCAGATGTCCACATGACATAGAGTTCTCCCTCAGGACTTCAATGAACTCTGAGTGCTTGACTTCTAAAGGGGGCCTTGACCTTACAACCCCTTGACTGGGGCCAAACATTGACCAGCCCAGCCAAGCTAATATATTTTGCCACCGTCTTTAAAACGACTCTGCATTATAAGCATTGATGATAGTGTTCATTTTAGAAAGAACACTTAATCATTTTGTGTATAGGAAGGAATTGCAGATGCTGGTTTACACCGAAGATAGACACAAAATGATGGAGTAACTCAGCTGGACAGGCAGCATCTCTGGATAGAAGGAATGGGTGTCTTTTCAGGTCGATACCTTTCTTCAGACTGAGCGTCAGGGGAGAGGGAGATACAGAGATAAGGAAGTGTAATGCCCCTGTCCCACTTAGGAAACCTGAACGGAAACCTCTGAAGACTTTGCGCCCCACCCAAGGTTTCCGTGCAGTTCCCGGAGGTTCCCGGAGGTTTTTGTCAGTCTCCCTAATGGTCGAAAGTGGTTTCTGCTTCTTCTATGTCAAGGCGATTATTTCAAAAAATTCAAACCCGGCCGCGACTAAAAATAGGTTGCGTTTTAAAAATCAGTCATTTTTTAGTTGAAGCCGGTTGCGATGCTAGTTGAAGGTGGTTGCCGGAGGTTGCAGGTAGTGGAAGGTAAGATCTTTTTTTCACCCAGTTTTATTCCACCAGGGAGGTCTTACCTTCCACTACCTGCCACCTCCAGCAACCACCTTCAACTAGCATCGCATCCGGCTTCGACTAAAAAATTACCGATTTTTAAAACGGCAACCTATTTTTAGTCACGGCCGGTTTTGAATTTTTTGAAATAATCGCTGGAACATAGAAGAAGCGGAAACCACTTTCGACCATTATGGAGACTGACAAAAACCTCCGGGAACCTCCGGGAACCGCACGGAAACCTTGGGTAGATCGCAAAGTCTCCAGTGGTTTCCGTTCAGGTTTCCTAAGTGGGACAGGAGCATTAGAGATCAAAAGAAATGCAGATCAAGGAAAATGCAGAATAGACCATTGCTAGTGAGGAGAAGGTGACAACAAATCAGCAGAGATACAATGTAATTAGAGGGACAGTCAGACTGGTCGGAGAACTAGGAAGGGGGAGGGATGGAGAGAGAGTGAAAGCAAGGGTTACTTGAAGTCAGAAATGCCATTTGTTCATACCCCTGGACTGTAAGCTACCCAAGCAAAATATGAGATGCTGTTCCTCCGATTTGCACTGGGTCTCACTCTGACAATGGAGGAGGCACAGGAAAGAAAGGTCAGTGTGGGAATGGGAAAGGGAGTTAAAGTGTTTAGCAACTGGGAGATCAGGTAGGTTTAGGTGAACTGAGCGGAGGTGTTGAGTGAAACGATCGCTGAGCCTGCGTTTGGTCTCGCTGATATATAGGAGTCTACACCTGGAAGAGCGGATACAGTAGGTAAGGTTGGAGTAGGGGCATGTGAACCTCTGCCTAATCTGAAAAGAGTTTTGAGATCCTTTTGATCTTTTGATCTCTTGCACCTAATCATTTTAGTTTAGTTTAGAGATAAAGCATGGAAACAAGCCCATCGATCCACCAAATCCACTCCGACCATGGATCACTGTTCATACTAGCTCTATGTAATCCCACTTTTACATCCATTCTCTACACATTAAGGACAATTCATATTGGCCAATTAACCTACAAACCTGCATGTCTTTGGGATGTGGGAGGAAAACGGAACACCTGGACTCATTCACAGGGAAAACCCGGGTCTCTAGCACTGTGAGGCAGTGGCTCTACCAGCTGCAGCATTGCGCCCTAATTTTGATTTGAATTATGTAATACGAATATCAGAAGCTCAAACTATAAAATCCATTTGGCTTTATACATTATTTTTCACTGCACATTGTAAAATATTCTCAGCCACCCTTCCATGGTCTCCGCTCTATATACATTTCTATCCAAAACTGTTATCCTGATCCAGACTGTGGAGAATCTGTGGAATTCATTTGCCACAGAAAGTTGTGGAGGCCAAGCCAATGGATAATTTAAAGTCAGAAATGGATAGATTCTTGATTAGTGATTAGGACAGATATCAGGGGTTATGGGGAGAAGGCGGGAGAATGGGACTAAGATAGATCAGCCATGATTGAATGGCGGAGTAGACTTAATGGGTCGAATGACCTAATTCTGTTCCTACCACTAATGAACTTATGAGCTATCTCACATGACACTCACACTAGCTCCCCATGTCTCACTATCTCACACTAGCTTCCCATGTTTGCTGACCTACATGGAGAATACTTTGATTTAAATACCTTTGTACACCTTTTCAAATCCTCCATAGTCTATGTCGATCATTGTCTCCTATCCTTTGAGCTTCTGAGATCCCTGTCCTCTAGTTCTTGCCTCATGATCATCCTGTGGTTTAAACTCATCGTGCTTGTGCACTAAAATTTCCTCTCAGACACTCTCTTCCCCACCACCTGGCTTTCAATCTTTAAGGCAGAGCTTAAAATGTACCTTTCTGGCCAAGTTGCCATAATATCGCCTCGTGAAGCTCTGATTTTCTGTATTGAGAAATCTGGCCCTTTCTCCCCACGTTCAGAGAAAACACATGGTGGCACAATTTTTGTGTTCTCTTTAAACTTAACTGGTTCTGTGTTAAGCTGGAAAATATGCAGAGAAGTTTAAAGGGCCTGTCCCACTTTCACAACCTAATTCACGACCTTTTTATTCGTGGACATTTTTCATCAGGCAAGAAAAACGCCCCGACCTACTTGATGCCACGAGTACCTACAACTAGCATCACGACCTTCCTGCGACCCACCTACGACCTCCTACGACCTTGTGATGACCATGTTGCGAGTATGAGTCAAGGGCAAACGCGGCAAGGTCGTGAATTAGGTCGTGAAAGTGGGACAGGCCCTTTACGAAGATGTTGCCAGGACTTGACGGCCTGAGCTATAGGGAGTGTTTGGACAGGCTGGGACATTATTCCTTGGTGCACAGAAAGCTGAAGGGTAATCTTATAGTGGTATATGAAATCATAATGGCAATAGATACTGTGAAGGCATACAGAATAGGGGAAACAAGAGCCAAAGACGTAGGTTGAAGGTTGTTAAGGTGGAAAGGGTGCGGAGAAGATTTATGAGGATGTTGCCATGACTCGAGGGCCTGAGCTTTAGGGGGTGGGGAAGATGCTGGAGTTAATTATAAAAGATGAAATAGCGGCACAAATGGATAGCAGTAACAGGATCGCCCCGAGTCAGCATGGATTTACAAAGGGAAAATCATGCTTGACGAATCTTCTGGAATTTTTTGAGGATGTAACTGGGAAAATGGACAAGTGAGAGCCAGTGGATGTAGTGTACATGGACTTTCAGAAAGCCTTTGATAAGGTCCTACATAGGAGATCAGTGGGCAAATTTAGAGCACATGGTATTGGGGGTAGGGTACTGACCTGGATAGAAAATAGGTTATCAGACAAGAAACAAAGAGTATGGATTAACGGGTCCCTTTCAAAATGGGGTCCGCCAGGCTCGGTGCTGGGACCGCAGATATTTACAATATACATTAATGATTTAGCTGAAGGGATTAAAAGTAACATTAGCAAATTTGCAGATGACAAAAAGCTGAGTGGCAGTGTTAACTGTGAGGAGGATGCTATGCGGATGCAGGGTGACTTGGACTGGTTGGGTGAGTGGGCCAGATGCATGGCAGATGCAGTTTAATGTGGATAAATGTGAGATTACAGTATGTGGCAAGAACAAGAAGGAATATTATTATCTGAGTTAGATAGAGCTCTTAAAGATATTGGAGTCAAGCAATATGGGGAGAAGGAAGGAATGGGTACTGATTGTGGATGATCAGACATGATCTCAGTGAATGGCGGTGCTTGCTCGAAGGGCCGAATGGCCTACTCCTGCATCTATTGTCTATTGTCTATTGACAGGTTGAGAATGCTAGGACTTTATTCCTTGGAAGTGTAGTTATAGAGGTGTATAAGACCGTAAGATGAATAGATAGGATAAATGCAGTATTTTACCAATAGTAGGGGAATCAAAAACCAAGTTTAAGGTGAGTAGGGAAAGATTTAATAGGAACCTCACACTGAGGGTGGTGAGTATATGTAACAAGCTGCTAGAGGAGGTAGTAGCCACAGATACTATAACAAAATTTAAAAGGTATTTGGACAGGTACATGGATAGGAAATATTTAGAGGGATATGGGCCAAATGCAAGCTGGTGGAAACTAGCGTAAATGGGGCATTTTGGACGGCAAGGGCAAGTAGAGCCAAAGGGCTTGTATTCGCGCTGTATGATTCTATGACTCTATAACATTAGAAAATCTATTAGACTAAGCCAGAGGTTGTGGGGAAACCTGATAATAAGAAATAAAATATAAAATTATGAGAGGTATTGATAAGATAGACAGCCAGTGCCCTTTTCCCAGGATGGAAAAATCAGATACCAGTAGGCATACCTTTAAGACGAGAGGGGTAAAGTTTATAGGAGAGATGTGCGGGACAAGCCTTTTAGACAGAGCATTGTATGTGCCTGGAATGGGCTGGCAGGGGAGTGCATGACACAGATACGATAGTGGCATTTAAAAGACTTTTGGATAGGCCTATGAATATGCAGAGAATGGAAGCATACGTATCACAGGGAACAGATAGTCATACAGTGTGGAAACTGGCCCTTCGGCCCAACCTGTCCATGCCGACCAACATGCCCCATCACTAGGTACACAAAAAAGCTGGAGAAACTCAGCGGGTGCAGCAGCATCTATGGAGCGAAGGAAAGAGGCAACGTTTCGGGCCGAAACCCTTCTTCAGACTGATCGGGGGTGGGGGGGGCGGGGACAAGAAAGGGAAAAGGAGGAGGAGCCCGAAGGCTGGGGGATGGGAGGAGACAGCAGGGGGACTGAGGAAGGGGAGGAGATAGCAAGAACTAACAAAATTGGGAGAATTCGATGTTCATGCCCCCAGGATGCAGACTCCCCAAGCGGAATATGAGGTGCTGTTCCTCCAATTTCCGGTGCTGCTCGCTGTGGCCATGGAGGAGACCCAGGACAGAGAGGTCGGAGACAGAGTGGGAGGGGGAGTTGAAGTGCTGAGCCACCGGGAGGTCAGCTTGGTTATTGCGGACCGAGCGGAGGTGTTCAGCGAAACGATCGCCCAACCACCGCTTGGTCTCACCGATATAGATCTGCTGACATCTAGAGCAGCGGATGCAATAGATGAGGTTGGAGGAGTTGCAGGTAAACCTCTGTCGCACCTGGAACGACTGCTTGGGTCCTTGAACGGAGTCGAGGGGGGAGGTAAAGGGACAAGTGTTGCATCTCTTGCGGTTGCAAGGGAAAGTGCCCGGGGAGGGGGTGGTACGAGAGGGAAGGGAAGAATTGACAAGGGAGTTATGGAGGGAGCGGTCTTTGCGGAAGGCAGATATGGGGGGAGATGGGAAGATGTGGCGAGTGTTGGGGTCACGTTGGAGGTGGCGAAACTGACGGAGGATTACTTTTTGTATGTGACGGCTGGTGGGGTGAAAGGTGAGGACTAGGGGGACTCTGCCCTTGTTGCGAGTGGGGGGGGATGGGGAGAGAGAGCAGTGTTGCGGGGTATGGAAGAGACCCTGGTGAGAGCCTCATCTATGGTGGAGGAGGGGAACCCCCATTCCCTGAATAATGAGGACATTTCAGATGTCCTGGTGTGGAACGCCTCATCCGTGGAGCAGATGCAGTGTAGACGGAGGAATTGGGAGTAGGGGATGGAGTCCTTACAGGAAGCAGGGTGGGAAGAAGTGTAGTCCAGATAGCCATGGGAGTCAGTGGGTTTATAGTGGATGTCGGTCAGAAGTCTATCACCTGCAATGGAGATAGTGAGGTCAAGGAATGGTAGGGAAGTGTCAGAAATGGTCCAGGTGTATTTGAGTGCCGGATGGAAGTTAGTGGTGAAGTGGATGAAGTCGGTCAGTTGTGTGCGGGTGCAGGAGGTGGCACCAAAGCAGTCGTCGATGTAGCGGAGGTAGAGGTCGGGGATGGGGCCCTGGTATGTATTGAACAAGGATTGCTCGACGTAACCGACAAATAGGCAGGCATAGCTGGGGCCCATGCGTGTGCCCATAACTACGCCTTGTATTTGGAGGAAATGGGAGGAGTCGAACGTGAAGTTATTGAGGGTAAGGACCAGCTCCGCTAGACGGAGGAGAGTGTCAGTGGCTGGGTATAGGTTGCTCCTCTGGTCGAGGAAGAACCGGAGGGCTTTGAGACCATCCTGGTGGGGTATGGAGGTGTAGAGTGACTGGACATCCATGGTGAAGATGAGGGGGTGAGGGCCTAGAGAGTGGAATGCGCGGAGACGACGGAGAGTGTCTGAGGTGTCTTGAACATAGGTAGGGAGGGATTTAACCAAGGGGGATAGGATGGAGTCAAGGTATTTGGAAATGAGTTCGGTGGGGCACGAACAGGCAGAGACAATGGGTCTTCCGGGACAGTCAGGTTTGTGGATTTTAGGGAGAAGGTAAAATCGGGCCGTGCGGGGCTGGGGAACGATGAGGTTGGAGGCTCGGTCGGGTAAATCATTGGAGTTGATGAAGTCGGTGATGGTGCTGGAGATGGTGGCCTGGTGCTCGTCAGTGGGGTCATGGTCCAGGGGTAAGTAGGAGGTGTCGGAGAGTTCGCGCGTGGCCTCAGCTTTGTATAGATCGGCGCGCCAGACTACCACGGCACCTCCCTTGTCGGCGGGTTTGATAACCCAATCTGGGTTGTTGCGGAGTGAGTCGATGGCAGAACGTTCATGGGAGGAGAGATTGGAGTGAGACAGGGGAGTGGAGAAGTTGAGGCGGTTGATGTCGTGACGGCAGTTATTGATGAAGAGTACTAAAGCCGGAAATTGGCCACGATGGGGGTTCCACGAGGAGGGGGTGCGTTGGAGATGGGAAAAGGGGTCATCAGTGGGGAGGCGAGGACTCCTTCCCATGGAAGTACGCTGTGAGGCGGAGGCGACGGTAGAAGAGCTCCAAGTCGTGGTGGGCGCGGAATTCATTGAGGTGGGGATGGAGGGGGACAAAGGTAAGACCTCTGTTGAGGACAGACCGTTCGGTGTTGGAGATGGGGAGGTCGGGGGGGATGGTGAACACCCGGCAGGGATGGGGGTTGGGGCCGGAGGAAGGCAGGTGGGTGGACTGGGGACGAGGCAATGTGTGGTGGGGAGGCGATGTGTGGTGGGGAGGTGGTGGGTGGTGAGGAGGTGGTGGGTGGTCAGGGGGTGGGGGGGTGAGAGGGCTGTGGTGTGGGTGGGGAAGAGCAGGGGTCACATAGTTAGAGGGGGTTGGGGAAGACTCAGTGGAACTGCTACTGAGGTAGACCAGGCTGGGTCGACTGGCACTAGGACCCAGTGGAGTCAAACCCAGGAGAGTGGGAGTAAGCAGCGTGAAGGCTTCAGGCCCAGTGCAGAGTCCAGGCTCCAGGTAAGGCGACGGCTGTGGGATGTTGGAGGGAGGTGGAGTGGCGAGGGTCAGCGGACCCGATGTCCGGAGTCGATGGGCGGTTGAGTCGGGGTCCGCGGGCGATGTGTGGGAGGTCCCGGTGGGCGGATGGTCGGCGGGGCAGCGCGGCTCGGCCAGCCCGGGAAGGCGACGAGATGGGTCGGATACGGTGCGGCGGCCATGCTGGGGGAGCCCCGGTCCGGCGGCGATGCCTGGTAGGTCGGGTCCGGCAGCGATGCCCGGTAGGTCGGGTCCAGCGGTGATGCCCGGTAGGTCGGGTCCAGCGGCGTTATTGGGCGGGCCCAGTGCGACGGTGAAGTTCAGTGGGCCCGGTCCGGTGGCGATGCTGGGCGGGTCCAGTGGGACGGCGACGTTGGGTGGGCCAGGTGCGGCTGTGATGTTCTGCCGGCCCAGTGCGATGGTGATGTCGGGTGGGCCCGGTGCGGCGATGAGACTGGGCGGTCCCTGGGGGCGTCGATGGTTGGAGGAATCGGCGAGGGGGAGAAAGTCCGAGTTACTGAAGCTGCATGGCTGGGCGTCATCGGTAGGCAGGTGAGGGTCGGCGGCGGCATCGACGTGGAGGTGGGTGAAGGCGGCATCCTGGTGAGTATTGAAGTTGCTCCTCGTGGCCAAGATGGCGTCGCGGGACTCGGGCAGGCGATGCAGGCCGGAGTTGGGGCCCGGAGTCTGCGGGTGTCACGGGGCGTCGGGAGCGGCCTGGAGGCGGGATACTTTGAGGTCCTTGGTGGAGTTCAGGTGGGCCAGGAATTGTTGACTGAAGAGGTGGATCTTCCGGCGGATAAAATATAATTGGGGTCCGTTGCAGGTCTGGGCATGTGAGGCCTGAAGTTCAGGGAGTGTCAATGCGAGGTCCTGCTGGTGCCGGCGCATCGCGGCCAGGGTGGATCTCAGTGCCCGGTTGGAGAATTGTTGAGTATGCCGGTGGATGGCCAGTCGGTACCGATGGTCCGGTTGGGGTCCGAACTGGGAGGTAGGGAACTGGAGCTGGAAGCCATGAGGTATGAGATGGAGGCGAAGGCATGCCCTGAGGAAGCAGATGTGGCTGTGGTATCACTGCCCCATCACTAGTTCCGCCTGCGTGCATTTGGCCCATATCGCTCTAAACCTTTTCTAAATGCTTCTTGGACGTAGCGATAGTACCCGCCTACTGCAAACCTGATATCTACAGCAGACCCACCATTGCAACTCCCATAGTTATATGGCCTATATCTCCTCACCCTGCCTCTTGCAAAGATACTATAATTTCTTCATCTCCGTTGCATCTGCTCCCTAGATGAGGCTTTCCATTCTTGAACACTGAAGATATCCCCTTTCTTTAGTAAATGTGGTTTTCTCCTTCTGCCATAGATAGATCCCTCAGCAGCTTCTCCTCTCTGTCCCGTAGTTGTGCTCTCACTCCCTCTCCCCCTCCCGCCAGATGGAACAAGAACAGAGTTCTCCTGGACCTCACCTTTCCTTCCTTCACATCCTTTACAGCCCAAACCACCCCTTTCGCAAGTACTTTCCCCAGCAACCACAGGAAATAGAAACATAGAAACATAGAAAATAGGTGCAGGAGGAGGCCATTTGGCCCTTCGAGCCAGCACCGCCATTCATCGTGATCATGGCTGATCGTTCCCTATCAATAACCCGTGCCTGCCGTCTCCCCATATCCCTTGATTCCACTAGCCCCTAGAGCTCTATCTAACTCTCTCTTAAATCCATCCAGTGATTTGGCCTCCACTGCCTCTGTGGCAGGGAATTCCACAAATTCACAACTCTCTGGGTGAAAAAGATTTTTCTCACCTGTCTTAAATGGCCTCCCCTTTATTCTAAGACTGTGCCCCTGGTTCTGGACTCACCCAACATTGGGAACATTTTTCCTGCATCTAGCTTATACAGTCCTTTTATAATTCTATATGTTTCTATAAGAACCCCCTCATCCTTCTAAACTCCAGTGAATACAAGCCTAGTCTTTTCAATCTTTCCTCATATGACAGGCCCGCCATCCCAGGGATCAATCTTGTGAACCTGCGCTGCACTGCCTCAATCACAAGGATGTCCTTCCTCAAATTAGGAGACCAAAACTATACGCAATACTCCAGATGTGGTCTTACCAGAGCCCTATACAACTGCAGAAGAACCTCTCTACTCCTATACTGAAATCCTCTTGTTATGAAGGCCAACATTCCATTAGCTTTCTTCACTGCCTGCTGTACCTGTAAGCCAACTTTCAGTGACCGGTGTACAAGGACACCCAGGACTCATTGCACCTCCCCCTTACCTAACCTAACCCCATTGAGATTATAATTTGTTTTTCCCACCAAAGTGGATAACCTCACATTTATGTATATTATACTGCATCTGCCACGCATCTGCCCACTCACTCAACCTGTCCAGGTCACCCTGCAACCTCCTAACATCCTCTTCACAGTTCACACTGCCACCCAGCTTTGTGTCATCCACAAACTTGCTAGTGTTGCTCCTAATTCCCTCTTCCAAATCATTAATATATATGGTAAACAGTTGCGGCCCCAACACCGAGCCTTGCGGCACTCCACTCGCCACTGCCTGACATTCTGAAAGGGACCCGTTCACTCCTACTCTTTACTTCCAGTCTGCCAACCAATTTTCTATCCCTGTCGACACCCTACCCCCAATACCATGTGCTCTAATTTTAGTCACCAGTCTCCCTCTGGCTCCCCTTCATCCATTTTACTTGTCACATCCTCAAAAAATTCCAGAAGGTTAGTCAAGCATGATTTTCCTTTCATAAATCCATGCTGATTTGGACTAATCCTTTTACTGCTATCCAAATGCCCCATTACTACCTCTTTAATAATTGACTCCAGCATCTTTCCCACCACCGAAGTTAGGCTAACTGGTCTGTAATTCCCCGTTTTCTCTCTTGCTCCTTGAAGCCCCTGTCCCTTTACCTCCTCCCATGTAAATAACTCGTTCTAAGCTCCCCCTAGTCTCGTTTCAGTCAATAAAATACTGAATCAAGCAATTGAGCAACTAAGCTTTATTTTTGATAACACAGTTCAAATTCCCCTATACGATACCTAACCACTGCGGTTTCGAACCTTGTATTTGCTTGGCCAATCCCTTCTAGCCTCCTGCAAGCAGAGACACTCCAAAAGGTCACGCAGTCCCAAGCGCTCTTCCAGAAGTTCGACAACGGACCTTGTGGGAGCTGCCCTTTATAGGTCCCCAAACCTTGAGGGGGCCGAACCACATGGGGGTGGTTTCTTTATGAACCAATCAAACGCATTAATAATAACAGTACATAATTGACAGTTCCCTAACCCGACAATACAATCTTGAATACATTGTATTTGAAAGAAGCTTCTAGAAGGAAGCAAACACAAATGAATAGTGCAACATGTGCCCTGGGATTCAAACAGTTCCTCCAAGGCTCAACATTTCAACCAATTAACAAATAACAGGATAACCATCTGGCAACATTATTTATACTATTTACAATGCCCTTTCAGCGATCCAATCGAAATGATGCATTTAAGGTTCATTTGCAAAACTGCTAGACATTTTATCAAATTAGGAGAAACAAGGAGAACACCTGGAACTTCACCATCCTGCACGTCAATCTAAGCCTCGACTGGATGGCGCCATCCAAAGCCTGTAAATTTCAGCTGACAAAGGTTAAGCAATTCTGACAAGTGCAGGGATGCTCCGTTTTATGGTATCTATAATTTGGTCAGTATTAACATTCACATCTCCATCCAGGGACCACAGCAGTTCTTTAAGGTGAGACAAGTGTCCATGTGCACCTCACCAAATCTCATCTGCTACATCTGGTGTTCCCAATGTGACCTCCTGTACATCGGCGAGACAAGGAGCAGACTCGGCGATTGTTTCGCCGAATAGTTGCATTCGGTCTGCCAAGGCGTACTGGATCTCCCGGTTGCTAACCATTTTAACTACTCTACCCTTTCCCATACTGACCGCTCCCATACTGCCTGAGCCTCCTCCATTCCCAGAATGATGCCCCAAGCAAACTGGAGGAACAGCACCTCGTATTCCGCTTGGGGAGTTCACAACCCAACGGTATGAATATTGAGTTGGAAAGAACTGCAGATGCTGGTTTAAATCGAAGATAGGCACAAAATGCTGGAGTAATTCTGCAGGGCAGAGAGCTGAAAGAGCTGAAACGAAATCCATTCCTCTTCTCCAGAGCTGCTGCCTGTCCCGCTGAGTTACTCCAGCATTTTGTGTCTATCTTCGATATGAATATTGAATTCTCCAATTTTAGGTAACCACCAAACCCCTCTCTTTCTTCCCCTTCACTTTCTCCTCCTCTCTCCCCTGTGCCCCTCCCCTCTCCCCTCTCCCTCTCCCCTACATTTTTTTCTCCAGCTTCACAATTTTCAGCTCTTCAATCCTTCTGTCTTTTCATCTCCTCTCTTTGTCCAACCATCTGCTTGTCAAAATAATCTGCCCACCTGTATCCACCTATCCACAAAATGCTGGAGTAAGTCAGTGGGTCAAGCAGCAGCTCTGGAGAAAAGGAACAGAGCTTCGGATCGAGACTCTTCTTCAGACCTAATACCTGCCAGGCTTTGTCCTGCCCCTCCTGTCATTCAGATTTCTCCCCCCCACCTCACATCACCATCAGACTAAAGAAGGATCCAACCCTGGAACATCACCAAACCATGTTGTTTTAAGTTGTTGCCTGACCTGCTGTGTTACTCCAGCACTTTGTGCTTTTTAAAAAATAAACTGGCATCTGCAGTTCTACATTTCGACTTCTTTGCTTACATAGCAATCTGCCAAAAATGTACAGAGTTGTCACTCGCGATCAAGGTCCAGAAGGCAGGGGGCTGGAAACTATGACTTTCTAACCTTAAAACAAGAATGTCAGTTGGCAACAAATGCAGTTAAGGGACAAGGTTTTCAGGCCAACTTGCTCAAGGAATTATATAAATGAGACTCATGCCATATTGAGCTTGCAGATGGCTCTTATTAAAAATATCGTCTCAAAACTTGAAAAAAAGTAGTGAACACTGCCCAGTCCATCATCGGCTCTGACCTCCCTTCCATCGAGGGGATTTATCGCAGTCGCTGCCTCAAAAAGGCTGGCAGCATCATCAAGGACCCAGACCATCCTGGCCACACATTCATCTCCCTGCTACCTTCAGGTAGAAGGTACAGGAGCCTGAAGACTGCAATGACCAGGTTCAGGAATAGCTACTTCCCCACAGCCATCAGGCTATTAAACTCGGCTCGGACAAAACTCTGAACATTAATAGCCCATTGGTACACAAAAATGCTGGAGAAACTCAGCGGGTGCAGCAGCATCTATGGAGCGAAGGAAATAGGTGACGTTTCGGGCCGAAACCCTTCATTATCTGTTTATTTGCACTTTATCAGTTAATTTATTCATGTGTGTATATATTTATATAATGGTATATGGACACACTGATCTGTTCTGTATTCATGCTTACTACGTTCTGTTGTGCTGAAGCAAAGCAAGAATTTCATTGTCCTATCTAGGTCATATGACAATAAACTCACTTGACTTTTGACTCTTGGCAATACGTAAAGCACTGCAGAGATGCAGCAAGAAAAGCAAATAATAGTTTGTTGAGTGAAATTTGAAATAGAAACATAGAAACATAGAAAATAGGTGCAGGAGTAGGCCATTCGGCCCTTCAAGGCAGCACCGCCGTTCAATATGATCATGGCTGATATCCAAAATCAGTATCCTGTTCCTGGTTTTTCCCCTATATCCCTTGATTCCTTTAGCCCTAAGAACTCTCTCTTGAAAACAACCAGTGAATTCGCCTCCACTGCCTTCTGTGGCAGAGAATTCCACAGATTCACAACACTCTGGGTGAAAAAGATTTTCCTCATCTCAGTCCTTAATGGCCTACCTCTTATTCTTAAACTGTGACCCCTGGTTCTGGACTCCCCCAACAAGGGGAACATTTGTGAGCTTGAGAACTGAGATGTGAGCTTTAACCGGGAATATAAGTTTTTCCAGGGTGCGCTATGTTTATGACCACACAATTCAATTGATTCACATTTTTTGCATCCAATATTGCCCTTTAGTGGCCAGTTAGTAGAATTTCATCCTTTCAGTTGGAGCTTTAGCCATTATTTGGACTTACTGAAAATTCCCAGCACAAGTTGAACATACTC
This sequence comes from Amblyraja radiata, assembly GCF_010909765.2. Classification (NCBI taxonomy): domain Eukaryota; kingdom Metazoa; phylum Chordata; class Chondrichthyes; order Rajiformes; family Rajidae; genus Amblyraja; species Amblyraja radiata. Next base: position 164,785,766 of record NC_045956.1, read on the forward strand.
TTGTATTTGAGAAGTGCAAGTATATTATTTTCCACCAAACATCATTCATGTTATACCAGACACGCTTTCACAAGTACACAGATCAGTGTGCAGGCAATGTTAATAAGGCATGCTGAAAAATATAGACAGTATTAGTGTTGGATATAGGGCTTATCACAAAATGCTTAGAGACAATTAAAGACATTTGAGGAATAAATTATAGATTTTTTTAATATAATAGGGGTTCAAGAGAAAAAATATTGTCATAAGATTAGTGGTAATAAATCAGCAGTAGGGATTCCTGGATTTGCTCCTTTGCTAGTCAAGTCAAGTAGTGTTAAACTTGTTCATGATATATGTATTTTTATTTCTATTTATTTTTTACTGCACACTGAATGGACACTGGTTTGAGTAACGTTTTTTTGTTTCCTCTGGGTATGTGAGTACTCAGGAAAATAACAATAAAGATATACAATACAATACAATACAATGCAATACAATACAATACAATAAGTCAAGTTTATTTGCAACATACACATACGAGATGTGCAGTGAAATGAAAGTGGCAATGCTCGCGGACTTTTGTGCAAAAAGACAAACAACCAAACAAACTATAAACACAATCATAACACACATATTCTTTTACATAATAAATAATGGAAGGAAAAACGTTCAGTAGAGTTAGTCCCTGGTGAGATAGGCATTTACAGTCCGAATGGCCTCTGGGAAGAAACTCCTTCTCAACCTCTCCGTTCTCACCGCATGGCAACGGAGGCGTTTGCCTGACCGTAGCAGCTGGAACAGTCCGTTGCAGGGGTGGAAGGGGTCTCTCATGATATTGTTGGCTCTGGAGTTGCACCTCCTGATGTATAGTTCCTGCAGGGGGGCAAGTGAAGTTCCCATAGTGCTTTCGGCCGAACGCACTACTCTCTGCAGAGCCTTCTTGTCCTTGGCAGAGCAATTCCCAAACCAGATGTTAATGTTCCCGGACAAGATGCTTTCCACCGCCGCTGCGTAGAAGCACTGGAGGATCCTCGGAGACACTCTAAATTTCCTCAATTACCTGAGGTGGTAAAGGCACTGCCTTGCCTTTCTCACGAGTGCTGAGGCGTGTGATGCCCATGTCATATCCTCGGAGATGTGGACTCCCAGATATTTAAAACAGTTCACCCTATCCACAGGATCCCCATTTATCCTCAATGGAGTGTACGTCCTCGGATGATGTGCCCTCCTAAAGTCCATGATCAGCTCCTTCGTTTTTTTGATGTTCAAGAGGATGCTGTTATCCTGGCACCAGAGTGCTAGACCAGCCACCTCCTCCCGGTAGGCCTTCTCGTCGTTGTCTGAGATCAGGCCCACCACCACAGTGTCATCAGCAAACTTAATTATTGAGTTGGAGCTGAACCTAGCCACACAGTCATGTGTGTACAGGGAGTACAATAGGGGGCTGAGGACGCAACCCTGGGGCGATCCTGTGCTCAGGTTGAGGGACTTCGATGTAGTCCCTCCCATCTTGACTACCTGGGGCCTGGCGGTGAGAAAGTCCAGGACCCAGGCACACAGGGAGGTGTTGAGCCCCAATTCCATTAGCTTCCCGGCCAGTCTGGTGGGGACTATCGTGTTGAAGGCTTAACTGTAGTCTATGAACAGCATCCTCACGTAGCCCCCCTTCTGGCTGTCCAGATGGGAGAGAGCGGTGTGCAAGACCTGGGAGACCGCATCGTCCGTGGATCTGTTCGGACGGTATGCGAACTGCAACGGGTCCATGTTCCAAGGGAGGAAGGCGCAGATGTGTTTCTTCACCAGCCTCTCAAAGCATTTCATGACTACCGAGGTAAGGGCCACCGGACGGTAGTCATTCAGACAGGCTGGGGAGGCATTTTTTGGTACCGGTACAATGATGGATTTTTTGAAGCAGGCAGGGATCATGGACTTGTCCAGGGAGAGGTTGAATAATGTAGTGAGCACTGGAGCTAGCTGCGTAGCACAGGACTTGAGTACTCGCCCCGAGATGCCATCGGGGCCTGCAGCTTTTCTCGTGTTCACCCGTGTCAGAGCCCTCCTCACGTCGTGCTTGGACAGCGAGAATGTGTGCACATTCCTCCCTTCAGCTTCGGTAGCCAGCCCGCTGGCGGTATTGTCGATAGTCGGCAGACCTGGGGTGTTGCCCCTCTCGAAACGAGCGTAAAAGGAGTTCAGGTCATCAGCTAGGGAGGTGCCGGCACTTGCGGATGAGGGAGTGGTGCTCCGGTAGTTGGTTACAATCCGTAGCCCCTGCCACAGGCTTCTGGTGTCCTGCTGCTCCATCTGTAACTCCATCTTGTCTCTGTACCTTCTCTTTACATCCTTCACCGCCCTTCGCAGTCGGTAGGACTCTGCTTTGTAGACGTCCATGTTTTCTGATGCCAGGCCCGAGTTGTAGGCAGCGGTGCGAGCATTCAGGGCCACACGAACAGACCTGTCTGCCCAGGGTTTTTGGTTCGGAAAGGTGCTTACCCTTACCGTTACCGTGGGGACGATGTTGTCGGTTACTGTTGCGATGAAGTCCGTGACTGCTTCCGCGAACTCACTGACGTCACTGGAACTTGCTTCGAACATATTCCAGTCGACATCACTGAGTGCATCTTGCAGCATGGCCTCTGACTGGTCAGACCACCGCTTTACGTCCCTCGTCTCTACCGCTTCCCGAACTATCCTCTGTTTATACTCTGGCAACAGGAAAATGGCAGCGTGGTCAGATTTTCCTAGGGGAGGGAGTTGCTCTTAGTTCAAGTTTACATTATCTCCCCGTGACGAAGTGGGTTTCCTCTAGGTGTTCTGGTTTTATAAGTTCATATGTCACGGTGGTCACGGTGGCGCAGCGGTAGAGTTGCTGCCTTACAGCGAATGCTGCGTCGGAAACCCGGGTTTGATCCCGACTACGGTGCTCTCTGTACGGAGTTTGTACGTTCTCCCCGTGACCTGTGTGGGTTTTCTCCGAGATCTTCGGTTTCCTCCCACACTCCAAAGACGTACAGGTTTGTAGGTTAATTGGCTTGGTAAATGTAAAAATTGTCCCTAGTGGTTGCAGGATGGTGTTAATGTGCGGGGATCGCTGGTCGGCGCAGATCCAGTGGGCTGAAGGGCCTGTTTCCGTGCTGTATCTCTAAACTAAACTAAACTAAATATATAGGATCAGAATTAGGTCATTTGGCCCATCAAGTCTACTCCGCCATTCAATCCTGACTGATCTACCTTTTCCTCTCAACCCCATTCTCCTGTCTTCAACCCAAAATCCAGACACCCGTACTAATCAATGACACCCATACTAATCATCCTGTGATGCCAATTCCTGAGGCATTCCAAGGCATGCAGATTGGTAGTTTAGTTGGCCAGTGTCAAATACACCTTCATGTAGTTTAATGGCAAAAAATATTTTTGGTCATATAATTTGGCACCGAGGGGGCGCCGTCCAGTTGGGTATGGCTGCCCAGCCTGCAGCTGTCTGTCTTTTCACTTCTTTCTTTTATTTTTAGTGTGTTAAAAAGTGTTTTGTTTGGAGGTCTATTCTTTTTTATGTGGGGAGTAGGGGGTGGGGGGGGGGGGTGGGGAAGGGGAAACTGCTCTTCCTGGTCCCTACCCGGTCGGAGAGGCAGCTTTTCTCCGGGCAGCATCTTCGACTCGTCCTCGCGGCCTACCAACCGGTCTGGAGCGGCGTTTCCTGAGGGGACCGCCCAGAACCACGGCTTCAGCGGCGGCACAGCGCTGGAGCGCTATCGCGGAGCGGAGCGGGAAATGCCTTGCCCGGGTCGCCGCGCTGGAGCTCCGGAATGCTGAGACCGCCGATGGAACATTGAGGAGCCGCGGGTCTGTGGAGCTGCCAGCCGCGAGCGGCGGCGCTGACTTTAACATCGGGAGCCTGGGATCTCTCGGCGAGATCACCAGTGGTGGAGCTCCGTCCAGCGCGGCCTGTTGGCTTCGGAAGCCGCGGTCTCCAGTAAGGAAGCGGCCGTTCCAGGAGTCCCAAGCCGCTGAGAGGGTTCTCCCGACGCTGGAGCACCATCATCCGGCGAGAAGGCCTGAAACATCGGGCCCCGTAGCACCGACTGCAGAGGCCTCAATAGGCCCGACTATGGGTGGACAAGGGGATGGGGACTGGACTTTGTGCCTTCCCTCACAGTGGGAACCATTGTGGGGGGATGTTTTTTATGTTTTTATGTTTTTTATGTTTATTGGTAAATTCTTTAATGTTGAGTCTTATCTTTATTTGTGTGCTGCATGGCAAGTCAAATTTCATTACACCAATTGGTGTACGTGACAATAAATGTCATTTGTACCTTGTAAATGTCCTTTGTATATCAAAATGGAGTTGATATCCTTTGTGAAAGAAAATAAACTGCAATGGTATAGGTAAATGAGAAGAGCAGAACAAAAACTTGCAGAAATGCTCCCTAGGGTGCTGGCATGGACTTGATGGGGGTAAATACTCTCCTTCAATGTTGCTTTAAGTATATGTCAGCTTTTACAATAGAGGTTTAGTAAACGCATAACATCAGTAAGGAAATAAGATTCAGGCAATCAGCCCCTCCGCTGTCAGAGACCAAAAATGATCTGCATCTCCAACACATTCACCTTTCTTTGCTTCATATCATTTGACATCCTGACCTAAAATCTATCACTCCTAATATTGAAAATATTTTATATGAGGTCACCACGATCTCTGGAGGGGGCTAAATTCAAACATGAATCTCATTGATTCATCATTTCAAGCTGATTAGAACATTCCATAACTGTTCAAATACTTGATAATTTTAAACAATCTATACTTATAAATTATGGTGCATTCTGGTGAATCTATTGAGGAAATCTCCTTTAGTCTAAAACTGATAGAACATAAAACATAGAACAGTACAGCACAGGAACAGGCTCTTCGGCCCACAGTGCTGAACAAGTTAAACTAATCTCCTCTGTCTTCATGTGATCCATATCTCTCCATTCCCTGCATTAGCATGTGTCTATCTAAAAACCTCCTACATGCCACTATTGTACCGGTCTCTACCACCAACTCTGGCAGCGCATTTCAAGGCATTTCAAGAAATGCCATGCGCATCTACTTTAAACGTTGTCCCTCTCACCTTGAAGCTGTGCCCTCTAATTAGAGTCATTGAATCACACAGCATTGACACAGGCTCTTTAGCCTAACTTGCCCACGCCGACAAACATGTCCCATCCACACTAGTCCCACCTGCCTATGTTTAACACATATCCTTTGAAACCTGTCCTATCCAGGTACTTGTCCAAATGCTTTTTAAATGTTGTGATAGTATCTGCGTCAACTACTGTATCTCCTCTGGCAGCTCGTTCCATACACCTACTGCGCTTTGTGTAAAATAGCTGTCCCTCAGGTTCCTACGGAATCTTTTCACCTCACCTTAAACCTATTTCCTCTGGTTCTTGATTCTCTGAGTAAAAGACTCAGCATTCACCCCATCTATTACCCTCATGATCTTATTCACCTCTATAAGATCATTCCTCATCCTCCTGTGTTCCAAGGAAGAAAGTCCAAGCCTGCGCAACCTGTCTCTATTGCTCAGGCCCTCAAGTGCTGGTGGCTTCTCTGCACCCTTTCCAGCTTAACAACAATTTTCCTATAACAGTGTGACTACAATACTCCAATTGAAAGCAATACTCCAATTGTGGTCTCACCAGTGTCTTGTACAACTGTAACATGACCTTCTAACACTGATGAAGCCTTCTTGACCATGCTATCTACCTGTGATGCAATTTTCAAGGAACTATACACCTGTGTCCCTAGATCCCTCTGCTCTACAACTCTCCCCAGAGCTCTGCCGTTCATTGTGTAAGTCCTGTCCTGGTTAGACTTCCCACAATCCAACACCTTGCTCTTTACTGTATTAAAATCCCTTTAACAATTCCTTAGCCCATCTGCCCATCCAATCAAGATCCTGCTGCAAGTTTTGACATCCATCTTCACCACCTATAATAACACCCACTTTAGTGTCATCTGCAAGCTTCTCCTGATATAGTTATACTGCTGGGTTAGCGGCAAGTTTTCTTATCACTTTTTCTCTTCGTAATCAGGTTTTCTCATCACTTCACAACTTAAGGTGAAAGCTATTACTCCATTAAACTGTGGATGGGGTTTCAATGATATTGTCCATCTCCATTATACACTCCAATGCCATTCCAAGGCCTCTGGTTTCACACCATTAAGAAATAATGCAGATCTATTGAATTCTCGGATCTATTGAAAGATCTCCACAAGATCAAAAGGCTTCAACAGATTGATCATGCAGACTATGTCCCTATGTACTGCTAACGTTGAACTTGGTGTGTTTCCAGACTTAATATCACTGGGAAATTTGACAATGCTGATTATTATTGGTCTGGGGAATCAGTTTATTATTGTCATGTGTGCTGAGGTATAGTGAAATGTTTTTCTTCACGTTCTATCCAAGCAGATCATCCCATACGTGAGCACAACCGATAGTTTAAAAGGAGAAAAGAAACAGTGCAGAAGACAGCTAGAGAGAAAGTGCAGATAAGAAAAACACAAAGGAGGCAACAACGTATTTTGAAAGATTGGGAATAACTCCTTCGGATATAAGAGGTCCATTCAAGAGACTGATAATGGCAGGGAAGAAGCTGCTCTTGAATATGATAGTACGTGCTTTAGTGTAGTTTAGTTTAAAGATACAGCACCCAAACATGCCGAGGGCCCACCGAGTCCATGCTGACCATCGATCACCCTGTAAGCACTATCCTGCATGTCAGGGACAATATCCAATTTACAATTTTTACTGAAGCTAATTAACCGATAAACCTGTATGTCTTTCAAGTGTGGGAGGAAACCAGAGCACTCAAAGAAAACCCGTGCAGGTCATGGGGAGAACGTACAGACTCCATACAGACAGCACCCATGGTCAGAATCGAACCTGGTTCTCTGGCGTTGTAAGCAGCAACTCTACCACCACGCCACTGTGCTGCCCAGCTTCAAGGTTTTGGATCTTCTGGATTATTTATTCTACAAGCTGGATTGATATTTGGTATTTAGATACGGGACTGTCAACACAGAGCAAGGACTCAAATTTTCACATATCTGAGAACTTTATCATAATTGCACATAAAGAATTGCACATAATTGCACATAAAATTAGTGGCGGCAGCAATAACTGTCTCGCCAACAGTCTGTCTGTCCCGTTCTTTATTGTTTTTTTAGTATGTTAAATGTATGTTTTTAGTGTTCTTTGTGTGAGGGGTGGGGAGGAGGTTGGGGGAAACTTCTTCTAATCTCTTACCTCGCGCAGATGGAATTTTTTTACCGTATCGCATCTCCGTCCGCACTGTGGCCTAACATAGAGTAGTTGTTGGCCACTGCTGGAGACCGATTTCGAGAGCTCCACCGGGGGTGTCTGCGGGACTTTAACATCATGGTGCCCGCTATACCTTTGCCAGTGATCGACTTCTGAGCTCTACCGTGGGTGTCTGCGGGCTTTAACATCGTGGAGTTCAAGATCTCCGTTCAGAGACCAGCATTGGGAACTTCAAGCCGCAGGAGATTTGGCAACCCCGATGCGTGAGCTTCGATCAGCTCAAGGCGGGGGCTTCGACCGCCGGCTCCGGGAGCTTCGATCGCCCCAACGGATGGATCCACTGCCCCAACCGCGGGAGAAGAATGCGGGAAGAAGATTGCCTTCCATCACAACGTCAGCCCGCAACGTCACCTATTTCCTTCGCTCCATAGATGCTGCCTCAACCGCTGATTTTCTCCAGCATTTTTGTCTACCTCCAGATTTAGAGACAGTTTCTTCCCTGCTGTTATCAGGCAACTGAACCAACCCTACAAACAACTAGAGAGTGGACCTGAGCTACTATCTACCTAATTGAAGACCCTCAGGCTATCTTTAATCAGACTTCACAGGACTTTATCTTGCACTAAATGATATTCCCTTTATCATGTGGACGGCTTGATTGAAATAAGGTATAGTCTTCTGCTGATTGGATAGTACGCAACAAAAAGCTTTTCACTGTATCTCAGTACACATGACGTGTTGTACTTCCGGTGGCGCTGGTGCCAGCTGCCTCCACCTTCAGCCCGGTATCTTTTTGTTTTTTCGTTTTTTTTGTTATGTTGAAGTGTGTTTTTTATGTTTTTTTTAATGTTTTAATGTGGGGGAAGAGGGTACGGTAAGGGGGATACCGTCCTTCAGTCGCTTCCTGGAGAGGACGCGACTATTATTCGAGTCGCGTCCTCGCCCCCCCCCCCCAGCGGCCTACCTACTGGATTGGCGCGGCCTTTCCTGCCTGGACCGACCAGAGCTCCAGCAGCAGCGGGACAGCGCTGATACATCGCGGGGCTGGCGATGCCTTACTGGGGATCGCCGTCTAGAGCCCGGAGTGCTGGGCCTGCGGCACCGACATCCTGGAGCTGTGGTTCGTGGAGCTCCCAACGCGGGAGGCGCTGACAAACATCGTGGGGTCCTGCGACTCTGCCCGGCTCAGCCTGCGGACTCGGGAGCTGCGGACTCCGGTGGGAGGCGGCTGATTGGGAGGTCCGGGCCGCTGAGGAGGATTTTCACCATCGGGGTTCGGCGTCGGCGTTCCATCAGCCCGGCGAGAGGGCCTGAGCATCGGGCCGCCCGGGGTGGCGACTGCGGGTGCTCGGAAGGTCCCGACCACGGGTGAACATCTGGGAAGATCGGAGGGGAGGCTGGCTGGACTATGGTGCCTTCCTCACCAACTTTCTGTGTTTGTGCTTTTTTTCAAATTCTATTTTATTTTTAATATGTTTTATTATTTATTAATTATTTATTTTTATGATACTGACTGTAAAGTTGTCTCTAATTGAGACAATGACAATAAATTTGAATACAATACAATACAATACAATACAATGACAATAAACGAAACTAAAACTAGAACTAATGGTAATTCTATTTCAAAATAAAAGGACGTACCTTTAGAAAGGATATGAGGAAGAATTTCTTTAGCCAGAGATTGACAAGAGATTGACAAGTTCTTGATTAGTAAGGGTGTCAAAGGTTACGGGGAGAAAGCAGGCGAATGGGGTCGAGAGGAGGTCGAGAGGGAAACATATATCAGCCATGATTGAATGGAGTAAGTTCGATGGGCTGAATGGCCTAATTCTGCTCCTAGGATTTATGAATTCATGAACACATTCCCCACATTGTCATGAACTCTCCATGACCCAGATTACATCATGCACCTAATTATTAGAAGCAATTTACTGTGGCCACTCCAACTATCAATGCTCACATTATAGAATCGTTGAGTTAAAGATACACACAATAATACAGCAGACACTTCGGCCCAATGAATCCACGCTGATAATCAAAACTCTATTTATACTAATCCTATCCTACACCAATCCCATTTAATTCTCTGCACTTTGTTGTGAAAGCTATCTAGAGCACCCAGAGGGCAGCCATGCCGTCACAGAGAGAACGTCCTGTGGCTCTGACAGACACCAGACACACATCTCTAAATTCCTGCACCTAGTGGACAGCACGCCCCTCTGCCACTGGATCCTTGACTTTCTGACCCACAGACCATGATCAATGAGGATAGGATAGATGGCAACGCATCCTCCACAATAATTCTCAACACAATAGACAATAGGTGCAGGAGTAGGCCATTCAGCCCTTCGAGCCAGCAGCGCCATTCAATGTGATCATGGCTGATCATCCACAATCAGTACCCCGTTCCTCTCCGTGTCCCTTAACTCTGCTATCCCTAAGAGCTCTATCTAACTCTCTCTTGAAAGCATCCAGAGAACCAGCCTCCTTCTGAGGCAAAGAATTCCACACACTCTGTGTGAAAAAGATTTTCCTGATTTAGTTCAGTCTGAAGAAGGGATTCAGCCCGAAACGTTGCCTATTTCCTTCACTCCATAGATGCTGCTGCACCCGCTGAGTTTCTCCAGCATTTTTGTCTACCTTAGGAACATGTTTCCTGCCTCTAGCGTGTCCAAACCCTCATGGCCCTGTCTCACGGTGCGAGTCCATCCACGAGTGATCCCGAGTTTAAAACAAATCGAACTCGTGGTAATCACATAGATTTAACGTAGCGGGAAAGTCGGAACTCGTAACGCTAACGGCAGGTACTCGGGAAACTTGGATACAACTAATGTCATACAGAAGCAAGGGCAGATGCTGGTTGACAAAAAGTGAACACACAGTGCTGGAGTAACACAAAGACGCAGCAGAATTTTGGAAACATCATCCCATCATCCATTCCTTCTCTCCAGAGATGCTGCCTGTCCCGCTGAGTTAAAGAGTGCCCACGGTAGACTCACGAGTCACTACAGTAAACTCACGGGCTACTTACGTTCTTACAACGAGTTTAAAAGTTAAATTTTTTTACTTCAAGAGTAAATTTGACTCGTGGAAATCTTTCACCATGATGAAAGATTTTCTCGAGTTAACAAGTTTCCCGAGTACCTGCTGTTAGCGTTATTAGTTCCGACGTTCCCGCTACGTTAATTCTACGTGATTACCACGAGTTTGATTTGTTTCAAACTCGGGATCACTCGTGGGTGGACTCGTACCGTGAGACAGGGGTTTTAATTATCTTATATGTTTTAATAAGATCCCCTCACATCCTACTAAATTCCAGAGTATACAAGCTCAGCAGCTCCAATCTATCAACCTATGACAGTCCCGCCATCCTGGAAATTAACCTGGTGAACCTAGCAAGAATGCCCTTCCTGAAGTTTGGAGACCAAAACTGCACACAATATCCTTGTATATCCTTTGAATCCTTTTGTGTATTAACCAGCACCTGCAGTTCGTTGTTCACAGTGTGAATGGGTGATCGGTGGGCTGAAAGGCCTGTTTCCATGCTGTATATGCTGATGATTCAATGTGTCTTGACATCTGCAATCTCTCGATTCTCTTCGCTCATCTCCACTGTCACAAAGATTATGGACACTAGATGGCAGCAAAGGTTGCCAGATAAGTTGTGTGGGAAGGGACTGCAGATGCTGGTTTAAACCGAAGATAGACACACAGAGCTGGAGTAACTCAGCGGGTCAGACAGCATCTCTGGTGGAAAGGACTCGGTGACATTTCAGGTCGAGTCTGAAGAAGGGTCTCGACCCAAAATGTCACCTGTTTCTTTTCTCCAGAGATGCTGTCTGACCCGCTGAGTTACTCCAGCATTTTGTGCCTATTGCCAGATAAGTTATTCCTTGCTTCTTGCTGTCTGTATTGCACCATCTCAGGTATACAATGTATACTATCCAGACTATCCCTATAATAAATCACTGGCAGTTTTCACTTCTCTACCCTTTACGTGTCCCAGGCAGCTGAGTCAGCGCAAATGAAAATTGAAAGAGGATTATTTTTTGTATGCTTCCTTCTTGGTTTCATGAATTGATGGATCCCCAGGATATCAATGTCAAGAGAGTCTAGAGTGTTTTATTGTCAAATGTCAGATAGAAGAATGAAATTCTTACTTGCTGCAGCAATACAGAATAAGTAAACATGGCACACTGTAAACAACTTTATAAATGAGAAAAAAAGTTCAATGTGTGTATATATACACATGTGCACATGTGCATATATATACACACACACACATACATATATGTGTCATATATATACACACACACCAACGCAAACATACACACACATAAAAACAAACAATAGTGCACTAATAACAATAATAGTCTTATTTGAGGTTGTAGAGTTTAATAGCCTGATGGCTGCAGGGACGAAACTGTTCCTGAACCTGGCTGTTCAGACACACTGGAAATTACTCGAATTTTACAGTTACAGTTTTCAGGCTCCTGTATTTTTTCCCAATGGCAGAGGTGAAATGAGTGCATGACCAGGGTGGTGTGTGTGTCTGATGATGCTGGCTGCCTTATTGAGGTAGCAATTCCGGTAAATCCCTATGATAGTGGGGATGGTGGAGAATATTACAATTGACATTATTTAGTCCTGACCAGCTAATACACAGAGGGGGGCTATCCAGCTCAAATAAGAGACAGTCGTAATTCCACAAAGGGAATCGCATCAATTGGGTTATAATTATCTGTGTTTCAATCCTCTTTTACAACACATGGCCACAGAGGTTAATGTGGTTAACATCTTTAAATAGAGACACATAAATGAAGGAAAAGAGGTGTCAATAGAAAATAGACAATAGACAATAGGTGCAGGAGTAGGCCATTCGGCCCTTCGAGTCAGCACCGCCATTCAATATGATCATGGCTGATCACCCCCTATCAGTACCCCTTTCCTGCCTTCTTCCCATATCCCCTGACTCCGCTGTTTTTAAGAGCCCCATCTAGTTCTCTCTTGAAAGCATCCAGAGAACCTGCCTCTGAGGCAGAGAATTCCACAGACTCACCACTCTCTGTGAGAAAAAGTGTTTCCTCGTCTCCGTTCTAAATGGCTTATTCCTTATTCTTAAACTGTGGCCCCTGGTTCTGGACTCCCCCAACATCGGGAACATGTTTCCTGCCTCTAGCGTGTCCAAACCCTTAACAATCTTATATGTTTCAATGAGATCGCCTCTCATCCTTCTAAACTCCAGAGTGTACAAGCCCAGCTGCTCCATTTTCTCAGCATATGACAGTCCCGCCATCCCGGGAATTAACCTTGTAAACCTACGCTGCACTCCCTCAATAGCAAGAATGTCCTTCCTAAAATTAGGGGACCAAAACTGCACACAATCCTCCAGGTGTGGTCTCACTAGGGCTCTGTACAACTGCAGAAGGACCTATTTGCTCCTGTATTCGATTCCTCTTGTTATAAAGGCCAACATGCCATTTGTTTTCTTCACTGCCTGCTGTGTCCAGACAGATATGTCTGAGAGTGGGTTCAACTGGGGAGATCTCGAAAGAACTGCCAACAACCGAGTGAGGTGGAGGAAATTAGTCAATGGCCTTGCTCCCTAGAGGAGCAAAGGGCTTAAGAAGAAGTAAGAAGAAGAAGGCATAAATATCAGGTAAATAACAGAGTTGAGAAGAGATCAAAGAAGTGTCACTTAATTCTGTCTGAAGTTTGATGGTCAGGCGCTGGATACAGGAAGCACTACAGTGAGCAGGTGAGGTACGATCGGGCAAGAGGACACAAAGTGCTGGAGTAACTCAGTGGGTCAGGCAGCATCTTTGGAGAACATGGATAGGTGACGTTTCGGGTCGGGACCTTTCTTCGGACTAAAGGAGACTATGAGCCTGAAGAAAAGACCTATCCCGAAACATCACCTATCGATGTCCTTCAGAATGCTCCTTTTCTCCAGCACTTTATGTCCTTTGGTGTAGATCAGCATTTGCAGGTCTTTGTTTCTATGCTATGATCAGGCAAGGTTCAACTCAGAGAGTTTTTCGCCCAGGGAGTTGTGAATATGTGGAATTCTCTGCCACAGAAGGTAGTGGAGGTCAATTCACTAGATGTTTTCAAGTGAGATTTTATTATAGCTCTTTGGCTAACGGAATTAAAGAAAAAGCAGGAACGGGGTACTGATTGTGGATGATCACCCATGATCATATTGAATGGCGGTGCTGGCTCGAAGGGCAGAATGGCCTACCCCTGCACCTATTTTCTATGTTTCTATCTCACTGGGATCTTTCCCAGCAGGGAAGGGCCTACAAACACCTGCCTCTTGAAGTCTGGAGGATCACCATGTTTTTCATTAACAAGTTTTTTGTTTACAACCTGCATCATAAGGAGATACTCTTTCCCTGCTTGTGTCTTCAAATAATTTAGAGCATCTCTGGCAAGATTATTTGCCAAGCAGTTGTCCAAATGTTCATCAATTAAACGCTACCTTTCAATTGACTATATAATTAGTGCTAGCATGTCTTAGTCACAGACTATCAGACATAATGGACAACATACAAAGTCAAGTTTTCAAGCTTCAGGATTAGTTGGTGGATCTAATTTAAATAAATCAAGCTGACATTACCCTGCTAGCTTGGGAATGTATGGATTACTTCATCCAACAGTCTGAAGAAGGGTTCTGAAACGTCACAGTTCCATTTCCCCCAGGGATGCTGCCCGACCCACTCGGTTACTCCAGCATTTCCTTGGGAAACCAGCATCTGCAATTCCTTGTTTCTACAACGTTGCTGAAAAAATAATTTTGGGGGGGGGGGGGTTGCATTCCTAGAAAAGTGACTCTTGAGATTTTCCATAATGTGAAGCTACGCCATCTGCATACGCATCAAGAAATAAAAGTTGAAAATTGCATTGATTCATTTCCTTTCTTTAATATAAATTCCATGAGAACTAATTTTATTCTCAAAGTTATAGGTTGTAATTTATGAGTTCTCTAAGGATGACTTTCCGTAACCTGTAATGCACAGCATTCCGCGCAGCATGCTCTGCTGTGGTAGAAATGAGGAACAAGCTCTTGGGCCGGCATGAAAGTGGGGCCCTGGGGTGAAGGGACTTCGCCCTTCTACAATGGAGACAGTTCAGGCTTAACTCTGCACCTGTGACATGTAAGAATGGAATCTGTTCTTCATTCAACATAGAAACCTGGCAACAACCTTGAAATCTACCTTCAGCAAGAAAACAAAGTGCTGGAGGAACTCAGTGGGTTAGACAGCATCTGTGGAGGGAAACGGACAGATGGTGTTTCAGATTAGGATCTTTCTTCAGATAGTCTGATAAAGGGTGTTGACCCAAAACGTTGTTTTTTTTCGTCCATTTCCCTCCACAGATGTGACTGACCTGCCGAGATCTTGTAGCAGTCTGATTTTTGCACAAGGTTGCAGCATCTGCTGTCCCTTGTGTCTCCACCTTCAGCCTTGTTGCAATAATTTGAGTGGGCTTTGGTGATTCCAGTGGGCTTTGGTTATCACTCTGTGGGCAGCTCACCATTGATGATACTGCCAACCCCAATCCTTAACATTAACCTAGCCCCCGACATCTACATTCCCTCACCCAATGTTCTGAATAACCCAGCATTCACTAAATTTCCTTCCTTCCCTTTTCTCAATGTTTCAAAGTGTCATCATGGCTTGATTCTTTGAAAGTGGCGTCGCAGGTAGATGAGGTGGTCAAAAAGGCTTTTGGCACATTGACCTTCGTCAGCCAAAGTATTGAGTATAGAAGTTGCAGGGTCCTTTGCCCTCAGGTATTAGATATCAGGGGAATGTTTTCTCACTATCTAACCTATCCACCATGCCCCTCATAATTTTGAATTTCAATGAGACATTGAGGACAAAGAACAAAGTAGGACCCAGCGTGGGGGGGGCCGCTGTGAGGGGGGGGGGGGGAGGAGAACATAGGTATGGGGGGCGGGGGGGCGGGGCAGGAGGGAGAAGAACATAGGTGGACCTGGCGATGGATACTTTGTAACATTGTCAGCACCCTTTATGTGGTGACTATTTGCATACCTTGGGTACGCCAGCACAGAATTTCACTGTGACTTGTCACATGTGACAATAAAGTATTCATTCATTCATTCATTCATTCATTCATTCATTCATTCATTCATTCGTTCATATACAATACAATACAATTTATTGTCATTTGAGCCTCAGTGAGGCTCAAACGAAATTCCGTTTCCACCGCCATACAAACAAAGACAATTCCTAGACATACACACAATTTAGTTCACACAAACATCCATCACAGTGGACCCACTGTGATGGAAGGCAAAGTATTTTCTCTCCCCTGCTCTCCATGTCTCTCCCGATGTCCAAGCCCCAGGCAGGCGATGATAAGTCCCACGGCCATTTTAGGCTGTGCCGGGCGATTTACGGCCCCGCTCCCGGTCTAAAAGTCACAGTGTTGGAGCCCCCGGCGGGCGCTGGAATGTCCCACGGCCATGAAGCCGTGCCGGGCGATGTATGACCCCGCTCCGGATCGTTCCAACCCCGCGACACGGGCTGGAGAAGTCGCGTTGCGGGAGCTCCGGGAAGCGGTCTCTCTCTCCCCCCGGACCCGCGAGCTCCCGATGTCCCAGTCCACCGGACCTGCGGCTGCGTTGCTGGAGCCTCCGAGCCCCAGGAGTCGAGTCGCAGCAGCGAGTCACCACCGCTCCCCACGTTCCGAGGCCGGCCAGCCTCACGATGGTGAGTCCGCAAATCCGCAGTCTCCCGAGCCCCCGGGTCGTTCAGGTTGGAGGCCGCTCCACGGTGCTAGGCCCCAACGACAACGGAGACCCGACAGGGAAAAGGTCGGGTCTCCCGGACAGGGAAGAGATTTTAAACAGTTTCCCCCTCCCCCCCCCGCCCCCCACATATACACATTTAAAACCAATATTAAAAAACACCAACACTACATTTAACTAGACAAAAAATAAAAAAAAAGACAGACAGGCTGTAGGGGCCGCTGCAACGGGTGAGTCGCGCCGCCAAAAATTCATTCATTCATTCATTCATTCATTCATTCATTCATTCATTCATTCATTCATTCATTCAGGTCACCCCACAGCCACTTCTGCTTGAAGGAAAACAGACCAAGTCTATCCAATCTCTCATCACGAATCTCCTCAGCACCCTATCCAGTGCAATCACATCCTTCCTAATGTGTGTCATCCAGAATTGGACACATTCCTCCAGCGATTCTTCCTGTATTTAGATTTTAGTTTAGAGATACAGGCCCTTTGGCCCAGCGAGTCTGCATCAACCAGCAATTCCCAGACACTAGCACTGTCCTACACACTAGGGTCAATTTACAATTTCTACTGAAGCCAAACAAACCTACAAACCTGTATGTCTTTGTAGTGTGGGAGGAAACCAGCGCACCCGGGGCAAACCCTCACGGCCATGGGAAGAACATACAAACTCCGTACAAACAGCACCCATAGTCAGGATTGAACCTGGGTCTCTGGCGCTTTAAGGCAACAGCTTTAGTGTTGCGCCACCGTGCCATCCTATTAAATTACATAAAAACTTAACAATCTCTCTAGTCCTCCATTTCTCTCCATTGAGACACTGAACCAGGTCTACTCTGGCTTAAGGTTGGACCAACATGAGGCATGAAGCGCCTCAACAATGATTTACAAATTTCTTACCTTGATGTATTTGCTCTTACATTCAGTGCCCCAGCTGATGAAGGCCATTTCCATCCATAACTAAATTGCCCACCTGTACACCTGTCATCAGAATTGTTGGACATGTACACTAAGATTTCTCTTTTCCTCCAGAGACTCTTTTGCATCATCATTAAACTCTTCATCATCATCCACCAGGAAGAATTCCTCCTCCCTCTCTTCCCCCTTCTTGTCCTCCTCCTTCTCATCATCGTCTTTATTCAGCTTTACATTATCAGCGATGGACATGGAGAAGAGGACTTGAGAGCTTCAGAAGAGTTGAGGAGATCCTCTTGGATCTGAAGTGCACAGTCAAAGGTGGAGCAGCTTCTGTTGAACTGGTACTTACCGCGATCAGAACATAGGCCAGGAGCCTGTGCCATGCCTTTATCTCATTGTGGTGTCCTGCCTGATGCTTCCAATGATCACATAGTCTACCCCACCTAAGATCTGTTCTCGGTATCGGGCATCCCCTTTTTAGGTCGTCGCAATTAATGGGCATCTCTGGGAGGTTCATCTGCAATAAGATTAATTGCACTGAGTGAAGATTGGGAACAGTTATTTCAAAAAAAGGCAGCACACAGCTGAGATCATTGTTGTCCCCCAGATAAATTGGAGATTTACGAGGATGTTGCCTGGACTAGAGGGTCTGAGCTATAGGGAGAGGGTGAGTAGCCTTGGACTCTATTCCTTGGAGCGCAGGAGGATGAGGCATGATCTTATAGAGGTGTATAAGATCATGAGATGAATAGATCGGGTAGATGCACAGAACCTCTTGCCCAGAGTAGGTGAATTGAGGACCAGAGGACATAGCTTCAAGGTGAAGGGGAAGAGATTTAATAGGAATATGAGGGGTATCTTTTTCACACAAAGGGTGTTGGTGTATGGAACAAGCTGCCAGAGGAGGTCATTGAGGCTGGGGCTATTCCAACATTTAAGAAACAGTTAGACGGGTACATGGATAGAACTGGTTTGGAGGGATATGGACCAAATGCTGACAGGTGGGATTAGTGTAGCTGGGGCAATGTTGACTGGTGTGGGCATGTTGGGCCGAAGGGCCTGTTTCTACACTGTATCACTCTATGGCTCTTTGCATTCAGACTCAGCGAGAGCTGGTATGCCCAATGCTGACAATTAGGTGCATGGAGATGTGTATGAAGGAAATGCAGATGCTGGTTTAGACACAAAATGATGGCGTAACTCAGCAGGATAGGCAGCATCGCTGGATAGCAGGAATGGGACATTTCAGGTCGAGACCCTTCTTCAGAGATAGACCCTACTTCATAGAGATGATTAGCCTCTTCCCATGGATGCACACTAAATGCATTCCTCATCCCCACCCTCTCCAACCCAAGAAACATCAATTTTTGTCATTTGTCTTCATCTTTCTTTCAAACCAATTGCATTTCCTGGCTAGGCTTCTCTTAGTTTATTTTATTGTCACGTGTATTGCGGTACAGTGAAAAGCTTTTGTTGCGTGCTAACCAGTCAGCGGAAAGACAACAACCAATACATGACTACCATCGAGCCATCCACAGTGTACAGGTACACTATAAAGGGAATAACTTGAATAACGTTTAGTGCAAGATAAAGCCAGCAAAGTCCTGCAACATTTACTTACCATAGAAACAGATATATTTAATTCAAAAGCAAATCTGGAACAATCATACTGTAATCATAGATCGGCACAAAAAGCTGGAGCAACTCAGAAGAAGGGTCTCGACCCGTAACGTCACCCATTCTTTCTCTCCAGAGATGCTGCCTGTCCCGCTGAGTTGCTCCAGCTATTTGTGCCTATCTTCGGTTTAAACCAGCATCTGCAGTTCCTTCTTACACATAGAGTAATCATAAATCAGGTAATCAGGTGCTGTTGAAATTAACTTATGATCATTAAAGGTTCTCTACTTAGTTAACGAGCTACGTATGTAACTGGTGCAGTGTGCTCAATTGTTCATTAATACAGACTCAGGTGACCATTAATTGTTGGGCTCCAATGATCTGCTCAGTGTCTTTGATATATGTCTTGTTATATCAAGACCTGCACCTTATAGGCCGAAGAGGCTGCACTGGGTGACAAGCCATCTATATTTTCTGAATTTTGAAGAAGTATAAACATTCCACTTTTTATAAGCATAGATCTACATTTGCTTTATTTAAATGAGTTGGAGGGTATACTACTTAATAACAAAGTTAATAACAAACACAAAATTACTGTGCAGGTACACCATTAATTTTCCGGCAACATTGGTTCCAAAGCCTTGCCGATCTAAACATTTTTCAGGACCAACAGTGGTCGTATAATAACAATTCAACCATACACCTCTGACTCTTGTGCGGCACAGTGGAGCAGCGGTAGAGTTGCTGCCTTACAGCGCCAGAGACCCGGGTTTGATCCTGACTACGGGCGGGTGCTGCCAGTACAGAGTTTGTATGTTCTCCCCGTGACCTGCATGGGTTTTCCCTGAGAGCTCCGGTTCCCTTCCACACGCCAAAGGCGTACAGGTTTGTAGCTTAATTGTCTTTGCAAAAATTGTAAATTGTCCCCTCGTGTGTGTAGGGTAGCGTTAGTGTGCAGGGATCGCTGGTCGGCCCGGACTCTATTTCCACACTGAATCTCTAAACTAAACTAAACCCATTAATTATACCCCACCCATGACTCTTAAGAACCATGGACTAAATAAAGAATTAACAATTCACAAAGAAGTAAACAATTAACTCTTTCAGGACGGAGACACACATCCAGAAAGAGCGTGCACCACACACAATGTTCTCCTTGGGTGAAAGATTGCAACCTTCACGTGGTCTGCCCTGTTTCGATGAATGCAATCAACCTGGCATGCACAACCCAATAAGATCAAATAGAACAAGTTGTCCTACAACTTTAGGCTGTAATTCTGTCTGGATTAAAGGAGGTACTGGACCATCAGTTGCTGGAAAATCTGTGGTGGACCTGTACTATTAAATGATAACTTGCTAGTTTTGTGAGATAGAAGTCGGATAGGTTAAGTGTGCAGAAAGGAACTGCAGATGTTGGTTTAATCCGAAGATAGATTCAAAAAGCTGGAGTACCTCAGTGGGTCAAACAGCATCTCTGGAGAAAAGTAATAGGTGACGTTGCAGGTCGAGACCCTTCTTCAGACAGAGAGTCAGGAGAAAGGGAAATGAGAGATATAGAGCAAATGAATGAAAGATATGCATAAAAGAGAAAGGATAACTTAAGGTTTGGCAACTAGATTCTATCGGTCTGGTTATTTTCCATGAAAGGTAAAATGTGTGGCCATTATTATTATAATGATTTTAAAAAAGCACAGCACAGAAACAGGCCCTTTGTCCGACAAACCATCTCATTATCTTTGTACTTAGCTCTACTTCCTCCTTAATTGCCACCTTCCTCAGCTTCTTTGCTTTTAGATCCTCTGAGAGTTCTGCCCAACACATTTGTAAGATTCCCAAGACAGTGGCACAAATGGCCCAGGATTGATAGATACAAATATCATGCAGGTATATTAAGTAGGATTCAAGGTTTTGGCAATTGACTGATGTTATTAAATGTATTGTTCAAGACTGTGGCAGAAATATGTTTCGTTTCATTCATAATTCTTGGAAACTGTAAATGGCACGAGAATTATGCCAGTGGTGGAACTGGAGATATGGCACTTTCGTTGTTCTTTTTTCTTTTCCTCTTTCTCTCCTGTTTTCTTTCTTTCTCTCTTCCTCACTTTCTCCCTCTATCTCTTCCTCTCTCCTTTTCTGTCTTTCTGTCTTTCTCACTTTCTCTCTCGCTCCTTCTTTCTTTTCGATTGTTTTTTTTTTAATTTTCTCCTTTCCCTCTTTCTCTCCCTTTTAATTTATTTCTTCCTTTCTCATTTCCTTCTTTTCTTTCTTCCTCTCTTCCTTTCTCCTTTCCTCACTTCCCTCACTTTTTTTCTTTCTCTCTTTCTTTCTTTCGCTCTAGCAATCTTTCTTTTCTTTTTCTTTCTCTCTCGCTCTTTCTTTCTTCCCCATGCCGTGTCCTTTAACTGAGGTATCAGTGATGTTCGCATGAGATTATGCTGCTTGCTATTCTGGATAGAAGTATTAATCTGTTTAAAATAAATGAGTTAAAATTGCCATTAAAGTATCAGATGAATAAATTTCATGCTGTTGTGCCTTAATATGTCAATAAACTTGTGCGTAATTTCAAAACCATAATGGTTGTCCCATTTATGAAGAAGACCTTTGATTCAATGTTTAATGTCATGAGAACAAGTCATAACTTTAATTGGGTTCAATTACATTTCAATCTACCAGCAGGCTAGATTCTCAATGTACTACTAGGATCTTTAGTGGAATGTGCATCAATTATGCTCTTGTAATTAGAGCAGCGTTGTCATCTCTTGGAGGTGTTTTGAGGCTCTGGCCCACTTTCTTGCAGAACAAATATTTGTGCTTTCAATCTGTGAGATATAATTGTCCTCATTTAGCTGTGTCCTTCCCCATTTGCAAATCCAGTGACTCCTTCAGCAAAATAAATTACTTGGTGACAAAACACCTTTAAGAAAGCATCAGTATAAAACTCTCTCTAGGTAAGTTGGTTGGAGACTGTCAAAGAAAGTACTACAGAAAGGAATGCATGCATTAGTGATATTGAACAATTGCCTGAGAAGATCAAGTGTTATTAGGATTTAATGGACATTATGCAACAGTTACTGAATGCGTTTCTCTTGGAGGAAATAATTTGAATGGGACCGACCAAACAATGGGCAAATAGTAGAATGATTGCAAATCGAATGGTAATATCCTTAAGGCTGATGGATGCTGGCACTCCATTTAAAATGTTTAGGCAATTTAAGTACAATTATTCAAAATGCTCATGCAAAGATTCTATCAAAAAATCTGCATAATTAACTGTACATTTACAAGTGAATCACAAATCACCTTGCCTTAATTTCCTACCAAACTGTTATTTTTAATATCAAATGTATCCAGTTTGCAGTAACTGGATTACTTAACCTGTCCTGTAACATTTGGAGGGAAAGTCCACACAAGGTTTTTTTTGGGAGATGGCTCAAGTGAACATATAGTCATAGTCCTGGTCATATAGCACAGAAACAGGCTCTTTGGCCCAACATGCTGACCAAGATGCCCATCTAAGCTAGTCCCAGCTGCACACGTTTGGTCCATATCCCTCTAACCTGCTCATAGAACAGAGAACGTACACCACAGTACCAGGCCCATTGGCCGATATGTCTGAGTCAAACATGATTCCAAGTTAAGCTAATCTCTGCTGTACGTGCCCTGTATCCCTCCTTTCCCATCATAGCCATCTGTCTATCTAAAAGCCTCTGAAATGCCCCTACCGTATCTGCCTATACCATCACCCCTGGCAGTACGTTCCAGGCACCCAACGCTCTCGATGTAACAAATTTGTCCCACACATCTTCTTTAAACTTTGTCCCTCTCACATTTAAGCTATGCCTGTTTGGCCTATCCATGTTGCTTGGGTCATGGTCACAGAATATAAGCAGACAGAGATGTTCATGCCTTACTCAATTGGCAGCCACAGAATGTAAAAAGGCATTTATTTTAATGGTTATTATTAAGATGATATTAACATTTAAATGTAAAATTTCAGCCAGGGAACTTTTCAATCTGGTGTCCTCTGAGGCTGAGTTGCATGTATTTCGATTTGTCCAGGGCTAGATCAATGGATTTGACTGACATAATTGTATTTAAGCATTGTATTATCTGATCTGATGAGATAGCATGCAAAATAAAGCTTTTCATTGTACCTCGGTACACTTGACAATAGTAGACCTGAGCAAAAACATAATACAAGTGATCCTCCAACGTGGTCATCTCCCAGTGGCCTGTGTGGGTTTTCTCCGGGTGCTCCAGACATACAGCTTTGTAGGTTAATTGGCTTGGTATAATTGTAAATTGTCCCTAGTGTATGTGGACAGCGTTAGTATGTGGGGATCGCTGTTCGGCGCGGACTCGGTGAGCCGAAGGGCCTGTTTCCGTGCTGTATCTCTAAACCAAAACTAAACTAAATCAAAAAATATATAGAAAGATCAATGGACCTTGTTGAGAGTTCTGCTTCCTTCCCTGCAGATGCTGCTTGATCTGCCGAGCATTTCCAGCATCTTTTCTAGCATCCACAATTTTTTTTTTTGCTTTAGTCTAGCCTTAAGTATTTGCCATTTAATGTGTTCCTCATTCAGAAATTGCTCTCTGTTTCCTCAGGCCTATTATTTGACCTATAGCTCCACATTAAATAACAGATTGTGTGAACCATTGTGAAGTGTTGTCGCATACACTTCAGGGTCTATTTGGTCTCAGAAAGCTTCATGCAGTCTGCTTTTACCCTCTGTATACCAGGGAGCACCAGGGATTTCTTTTCACTTTCAGCGCAATTTCGGCCTGACAAGTAAAATTAACATTTTCCATTCTCTTGTATTTACCAACTAAATTGAGGCTTTTTACTGAGAAATGGGAGATCCATAAGGAGTAGAGGTGATGACAAAAGTCAGGCATCCTACTGCCTCAAAATAATGCATTAGGCCAATGCAGAATTGAAATGAATTGCCATTTATTGAGCTCATTGTTTGCTCACTTACAGACATTGCTGTAAGCCTTGTTTTGACAGAACATTACCATTCATCCCTGGTTCCCATAGGAAGAAAAGCAAAGGCATATCACATTATTATAAATGTTCTAGGCCATTTTATAGTGAAACAAGGGGACAGATCAGCTTGAGGTCCTCCATTCTAACATAATAATCAATTATAATAGGAACAAGAGCCAGTATGAACCTATCATAGCTATTTATTGCTTTTCTACTGAGCATTAACTTGGCGCTTGGGCTCGACTTGATCATTCCTTCCCAAACTTCTGTCTGCTAATAAAAAGACCCAATGCATTCGTCGCCTCAAAATTAAATTTTCATATTCACAAAATTAGATCTTGCTTCAATCAGTTTAGTTTAGCTTAGTTTAGTTTAGAGATACAGTGCGTAAACAGAGCCAATCAGCCCACTGAGTCCGCGCCGACCAGTGATCACGGCACACTAACGCTATGCTACACACACTAGGGAAAATTTTAAATTACACCAAGCCAATTAACCTACAAACCTGTACGTCATTGGAGTGTGGGAGGAAACCAGAGATCCCGGAGAAAACCTACGCAAGAAATAGATAGAAAACAAAAACTGTGCAAAAGCTCTTCATACATTCTCGGTGTTGATATATATTAAATAGCATCACACTCAATATTATAGACAATAGACAATAGGAGTAGGCCATTCGGCCCTTTGGGCCAGCACCGCCACTCTCTGTGATCATGGCTGATCATCCACAATCAGTACCCCATTACACCTTCTCCCCATACCCCTTGACTCTGCTATCTTTAAGAGCTTAATCTAACTCTATCTTGAAAGCATCCAGAGAATCGACCTCCTCTGCCTTCTGAGGCAGAGAATTCCACAGATTCACAACTCTCTGGGTGAAAATGTTTTTCCCCAGCCCCGTTACAAATGGCCCACCCCTTATTCTTGAACTGTGCCCCCTGGTTCTCACTCCCCCAACATCGAATGCTTCTAGCTTGTCCAATCCCTTAATAATCTTATATGTTTCAATAAGAATCCCTCTCATCCTTCTAAATTCCAGTGTATTCAACCCCAGTCGCTCGATTCTTTCAACATATGATAGTCCAGGCATACCGGGAATTAACCTTGTGAACATACGCTGCACTCCCTCAATAGCAAGAATGTCCTTCCTCAAATTAGGAGAACAAAACTGTTTCACCAGGGCCCTGTACAACTGCAGAAGGACCTCTTTGCTCCTATACTCAGCTCCCCTTGTTCTGAAGGCCAACATGCCATTAGCTTTCTTCACTGCCTGCTGTACCTCAAGTTCAAGTGAGTTTATTGTCATGGGTCCCTGATAGGAAATTGAAATTCTTGCTTTGCTTCAGCACAACAGAACATAGTAGGCATTGACTACAAAACACATGAATAAATAAACTGATAAAGTGCAAATAACACATAATGGGTTATTAATGTTCAGAGTTTTGTCCGAGACTGCATGCTTACTTTCAGTGACTGATGAACAAGGACACCCACATCTTGTTGTACTTCCCCTTTTCCTAACTTGACACCTTTAAGATAATAATCTGCCTTCCAGTTTTTGCCACCAAAGTGGATAACTTCACATTTATCCACATTAATCACCCAACCTGTCCAAGTCACCCTGCATCCTCATAATATCCTCCTCACAGTTCACACTGCCACCCAGCTTTGTGTCATCTGCAAATTTGCTAATGTTACTTGTAATCCCTTCATCTAAGTCATTAATATATATTGTAAATAGTTGCGGTCCCAGTACCGAGTCTTGCGGTACCCCACTAGTCCCTGCCTGCCATTCTGAAAGGGACCCGTTAATCCCTACTCTTTGTTTCCTGTCTGCCAACCACTTCTCTATCCATGTCAGCACTCTACCCCCAATACCGTGTGCCCTAATTTTGCCCACTAATCTCCTATGAGACTTATCAAATGCTTTCTGAAAGTCCAGGTACACTACATCCACTGGCTCTTTCTTGTCCATTTTCCTAGTTACATCCTAAAAAAATTCCAGAAGATTAGTCAAGCATGATTTCTCTTTCGTAAATCATGCTGACTTGGACCGATCCCGTTACTGCTATCCAAATGTGCCACTATTTCATCTTTTATAATTGACTCCAGCATCTTCCTCACCACCGATGTCAGGCTAACTGGTCTATAATTCCCTGTTTTCTCTCTCCCTCCTTTCTTAAAAATTGGGTTGAACATTAGCTACCCTCCAATCCACAGGAACTGATCCTGATTTTATAGAACATTGGAAAATTATAGAAAATTGGAAAATTCCTGCTGAGTATTTCCTGCAATGATTCCATGAGCCACCTCCTTAAGTACCTGGGATGCAGACCATCCGGCCCTGGGGATTTATCAGCCTTCAGCCCCATCAGTCTACCCAACACCATATCCTGCCTAATGTTAATTTCCTTCAGTTCCTCTGTCACCCTAGGTCCTCTGGCCACTAGTACATCTGGGAGATTGTTTATGTTTTCCTTAGTGAAGACAGATCTAAAGTACCTGTTCAACTCGTCTGCCATTTCCTTGTTCCCCATAACAAATTCACCTGTTTCTGTCTTCAAGGAACCCACATTTGTCTTACCTATTTTTTTCCTCTTCACATACATAAAGGAGCTTTCACAGTCCTCCTTTATATTCTAGGCTAGCTTACCTTCGTACCTCATCTTTTCTCTCCGTATTGCCTTTTTAGTTATCTTCGGTTGCTCTTTAAAAGTGTCCTAATCCTCTGGTTTCCCGCTCATCTTCGCTATGTTACACTACTTTTCTTTTCTTTTTTTTACTGTCCTATTCACACCTAGCTTTCATGGTAACACCAAAGTGGTATCGCAGATAATGAAGATCGTTATGAAAAATGGCAGCACGATCTTGATCATTCGGTGGGGGCGCTGCATTGGCGGCAGCCCTGTCAGCAGCGTGTTAGTTTTTTCAACCTTTATTTATTTTTTTAGTATGTCTTAAAGTATGTTTTTTGTGTTTCTTTGTGTGTTTTGTGTGGGGGGTGGTGTGGGGGGGTGAGGGGGAAACCGTTTTGGCCGCCTCCTCCATGGAGAGGCGACTTTTTTCCAGGTCGCCTCCCCCGTGGCCTAACAATCAGGATCGGCGCGGCCTTTCCCGGAGACGCGCCCGGGGCTTCAGCGGCGGGCGCAGCGTGGACTCTCGCCGTGGAGCAGGTGAGCCCTCGCTGGGGCTCGCCAGAGGTGAGCGTTCCGCTTTGCTGGCCCGCGGCAGCCGGCAGCCTGAAGCCGCGGTCTGCACAGCTCCAGCTGGCGCGGCGTCTACAGCCCGGGATCTCACGTTGGGGACCCGGGGGGAAGAAGAAGCCATCACTGCCGGCCCGCGGCCAACTTCTACCGCGGGTCCGACATGGACTTACCATCACCCCTGGAGGGGAGCTTCGACCGCCGACCCTGCAGTCTGTGGTGCTTCTGGCTGCGGCGCGGCGGGAACTTTAAATCTTTGACCGCCGGCCTGCGGCCTACACCAACCTGAAGCCGCGGTCTCCGGTGGGGAAGAGCCGATTCTGGACTTACCTTGACTTTACTTTGTTCTTTACCATCTGGACGCCCGCACCAATGGCTGCGGAGGTGGAGGTCCCGACCACGGGGGAAAATGGAGGACTGGCCAATCTCTGTGCCTTCCACCACAGTGATGAATGCTGTGGTGGATGTTTGTGTACATTTTTTATTGTGGTTGTGTGTTCTTTATTATTGTACCGCTGCTGACAAAAAATCTGAATTTCCCTGAGGGGATCAATAAAGTATTTATTATTATTATTATTATTATTATTATTTGGGTAAGTGGGGTGAAGAATGGCCAATGGAGATAAGTGTGAGGTATTGAATTTTGGGAAGTCAAACCAGATCTTCACAGTAAATGGTACGGCCTTGGGGATTGCTGCAGAGCAGACTGATCCAGGAGTACAGGTACACAATCTCCTGAAAGTGTCGTCACAGTTGGATAAGGTGGTTAAGAATGCTTTTCACAAGTCCACAAGTTATTGGAGTAGAATTAGGCCATTCAGCCCATCAAGTCTACTCCACCATTCAATCATGGCTGATCTCTGCCTCCGAATCCTATTTTCCTGCCTTCTCCCCATAACCCTTGAAGCCTGTTCTAATCAAGAATTTGTCTATCACAGCCTAAAAAATAACCACTGACTTGGCCTCCACAGCCCTCTGTGGCAATGAGTTCCACAGATTAACTACTCTCTGAGTAAAAAATTCCTCCTCACCTCCTTTCTAAATGAGCACCCTTTAATTCTGAGGCTATAACCTCTGGTCCTAGACTCTCCCGCCAGCAGAAACATCCTTTTCATATCCACTCTATCTATGCCTTGTATTTATCTGTAAGCTTCAATGAGGTCACCCCTCAACCTTCTAAACTGCTGCGAGTATAGGCCCAGTGCTGTCAAACGCTCATCATATGCTAACGTTTGGTACTTTGGTCTTCATCAGTCAGGGTATTAAGTATAGAAGTGCTATAATTTACATCGCCCTAAAGGTATTTCAGCAGTAGAACACTGTGGATCACCTCTTGCACTACAATGGAATTTTTTCTAGTTTTGTTTTTTTTATGTCCTCTGGTTCTTGATTTCCCTACTCTGGGCAAGAGACTGTGCATCTACCCAATCTATTTCTCTCATGATTTTGTACACTGGATAGCACGCAGCAAAAGGGTGCTCATGACAATAAAATAAAACTGAAGTAAACAATGAAGACAATGATAGAAACATAGAAACATAGAAACATAGCAAATAGGTGCAGGAGTAGGCCATTCGGCCCTTCGAGCCTGCACCGCCATTCAATATGATCACAGCTGATCATCCAACTCAGTATCCTGTACCTGCCTTCTCTCCATACCCCCTGATCCCCTTAGCCACAAGGGCCACATCTAACTCCCTCTTAAATATAGCCAATGAACTGGCCTCGACTACCCTCTGTGGCAGGGAGTTCCAGAGATTCACCACTCTCTGTGTGAAAAAAGTTCTTCTCATCTCGGTTTTAAAGGATTTCCCCCTTATCCTTAAGCTGTGACCCCTTGTCCTGGACTTCCCCAACATCGGGAACAATCTTCCTGCATCTAGCCTGTCCAACCCCTTAAGAATTTTGTAAGTGTACACACCTTGCAGCCTCCTAGCATCCTCCTCACAGCTAACACTGCCCCCCAGCTTCGTGTCATCTGCAAACTTGCATTCAATTTCCTCATCCAGATCATTAGTATATTCTACATTAATGATGTAGAATACGCACACTCTCTGGGGTGATCACAGAGTGAGGAGACAGCAATTCACCCGTGTGATTTGTGGGCTACCACAATGCAATGCCACAAATTGAGCGACACTGCATTTTGCAGTCAAAGCACACTGGCGCAGTTGGTAGAGCTGCTGCCTCATGGTGACAAAGACCCGGCTTCGATCCTGACCTCAGATGCTGACTGTGTGGAGTTTGTCTGCTCTCCCTGTCTCCTTCAGGTGCCCCAGTCTCTTTTCACATCCCAAGGTCGTGCATGTTAGCTGGTTAATGGGCCTCTGTAAATTAGCTGTAGAGTGCAGTGAGCGGATGCAAAGTAGGATAACAAACTAGTGGGAACTCGGGCACTCGATGGTCAACGTGGACTTGGTAAGCTGAGGGGCCTGTGTCCATGCTCGATCTTGCAATCAATCAGAAGAATCATTCAATTAATCAAATGCACAATTACTTGACTCT
The DNA here is from genome assembly GCF_010909765.2 of Amblyraja radiata. Classification (NCBI taxonomy): domain Eukaryota; kingdom Metazoa; phylum Chordata; class Chondrichthyes; order Rajiformes; family Rajidae; genus Amblyraja; species Amblyraja radiata. The sequence continues at coordinate 164,815,076 of NC_045956.1, forward strand.
ACAGGTGTACAGTAGAAAGCATATTGACTGGTTGCATCATGGCCTGGTTCGGCAACTTGATCGTCCAGGAGCGGAAAATGCTGCATAAAGTTGTGAACACTGCCCATCGGCTCTGACCTCCCCAACATCGAAGGAATTTATCGGCGTCGCTGCCTCAAAAAGGCACCCAGCATCATCAGAGACCCACACCATCCTGGCCACACACTCATTTCACCACTGCCATCTGGAAGAAGGTACAGGAGCCTGAAAACTGTAACGTCCAGGTTCAGGAACAGCTTCTTCCCTACAGACATCAGGCTATTAAACACTACAACCTCATATAAGCTCTGAACTACATTAGACTATTATTATTACTATTGCACTATTATTGTTTTTTTGAGTATTTGTGTATGCGTATGTATATATATATAAATATACATGTGTGTGTATTTGTGAGTATGTGTCTATATACACACTGAACTTTTAGTTTCTCTCTCTCATATTGTTCACAATGAATAATGTTTACATATTCTGTTGTGCTGCAGCTAGTAAGAATTTCATTGTTCTATCTGGGACACATGACAACAAAACACTCTTGACTCTTTCTGGACTGCTGCTGAGGATAACAGGAACATTTGTTAGTATCAGCCTACTAGTCATGCCTTCAGGGAAATGAATCTGCTCTCTTCACCTTGTCTGGCCTAAGAGTGACCAGCAGCTTTTAAATTCTTGATTAGTACAGGTGTCAGAGGTTTATAGAGAGAAGGCAGGAGAATGGGGTTAGGAGGAAGAGATAGATCAGCCATGATTGAATGGTGGAGTAAACTTGATGGGCCAAAATAGCCTAATTCTACTCCTATTCTTTATACCATCATAAATTGCTTTTTTTTTCAATCTCAGGAGAAACAATCTACGAGTATTCAATATGATGGCCCAATCAATGCCACGTGACATGGTGTCAGGACAATAACCTTCCTTAATTTCAACATGACAAGGAGTTAGTTATCAACTTCAGGACACAGTAAACAGGGTGTACATGCCCCAATCAGCATTAATGCTGTGGAAGGGGAAATGGTTGAGAGCTTCAAGTTCCTTGGCGTTAATATTACCAATGATCTGTCGTGGACCAGCCACATTGATGTGATAGCCAATGTCTCTACTCTCTGAGGAGACTGAGGAAATTTAGCAAGTCTCCAGTCACCAGAACCGGGGGCCACAGTCTTAGAATAAAGGGGAGGCCATTTATGACCGAGGTGAGAAAAAACCTTTTCACCCAGAGAGTTGTGAATTTATGGAATTCCCTGCCAAATCACTGGATGGATTTAAGAGAGAGTTAGATAGAGCTCTAGGGGCTAGTGGAATCAAGGGATATGGGGAGAAGGCAGGCACGGGTTATTGATTGGGGACGATCAGCCATGATCACAATGAATGGCGGTGCTGGCTCGAAGGGCCGAATGGCTTTTCACTGTACCTTTGTACACATGGCAATAATAAACTTAAAGATCAAGTCTAGTCAAACACAACAAGCCCTACTCAACCTCTGCTGCCTTCCGCTCTCACCCTTCACAGTGCTTAGGAAGTGAAGTGTCTACCATTAACTCTGGACCCTAGTAATTGCAATTTCTACCCCTTTCTCTGTCAAAATCCATTCAAAGCCTTCCTTGTTAAAATGGTCATACTGTAAAAAATACATAGCAGAGGAGGGTTCACTCTACATTCCGATACTTTGTTGACTGATCCTGAATATTGGTCTGCAAACTAATGTTGAACATCTATTGTCAGAAAATAGATGCTAAGGTTGAAATGTTGTCAGCTAATGAAGAACATTAGCCACTGTTAAGATTTTGCTTGTGTCAGACGTCATTTGTTGGATTTCGTGACTGCAGATCAGAAAATCCCCAAAGTCTTGACGAAAGTTGATGAATCAATTTTCAGCATGGAACTAGTCATCAGGCATCGAGTAAATGTAAACACTGTGAATGAACGGACTTAGTTTGTTACACATTAACTGGATCCATTGCGGGTGGCAAGGTGGCACAGTGGTGGAGTTGCTGCCTTACAGGGGCAGAGACATGGGTTCGATCCTGACTACGGCTGCTTGTCTATGCGGAGTTTGTACATTCTCCCTTTGACCTGCGTGGGTTTTCACCTACTGTAGATTTACGGTTTCCTCCCACAATCCAAGGACGTACAGGTTTGAAGGTTAATTGGCTTGGTATAAAATGTAAAATTATCCCTATTAATGTTAATGTGCGGGGATCGCTGGTCGGTGTAGACTCAGGAGGACGAAGGGCCTGATCCGCACTGTATCTCTAAACTATACTAAACAAAACTACACTAACGATAGACACAAAATGCTGGAGTAACTCAGCAGGACAGGCAGCATCTCTGGAGAGAAGGAATGGGTAACGTTTCCGGTCGAGACCCATCTTCAGACTAATCTAAACTAAACAAAATGTTGGTCACGTTCCAGCCCCATCCAGGTTACAGAGGAAAGATCAAATCCTATTCAAAGCACGAGAGGGTGAAATCGGGAATACTCATCACCGTCTGGTTAATCCAAGTCTGAAGAAGGACACAGCCTGAAGAAGGGTCCTGACCCACCACAGATGTTGTGACCTGCTGAGTTCCTCATCACAGATGACAGACACAAAATGCTGGTGTCACTCAGCGCATCTCTGGAGAAAAGGAATAGGTAATGTTTCAGGTCGAGACCCTTCTTCAGACTGAGAATTAAGGGAGAGGGAATAAAAGAGTTCCTCATCACTTTGTTTTTTGGTTAATTCTAGTATTATTTTAACTGACATGTTCGGGGTAGCACGAGATTTTTTGCCAAAGTCAATTAAGATATGTGACAATATGGTGTCATAGTCATAGATTGATACAACATGGAAACAAGCCATTCGGCTCAACTTGCCCACACCATCCTAGGAGGTGAATAGGTCATTGCCAATTCAATGTGCTCTAAGATAATGAAACATGACATTCGGCATGAGCAACGTTTTAGTTTGGTTTTAGAGATAGAGCGCAGAAGCAGACCCTTCGACCCATCAAGTCCGTGCCAACCAGCGATACCCGAACACTAACACTGTCCTACACACACTGGGGATAATTTACAACTTTTACCGAAGCCAATTAACCTATAAACTTGTACGTCTTAGGACTGTGGGAGAAAACCGCAGCATAAAAATAAAAAATAAAAAATCAATATAAAAATAAAAGCGAAGAAGTACAACGTAGCAAAGATGAGCGGGGAAGCAAGAGGATTGGGTAATGTTTAAGAACAACAGAAGATGACCAAAAAGACAATAAGGGGAGAAAAGATGAGGTACGAAGGTAAGCTAGCCAAGAATATAAAGCAGGATAGTAAAAGCTTCTTTGGGTATGTGAAGAGGAAAACATTAGTTGGACCCTTGAAGACTGAAAAAGGTGAATTTATTATGGGGAACAAGAAAATGGCAGATGAGTTGAACAGATACTTTGGATCTATCTTCACTAAGGAGGACACAAACAATCTTCTTGATATAGTAGTGGCCAGAGGATCTGGGGTGTTGGAGGAACTGAAAGAAGTGAGGAAACACTTTTTCTCACAGAGAGTGGTGAGTCTGTGGAATTCTCTGCCTCAGAGGGCGGTGGAGGCAGGTTCTCTGGATGCTTTCAAGAGAGAGCTAGATAGGGCTCTTAAATATAGCGGAGTCAGGGGATATGGGGAGAAGGCAGGAACGGGGTACTGATTGGGGATGATCAGCCATGTTCACATTGAATTTAGGTGCTGGCTCGAAGGGCCGAATGGCCTACGCCTGCACCTATTGTTTATTGTCTATTGTCTATTGTCACCCGACGAAAACCCACGCAGGTCACGGGGAGAACGTACAAACTCTGTACAGACAGCACCCATAGTCAGGATTGAACCTTTGTCTCTGGCGTTGTAAGGCAGCAACTCTACCGCTGCACACTGTGCCGCCAAGGCAGATACATTACACTTGGAAAGACACAAAAAGCTGCAGTAACTCAGCAAGTCAGGGAGCATCCCTGGAGAACAAGGATCGAGACGGAACCCTTCTTTAGACTCATTGCAAAGGTGGGAAGAAAGAAAGCTAGAAGTGAGGTGAGACAGGACAAAGCATGACAGGCACATCACACTTTCCCAGTTCTAATAGAAGCTCTTTATTTTCCACAGATTTCAACATGCACTGTATCGAATTAAAGCTTTAGTTTTAACCTTTCTTCGGGTTCCCCTCCCCACTTAACATAGTACATAGAACTGTACAGCAAAAAAACAGGCCCTTCAGCCCTGATGTCTGTGCTGAGCATAATGCCAAGATCTTGCTGAGCATTATGCCAAGAGGAGCCATCTTGGTGAACGGCTGCTAGCCAGCAGCCGTCCATTTTAAATTCGTTTTTTTAATAGTTTTTAGTGAGTCCTGTTTTTTGTTTGTAGGGGATATGGTCTTTTTAATGTGGGGGGTAGGTGTAAACTTTATTTCTAGGTCCCTACCTGGTCGGTGTGGCAGCCTTTTCTCCGGGCTGCCCGTCGACCCATCCTCGTGGCCTACCAGCGGGCTTGGAGCACCGTTTCCTGGCGGGGACTGCCCAGCACCTCGGCCTCGGCGACGGCACAGTGTTGTAGCGCTGGAGCGGAGCGGAGTGGAGCGGAGCGGAGTGGAGCGGGCGACGCCTTGCCTGGATTGCCGCGCTGGACCGCCGAGAGCAACATCTGCGGGCTGCGGGGCTGCGGTGCGGAGAGGCGGCGTGCGGAGTGGCGGCAGTGCGGAGAGGCGGCAGTGCGGAGAGGCAGCGCCGACTTTTTCATTGGGAGCCTGGGTGCTCCAAACCGGCGCGGCCTTGTCGGCTTCGGCAGCCGCAGGCTCCAACCAGGAAGCAGCCATTCCAGGTGGCCCAGCCGCCGAAAGGACTCTCCCGACGCCGGGGCAAGACCACCCGGTGAGAACGGCCAGGGACATCGGGCCTCCGTAGAGGCAATTGCGGTGGCCTCAATAGGCCTGACATTGGGGTGAACATGGGGTGGGGACTGGACATTGTGCCTTCCTCCACAGTGATATCCATTGTGGGGGGATGATTTTTTTGTCTAATTTGTAGTCCTGTAGGTCTGTGTCCAAGATGGCTGCCGTGAAGAGAGAGTGGACGCTGGCGTGCTTTGGCTGCCGCTGCTCTCTCTTCACACTGTTTTTGATTTTCTGTTTTTGGATCGAATTCTGTTTTTAATTTGTGTCTCTGTGATGTCTTTATTACTTGTTATATTCCGATTATATGTTATTCCGATTACTATGTAAGGTGTCCTTGAGATGTCTGAAAGGCGCCCATTAAATAAAATGTATTATTATTATTATTATTATCTGTCTGCACATAATCCACATCTCGGTTGCTGAGAGTGAAGGGGGGACCCGGCAGGGGGCCGCCTGCTGCCACATGCGCGACAGAAGGTGAAACTGTTCAATGAACTTTTTGTAACTTTGTCGGTGCCAGCAACATGGCGACTCTTGTGTACTGCCTAGGTGAGGTCTGCTGTAAGATTTTACCGAATTTTGTGTGAAACAAAGCTTGAACTCAGGATTAGATGAAAAGTTATACTTTATAATCAACAAACCTATCTCCAAAGATGTATTATTAGTAAACCATTCCATTTTTTTTAAATCTTGCATTTGTGTTTTTTTTTCCTCTTTCTCTCTTACTTCCTATCTTTAAAAAAAAACTAGAAGCAGAAACAATCCACAATTGATAATATTAACAATGTACGATTGATATTATGAAATGTTTATAATATGTGTTTGCTCCTAATAAAAATATTTATAAAAAAAGAAACAAAGCATTTCACTATACCTAGGTACATGTGACAACAAAGTATCATTGAACTAGTACCAGTGAATCCCTCCAGTCCCTACATACCCATAAGTCTCTTAAATGCCACTATCGTACTCTCTTCAGACTTAATAGGTTGAGGAGATCAGTGTCAGAGTGAGACCCAACACAAATTGGAGGAACAACATTTAATATTTCGCTTGGTCAGCTTACAACCCAGTGGTATGAATATCGACTTCTCTAAATTCAAGTAACCCTTGCTTTCCCTCTCCATCCCTCCCCCATCCTAGTTCTCCGACCAGATTGACTTCCTGATTAAATGTTATTTTTGTATGCTTCGTTGTCACCTTCCCCTAGTTAACGATGATCCTTTCTACATTTTCCGTGACCCTTGGATGTCTCACTTTCACACCTTACCCTTCCATTTCTGTGTGTCTCCCTCTCCCCTGACTCTCAGTTTGAAGAAGGGTCTCGACCCAAAACGTCACCCAGTCCTTTTCTCCAGAGATGCTCCACTGAGTTACTCCAGCATTTTGTGTCTATCTTCAGTTTCTACATGTTGGATTGTAGCCCGACTTGTTCACTCCACAAAATCCAGCATCACGATTGACATCTTTCATTTCCACTCTTACTGAGCACAGGGCATGAGGCTGCTGCTAAATAGTCAGCCGTCTCTTTGGCAGTTCACATAAAAAGATAACAAGGGAGGTGTATGAGTGGCACTTTCTAATGCCCAGGCAAAGGCATGTTGTTTCCAGATGAGTTTTATTCTGCAAGTCTGTGCAATTTGTCTTGTCTTTGTCTCAAGCAAATCTTTGATTTTCTCCGAATTTCCTTTCTAAAAGTTTCTAAATATTGATTTGTATAATTGTCTGGTGCATTCCTTCGAGATACGTATGGATCTCGCTTGTTTAACTGGATGCTTAGAGGCTTTGTGGCGCACTATTGTGACATAGAAATTTACAGCATAGGAGGCCGTTCAGCCCATTATGTATATACCACAGAGTGAAGAGGACAGGGCGGTAGATGTTGCCTACATCAACGATAGACACAAAATGCTGGAGTAACTCAGAGGGACAGGAAGCATCTCTGGATAGAAGGAATGGGTGACATTTCAGGTCAAGACCCTTCTTCAGACCGAGCTAAACTTGAGTAAACCAGCAACTGCAGTTCCTTCCTACATGGACTTTAGCAAGGCCTTTGACAAGATAGAAACAAGGAAATGTGTATGCTGGTTTACAAAGTCCAAGAGTAACTTATGGGGAATAATGGGGAAACTAATTACCTAATGGGGAAAAAGCGGGAACGGGGAACTGATTTTGGATAATCAGACATGATCATATTAAATGGCGATGCTATCTCGAAGGGCCGAATGGCCTATTCCTGCACCTTTATTTTTCTATGTTTCTATGTAACTCAGCGGGTCAGGCAGCATCTCTGGAGATTATGGATTGGTGATGTTTAATAGTGTCACCCTTCTTCAGACTCATCATGGTGGTGGGGGGGGGGGTGGGGGGGGGGGGGGCGGGGGCAGGGGGTGGAGGTAAAATAACTGGACGAGGGGAAAGGCAGGGCAAAGCCTGGTGAGTGATAGCGGTTGTGGTGGGGGGAAGAGCTAGTGAGTTGATACATAGGTGGTTGGATAAAGGCCAAAGATGAAGGCAAAGACAAAAGGTGTAAGTTAAGGACAAAAAAGTTGTGAATTGTGAAGCTAGTGAGTAGAATGTAGGTGGAATGGGAGGGGAGGAGAGAAATAAGTGTAGGTCCATGTGGGCCACCGGGGAAACAAAGAAGGCGGGTGGAGAGGAAAGGGTGGATAGTTTTGGTTGGTTCCCTAAAATTGGAGAAATAATGTTCATACACAATATAAGGTGCTGCTCCTCCAGTTTGTTTCCATCAAACCTCATCGAATTGTTAATTCTCTGCCAATTATCTAAAATTATATAGAGGCCGCATTTAGAGTATTGTGTTCAGTTCTGGGCACCATGTTATAGGGAAGATGTTGTCAAGCTGGAAAGGGTACAGGGATTCACAGGAGGATGAGTGGTGATCTTATAGAGGAATACAAAATCATGAGAGGAATAGATTGGGCAGATGCACAGAGTCTCTTGCCCAGAGTAGGTGAATCGAGGACCATAGGTTTAAGGTGATGTGGGAAAAGATTTAATAGGAATCTGAGGGGTAACTTTATCATACAAAGGGCAGTGGGTGTATGGAACAAGCTGCCAGAGGAGGTAGTTGAGGCAGGGACTATCCCAAAATGTAAGAAGCAGTTAGACAGGTACATGGATAGGACAGGTTTGGAGGGATATGGACCAAAAGCACGCAAGTGGGACAAGTGTAGCTGGGACATGTTGGCCGGTGTGTGCAAGTTGGGCCAAAGGGCCTGTTTCCACACTGTATCACTCTATGACTCTATTGTCTCACTCGTTAAGCTTTATTTACAAAGGTTCTATAGGATATAGAACATACAACACAGGAACAGGCACTTCTGCCCAAAATGTCTATGCCAAACATGATGTCAACGCCAACTATTTGCCTGCATTTATGTGCATTTAACTATTGGTCCTACCTGATGCTACCTGAACATTTCATAATTTCACACAAATCAATGAAACCTCCCTTCAGCCTCCTACAATGTACTCATAGCAAACCCAGTCCAGCTAATCCTAATTTATACAAACATTGTCTAATTCAGGTCTTTGACAATCCAGTCTGCAGTCTTCCGTGTGCAATCTGCCCACCCTGTAATGTGGTGACCAGAAGTGTACTCCACACTAATTTCACACAGTCCCAGCATTGTCTTCCTATTAGTTTAGAGATACAGCAGGGAAACAGGCCCTTCGGCCCACAAAATCCTCACCGGCCAGCGATCCCTGCACATTAACACCATCCTTCACCCTAGGGACAATTTTACATTTATACCAAGCCAAGTAACCTACAAACCTGTACATCTTTGGAGTGTGGGAGGAAACCAAAGATCTCGGAGAAAACCCACACAGTCATGGGAAGAATGTACAAACTCCGTACAGACCGTCCACTTGGTCAGAATCAAACCCAGGTCTCTGGCGCTCTAAGGCAGTGACTCTACCGTTGAGCCACCGTGCCATCCGCGATTCTTATATTATAACTGGTTCTAATGTGACACTTCCCTTTGATCTCATTGAATTTCATTTTATTAGGAGTCTGTCATTTGGGACCACTTTAAAATGAGTGCTGATATCCACAAGGATTTGAGTATAGGAGCAGGGAGGTTCTACAGCAGTTGTACAGGGTCTTGGTGAGACCACACCTGGAGTATTGCGTACAGTTTTTGTCTCCTAATCTGAGGAAATACATTCTTGCCATAGAGGGAGTACAGAGAAGGTTCACCAGACTGATTCCTGGTTTGTCAGGACTTCATATGAAGAAAGACTGGATAGACTCGGCTTGTACTCGCTAGAATTTAGAAGATTGAGGGGGGATCTTATAGAAACTTACAAAGTTCTTAAGGGGTTGGACAGGCTAGATGCAGGAAGATTGTTCCCGATGTTGGGGAAGTCCAGAACAAGGGGTCACAGTTTAAGGATAAGGGGGAAATCTTTTAGGACCGAGATGAGAAAAACATTTTTCACACAGAGAGTGGTGAATCTCTGGAATTCTCTGCCACAGAATGTAGTTGAGGCCAGTTCATTGGCTATATTTAAGAGGGAGTTAGATGTGGTCCTTGTGGCTAAAGGGATCAAGGGGTATGGAGAGAAGGCAGGTACAGGATACTGAGTTGGATGATCAGCCATGATCATATTGAATGGCGGTGCAGGCTCGAAGGGCCGAATGGCCTACTCCTGCACCTATTTTCTATGTTTCCATGTTTCTATCATATTATCTTTATGAATATTCAACGTTATTTTCTCAAAAAGCTCAAACAAATCTTTGGCAACACTTTCCCTTAATAAATCCCCATTGACTGTCATTGATAATTCAATCAACGTTCATCAAAACACTTCCTCAGTTTTTCCCCAAAAGTGTTCTTGGCATCGTCACAAGGCAGCCTCACCTATCATTCAGTGGCCAATATTATTTCACCAATTTTAAACATCAGGGTGCTCAAGAAATCTGTACTGTACATGTAAACAGAGTGGCCAACTAATCTTAGAAAATGCTTCGAAGTCAGACATAAATAACTGGAGTAACTCAGTGGTTCAGGCAGCATCTCTGGAGAAAACCTGAAGAAGGGTCTTGACCCGAAACGTCACCTATTCCTTTTCTCCGGAGATGCTGCCTGACCCGTTGAGTTACTCCAGCTTTTTGTGTCTGTCTTCGGTTTAAACCAGCATCTGCAGGTCCTTCCTACCCATTTAGAAAATGCTTCAAGTGTTTTCTCCTTTGCATGTCCAAATGCAGTAGCTCAGGATACATTTCATCCAGCCTGCCTTGTAATTCATCTACTTTCAAAGACGTTAAGCCCATTTATATTTCTTCTCTCACCCAGTTCATCCCATCCATTATTTCACACTCCTCCTCCTCTACAGTAACATTTGCATCATCCTCCCCTTTTGACAAGACAGATGCAAACAAATTGAATGAAACCTGTGCTGAAATCTTCAGCCATCAGATCACCTTCAAGTTCAAGCTCAAGTTCAAATTTATTTGCCCACATAACCTCTCTCTTTTGGGGGTATCATTTCTTTAGGTATCATTTTCCTTGTCAAGAGTTGATTAGACATCTTTGAATTTTCTTTGATTTTCTTTAACAATATAGTGTTCATGTTCTTGTTGGTTTCCCTTTTAATTTCAACCCAGCTCTCTCCAAACTCCTCCAGGTTTTTGCCGTATTAACTTCTCTCTATCTTCAACAAGACTTCTTTTATACCTTAACGCAAGAACATTACAACATAAGAAATAGTAGTAGGAGTAAGTCGTTCAGCCAACTTTATCATTCAACATGACCACAATTGAGCTTCTCCTCAAGCACCATTTTTCATGGAATCATTGAGTCATAGGGCAACACGGTGGTGTAGCAGTAGGGCTACTGTCTTACAGCGCTAGAGACCTGGGTTCGATCCTGACAATGGGTGCCTGGTTATATAAAGAGTTTGTACGTTCTTCCCGTGGTTTTCCTCCCACACTCCAAAGATGTACAGGTTTGTGGGTTAATTGGCTTGGTATAAATGTAAAATTGTCCCTGGCGTGTGTAGGGTAGTGTTAATGTGCGGGGATCGCTGGTCAGTGTGGACTCAGTGGTGGAAGGGCCTGTTTCCATGCTCTATCTCTAATCTAAACTACAACATAGTGATATTCAGTACAGAAACAGGCCCTTCAATTCACCAGGTCTTTGACAAAACCATTCAGCACCCAATTTTTCTAATCTTATGCACAAAGACTTGGTCCATAGCCTTCTGTACTTTTTGTTTCAAACGACTACGTGAGACATGTGAGTTTATGTTTTAAACGCCTATGTGAGTTTAGTTTAGTTTCGAGAGACAATATGGAAACTGGCCCTTCAGCCCACCGCGTACGCACCAACCAGCAATCACCCATACACTAGTTCTACCCTACACACTTGGGACAAAGTACAGCAGCCCATTATCCTACAAACATGCACGTCTTTGGGATGTGCTGCACATGAGGAAACCCATGCGGTTACAGGGAGAACGTGCAAACTCTATGCAGACAGCACCCGTAGTCAGGATCGAACCCAGGTCTCTGGCGCTGTCAGCAGCATCTCCACTGCTGTGCCACTGTGCCCCACCTTATAGTACCTGTGCCACCCTATAGTACCGGAATAATGATGATGATACTTTATTGTCATATGTACCCAGGTACAGTGAAATTCTGTGTATTTGCAAAGAAAATGTGCACAAAAGAGTTGACACAAAGGCTCCGACAAAGTTACAAAAAAGTACTCATCCCTGCCCTACCCACACCCCCCTCCCTCTACACCGGGTCCCCCTTTGTTCACCTGGTTAACACCTGGCACAGCAATTCAGCCCAAAGTAAAATACCTTAGACTGCAAACATCTCTCCCAAGTTACACAGGAGATTCCTGGAGGAACAAGGAAGTACCTAACCTTGAAACAAGATATGGGAAGTTGAAAATCGAGAGTAGAGCTACAAAGGAACAACTGAAGAGCTTCCTGGTCTGAGATTGTGCTGAAGTTATCAATCTCACATTCCCGTTTCAGACAATTGTCTGGATTGCTTGTTCTTTTATAATGATAGAATAATAGATAGTATCTAATTATCTCTGATATCTAATGATATTAGATAATATCATAAATATTCTCATTTATTAGAATAATGAATGAGAATACCGGTTTCCACCACCCTTTGGTTGAAAACATTTCTCCTCAATTCCCGCTAAACCTCTTAACCTCATCAACCCTTGATTCCTCTAATATCCAGAAATCTATCCGTTTCTGTGTCGAATATTATCACTAGCTGTTACAATCAAACAGATCAGTGTGGAACAAGGAATAGTCAGTATAAGCAAAGACACAGAAGGGTACTCTCAGCGTGATATTAAAGAGGTGATACTAGGCTTTCTTTCAGCTGCTGCAGATCCCACCTGAATTCATTTCCAACTTGTATCTCTAGCATCCCTGGGAAGCTGATGTTGAACTCTCCCCTTGAACGACTACATTCCTTCCGGTGAAGGTGTTCCCTAAATTATTTTGTAGAGTGAGTTCCAAGGTTTAGATCCATCACAGAGGAACTGCAATATATTTCCAGATCAGGGTGGTATGTCCCAAAGATAGACACAAAATGCTGGAGTAACTCAGTGGGTCAGGCAGTATCTCTGGAGAAAATAAATAGGTGGCGTTTCGGGTCAGAACCTTTCTTCAGACTGATAGATAGAGGGGGAGGGAGAGGAGGAGTGAGCTGGAGGCAAGTATGGGCCACACCAGAATACGGCCAGCTACAGATGACCAGAGGAAGGATGGAACCCATAATGGTCCATTGTTGGCTGAGGAAGATGTACTAACAATATATGTTTGCTGCTTTCCTGATTTTAGGATGAGCAGTGAATGAAATTTAACCTGCTGTATTTAACAGACAAGTTGCATCAGTGGTCTGCTTCCAAGATGGCGCCCAACTCAGGTGACTATTTGCCTGGAAGCCACAGAAGCAGATCTACAATCACATATTACAATCTCTCCACACTCTTAACACTCTATTCCTTCAGACACTCGGACTATCTTTGACCGGACTTTGGTGGCTTTACCTTCTACTATACGTTATTCCCTTATCATGTATCTATACACGTTAAATGGCTCGATTGCAAATCATGTATTGTCTTTCCATTGACTGGTTAGCACGCGACAATAAACTAAACTGAACTGACAAAGCAATTCAGAAAACCGTTGGGAATAAATTTAAGAAAATAGATTGGCTATAATTTGTTAAATGAAATTAAGGAGTATATTAACGTTATACACTAACAGGGCACAGGGAAAGCAGTTTTTAAACGTCAGAAAGAGCTTGAGATTGAATTCCAGCCTTCAGCCGAGCAGTAGATGGTTGTGTTTCATACGTGTGGAATAACCTTGGACAGTAAAGTTTCCAGTAACGCTTGGTTTCAGCTTCTACTTTTAAATACATGCTATGTCAAACAATATCACATGGAGGAGCTCAGATTTCAGTGTATAATGTTCTCCTCCCTAATAACAGATATGCTGATAACACTACAGAGTAGAGTTTTTTTTAAATGGAGTCTAATCTTGTTTATTACCTAGCTGAGGTGATTGTTTAGCGCAGAGAAGGTTAAACATCCTTCATGATCTGCACCGTTCAATAGGCAATTCATACAATGTTTCTAACTATCATCTTTAGGGTAATAACCTCTTTATTGATGAATAAATCTCTAATGGACAGATCAAATGGAGACTAACTAGCCATGCATGACATTACCCACAAATTAGTCTGAGGAGTGCCCCGAAGGCAAAGCCTTACTGTGACAGCAAAATAATATCAGAGACTTAACGTGCCCACATAATAGTCAGGTGTCAGCACCTGAAGGTCAAAGGTCACTGCACTGGAAAGTGCAAAATTCATGCATGGAAAGCATAATTTTGGAAATAAAGCTGAAACTGAGCATTATTAATAAGACTGAAAAATATAAACAAAGTAAGAGCTAAAGGTAAAATGGCTCCAGGCAGAATTAGAGACCTGGGCGTGTTTCTGCCCAGAAGCTTTGATTGCAGGATTCCTCCACACCTTCTTTATATCCTTCCCTTATTCTTTTATTTCTGGAGTCAATGACATATCCAGACGTAGGGTTACCATGCTGGCAGCTCCCAGTGCAACCATTGAGTCAGGTTGGCTGATACTCGGGGAGTCCTCAGCTGATGTAGCTTGAAGGTGAGAGGGGCAATGTTTAAAGGAGATGCACAGGACAAGCCTTTTACACAGAGGGTGGCGAGTGCCTGGAAAGCATTGCCAGGGTTGGTGGTTGAGGTAAATACACAATAGTGGCATTGAAGAGACGTTTGGATAGGCACATGTTTATGCAGGGAATGGAGGGATATGGATTATGTGTAGACAGATGAAAGTTGCTCTTGGCATCATGTTCAGCATAGACCTTGAGGGCCAAATGGCCTACTCTTGGGCTGGGCAGTTCTGTGTTCGAAGAAATCCAGAATGATTCTCCTGATGGATAACAGATTTCTTTCTTCTTCAGGCTGATGGCACTGAGGACAATTCATCAGAGCAAACACTAGATAGTTAGATTCTTGATTAGTGCAGGTGCCTGAAGTTATGGGGAGAAGGTAAGAGAAGGGGATTAGAAGGGAGAGATAGATCAGCCATGGTTGAATGGCGGAGTAGACTTGATTGGCCGAATGGCCTAATTCTACGCCTATCACTTATGACCTCATGATCACAATACAATCCATGGGGGGGGGGGGGGGGGGGGGGACAGCACAGTCTGTCACGAGCCATTCCAACCCATGTTAAAAACAAGTCCAAAGGTCAAAAGGAATAGGAGTAGAATTAGGCCATTCGGCCCCTCAAGTCCACTCCGCCATTCAATCATCGCTGATCTATCTCCCTCCTAACCCCATTTTCATGCCTTCTCCCCATAACCTCTGACACCTGTACTAATCAAGTCTGAGGGTCTGAAGAAGGGCCTCAACCCGAAATGTCACCTGTTCCTCTTCTCCAGAGAAGCTACCCGACCCATTGAGGTACTCATGCATTTTGTGTCTTTCTTCGGTGTGAACCAGCATCTGCAGTTTCTTCCTGCACTTAAAAACATAAGCGGCAGGGGCAGAGGATGGCAAATTGACCCTTTGGGCCTCTCTAACAATCAGTAATACTCTGGTTGATTCATTGTACATACAGTATAACATTACAGCACAGGAACATGTCCTTCAGCCCATAATATCCATACAGAACATGATGCCAAGTTAATCTATACTCCCCTGCCTATCAGGTCTCCCCTCAGCCTCTGCACCCCAGAGAAAACAATCAAGTTTGTCCAACCTCTCTTTATAGATTCAGTCTTGGCCTCAGCATCACTTTCCCACACTCTCTCGATACTCCTTGCAGGTCAAACATCTGACAATCTTAAGCTTACAAATATTCAATCATTCTGCTTCCATGATTCCCTGGAGTAACCATTCCAAAGAATCACAACCCTCACAACCCTCTGAGAAGAGAACTTCATCCTTATAGCCATCTCAATGGCTGACATCTTATTCTGAATCTATGTCCCTAAATGCTATGTATCCCATCTACAATGCAAGAGACATCTTCTCCTCACCTCTCCAATCAATATCCCTCAGATTATGTGTATGTTTATCATAAATAAGATATTCATAATATCATACATATCATTCTTCAATACATCAAAATACGTCAATAGCTACCAGAGGAGGTGGTGGAGGCAGATACGATAGTGGCATTTAAGAGGCTTTTAGATAGGCACATGGACATGCAGGGAATAGATGGAAATGGGTTATGTGAAGGCAGTGGAGATTCGTCAAGTCAAGTCAAGTCAGGTCAAGTTTATTCAAGATGTGCAGTGGAATGAAAAAGTGGCAATGCTTGCGGATTGTGCAAAAAACTACAAACAAAATGGAACAGAATCACATATTCACATATTACATATTTGTGGGAGGAAAAATAAATTTAAAAAGCACAATTTTAAAAAGACACAACAGTAAATTGATACAGTAAAGTTAGTCCCTGGTGAGATAGGAGTTTACAGTCCTAATGGCCTCTGGGAAGAAACTCCTTCTCATCCTCTCCATTTTCACAGCATGGTAACGGAGGCGTTTGCCTGACCGTAGCAGCTGGAACAGTCTGTTGCTGGGGTGGTAGGGGGTCCCCCATGATCTTGTTGGCTCTGGATTTGCACCTTCTGTGTATAGTTCCTGCAGGGGGCTTGACATCAAGTTTGGCACAGACATTGTGGGCTGAAGGACCTGTTCTTATGCTGTACTATTATATGGCCACTCCTGCAACTATTTTTTGTGTTTCTATGTTCTATATTCAAGGTCATATAGGTAATAAACATCAAAAAACAACAATTCTTTAAACATGGAGCCCAAAAATATGCGCAGAACAAGACAGTACAGATACAAGGCCTCAGGCCCATAAGGACTGTGTTGAACGTAATACCAAATTAAAATAATCCCTTCTTCCTGCACATGTTCCATATCCATTTTTCAAGAGAGAGTTAGATTTAACTCTTCGGGCTAAAGGAATCAAGGGATATGGGGAGAAAGAAGGAACGGGGTACTGATTTTAGATGATCAGCCATGATCATATTGTATGGCGGTTATGGTTCAAAGGGCCGAATGGCCTACTCCTGCACCTATTTAAAAAAATGTTTTCTGTGTTTTCTTCCATTCCCTTGTATTCACTATATTCATGTGCGAGGGCAACAGAGGATGCCCTGCAGCAGCCTGTGGCTAAACTGGATTTACCTGGATCAGTGCACTACAGTACATCCACCATGTAGACCAGACTTGGTTAAAAGAATATTGATTTATCTAACTTCAAGTAACCCCTGCACTCCCTCTCTCTCCACCCCCCCCCCCCCATCCAAGTCATTCCCCCCCCCCTCCCCACCCAAGCTGTTCCCATTCTCACCTAGCAAACAGCTAACAATGGCCTGTTTCCTTTATCAACGTTCCTTTTTTGCATTTCTTTCATTCATTTGTTCTATATCTCTCTACATCACTGTCTATATCATTCGTTTCCCTCTCCCCAGACTAGTCTGAAGAAGGGTCTTGACCTGAAATGTCACCCATTCCTTCTCTCCAGTGATGCTGCCTGTCCCGCTGTTACTCCAGCATTTTGTGTCTATCATTGAACTAAATGCCTGTGTAAAATGCCACTGTGTGCAATGCTCCAGCCACAGCCTCACCAGTGCCTTCTAGTTTAGTTTAGTTTATTTAGTTTAGTTTAGAGATACAGTGTGCCCACCAAGTCCACGCTGACCAGCGATCCCCGCACATGAACGTTATCCTACACACACTAGGGACAATTTACACTTACACCAAGCCAATTAACCTACAAACCTGTACGTCTTTGGAGTGTGGGAGGAAACTGAAGATGTTGGAGAAAACCCACGGGGTCACAGGGAGAATGTACAAACTCCGTACAGACAGCACCCGTAGTCGGGATTGAACCGGGGTTTCCGGCGCAGCAAGCGTTGTTAGGCAGCAACTCTACCGCTGCGCCACCGTGCCACCCGTCTAAAGTCGCATCACAACTTTCCTACTTCACACTTTTGAAAATTACTTTTGAATCTGCTTCCAACATCCTTTCATCCAAATCTTTCCAGATCATAACCACCCACTGAAAAATTATTTCACCTCATCTCCTCTCTGTTTACTGGCAATCCGGCAATGATGTTAAAAATCAGAGTGCTCTTGTTGCTGGCCATCCATCAGTGGAAGCAGCCTCTCTTACTTATTCTATTAAAAACAGATCAGTTCGGACAAATAACTTGAAGGTAAAGTTCGCACAGAGGAAGAATAGAATTGTCCCGGCTTGTCTGCTAATTTGGCAAAGTACGTTTTTCACCTTGCTGGTAAATGCCCTTGTAAAGTATTATTAATGAAGCATAATAACAAATAACTGTTTTGCTAATGAACCACTTTCTTGAAATGATGACACAGAACAAGCTGTGCAAATGTGAAGAAGATGATCCTTTGCATAATTGCAAACAATAAGAAAAGCTACCTTTTTATTTCTCCTCTTGCGTGAGTGCTCTGTTTACATCATAACTCAAGTAAATGATCACATAAAGTACTCTTGAGTTTTGTAGATTTTATCCATTTCTTTGTGTAGGAAGGAAATGCAGACGCCGGTTAAAACGAAGATAGACTCAAAAAGCTGGAGTAACTCAGCAGCTCAGGCAGCATCTCTGGAGGGAAGGAGTTGGTGACATTTCGGGTCCAGACCCTTCTTCATAACCAGTCTGAAGGAGGGTCCCGAGCCGAAACGTCACCCATCATTTTTCTCCAGATATGCTGCCTGACCCGTTGAGTTACTTTGGCACTTTGTGTCTATCTTTGGTATAAACCAGCATCTGCAGTTCCTTTCTAAACTTCCCATTATTATGGATGGCTTGCTATCGGCAGTCAGGTCATTGAGTAGAACAGTCAGGAACTCATTCTGCAGCTTTGTAGGTCTTTGGCTAGACCGCCTTTGGAGGATTGTGTGCCGTCTGGTGCTCCAACATAGGACTGATGTGCAAGTTGTGGAAAGGGTGCAGACGAGGTTTACCACAATGCTGCCAGGATTAGGTGTTATTAGCTACACATAGAGGTTGGACAAACTGACATTATTTTCTCTAGAACGTCGAGCGTTGAGGGAGGCCGGATAGATGTATAGACAATTATGAGATGAATAGAGAGGTTAGCCAGTCACAAGCTTTTTCCCAAAGTAGAAATATCATAGAGTAGTGGGCAGAGCTTTAAGGTGAGAGGGACAAAATTTAAAGAAAATATTCGGGGCAAGTTTTTCACGGAGGGTGGCGAGTGCCTGGAATGTACTGCTGGGGTGGCAGTGAAAGCAGATACTATAGTGGCATTTAAGAGGCCTGTCGATAGTCACATAGATATTCAGGGAATTGAGGGATATGGAGCATGAGCAGGCAGGGGAGATAAGTTTATTTTGGCATCATGTTCGGCACTGAAATTGCGTGCAATATAAGTGGTGCCAAAATATTACGGTACAATAATGAAATTACCAAGTGAAGTAGAGTTAAGAGTAAGAATATGTGGTACTACCTCTGGGAGGGGGGTATGAAAGTGTTCATTTGTTTAGGAGTCTGATAGTAGTGGAGAAGAAGCCTGTCTTAATGCTGGACCGCTGAGCTTTCAAGCTCCTGTACTTACTCCAGAAGGTGAAAGGGAGAAAACGCAATGGCCAGGGTGACAGAAATCCTTGACAATGCTTCCAGCCTTCCTGATGCAACGCACAGAGGATGATCGGATGGAAGGAAGCGACGAGCCTGTGTTGGACTGGACAGTGTTCACCACTCTCTGCAGGTTCAGGTGGTCAAGAGCAGAGAATTGCCATACCAGGCTGAGGTGCAACCAGGATACTGTTTTATAAAGCACTAGTAGAGGTTTGAGAGAATCCTGGGAGACCTGCTGAATCTTCTCAGATGCCGAAGAAAGTAAATGCGCTGACGCCCTTTCTTGAACCCCATATCAGTGTTAAGGGATCAGGTTACGTTGTGGTAATGGAGCTTGAAGCTGTCAACCAGCCCTACAACGGCTCCTTTGATTCGGACAGGCGGGTGTACACCTTTCACTTCCTTAGGTTGACTACCAACTCTTTTGTCTTGCTTATGTTAAGGGATAGGTGGATAGGTTATTAATCTGATACCAAGCCAACCTTCTCAACCCTTGAAGCAAGGAAATGCTGGGAAGGGTGCAGAGAAGATTTATGAGGATGTTGCTAGGACTTGAGGGCCTGAGCTCTGGGGAGAGGTTGAGCAGGCTAGGACTCTATCTCATGGAGCGCAGTAGGATGAGGGGTGATCTTATAGAGATGTATAAAATCATGGGAGGAATACAATGGGTAGATGCACAGAGTCTCTTGCCCAGAGTAGGGGAATTGAGAACCAGAGGATATAGATTTAAGGTGAGGGGGCAAAGATTTAACAGGAATCTGAGGGGTAACTTTTTCACCCAAAGGATGGTGGGTGTATGGAACAAGTTGCCGGAGAAGATAGTTGATGCAGGGACTATCGCAAAGTTCAAGAAGCATTTCGATAGGTACATGGATATGGCAAGTTTAGAGGGATATGGGCCAAATGGGATTAATGTAGATGGGACATGTTGGTCGATACAGGCAAGTTGGGCCAAAGGATCTGTTTCTACGCTGTATGATACTATGACTCTAGGACGCCAACTGCAAATGCTGGTTTACCGAGGAAAAACACAAAATGCTGGAGTAACTCAGCAGGTCAGGCAGCATCCCTAGAGAACATGGATAGGTGACGTTTCGGGTCGTGCCTGAATAAGGGCCCACTGAGTTATTCCAGCAATTTTGCGTCATTCCTAGGTTCTCATTCCTGCTCCTGTACTTTCATTCGCTGTTGTTGTTGATCTGACCAACAGCAGCGATATCATCTGTGAAGTTAAAGTCCGCGTTGTCGTCGTACTTAGCTCCACAGTCGCGGGTGCGCAGGAGGTAAACATGGGAGAACAGGGAATTGAAGAAGGGATCAGATCTGTGTGACTTGGCCAGACTCTCGGATCTCTCCCTCGCGCTGCCCCGATCAGTAATTACTCCAGCATTACCCATCTACTTTTGCCCAAGCAAGATAACAAAGGGAAATTTAACTATCCCAAGGCTATCGCCTGCAAAGTACATCCGAGCGAGGAGTCAATAGCGCCCATCAACTTTTAACAATTAATGAATTTAAATTGACTATTAAGTCAGCAGAGTTTTGATTGATAATTGCAATATAATTCTTTTCAGGCAGACCTGTCCAGCACCTCAGAAATGTATGGTAATGTTCAATCTGAACGGGGAGGGGGTTCACTGAGGGAGAAAGGTGGGGGGTATATACATATCACATCACCTTCCAACGTCGGTGAGTTATTACTCGAATTGTGCTGCCGTTTCCTCAAATGTAATTTGAATACAGATTAGCAGCCCCACTGTTCCAGAGCCTTAGCATCATCATTACCGAGGACAGTAATTTGACTGATGAACACACGGGTTATCACAAGGTCATCACCTTCACCGGCACTGGAACGGTCCACTCTCACAGCACGAGAGGGAAGGAGCGGGCAGCGCCTGGCTTTCTAAATGGTGCAATTAGGTAGTGTCATTAAATAAACCAATCTGCGAATGAATAAATCATTAAGCTAATTGAAACAACTAATATTACCTCTCAAATCCTTCTATAAACAATTAAAACAGCCTCAAATAGTGCAGAACAGAGACAGCGGTGGTTTCCCTTTCATTAGCCGACTCACAGGGAAATACTGGTTCTCCATTAATAATCAGGGTTTTAATGCTGTGCGTTGTCCACAATGCATGCCACTGTACCGAGTGAGTATTTATAATTCGACAGTGTGACAACTCATTTTAGCCTTGGCTAGATTCACCCTCAGAACAAAGATTGATGCAACAACTTTCATCAAACCAATAAATATGCAATCCATACATAACAGTAATCTATATTCAATATTCTAGCATTTAATGCATGCCACTTATACTTCAGACATCACTATACAAATATTACGCTTCAGTGTCATTTTATGTAGAAGGCGATCATAATATAATTTCCTGCCGGCTTTGTCTGACTGCTCGGGACACTTCAAAAGGAGGCGAGAGTCAGCTTAAAGACTTTGGAAACCAGCTGAGTTTTTATGACAATCCTAAAGTCTCACGATCACTTTCCTTTACTGGTACCAATTTTCTAATCTCATGATTTAAAAAAAAAACCACACAGTCATGATCCTGAAACTACATCGATTAGATTTTGTCCATATTCAGTTGGATAATCAGCCCTGTACAGCTCTAATCTTGTGAACTAACATGCCATCTCTGTCTGAAGGTCCTGACCTGAAACATCACCTATCCATGTTCTCCAGGGATGCTGAGTTACTCCAACACTTTATGTATATTTGTGTAAACCAGCATCTGCAGATTCTAACCCATCTCCGTCCTCTATTTTATCTCTCTACATCCTTGACTTTGTTACTGTCTTTCATTGTTATGGATATGTTTGAATTCCCTCCCCCCATTAGATCCAAGCAACTGGCAACGTACTGACATGCTGCATGAATATGACAAAGGTCATTGACCCCTCCATATCCTACACGGGTCTGCCAGTGACCTTTCACGCAACTCGGCACATTTGCCACTTTCACGAACACTCTGCTGCCCTTTTGCTGGTGGGATTGGGTCGACTGGTTCCAATCTTACCCGCCCAGTCATACCCTGAGAATCACTTGCAATGCTTCTCTCTTCCACTTGCAGAATCATCTCTGGTGGCCCCCAAATCCCTCTTATTTCTAATCATTATGGTTCCCCGCAGCAATATTATCCGTAAACACAAAGGGATCTACAAGAGGCACTGCCTCAAGCAGGCAGCTAATATCATCAAAGATCCACTCCACCTTGGCCTCTTTTAGTTTAGTTTAGTTTATTGTCACGTGTACCGAGGTACCGTGAAAGGTTTTAGTTGCGTGCTAACCAGTCAGCAGGAGGACAATGCATGATCACGATCAATGCATTACAGTGTATAGATGCTCGATAAAGGAATAACGTTTACTGCAAGGTAAAGCCAGCAAAGTCCAATCAAGGATAGTCCGAGGGTCATTAAATAGATAGATAGTAGTTCAGAACTGCTCTCTGGTTGTGATAGGATGATTAAGTTGCCCGATAACAGTTGGGAAGAAACTGTACCTGAATGTCCCTTTTGCCTGGTGGGAGAGGAGAGAAGAGGGAGAGGCTGGGGTGCTGGCCTTGCTGAGGCAGAGTGAAGTATAAATGGAATTATGCAAGGGAGGTTGGTTTGTATGATGGCCTGGACTACGCCCACAATTTGCTGCAATTTCTTGCGGTCCTGGATGGAGTTGTTCCCAAACTAAGCTGTGATGCATCCTGATAAAATGCTTTCTATGTTGCATCTGTCGAAGTTGGTGAGAGTTGTAGGAGACATTCCAAATTTTCTAAGTCTTCTAAGGAAGTAGAGACATTGGTGTGCTTTCCTGATCATTGCTTCAATATGGGTGGTCCAGGAGTTGTTGGTGATATTGACTCCTAGGAATTTGAAGTTTTCGACCATCTCTACTTCAGCACCATCAATGCAAACTGCGGTGTGTGTGTGTCCCGCTTTATTTCCTGAAGTCGATCACTATCTCCTCTGTCTTGCTGACGTTGAGAGAAAGGTTGTCTCCACACCAGGACACGAGGTTCTCAATCTCCTTCCTGTACTCCGTCTCATCATTATTTGATATCTGGCCCACAATTGTTGAGTTGTCCGTGAATTTGAATATTGAATTAGGTTTGTACATTGCGGCACATTCGTGAGTGTACAAGGAGTAAAGAAGGGGCTGAGAACACATCCTTACGGAGCACCAGTGTTGAGGATTATCATGGAGGATGATTTGTCCCCGATCCTCACTGGTTGGGGTTTGTTGGTCAGGAAGTCAAGGATCCAGTTGCAGAGATGAGTGCTGATACCAAGTCCTGCGGGTTTGGCGATAAGTTTGGACAGTGTAACGGAATGAAAGGCAGAGCTGCGGTCTATGAATATCAACTCGCTACTATCATTGGGGGAAAAGTGCAGGGGCAATTTCTTTCCAGCAACCAAAGATAGATACAAAATGCTGGAGTATCTCAGTGGGTCAGACAGCATCTCTGGAGAAATGGAATAGGTGACATTTTGGTTTGAGACCCTTCTTCACACCCGAAACGTCACCATTCCTTTTCCCCCCCAGAGATGCTGTCTGAACCACTGAGTTACTGAATAATAGACGCATTCTGTGTCTATCTTCGGCTTAAATCAGTGTTGTTCCTTCCTACACCTTTCTTCCCAGCAACCATCAGATTCTTGAACGCTGCACAAAACTAACCACTACCTCAGCAAATATGAACTGCTCTGGAGACACAAGAATCTTGAGTGAAACACACAACTAATACACATCGACTTCTAGACAAGTAACTCTTTCATTATATTCTCACTATTATTTTTAATTCACTCCATTAACCTGCTTTTCCCAATTTCTTTCAGCTCCTCCAAGCCTCCAATCTGTGCCTTTTGCTCATCCCTGATTAAGGTGTTCCACATGGGTGGATGTGCTTTCCACTATCAAGCCTAAAATCTGGAATTACCTAAACATCTTCCTATCTAACCTCCTATTTCCAATTTTAAAACTGATCTATTTAGTCGGAGTCATAGAGTGATCCAGTTTGGAAACAGGCCCTTCGGCCCAACTTGCACACACCGGCCAACAATGTCCCAGCTACACTAATCCCACCTGCCTGCACTTGGTCCATATCCCTCCAAACCTGCCCTATCCACGTACCTGTCTAACTGTTTCTTAAACGATGGGATAGTCCCAGCCTCAACTACCTCTTCTGGCAGCTTATTCCATACACCCACCAACCTTTATGTGAAAAAGTTACCCCTCGGATTCCTATTAAATATTTTCCCCTTCACCTTGAACCTCCGGTCCTCGATTCCCCTTCTCTAGGAAAAAGACTGTGAATCTACCCGATCTATTCCTCTCATGATTTTGTATACCTCTATAAGATCTCACCTCATCCTCCTGCGCTCCATGGAATAGAGACAAAGCCTACTCAACCTCTCCCTATAGCTCACACCCTCTAATCCTGGCAACATCCTCATAAATCTTTTCTGAACCCTTTCAAGCTTCAATCAATCAATCAATCAATCAATCAATCAATCAATCAATCAATCAATCAATCAATCAATCAATCAATCAATCAATCAACCAATCAACCAATCAATCAATCAATCAATCAATCAATCAATCAATCAATCAATCAATCAGTTTTATTCGTCACTTGCACATAAAGAGCAAGTGAAATGAATTTGCCAGCAGCGGTACAATGAAAAACACACAAAAACACAATAAAAATTTAACACAAACATCCAGGCACAAAATTTGGCCAGTCCTCCTCCATTTTCCCCCGTGGTTGGGACCTCAATCCTCCGCAGCCGCCGCTGCGGGCGTCCAGATAAGTAGACAAGATAAAAAGTCCCGGTAAGTCCTGAATCGGTGCTTCCCTACCAGAGACCGCGGCTTCAGGTTGGTGTAGGCCGCAGGCCAGCAGTCAAAGATTTAAAGTTCCTGCCGCGCTGCTGCCAGAAGCACCGCAGATCGCAGGTCCGGCGGTCGAAGCTCCCCTCCAGAGATCCCCGGCGAGGGA
This sequence comes from Amblyraja radiata, assembly GCF_010909765.2. NCBI lineage: Eukaryota > Metazoa > Chordata > Chondrichthyes > Rajiformes > Rajidae > Amblyraja > Amblyraja radiata. The sequence continues at coordinate 164,840,240 of NC_045956.1, forward strand.
CCCCACTCCTGATGGTAAGTCCCCGCTGCGCCCGCGGTAGAAGTAGGTCGCAGTCCGGCGGTCGAAGCTCTTCTTCGCCCGGGTCCCCAACGAGGGATCTCAGGCTGCGGACGCCGCGCCAGCTGGAGCTCTGCAGACCCTGGCTTCAAGCTGCCGCGGGCCAGCGAACGGAGCGCTCCCCTCCGGCGATGGCTCACCCGCTCCACGCCGAGAGTCCACGCTGCGCCCGCTGCTGATGCCCCGGGCGCATCTCCGAGAAAGGCCGCACCGATCCTCGGTTAGGCCATGGGGAGGTGGCATGGAAAAAGTCGCCTCTCCGTGTAGGAGGAGACCGAAGCGGTTTCCCCCTTACACCCCCCCCCCCACCCCCCCACACCACCCCCACACAAGACACACAGAGAAACATTAAAAATAAAAATTTCATCATTAAAAAAACAAAAAAAGTAGAAAAAAACTGACACGCTGCTGGCAGGACTGCCGGCTTGCAATGCCCCCACCAAAATGGCTTGACAATATCTTTGCTATAACATGGTGCCCAGAACTGAACACAATATTCCAAACGCGGTCTCACCAACGTCTTAGACAATTGCAACATGACCTCCCAACTTCTATACTCAATACTCTGACTGATGAAGGCCAAAGTGCCAAAAGCCTTTTTGACCACATTGTCTACCTGCGACTCGACCTTCAAGGAACCATGTACCGGTACTCCTAGATCCTTCTGCTCTACAACACAACCCAGAGGCCTACCATTGACTGTATAGGTTCTGCCCTTGTTCGACATACCAACATGCAACACCTTACACTTTTTTGTATTAAATGCCATCAACCATTCCTCCGCCCACCTGGCCAATCGATCCAGATCCTGCTATAATCTTTCACAACCATCTTCACTATCTGCAAAACCACTAACTTTTGTTCAGCAAACTTGCTAATCTTGCCCTGCATGTTCTCATCCAAATCATTAATGTAGATGACAAACAGTAACGGGCCCAGCACTGAACCCTGATGCACACCACTCGTCACAGGCATCCAGTCTGAGAAGCAACCTTCCACCATCGCCCTCTGCTTCCTTCCATGGAGACAATTTGCCATCCATTCAACTATCTCTCCTTGGATCCCATGCGATCTAACCTTCCATGCAGAACCTTGTCGAATGCCTTACTGAAATCCATGTAAACAACATCTACATCTCTGTCCTCATCAACCTTTTTGTTTACGTCTTCAAAAAAATCAATCAGATTTGTGAGACCCGACCTCCCACGTACAAAACCATTCTGACTATCCTTTGCCCATCCAAATGCCTGCATAACCTATCCGTCAGAATACTCTCCAGTAACTTACCAACTACAGATGTTAAGCTCACCGGCCTATAGTTCCCATCATTTTCCCTGCAGCCCTTGAAAAGAGGCACAACATTTAACACCCTCCAGTCTACCAGCACCTCTCCTGTATTTAAGGACGACTCGTAAATTCAACCAGGGCTCCTGCAATTTCCTCTCTAGTTTCCCGCAATGTCCTCGGATATGTCTGATCAGGCCCTGGTGATTTGTCTGCCCTCAAACATGACAGTGCCTTCAGTACTTCTTCGACAGTAACCCTGACTACTCTCAAGACACTTACATAGAAACATAGAAACATAGAAAGTAGGTGCGAGAGTAGACCACCAGGTCCGTCGAGCCCGCACCGCCATTCGCTCATGGCTGAACACTAAACAGACACACTTACCCACAAACAGTAGACACAAGACACAGAACACAAGACACTACCCTCCCCTTTATACCGCTATCACCCCTCTCCACCCCAAGAACCTCGTGATCTCCTGGGGGAGGCAAAAAAACGGATAAAAACCCAGGTCCAATTCGGGAAAAAAATCCGGGAAATTCCTCTCCGACCCCAATCCAGGCGATCGACACTTGTCCAGGAGATCACTCAGGTCTTACTATACTAACCATACCTAGGTCCATATCCCTGCCCTCTCCCCGTAGCCCCTTATCCCCTTGGCAGCTAAAAAACCATCAATTTTAGTCTTAAATATATTTAAAGTTTCTGCTTCCACTGCTCCCTGGGGCAGTGAATTCCATAAATTAACCACCCTCTGGGTGAAGAAGTTCTTCCTCATCTCAGTTTTAAAAGAGCCCCCCCTTATTCTGCAACTATGTCCCCTAGTTCTAGTTTCCCCGATCATTGGGAACATCCTCGGTGCATCCACCCGATCAAGGCCCCTCACGATCTTATATGTTTCAATGAGATCGCCTCTCATTCTTCTAAACTCCAAAGAGTAGAGTTCCAGCCTACTTAACCTTTCCTCATATGTCAATCCCCTCATTGCAGGAATTAATCTTGTAAACCTTCGCTGCACTGCCTCCAGGGCTAGTACATCCTTTCTTAAGTATGGACCCCAGAACTGTACACAGTATTCCAAATGTGGTCTCACTAATACTGTGTACAGCTGCAGCAAGACCTCCGTGTTTTTATACTCAATCCCCCTAGCAATAAAGGCCAAAACTCCATTGGCCTTCCTGATTGCTTGCTGCACCTGCATACTAACTTTTAGTGATTCATGTACTAATACCCCTAGATCCCTTTGCGTTGCATTACAACGCAGCTCCTCCTCATTTAGAAAATAACTTGCCCTATCATTTTTTTTCCCAAAGTGAATGACTTCACATTTATTAGTATTAAATTTCATCTGCCAAGTTGTTGCCCACTCACCTAGCTTATCTATATCCTTTTGCAGACTCTTCCTATCCTCCTCATCCCCTACTTTTCCTCCCATTTTTGTATCGTCCGCAAATTTTGATATATTACACTTGGTTCCCTCCTCCAAATCATTTATATAAATTGTGAACAACTGAGGTCCCAGCACCGACCCTTGTGGAACCCCGCTAGTTACCGGTTGCCATCCCGAGTATGAACCATTTATCCCCACTCTCTGCTTCCTATTTGTTAGCCAATCCTCTACCCATGCTAATATATTACCCCCAATCCCATAATTTTTTATTTTTAGCAATAGTCTCTTATGTGGCACCTTGTCAAAAGCCTTTTGGAAGTCCAAGTATACCACATCCACCGGTTCCCCTTTATCCACCCGGGTTGTTACTTCCTCAAAGAATTCGAGCAGATTCGTTAAACAGGACTTCCCCTTCACAAAACCATGCTGGTTCTGTCCGATGAAGTCATGTTTATCCAAGTGCCCCGTTAGTGTTTCTTTAATAATTGTCTCTAACATTTTACCCACCACCGATGTTAGACTAACCGGTCTATAGTTACCCGCCTTCTGTTTACTTCCTTTTTTAAATATAGGTGTTACATTGGCCATTTTCCAATCCACTGGGACCGTTCCTGCCTCCAGGGAGTTTTGGAAAATTATCACCAATGCATCAACAATCCCCACCGCTATCTCCCTCAAGACCCTTGGATGTAATCCATCAGGCCCAGGGGATTTATCCTCCTTCAGTCTCATTAATTTCCCTAATACCACCTCCTTGGTGATCTTAATAGTATTTAGCTCCTCCATTCCTACCGCCCCCTGTTTATCCAGCGTTGGAATATTTTTTGTGTCTTCTATGGTGAAGACTGATACAAAATACTCGTTTAATGCCTTTGCCATTTCCATGTTCCCCACCAACAACTCTCCAGTCTCACCCTCCAATGGACCAACGTTCACCTTAGCCACCCTTTTTCTTTTTATATAGCTATAAAAACTCTTACTATTAGTTTTTATGTTGTTCGCTAAATTCCTTTCATAGTCTATTTTCCCCGTCTTAATTAATCTCTTAGTTATTTTTTGCTGACCTTTAAATGCTTCCCAATCCTCTACCCTCCCACTATCTCTGGCTACCTTATATGCCCTTGCCTTCAGCCGAATACTATCCTTTATAGTTTTACTGAGCCATGGCTGACTGTTCTTACCCTTACCCCTTTTTTTCTTCCTAGGAATAAATTTTTCTTGAAGGTTATACAGTAGACCCTTAAACGTACACCACTGCTCATGTACCGTCTTATTCTTGAGTCTGCTATCCCAGTCAACTTTGATCAGCTCAGTCCTCATACCTTCATAATCCCCCTTATTTAGACTAAGCACCCTAGCCTGAGTTTCAACCTGCTCCCCTTCTATTTGAATATGGAATTCGACCATATTGTGGTCACTTGTTCCCAACGAGTCCCTAACTATGACATTTTTTAATTAATCCTGCTTCATTACACAGGACCAGATCCAAGATTGCCTCCCCCCTTGTTGGTTCTGTGACATACTGTTCTAGGAACCCGTCTCTAATACATTCTATAAACTCTTCCTCTAGTCTACCCTGCCCAGTTTGGTTTGCCCAATTAATATGAAAATTGAAGTCCCCCATGATTACAGCAGTTCCCTTTTTACATGCGTCAACTATTTGCAGATTTATGTTCTGACTAACAGCGTCACAGCTGTTTGGAGGTCTATAAATTACACCCACTAGTGTTTTTTTCCCCTTGTTATTCTCTATCTGTACCCAAGCTGTTTCACTATCCTGATCCTTCAACGCAATATCCTTCCTCTCTATTGGCGTTATTCCCTCCCTTATTAAAAGGGCCACCCCTCCGTCCTTTCTTTCCTGTCTATCTTTCCTAATTGTCGAGTACCCCTCTATATTTAACTCCCAGTCCTGATCCCCTTGCAGCCATGTCTCCGTAATGGCCACGATATCATAACTATATATACTTAATTGCACCGTTAATTCATTTATCTTATTACGAATACTCCGTGCATTTAGATAAAGCACTTTCAGATGATTTTTACTACCCTTCCTTTCCGTTTTTGCCCCTTTTACATCTAGAGCTTTATCTTCACACATTCTGTCTCCTGTCACATTTTGACTTTCCGCTTCCCCACTGATACCCTGCTCTATTTCCTCTACCCCTGCCGTTATTACCCCCCTTGATATCTCCCCCCCGCTACTTAGTTTAAAGACCTCTCTACTGCCCTAGTTATATGATTTGCCAGGACCCCAGTCCCAGCACCGTTCAGGTGAAGTCCGTCCTTACAGAACAGATCCCCCCTGTCCCAGTACTGGTGCCAGTGGCCCAAGAAACCAAACCCATTATTCCCACACCAGTCTTTGAGCCACGCATTCAGCTTTTTAATTTTACGTACCCTCGCCGATTTGGCCCGTGGCTCAGGTAGCAATCCGGAGATCAGTACCCTCGAGGTTCTGCTTTTTAATTTATTCCCTAACTGCTCAAACTCCTTCAGCAGATCCTCCTTCCTCGTCCTTCCTATGTCATTGGTCCCCACATGGACCACGACCACTGGATCCTCCCCCTCCCTCTGCAAATTTCTCTCCAGCATCGCAGAGATATCCTTAACCCTAGCACCGGGTAGGCAACACAGCCTTCGGGACATGTTCTGCTGGCCGCAGAGAACCTTATCTACCCCCCGAATAATACTATCCCCTATCACTACGGCCTTTCTTCTAACTCCCCCCTCTTGAATGGCCTCCTGATCCACGGTGCTGCAGCCAGGTTGCTCATCCCTCCCACAGCCCCTGATCCCGTCCTTACATTGAGTAAGAGCCTCGGTCATGCTCGTCAGGGACAAGGGCTGTGGCTCCTGCCGCATCTCCTCCTGGTTCCCCCTACCTGCCTCGCTTATGGCCACACCTTCCTTTCCTTGCTCACTGCCTACTGAATTAGTTAAACTGGTCGGTGTGACCATCCCCTGGCACAAAACATCCAGGTAATACTCCCCCTCCCTGATGTACCGCAGCGTATGAAGTTGGGTCTCCAGCTCATCAATGAGGAGCTGGAGTTCCTCTAGCCTCAAACACTTACTGCAGCTGTAGGGATCTTCTACATCAATGGTGTCGACAAATTCCCACATCTCGCAGTATTGGCACATCTCCTGACCGCCCATCTTATATAAGTAATTAACTGGTCCTATTTAAGAATCCCCTACTGTATTGATACACCCCTTATTTATATAATCCTACCTCCTATAAATGGGAAAGTACTCACCCCAGCCGTAAATTACCTACTGGTTTGGCTGTCTAGTGGTAATTCCGTCCGCTCTTCCTGTCTGGTCCACTGCTCCCTTGCAGTGCGTGGCAAACCTCTTTACCTCTGTTAGCCTCTGTTAGTCTCTCGAGCCGCGGCTCCGTCCGTCCTCCCTCGGCGACAGCACCTGTGGCACCGCGGTCGTGACGTCCCTTCCGTTCCTGCACAGCCTTCCTGTCCTGGGCGGAGTCTGCAGCTAACTGTGTGCTCACGTACGAATTCAGTTCACCTGGTGTACTGGAAACACTCGTCCAACTAGCAGCCACCTACAGCCAATGTGTCGCAGTGGTCGAGGGCTCCTCGATAGACCTAGTTAGACAGAGTCCTGCCTTACAATGCCAAGGACCCGAGTTCGATCCTGACCTGACTTCAAGTGACTGCTACAATTTCCTCTGTCCTACTGTCTTTCTCCTCGGTAAATACAGAGGAGAAATACTTATTTAGGACCTTGCCCATCTCCTGTGGCTCCACACAGAGGTGACTGCTTTGATTCCTGAGAGGGCGAACTCTCTCTCTCTCTTTCTTCAATTACCCTTTTCCCCCTTATGTATTTATAAAATGTTTTGGGATTGTCCTTAATGCTACCCACCAGAGCTATCTCCTGCCCCCTTTTTGCCCTTCTGATTTCCTTTTCTAGTTTACTCCTTAGTTCCCGAAATTCCTCCAGGGATGGACTTGATTCCAGCTGCCTATACCTATCCCATGCATCCTTCTTGTTTTTGACTAACGTCTCAATTTCCCTTGTCAGCCAAGATTCCTTACCTTTGCCTGCTTTGCGCTTCACTCTAACCGGGACGTACACATCCTGAGCTCTCTTCAGTACACTTTGAGAAACTTCGTGGCCGATGTTCCTTTTCCCGCAAATATCCTGCTCCAGTCAACTTGAGCGAAACCTTCTCTCATACCCTCAAAGTTGGCCTAACCCCAGTTGAACCTTTTAACACGTGGACCCTCTCCGTCCCCATCTATAATTATCGTAAACCTAATCAAACTGTGGTCACTGGTCCCAAAAGGCTCCTCCACGAACACTTCATTAACTTGCCCTTCCCAATTTCCAAATACTAGATCCAGCGTTGCCCTCTCACGTGTGGGGGCCTCTACATACTGCTTAAGAAAACTCTCCTGAACACTTTTGAGGAATTGCACCTAAACCACGCTATGGTTTTCCCAGTCTATATTGGGAAAGTTAAAGTCCCCTACTACAACAACCTTATTTCACCTTCAGCTGTCTGCAATCTCCCGGCACATTTGTTCTTATAATTTCTGTTGACTATTCGGGGGTCTGTCGTACACCCCCAACAAGGTGATCATCCCCACCTAGACAAACCATCCATAATGTCACCTCTGAATACAGCCGTGACATCCTCCTTAACCAACAATGCAACCCCCCCTCCTCTTTTTAGAAACATAGAAACATAGAAATTAGGTGCAGGAGTAGGCCATTCGGCCCTTCGAGCCTGCACCGCCATTCAATATGATCATGGCTGATCATCCAACTCAGTATCCCGTACCTGCCTTCTCTCCATACCCTCTGATCCCCTTAGCCACAAGGGCCACATCTACCTCCCTCTTAAATATAGCCAATGAACTGGCCTCGACTACCCTCTGTGGCAGGGAGTTCCAGAGATTCACCACTCTCTGTGTGAAAAAAGTTCTTCTCATCTCGGTTTTAAAGGATTTCCCCCTTATCCTTAAGCTGTGACCCCTTGTCCTAGACTTCCCCAACATCGGGAGCAATCTTCCTGCATCTAGCCTGTCCAACCCCTTAAGAATTTTGTAAGTTTCTATAAGATCCCCTCTCAATCTCCTAAATTCTAGAGAGTATAAACCAAGTCTATCCAGTCTTTCTTCATAAAAAGAAATCCTTCACCCCTGTCTCTCCTGAAGCTCCTGTACCCCGGAACATTGGGCTGCCAGTCTTGCCCCTCCCTTAACCAGGTTTCAGTAATGGCTACAACATCCCAGTCGCTCGTACCTATCCATGCCTCAAGCTCATCTGCCTTACCCGCCAGGCCCCTTACATTAAAATGCATGCTGTTTAAACCAACCCTCCTTCCTCGCTCTCCACCTTTCACCTGCCTATTCTGTCCACTAACCTTTCCCACACCGCCCTCCATACCATCTTCTAGCCTCTCCTGTGTCTCTGTCCTGCACGAGATCCCACCCCCCTGCCAATCTAGTTTAAACCCTCCCGTGTAGCATTAGCAAACCTTCCCGCTAGGATGTTGGTCCCCCTCCAGTTAAGGTGCAATCGTCCCTTTTATACAGGTCACCCCTGCCCCAGAAGAGATCCCAATGATCCAGAAATCTAAATCCCTGCCCCTTGCCCCAACTCCTCAGCTATACATTCATATCTTCTATCTTCCTATTCTTACCTTCACTGGCACGAGGTACTGAAAGCAATCCTGAGATCACTGCCCTGCAGGTCCTGCTTTTCAGTCTTCTACCCAATTCCGTAAATGCTCGTTGCAGAACCTCCTTCCTCTTCCGACCTATATCATTTGTGCCAACATTCACACCAACCTCCGGCTGCTCCCCCTCACTCTTGAGGATGTTGTGCAGCTGCCCCGAGACGTCCTGGACCCTGGCACCAGGGAGGCAACACACCATCGTGAATCTCGCCTGTTGCCACAGAATCTCCTGTCCGCACCTCTGACGGTGGAGTCTCCCACCACTACGGTTCTGCCTGACGTCACTCTTTCCCCGTTGAGCCTCGACACCAGGGTTGAAATCAGAGCCCTGGCTACCACTCAATCTCGTCGTGTCATCCACTCCCAAGAGGGTGTACCTGTTTTAAATAGGTACAGCCACCGGGGTCTCCTGCAATCCACATTTACTCCTCTTAGTCTCCCACCTTCGCTTTTCCTGTATGCTTGGTGTGACAACCTCACTGAAGGTCTTGTCCAGGAAACACTCATTTTCCAGGATGGCCCTGAGGTCATCCCGCTGCTGCTCCAGTTCCACAACACGTTCATTCAGGAGCTGCACCTGGACACAGTTTCTGCAGTCCTAGTTGTCAGAAGCACCAGTGGTGTCCCTGATGTCCAACATCCTGCAGAAAATACACTGTACTTGCCATTTCTTCAGCGGACAAAAAATCACAAATTTCAAATCAAGTGTTGCCTCCTAGCCTCAGCCTCCTTACCAAAGACTCTTGAGCCAAAGACTCACACTTTACCTCCCAAGGCACTTACCAAAGACTCACACTTTACCTCCCGGCACTCCGCCTCAACGGGCTGCTCCCTAGAGCAAGCCCTACCTTTATTTACTGATAAATTCACTAATTTACTAATTAGCTAACTTACTAATTTACTAATTTACCTTCTTCAGCCAATCCACACACTCGCTCCTTCACCTGCCGCTCCTCTGCCGACCTTGAAGGCATGTGTTGCAGGCTGGCCCTGACCGGTTTTTAAATGACCCTCACTTGGAAAATCCGTGAAAAACTTTTAATAATCTGCCCTCATATAACTTATTGTAATATTGAATATAAGGGGAAAACATATAGTTAATGGCAAGATCCTTAACAGTATTAACATTAGGACCATTAACATCATTAATGTACCGAGGAATCATGCGGTCCAAGTCTACGCCTCCCTGAAAGTTTCAAACCTAGTAAAAAGTGTGCGAAGATAAGGCGAAGATAGACACAAAAAGCTGTAGTAACTCAGCGGGAAAGGCGGAATCTCTGGCGAGAAGGAATGGGTGACGTTTCAGGTCGAGACCCTTCTTCAGACTAACCGTATGTTATGCTTGCCTTCATCGGATGGGACATCTATATAATTAAAAGTCTCATCTTGACCACATCCTGTATGCGTTGTATATTGATTTTAGAAATATATATCGCTATGATTTTTGTCCATCCTACTCACAGTCCTCCTCCGCTGAGCAGGCCTCGAGGGTTTTTCCCATTGATGAAAAATAAAAAAGTTATGAGTGTTTAAAAAATCCTTGAGATCTTCTCGCCTGTCAATCACCGCGATGGAAGGTAACACCCTACCGGGGGGGGGGGGGGGGGTGGGGGGGCAGGACTACAAGACTCCGGATGCCTGAACATGACTCAATCTCTCTGCAAGATCATGAGGGAGAGGCCATGACTCATTCTAGGCTGTGAATCAACTGAATTGTGAATCTGCAATGTACTTGCAATAAATGATTTGGTAGCCCTTAATGAAAACAAAATGAGTTGTTTGGCCTGCCCTGTGCTTGAAACTGCAATGGAAATGAAATGAAAATGCAATGAGCTGTTTGGCTTGGCCTGCCCTGTGCTTGAAATTGCAATGGCAATGGAAATGAAATGAACATGCAATGAGCTGTTCGGCTTGGCCTGTCCTGTGCTTGAAACTGCAATGGCAATGGAAATTAAATGAAAATGCAATAAGCTGTTTGGCCCGCCCTGTGCTTGAAACTGCAATGACAATGGAAATGAAATGAACATGCAATGAGCTGTTCGGCTTGGCCTGTCCTGTGCTTGAAACTGCAATGGCAATGGAAATTAAATGAAAATGCAATAAGCTGTTTGGCCCGCCCTGTGCTTGAAACTGCAATGGCAATGGAAATGAAATGAAAATGCAATGAACTGTTTGGCCTGCCCTGCCCTGTGCTTGAAACTGCAATGGCAATAGAAATGAAATGAAATGAAATGAAAATGCAATGAGCTGTTTGGCTTGGCCAGCCCTGTGCTTAAAACTGCAATGGCAATGGAAATGAAATGGAAATATAATGAGCTTTTTGGCTTTGCCTGCCCTGTGCTTGAAACTGCAATAGCAATGGAAATGAAATGAAAATGCAATAAGCTGTTTGGCCCGTCCTGTGCTTGAAACGTCAATGGCAATGGAAATGAAATGAAAATGCAATGAGCTGTTTGGCTTGGCCTGCCCTGGGCTTGACACTGCTCCGGAGCGCTGTGGCCGCCGACTCCCAACATCGCGGAGCTGGGACTGCGGGCATCCGGCCGCGGGCCGCGCTGGATTTGGAGCGCCGCACAGCCAGGGGTAGAGTTGCCGGGGTCGGAGCTACAACCGGCGCCGCCCGCGGCCGGACGCCCGCAGCCCCAGCTCCGCGATGTTGGGAGTCGGCGGCCACAGCGCTCCGGAGCTTACTGCACGGCGACCCGGTAAGGCATTGCCCGCTCCCCGCCTCTCCGACCAGGTAGGGGACTAAGAATTAAAGTTTTCCCCTTCACCCCCCCCCCCCCCCTTCACATAAAAGCCCTCCAAACTAACTGACTAACATTTAAGCAATGATTTACAGATGTTTAAGTGTCTCCCCGGTCTCCGGGGAGGAGGCAGCCGCTACAGTAGTACAGACCTGGGTTGACCGTGGGTCGTTTCGGGTCAAGTTTGGCGCCAAACGCGAGCTTTGGTGTGCAGACGACATCCTGGAAAAAATGTCTGGTTTTCGGAGCTTTTCGGTTTACGGAATTTCGGATAAAAGGTTGTGCGCCTGTATTGATTAAAGGAGAGGTTGGACAAAACTTGGAATTTTTCTCTGGAAAGTCGGGGCCTGAGGGGAAACCTGTTAGAAATTTGTAAAATTGTGAGAGGCATAAATAGGGTAAATAGTCAGAACCTTTTTCCCAGGGTGGAAATGTTAAAGACGAGAGGGTATAGCTTTTAATGAGAGAGGGGCAGAGATGAAAGGAGATGTGTATTTTTTTACACAGTTGGTGAGTGCCTGGAGCAAGCTGACATGGGTGGTGGTGAAGGTTGATACAATAGTGGCATTGAGGACGTTTTTGGGGAGACACATGTATATGCAGGGTATGGAGGTATATTAATCACATGCTGGCACAGGAGATTAATTTAACTTGGCATTGTGGGGCGATAGTCACCACGCACGAGCACGCCGACTGCCGCCAGATAAACTATGTCTGGCACGGCAGGAAAGTCCTTGGCGATCGTCCACCCTTCGAACAGCCCATAGGAATCCCCACTCCACATGGCAAGCAGGGGCTGGCGACCTTGCGGGGATTATCGGCCGCAACAACCGCAGATTGATACCCCATACCCCACATCCAGGACTTCAACGCCCATTTGGCAGGGGCTACTATTTTCTCCAAAGTGGATCTGGTACAGGGTTATAACCAGATCCCGGTCCACCCGGAGGATGTACCCAAAACGACAATCATCACGCCGTTCGGGCTGTACGAGTTCGTGTGGATGCCGTTCGGCCTTAAGAATGCTGCGCAGGCATTCCAATGGTTGATAGACAGGGTGTGTCACGGCCTCGAGTTAGTTTTTGTCTACCTCGACGACATCCTGGTGGCCAGCCGCTCATGGCAGGAGCACTGTGCCCACCTCTGACAGCTCTGTCAGCGGCTCAGTGAGCATGGCTTGGCTGTCAACCTCGCCAAGTGCCGTTTTGGTTTAACCAACAACCTCAGCCAGCGCGTGACTTCACAAGGTGCGGATCCCCCGTCGGTTTCCCCGTCCATACACTGTGCGCGGCCTGCAGGAGTTCGGCGGAATGGTGGCCTTTTATCACCGTTTCATGCCATCCGCGGCCCACATCATGTGGCCGCTGTATCAACTTCTGGCGGGTGGGCGTAAGGACGTTGAATGGACCGACAAGGCGGTGGCGGCATTTTTTACGGTGCGAAGGAGGCCCTTGCTCGGGCCGTACTGCTGGTGCACCCACGGGAAGATGCCCCGACTGCTCTCACGATAGACGCCTGGGAGCCATCGGTTGGTGCCGTGCTGGAGCAACTGACGGACGGAGGTTGGCGGCCCCTGGCCTTCTTCAGCCGGCACCTCAACCGCGCTCAGATTAAGTACAGCGCGTTTGATCGCGAGCTCCTGGCTCTGTACCTGGCAGTGAGCCACTTCCATTACTTCCTGGGGGGCCGCCCGTTCACCGCCTACACAGATCATAAGCCGCTCACATTCGCCCTGACGAAGGTTTCCGACCCCTGGTCCGCACGACAGCAGCGGCAGTTGGCGTACATCTCAGAATACACCACCTCCATCCGCTTCATCGAGGGGAAAGAGAACCGGGTGGCCGACGCATTGTCCCGCCCCGCCATCGCCGCCGTGTTCGAGGTGACGCCCGGAATTGACTATTCTGCCCTGGCGGAGGCGAAGCTCATGGATGGTGGAATGTCCGCCTACCAGACTGCCACCTCCGGCCTTCGCCTCGAGGATGTCCCTCTCGGTCCTGGAGGGGCAACGATCCTGTGCGATGTGTTGTCCGGTCAGCCGCACCCCATCGTCCCTTCCGCCTGGCGCCGGACGGTTTTTGACGTTATCCACGGGCTGGCTCACCCATCCATCCGGGCGACAACGGCATTAGTGGCCGCTCAGTGCATGTGGCACGGTCTGCGCAAGCAGGTTGGCCACTGGGCCCACACCTGCATTCGTGCCAGACGGCGAAGATCCAGCGCCATATTCGGGCACCCCTCCAGGAGTTTGGTCTACCATGCCGGTGGTTCAACCACCTCCACATGGACATTGTGGGGCTTCTCCCACCATCCCGGGGCATCACCCACCTCCTCACGATGGTGGACCGCTTCACGCGGTGGCCGGAGGCCATACCACTGGCCGATACTTCAACGGTTACAAGCGATCGTGCATTGTCAGCGCACTGGATTGCTCGCTTTGGGGTGCTGGTGGACATCTCCCCGGACCGGGGGCCACAGTTCACCTCTGAGCTGTGGTCGGCCATGGCTCACTTGTTGGGTGTGCGGCTGCACCACACCATGGCCTATCACCCGCAGGCAAACGGCCTGGTGGAGACATTCCACCAGCAGCTCAAGGCAGCGCTGAAGGCGCGACTCTCCGGCCCAGACTGGATGGACGAACTGCCATGGGTCTTGCTGGGCATCCGGACTGGCCTCACCCTCAGTGGAGCACGTTTATAGGTCGCCACTCACGGTACCCGGGGAGTTCGTGCCGTCGGTGCCGGGGCAGCAGGGAACGCCCTCATCCACCCTGCAGGCTCGCGCCCATCCCAACGTCCCGACATGGAAGGACACTATTAAAAATACCTCCCGAAGCACCAGGCTCCTCGCCTTCGTTTCGGGAGGTATTTTTAATGGTGCCCTCTTGTCACCAGAGGAGTCTGCAAGAGGAAGATGGCACCTAAACCCTTGCCTTTTATCCCTCTAGCTCAGGGCCGCCTCTGGACTCAACCATTCCCGTGCCGAGGGGTTTGAAAGTGGGAATGGCCCGATCCTTGGGAACCGCCACACCATCTTCCTTGGATTGGACATTGTGGACAGAAAGGCCAGTTTCTGCATTGTACTGTTCTAATATTAAGTTTGTTTTATAACACACATGTGAAACACTGTAATGTGTTTTGTTACATTGAATGCACCTTGAGAATGCATGTTTGTATTATTACTGTTGGATGATTAGTTAGACCAGCATATCAAGAGCAGAAATCTAATTATTGCACTACATGATGCTTACTTGCCCTTTTCCAAAGTATGATCTGGAATTACAAATAGCTGCCTAACTATTTTCTTAGGAATTAGCCTTTAATTGACTTCAGCATATGCCTGTTCAATGCACAGCTGCATAGGGAATCAAAGGGCAGGCTGTTGGTGAACTGATCTCTACCTCAGCACACTATCAAAGCCCCAAATGATCTTTGAGCAAATGCAATTGATGATCAATTAAACTGCATTGGGAGAAGCTATTGTTTGTGGGCAAGTGCCTGAATTTCTGTTCTTGAACTGGAAATAATGTGATTTGCTCATGTGTGACATAATCAGCATAGACCATACTGTAAGAAGTAGAGGTCATTCAAACGCCTCCTCGCTGTATTGTAACATGCACTGGGTCCCGGTAAGCCACTGCTCCGGACCAACATACGATGCTGCACCAGTATATGTTCCTTTCAGCAGTTCTATCCTCGGCAACAGTCCTCTGCAAAAAGGCTGCCCAGTCCATCACTGGCTCTGACTTCCCCACCATCGAAGGGATTTACCAGAGTCGCTGCCTCAAAAAGGCAGCCAGCATAATCAGAGACCTACACCACCCTGGCCACGCACTCATTTCACCCCTGCCATCGGGAAGAAGGTGCAGGAGGCTGAAAACTGTAACGTCCAGGTTCAGGAACAGTCATTCCCTACTGCCATTCGGCTATTAAACACTACAGCCTCAAATAAGCTCTGAACTATATAGACGATTATTGTTATTATTGCACTATTATTGTTTGTTTTTTGTGTGTAAGTGTGTGTGAGTGTGTGTATATATATATGTGTGTGTGTGTGTGTATATATATATATATATATATATATATATATATATACATATATACATATACATATATATATATATATATATATACATATACATATACATATACATATATATATATATACATATATAATATATATATATATATATGTATTATATTATATATATATATATATGTATATATGTATATATATGTGTGTATTTGTGTGTGTGTGTATATGTACATATACACTCTGAACTTTTTTTCTGTCTCGTTTATTATACTGTTTACTGTGTACTAAGTTAACATATTCTGTTGTGCTGCTCCAAGTAAGAATGTAATTGTTCTATGTGGGACATATGACACTAAAACACTCTTGACTCTTGACTCTTGACACTTGACTCTTGACTTTCAATCTCTCTCTACCCTCCAGAGGTCATCCAAATGTCGCAGTCTGCCCTTTGCTAACTGTTCTTTTGTACTGCCCTCAATTTGGTGGTGGCCCGTCAGTAACGACGATAGCGGGTTGTGCAGTCTCCATTCTGGTGAGTTCTGACATGGCTCACGAGTCAGAGAAGAGTGCTGCACTAAAACCTGTGCATGAATGTGTTTAAGGTGGAGAAGCTGTTGCACTGTAACAACCCCACCCTCTCGGTCGCAGAAGTCAGAGTCCAGGGGTATGAAATATCATCACGGCTGGAGACTTCTTGGCTGTTGCAAGGCTGCGCCTTGACCCTCAATTTAATCACCCCATTATTGGCGCTAATCTCCTCAGCGAACTAAGTTATATGCCCCAAGAACCATAGATTAAAGCAGGTGTAGATTATTCATCTGCCCCACCATTGAGTATCATGATGAGTGAACCATTATCACCAATTTCTGCTCTCCACCCAAATCCCTTGCATTTTATACATTTTTTCTCACAGAGAGTGGTGAGTCTCTGGAATTCTCTGCCTCAGAGGGCGGTGGAGGCAGGTTCTCTGGATGCTTTCAAGAGAGAGCTAGATAGGGCTCTTAAAAATAGCAGTCAGGGGATATGGGGAGAAGGCAGGAACGGGGTACTGATTGGGGATGGTCAGCCATGATCACATTGAATGGCGATGCTGGCTCGAAGGGCCGAATGGCCTACTCCTGCACCTATTGTCTATTGTCTATTGTCTATATTAGTTTAGTTTAGTTTAATTTAATTTAGTGATACAGCTTGAAAATAGGCCCTTCGACCCACTGGGTCCACGCCAACCAACGATCACCCGTACACTATCCTACACAGTAGGGATAATTTACAGAAGCCAATTAACCTGAATGTGGAATGCGAGAAGAAACTGGAACACCTAGCGAAAACCCACTTGGTTATAGGGAGAATATACAAACTCTCTACAGACAGCACCTGCAGTCAGGATCATACCCAGGTCTCTGGCGCTATTTGGACGTACCGCCATACCTCCCAATAATAGCATTTTAATAGCATTAGTCCAATAGGACAATTCTATCCCTTGGTGGATTATATCTTCGTGAAGATAAATACTTAAACTATAACAAGATTTAAAAGACATTTGTACAGGTACATGTACAGGAAAAGTTTAGAAGGATGTTGGCCAAATGCAGGCAGGTGGGACTAGTGTAGATGGGGCAACTTGGTCGGCATGGGCAATGATGAAGGATGAGGTGCTGGGTGCCCAGCCTGGCAGGTTGAAAAGTAAAGACACGCTATCTCTGTTCTGATGAAGAGAAAGGGTGTGAGGGCAGGTCTGAAAAATGGAGGAAATGCAAGAAAGGGCTCCATCAAATTCAGTAGGAGTAAAACCACAAACCCTGTAAAAGGAAGACATTTCAGATGTCATGGAATGGAAGCCTCATCATTAGTGAAAATGCCGCAGTCAGAGAATCTGGGAGAAATGAATGGCATCCTTATGAGAGCGGATTGGGAGCAGATGTAGTCCAGGTAGCTGTGGGTCAGTGGGTCTGTAGTAAATGCCAGTGGATAATTGCATAACATGAGTTTGAGATCAGGTCTGTTCACTCCATTACAGGAAGGACGTGAAGGCTTTGAAGGCAATGCAGCCAGAGGGAGAGGTTGGACAGACTAGGATTGTTTTCTCTGGAACGCTGGAGGTTGACGAAGAAATGAATAAAAGTATATAAAATTATGAGAGGCATAGATAGGGTAGATATTCAGAATCATTTTCCCAGGTTGGAAATGCCAAAGACTAGAGGACGTAACGTTGAAGTTAGAGGGGCAAAGTTTAAAGTAGGTATGCAGGTCATATTGTTTAACACATAGGGCAGTGTCTGCCTAGAATGCCATAGGAGGGAGACACATTAGTGACACAGAAGGGGTTTTCAAATAGGCAAATTATTAAACAGGGAATGGATGGATCATGTACAGGCATATGAGATTAGTTAAGCTCTGTATCGTGTTCACCACAGACATTGTGGGCTGAAGGATGAGTTTCTGTGTTGTATTTTACTATGTTGTATGTTCTATGTTGTATCACCTGTAAAAAAAAGAACTGAAGATACCAATGGTTTTTATTCCAATGCAATGATAGACTTTTAGCACCATCGTCAATGTTGGTCCATCAGGGAGGTTCAATAAGCAAGCTAGGATCAGCACAAGGCCTACTTGGAAATTAGGGGACAACGCAGCCACAAGAAACAAACCCGCGTGCATGTGAATCAGTGGGGATGATAGAATATATTATTTCTGCCACAGATCAGGTCAAAGTCCACAGTTCTGGACACTCAGTCTCAAAGATGGAAACAACCAATATAATGAAAGGAGGAAGCTCGATAATTTTGCATGTCAGTCTTTAGAGAATTCTATTCTCATCAGGTTGTTATCAAAATATGGCCGCTCTCCAGGTTTTTGAGCCTTAACATGAGTGTCAAAAACCGATGCTTCACCAAATACTTTTCACCAAGTTGACAAGGAAAGGAACAAAGTGGTGTAAGTTAGGGTCGGACAGCATCTCTGGAGAAAACAAATGGGTGACGTTTCAGGTCAGGACCCTACTTCAGGCTGAAAGTAGAGGTGGTGGTGGGGGGGAATAAATTGGAGGTGGGAAAAGGCCGGAATAAATGAGGAATGGGAAGAGATTATCATTGAAAACTGCTTTGGTAACAGGGGTCAGAGCAGATGTACAATGCAAGAAAGAGGTCTACCAGATTTCAAGCAATGACCATGGATTGAATCTATATGGGAGGACTTGATTTGACAAATCTTCATTTATCAAATCCAGGCACCTATTCTGGAATGTTATGTTTTTTTTAAATGATGAATACCCAAGATAAAGCCCTAATGTGTAGGAAAGAACTGCAGATGCTGGTTTAAATCGAAGATTGACACAAAATGCTGGAGTAACTCAGCGGGACAGGCAGCATCTTTGGAGAGAAAGAATGGGTGATGTTTTGGGCCGAGACCCTTCTTCAGATTGATGGCCTTATTAATGGGCCGATTATTATCACCATCAACCATGAATATATACTGGCCGTGTTGAACTAAGTCTCCAGCGTCAGTTACAGATGAGTGCAGCTCTGTGGCATTTTACTACTGAACAAAATGGCAAACAGAACCAAATTTCATTAAACTGAAATACGACAAAAGTTGCACCAAAAATATATCAATTCGCAACAAGTTGAAACCTTTAATTAATCCAGTAAATTCGTTTATTGGAGACATGCTCTCAACTTGCACAGATCATTTTAGGTGCCAATGAATAAGAAAGAACAATATAACAGTTTGGAATAATTATCTTTGATCTGCGTCAAATAAACCTGTTTTTCATTTGCACCTAAGTGCAAGGTCTGCTAGGTTGTGAAAAATCAAATTCGATAAATGTATCTGTGAACCCATTAAAGCCTATTGCCACTTGTTCTTATTTCTGATCTATTTAAAGTGCTTCAATTAAGTACTTTTCAAAGACTTTACTAAATCATTATAATTCTCCTATGAAATCGTTATAATTCTCCTATGAAAGTCAATATCACCTTTGCCTATTGTCTTTGCATGGTAGAATTACATATGTTCACTAAAATCTTTGTATTGCTAAATCTCTTTTAATTTCCAGGCAAACAAGACTCCTCACAGTTCCGAAGACTGCTTTGTTATTCCCAGAAAATGTGACTTACGTTGAGAGATTTTTTCCAGCATCCTTCATACACCTCTCAATGGAAAGACACAAGATGCTGCCTGTCCTGCTGAGTTACTCCAGCATTTTGTATCTATCTCAGTTTAAACTAGCATCTGCAATTCCTTTTTACACATGGCGGCGCGGTGGCGCAGCGGTAGAGTTGCTGCCTTAATGCCCCTGTCCCACTTAGGAAACCTGAACGGAAACCTCTGGAGACTTTGCGCCCCACCCAAGGTTTCCGTGCGGCTCCCGGAGGTTTTTGTCAGTCTCCCTACCTGCTTCCACTACCTGCAAGCTCCGGCAACCACCTGCAACCTCCGGGAACCGCACGGAAACCTTGGGTGGGGTGCAAAGTCTCCAGAGGTTTCTGTTCAGGTTTCCTAAATGAGACAGGGGCTTTACAGCGCTTGCAATGCCGGAGACCCGGGTTTGATCCCGACTATGGGTGCTGTCTGTACGGAGCTTGTACGTTCTCCCCGTGACCACGTGGGTTTTCTCCGAGATCTTCGGTTTCCTCCCACACTCCAAAGACGTACAGGCATGTAGGTTAATTGGCTTGGTGCAAGTGTAAATTGTCCCTGGTGTGTATAGGCTGGTGTTCATGTGCGGGGATCGCTGGTCGGTGCGGACTCGGTGGGCTTGTTTCCGTGCTGTATCTCTAAACTAAATTAAACTAAACACATCTCAATGGATAGATCCCATTTATCGGAATTAATTTCTACCAGAGCTTCTTTACTCTCATCTCCATCTTAGCCTCCTCTATTTTGCAATGATCACTTGGGCAACTGTTTTTACTCTTTGTTCAATATTTGCCTCACCTGAGTACGACAATAACCAAGCTGGGTGTTAGGTTATCAACATGAAACAATGACTGTTTATTCCTCCACAGATGCTGCATGGATTGTGCAATATTTCCAGCATCTTTTGTTTTAATCTGGATTTCTATCTTTCACAGTATTTTGCTGTTGAAGCTATATTTCCCCCTTCCTTCGACAAAACGTCAAATTTTGTTCATACTTTTACTGCCTCTTTGAACCAATCAACTCTGATTTTCCATATATTATCACCACACTTATTATTTAAATTGATACCAACAATTCTGCCATTTTCAGCTTAATTGTTGCATTATTTATTAAACCGTGACTGTCCACCTGGATTTTTCCACATGTAACATGCAGTAAATCTACAAATGGATTGATCGAGAATATTTCAAATTGCACTGATGCATGGATGCAATGCTTAGACTTTATAAGGCACTGGTCATACCACATTTGGAGTATTGTGCACAGTTTTGGGCCCCATACCTGAGGAGGGATGTGCTGGCATTGGAGATGGTCCAGTAGAGGTTTACAAGAATGATCCCATGAATTATTGAGTATGATGAGCATTTGACGGCTCTGGGCCTGTACTCTCTGAAGTTTAGAAGATTGAGGGGGGACGTCATTGAAACTTACCATATAGTGAAAGGCCTGGATAGAGTGGATGTGGAGAGGATGTTTCCACTAATGGGAGTGTCTTGGACCTAAGGGCAGAGCTTCAATGGACAATGGGTGCAGGAGTAGGCCATTTGGCCCTTCGAGCCAGCACAGCCATTCACACACAAACACATTGCTTCCTTCACTAGTCCGTTATGCAGGTGGGGACAGGACGAGCGGGAGGAACGCTGTCTAAAGAAATCACACGGTGCAAAGCCAAGGTGAAACAGACACACACTGCGATGAACAGGAAGGTTGCCGTTATAGGATTGTGTTTACTGTGCATTGCATTGCCTGTGATTTGAATTTTGGTAAATCCCAAGTGTATGTGTTTCTTTTTCAGATTTAACTTGTGTGTAAATACTTTGTTATTTGTGTAAAAAATCATTTGGCAGGGTGGAAGTAGCGAAGAAGCAAAGGGACTGATAGGATTATGGAGAACTTATTATGCAACGAGAAAAGTGAATAAAGAGGTTATTAGACTGACGAATTGGAGAAAGGCAACCTCAATCTCCTATTCTGAGGAAAGACATTGTCTCCTAATCTGAGGAAAGACATTCTTGCCAGAGAGGGAGTACAGAGAAGGTTCACCAGACTGATTACTGGGATGCCAGGACTTTCATATGAAGAAAGACTAGATAGACTCGGCTTGTACTCGATAGAATTTAGAAGATTGAGGGGGTATCTTATAGAAACGTACAAAATTCTTAAGGGGTTGGACAGGCTAGATGCAGGAAGATTGTTCCCGATGTTGGGGAAGTCCAGAACAAGGGGTCACTATTTAAGGATAAGAGGGAAGTCATTTAGGACCGAGATGAGAAAATCATTTTTTACACAGAGAGTGGTGAATCTGTGGAATTCTCTGCCACAGAAGGTAGTTGAGGCCAGTTCATTGGCTATATTTATGAGGGAGTTAGTAGTGGCCCTTGTGGCTAAAGGGATCAGGGGGTATGGAGAGAAGGCAGGTACAGGATACTGAGTTGGATGATCAGCCATGATCATATTGAATGGCGGTGCAGGCTCGAAGGGCCGAATGGCCTACTCCTGCACCTATTTTCTATGTTTCTATGTTTCAAGGCTTGGGATAGAGCTGAAGGAAACTGAAGCCAGTCCACCTCTAGGTATCTTTAAAGAGGAACAGAAATACAGTAAAGAGCAGGAGCAGGGAAAGGAGAAATCTTTTAAAGGGGAATTGGTCCCAGTGACAGCGACATTTAAATTTAAGAATCCAGTGGTTAGCGTGGACATTGAAGGGGAGGAAGCCAATTATTTGAAAAGATGGATGGGCTTTTTAGGTAAAGACTCACAGCCCTCCCTTCATTCTTCTCACGTTACCTGTTCTAATATACCCTGTTCGGCTTGTGAGCATGGCACTCAAGTGGATTCGACAGCACCTTTGACTCCACCCATTAATTTCATACCCGCAGTGGATTCTTTGGCCCTGATTGCTTCACTGGCTACAGATAGCTCAGTGATTCAGGGAGCTAGGAGGAAGGTTAAGATCGAGCCGGAGTTAAAATAATAATAATAATAATAATAAATTTTATTTGTGGGCGCCTTTCAAAAGTCTCAAGGACACCTTACAGAATTTAACAAGAGTAAAAAACATATAATCGGAGTAAAATAAATAATAAAGACATCACCAATACACAAATTAAAGACAGAATTCATTCCAAAGACAAAAACATCAAAAACACAATGTGAAGAGAGAGCAGCGGCAGCTAAACCGCGCCAGCGTCCACTCTCCCTTCCGACAGCCATCTTGGACACAAACTAAAATAATCACTTACACACAAAATTCATCCCCCCACAATGGTTACCACTGTGGTGGAAGGCACAATGTCCAGTCCCCATCCCCAGTTCTCCCAAAGTCAGGCCTATTGAGGCCTCCGCTATTGCCTCTACGGAGGCCCGATGTTCCTGGCCGTTCTCGCCGGGTGATGTTGCCCCGGCGTCGGGAGAGTCCTCTAAGCGGCTGGGCCTCCTGGAACGGCCGCTTCCTTACCGGAGACCGCGGCTTCCGAAGCCGACAAGGCCGCGCCGGTTTGGAGCTCCCAGGCTCCCGATGTTGAAGTCTTGCCGCCCGCTCCGCTCCGCAGACCCGCAGCCCGGAGGTGTTGAACTCGGCGGTCACAGCTCACCGGAGCTCCAGCGCGTCGATCCAGCGCGGCGACCCAGGCAAGGCATCGCCCGCTCCGCTCCGCGATAGCGCTCCAGCGCTGTGCTGCCACCGAAGCCGAGGTGCTAGGCGGTCCCCGCCAGGAAACGGCGCTCCACGCCCGCTGGTAGGCCACGAGGACAGGTCGACGGGGCAGCCCGGAGAAAAAGCTACCTCACCGACCAGGTAGGGAACTAGAAGTATAATTACCTCCTTCCCCCCACATTAAAAAGTCTATTTCTCCCACAAACAAAACACAGGACTCACTAGAACTACAAAAAAAAAGTGAATTAAACGGACAGCAGCTGGTTAGCAGCCGTTCCCCAAGATGGCTCCTCCTCCTTAAAGACAAAAGTCGTAAGGGAATGGTACCATCTCCAAAATGTCCTTGTGAGCCGGTGCCTGAACTAAACCGGATGGGCAGCAGGAGATGTTAAAGGATCGCTTAAAGAGTACAGGGATCCCTTTAGTGAGGAGAATAGTGTTTCTGAGGGTGAGGCAATAGCTGGCCATATGAAAAACAATCCCGATATCGCCTGCATTATGAGAGCAGAGTGAATTACTCGTAGGCAATTCTCTGTTAGAAAAGTGCCTACTCCGACTTTTGATTTGATTAGCGCAGCAAGTGCAGATCATCCCCGAGCTACAGATGCCCACACTCCATTGAAGCCTAGTACAACAACCTTAACAAGCAAGATCCCAGACAAGAAACAATTGCCTGCGTCCTTTGGGAAGTATGTACGGGCATTACACTGACTCCGCAGACTTATGGAAGGTAGTGCAACAATCAATCACCCCGACGGAGAATGCTAGATTTGTAGCAGCATTGGGATGTTCTACCTACGAAGCCTTAGCGAAGGTAGTAATAGAAGAGGGTGCAAAAGAAAATGTGATTTACAATGCCCTCACAGTTTCCTTCCAGGAACCGATTGATTTGATTAGGAATTTTGAAATCAAACCTAAAGAAGAAGAGGGGGCTGACGAATTCCTGGAGCGATTTTTGGGGTAATTTTTAAATCAATCGGGTGACGTAGAGTATCAAATTCTCCACAATACTGTACCACGTTGTTGAGCTCTCTTCCTGTCAATGTATCTGAGTCAATTAAAAGCATCAACGCTTTTCAGACTGGTCCAATAACAGTGTCAGTCTGAAGGCTCGGGCAGTGAGATACCATTGGGAGAAGATAAAAATGTAGAAGATAAACCAATGTCCAACTTAGGAAGGGGAAATGCTAAAAAGAAGATGACGAAAGAAGAGTTTGAAATACGGGAAGAACAACTCCCACCCGATTATTTTAAAGATATATCTGCCCTGGAGCTCATTTCCCCTTAGTTACATTGGAGGAGTTATAGGACAGTGAGATCAGACCAACGCTATGTCTGTGTGGAAATGGGGCATTGGAATAGAGCTTGCCCTATGAGAGAACAAAGAGGAGGAAGGGGTCAAAGCAGAGGGTCACGAGGTCCAAGGAGCCTTTGGATCTCTAGGGGTTATAGGGACCAACGAGATCCTAAAGATCAAAAGGAACCGAGAGGAAGCTGGCCAGAGGGAGCGAGAAAACAAGCATCTTTCTCGCAATCCAATCCATTCCTGTAATCCTGATCTGCCAGCCAGTCCAAAATATGTGGACGGAATAACCTAACCCCTGCCTCAGAACCCATTAAAAAATCTGAGGAAATGGACCATACCCTCCTCATAGCACTGAGATGGTACATGGAGAATAATAAGAACAAATATCTAGAATCAAGAACGCTGCAGAAAGACGCACAAATACCTGGAAGGAAATTATAAAGGAAAGGTAGCAATCCCAAGAAACGGCTTGAAATGTATCGAATTAGAACCACCAAATCAAGAAAAGCCCACAGAGAGAACGAAGTACAAAAAATAATGAAGAAATTAAAAAGGGAGACTAAGTAGCTGGTGTTAAAAGAAGAAGAAAAAAAAGGAAATCAGATTGGCACCAGGGGAGGAAGAGAAGGAAACTATGAATTACACTGAAATGTCGGTGAGTGCAGCATGTATAGGAATGAGAAACAGGAGCAATCATTGTGGCAGATCCAAACAAATAAAAAATCATTTAATGAACTGTTGTTGAGTATGTTGTGCCTTCAGGACGGTGTTGCCTATATACGCCATCATCTGGGGAGAGAGGTAAAAGAGCATGTGAATCCTCAAGAACAGGCAGAAGACACAGCTCAGGTAGCATGTGTAACCATCAATTCCATCCAAGTAGCTCCCGAGAGAGAAGTAACACTGTCCTGCTCCTTCAATATTCAAGATCTGAGGCCATCAACAACATTCACAATCTGGGAAATGCCAAAAGAAAGTAAAGGTTGCTCCTCATAATAGTATTCCTACTCTTGCAAATTTAACATCAAGAACAAGAAAACAAAGAACTTTCTACCCTAGTGCCAAACCTTACAAACATAAGAACCCAATATTTGACACCAGTAAAGAAAAAGAACTAAGTCTCAAGAAACTAGAAAAATATAGAAAGCCTCGAAAGACCATTGAGGCAAGTTCCAGCTTGAAAAAAAAACCCACCACTGAAATACTTTGTCTGGATGGGCAATTTCAAATTAAATATGGAAACCTAAGAATGATTACTACTCTAAGGCGCGGGGACACCCACTTTGCACCTAAATTCTAGCTACTATGAATGATTTGACCAGTTCTAAATTAGATCCTTTAAAGTGTGGGACATGATCCATGACCATTGTAGTGTATAGAAAGGATTTTAAAATCTGGCATTTGAAAATGACTTATGGGATCTGGTTCGAAAGTGATTGGAAATTTGATTATTGACCTGTTATCTTTTCCTGTCTCACCCCTAGAAAGACAGCCAGTGATGGGACGGGATTGTTAAGCGATCATCAAGGAAGGGACAGAACCTGACAAATATCCGGAATTGCGGCATTGGCGTATATGGAAAAATACCCAGGGAACGTGAAATATAGTATCTGAGTAATAATAGGAATGAGGAAGCTCGAGTGACAAGACTCCCTTCAGGAAGTCGATGCTAACTTAATAATTACGTATTAAATTAAATATTAATTCTGGCATGGTGACGCAGCAATAGAGTTGCTGCCTTACAGCACCAGAGACATGGGTTTGATCCTGACTACGGGTGCTGTCTGTACAGAGTATGTACGTTCTCCCCGTGACCTGTGTGAGGTTTCCCTGGGCGTTCCGGTTTTCTCCCACACTCCAAAGACGTACAGGTTTGTAGGTTAATTGGCTTGGTATAAATGTAAATTGTCCCCTGTGTGTGTAGAATATTGTTACAGTGTAGGATAGGATAGTCCCGAGGTCGAAATCCGGAGCCCCGATTTCTGAGGTTGGAGCCCCAAGGTCGGAGGTCGGAGGTCAGAGGTCTGAGGCCAGAGGCCGGAGGCTGGAGTCCTGAGGCCTGAGTTCCCAAGTCACATAGAGGGGCCGCCGAAGACTAAGGGGGCCCTGGAGGACCATTGAGAACAAAGGGCGGGACCCGGCGTGTGGGGGCCACTTAGAACTAAGGGGGATTGGGTGCGGGGGGAGGGGGAGCATTGAGAACTAAGGGGGTGGGGGGGGGGGGGGGAGCGGGAGCCAGTGGGGCAAAATAATTTGTACTTTGTAACTTTGTCGGCACTCTTTATGTGGCAACTTTTTGTATGCCTAGGTATACAAAACAAATCACCTCAATGTGAATGATCACATGTGACAATAGAAGTATCTAATCTAATGTGCGGGGATCGCTCGGAGGGCTGAAGGGCCTGTTTCCACGCTGCATCTCTAAACCAAAAGTAAACTAAGCTAGTAATAGAAGTATATAACACTTTTTTTTAAAAGGGCATATGAAAATACACGTGATAAAAGTTAATATTTACAAAAAATAAATATGAATTTCTTGAGTGAGATTTTAAAAAGTTCTGTGAATAAATATATCAAGCAGTCCCAAGGTGGAACCATGACTGTTTTATTGCAGTGTGTAAAGCGAAGGACAGATTTGCACCGCATCACCATTTATTGCATGGGAAAATCTCTTTCAGTCAAGGATGGCAGAATTTGATTTAAGAATTCATTCTTTAATGGGCCTGCAATGTTCAAATTTAAAATCATTCAATTCATCAGCAAAATATTCAATATGGTTCATAAGGAACTCATTTAAACAAACAGTGACTTTTTAATATAAACTTTCCGGGAGATTTCTTTATTGATTCAGCAGTTTAGTGCAAAATGATTTGTGTGATACATTCTCAAAGATCGATGCGATTCAAGTTGGCCGCTAATATAAAACAATCACTGTGCAGGATGCGGAAAAGACAAGAGTGAACTACAGCCAAAGTATTTCCACTGAGCTGCCTCATGACCCTTCAAAATCCTGTCAAGTGACAACAGCATAGGGAAAGCAAGTTATGTGTGTTTTATAAACATACATATATATGAAGAGCCAAAGATGAAGAATGGACAACATAATTTAATTGAAATAAAGCATCCATATTGATTTCCATTACTAAGTCCTGCTCCGACCAGCTTGGTTGAGAAGCGGCAGTATAGTATGAAAGAAAAGAGCTGAGCTCAAGAAAATGTGCCCAACGTACCCTCTGGCTACAAGTTTTTAACAACAGTTGAAGGACGAAGTATAACATATGTGAATATCTTTGCTATGGTCCACTGGGCTACAATGAACGGCTCCCACCTGACCTTTATATTAAAGGGTTTCTTCATCTCGTGCAGGAGGGAAAATTAGAGACTCAAACAACTTGAGAAACTCAAGTGTACGTTTCAAAACTTGTGACACTGTTCCTACGTACAGGGAAAATAATAAGGGGTCTTGCTGACATTAACTTTAATGGAATCGGGGCGAGGTGGGTGCATAAAAGAGCAAGGAAGTCATATCAAGTAAGAAAAATGCGACGAGGACTTCTGTTCGGTCCTATGTTAGCTGACAGCCCTGAGGGGAAATGATATGTGCACAGTACAGATGATGGATTGGGTTTGTTTAAGTCATCATTACATTGTACTTTTTTATGGACCTCCGTATTTATAACACTTAAAGTTGATTGAATAATGTGTGGCTGCAGATTCCCTGCTGGTCAGTGGAGGTGACAGGCCTTGACAGTGAACATGAAGATATTACAGCTCCAGGACTAGTCCAGGATGTCATTGTAATCTTAAACAATCTGCTGCTTGCTCTACTGTGTAATACAATGCTGAAAAAGTTAACTGATATACACTGCCAAAAGATTGTTTTGAAGTAATACATATGTAGGGATTTAAAAAAAAAAAAAATCTAACCTTGCTTAGTATAGCCTGGCATATTTAAATTGTTAAATACACAAACGTGTTTCTGAAAAGATTGTCCTTGACTAAAGAAGTGCCATCATTTTAATTGAAGCTTGTTTCTTTGAATGTATGATGAATGTATGATGTCTCATGCGTACTGATCATTGAGGAGATCGGCCATTCACTGTTCATTTACACACTGACAGCCAATGTAAACCCAATGCACTGATTTCCAGACTCATACTGCGATACGATACGATATGATAGAACTTTATTTATCCCAGGAGGGAAATTGATCTGCCAACAGTCATAAAAACACAAAATA
The DNA here is from genome assembly GCF_010909765.2 of Amblyraja radiata. Classification (NCBI taxonomy): domain Eukaryota; kingdom Metazoa; phylum Chordata; class Chondrichthyes; order Rajiformes; family Rajidae; genus Amblyraja; species Amblyraja radiata. The sequence goes on from NC_045956.1 coordinate 164,868,807, forward strand.
CATGAAACATGAAATTAAAGTGACAAATGGAAATGATTGGAGATGTGTAACTACTATTCTAATAGGTAGACAACAACTCAGCAGGTGAGGCAGCATCTATGGAGCGAAGGAAATAGGCGACGTTTCGGGTCGAGACCCTTCTTCAGATGCAAGTCTGAAGACGCAGTCTGAAGAAGGGTCTCGACCCGAAACGTCGCCTATATCCTTCACTCCATAGATGCTGCCTCACCTGCTGAGTTTTCCCAGAATTTATGTCTACCTTCAATTTTCCAGCATCTGCAGTTCCTTCTTAAACTATTCAAATATTGTAAGTGTGAAGCACAATGTACAAATTGCTTTTGAATGTATGTCTATCAGAAGCATTTACAAACATTGCCTAAGTCCTCTCACTTGCTATCTCTATCTGCTCTCTCTTCTCTAATCTATCAACCTGACGAAAGGTTCCTGACCTGATATGTCATTTGACCAATTCCTTCCACATGATGCTGCCTGACCTGTTGAGTTCATCCAGCAATTTGCTCTTATAGATTCATAGAGTGATACAGTGTGGAAACAGGCCCTTCGGCACAACTTGCCCACACCGGCCAACAGGTCCCAGCTACTCTAGTCCCACCAGCCTGCGCTTCGTCCATATCCCGCCAAACCGGTCCTATCCATGTACCTGTCTAACAGTTTTTTAAACGATGGGATAGTCCCTGCCTCAACTATCTCCTCTGGCAGCTTGTTCCATTCACCCACTACCTTTTGTGTGAAAAAGTTACCCCTCGGTTTCCTATTAAATCTTTTCCCCTTCACCTTGAGCCTATGTCCTCTGGTCCTCGATTCCCCTACTCTGGGCAAGAGATTCTGTGCATCCACCCGATCTATTCCTCTCATGATTTTGTATACCTCTATAAGATATAAGCTCTGGCACAACATCCTAGAATCTGCAATCTCTTGTGTCCCCATTTGCCAAGGTTGTGGTGATTTATTATCATCAGCTACTTTCAGATATATAGTGATGAAGATGTTTGAGTTGAGTTGAGCTGAGTTAAGTTTAGTTTATTGTCATGTGTACCGAGGTACAGTGAAAAGCTTTTGTTTTGTGCTAATCAGTCAGCAGAAAGACAATACATGATAACAATCGAGCCGTCCACAGACATCCACATCCATGATAAAGGGAATAACGTGAATAATGTTTAGTACAAGAAAAAGCCCGGAAAAGTCCGATCAAAGATGGTCCGAGGATCTCCAATAAGGTAGATGGTAGCTCAGAACTGCTCTTTAGTTGTTGGTAGGATGGTTCAGTTGCCTGATAACAGCTGGGAAATAACTGTCCCTGAATCTGGAGGTGTGCGTTTTCACACTTTTATAACATTTGCCCGATGGGAGATGGGAGAAGAGGGAGTGGTGAGGGTTCGACTCATCTTTGATTATGCTGGTGGCCTTGCTGAGGCAGCGTTAGCTGTAAATGGAGTCAATGGAAGGGAGATTGATTGGTGTGACGGTTTGTGTTTCATATTCTTCCTAAGATTTTACCAGACTGGTTTGATTTCCACAGAAGTATTACGCAGTCAGTTTGTAAATTGAATCATCTTTAACACTAAATACAACAATGCTGTGATTTCAGAATATAAACAACAATTAATGATGGTACCTGGGATCTGTACAACTCACAAAGTTTAGTTTAAGTTTAGACATACAGCATGGAAACAGGCCCTTTGGCCCACCAAGTGCACACCGACCAGCGTTCCCTGCACATTAAAACACTATCCTATACTAGGGATATTTATAGCCAATTAGCCTACAAACCTGTACCTCTATGGAGTGTGGGAGGAAGGTACAGTATATGGATCTGGCCTGTAACTTTATATCATCATAATAGATCCTCATCATTTATTTCTGCGGATGATCATTCAATAGTCAATAGTCAATAGTCAGATTTATTTGTCACATACACAATGAAGTGCAGTGAAATGAACTTGCCAGGAACGGTACAATAAAAAAAGAACACACAATACACAATAAAAAATTTAACACAAAACATCCACCACAGCATTCATCACTGTGGTGGAAGGCACAAAGTTTAGTCAGTCCTCCTCCATTTTCCCCCGTGGTCGGGACTATATACCTCCGCAGTCGCCGCTACAGGCGGCCAGATGTACAGGCAAGGTAAGTCCCGAATCGGTGCTTCCCTACTGGAGACCGCGGCTTGAAGACGACGCAGGCCGGTGGTCGGAGCTCCTCTCCAGGGATCCCCGGCGAGGGATCCCACTCCGGTTGGTAAGTAAGTAAGTCCCTGCCACGCCCGCGGCTAGAAGCACCGCAGACCGCGACTTCAAGCTGTTGTAGGCCGCGGGCCGGCGGTCTTGTCTTCTTCTTATCGAGTCCACACACAAGATTAGAAGTTGTTCAGCCCGACCTAAACACACTTCTCAGCATCTGCATACAATGGTCTCTGTCTTGCGCTTCTTGTTCGTCTTGTGCGTGGTGGTGGAAAGCTGGTGAAAACAAGGCCGCGACGTGAACGCTCTTCCCTTGACCCCAATAACCTGATAACAGTGGGAAAGAAGCTGCGTTATTGGACAGAAATGAGCAACTTGACCTTTGATCGCAGGAGGAGAATTTGGCAGATGGAAACTTTGAGTTTGAATTATATAATAATGTATAAAAAATTGAAGGGTGAATGTATGCAGTTCTTTTCACATCATTGGGGAACTAGGAACCAGAACAAAACAAAGATTTTCACTGTACCTTGGTACATGTAATAATAATAATAATACATTTTATTTAATGGGCGCCTTTCAGACATCTCAAGGACATCTTACATAGTAATCGGAATAAAAACATATAATCGGAATAGAACAGGTAAAAAAGACATCACAGAGACACAAATTAAAAACAGAATTCAATCCAAAAACAGAAAATCAAAAACACAGTGTGAAGAGAGAGCAGCGGCAGCCAAAGCGCGCCAGCGTCCACTCTCTCTTCACGGCAGCCATCTTGGACACAGACCTACAGGACTACAATTAGACAAAAAAAATCATCCCCCCACAGTGGGTAGCACTGTGAGGGAAGGCACAATGTCCAGTCCCCACCCCATGTTCACCCCAAAGTCAGGCCTATTGAGGCCACCGCAATTGCCTCTACGGAGGCCCGATGTCCCTGGCCGTTCTCACCGGGTGGTCTTGCCCCGGCGTCGGGAGAGTCCTCTCGGCGGCTGGGCCACCTGGCCACCATGTGACAATAATCAAACTAAACTTAAACCTAGATTTAAGGTTAGAGGGTAGAGTTCAGTAACATAGTGTCAAGATAGCAAAAACAGGAAGGCAGATTATTATCTAAATGGTTGGGAATCAAGTTGGGAAAAGGGGAAGTACAACGGGATCTGAGGGTCCTTGTTCATCAGTCAATGAAAGTAAGCATGCAGGTACAGCAGGCAGTGAAGAAAGCGAATGGCATGTTGGCCTTTATAACAAGAGGAGTTGAGTGTTGGAGCAAAGATGTCCTTCTGCAATTGTACAGGGCCCTAGTGAGACCACACCTGGAGTATTGTGTGCAGTTTTGGTCCCCTAATTTGAGGAAGGACATGTGTGAGGGAGTGCAGTGTAGGCTCACAAGGTTAATTCCTGGGATGGCCTACTCCTGCACCTATTGTCTATTGTCTATTGTCTATAACAACCTCTCCCTCAAAAAATGGACACAAAGTGCTGGAGTAATGCAGCAGGTCAGTATAAACTGGGACAGGGACCCTTGCAAACTTCTCCAGACTCTCTTTGCAAATCCACACTCTGCAAAGAGGTGGGCAACCGTCTCCTCCCCACAGCAGCCGTCCCAAGGGCAGCGTGCGATGGTAGTGAGGATACGATGGTGCAGGTGGGATCTGACTGGGAGGGCTCCCCTCACCACCAGTCAAGCCATTTGCAATGAGAGTCTGGAGAAGTTTGCAAGGGTCCCCGTCACGGTTTATTCTGAACAGCTCCACAACAGTGAAATCTGTGATTTACAGACTGTTCCCAAGGGACTTATTCAGAGACGGACATCGAGTGCTGCTGGAAGGTCATCAATTCAGTGAAAGACGCCCTTTGGTTTGCTTGAGCTTTGATGACCTACCAGCAGAGCGAGATGTCCATCGGGTAATGTTGCCGACTGGCCCGCTGCAGGAGTGTGTGCTGAGAAACGCACTGAAGCTCGGTGCAGCCAATGCCAAGGCACGGTGGGGGAAGACCGAGGATCCACAGTCGAGGATCACTTCTGCTGCTGGACATTGGGGGGCAGGATGTGGTAGAGACGCCCCTCAAAATAAGGTAAGGCAGTCCACTCCACTGGGTCACTTGAGAACTCCACAGATTCACCACTCTCTGACTAAAGAAATTCCTCCTCATCTCCTTCCCAAAAGAACTTCCTTTAATTCTGACCTCAAGTCCTAGCTGCAAGGGTGTGGGGTAAAATAGAAAGATTAAACGAGAACTTATTCCCTCACTTCAACTTCTCATAAAATAAAGATCAAACTTCAAACGGTAAGTTCTCGTTTAATCATTCTATTTTATATCGAAGTCACGTGTGACTACGTGAAGCCTTCAAAGCTCTGTGGTTTCATGCAGTAACCCAATCTGTGTGTGAAACATTTAAACAGTAAACCATTAACGGTAGAAAAACATGTGTTATTAATACCATGAGAGGCCCAGGAGCCGTTGGTGAGGGAGGAGCGACCTCCGTGCGGTGAGTTCAAAAACCCAGCGCGGGGCTTGTTTCAGCAGAGGCCCAGGAGCCGTTGGTGAGGGAGGAGCCAAAATCTGCAACGTTCCATTCGCAGATCACTTCAAATTAAGTGGGCTTGAGGAAGCCGCTGATTGGTCGAACGGACCAGAGGAAGCAGCTGATTGGCTAGTATCCCGGGTAAGGCTTTGTATTGTAGTCGGATAAGGGGAAGAATGAGGGCCAGGGTAGTTTACTGTTCTGGATGTCAGGTGTGGGAGGTCATGGAGTCTGAGTGCCCTCCAGATGTCCACATCTGTGCCAGGTGCGTCGAGATGGGGTTCCTAAGGGACCGTGTTAGGAACCTGGAGCAGCAACTCGATGACCTCTGTCTGGTCAGGGAGAGCGAGGAGGTCATAGAAAGGAGTTACAGAGAGGTGGTCACTCCAAGACCACGGGAGGCAGACAACTGGGTCACAGTTAGGAAGGGCAATGGGCAGTGGCAGGGACTAGTGAGTACCCCGGTGGCTGTACACCTTGAAAATAAGTACTCATGTTTGAGTAAGGTTGGGGGAGACAGCTTACTTGGGGGTAGCGACAGCGGCCGGGCCTCCGGCATAAAGACCGGTCCTGTTGCTCAAAAGGGTAAGGAAAAGAAGAGGAGGACAATAGTAATAGGGGACTCTATAGTCAGGGGTCGGATAGGCGATTCTGTGGACGCAGACAGGAGACCCGGATGGTAGTTTGCCTCCCTGGTGCCAGGGTCAAGGATGTGTCTGAACGTGTCCAAGAAATCCTGAAATGGGAGGGAGAGGAGCCTGAGGTTGTGGTACATATAGGTACCAATGACATAGGTAGAAAAAGAGAAGAGGTCCTGAAAGAAGAATTTAGGGAGTTAGGTAGAGAGTTAAGGAGAAGGGCTGCAAAGGTAACAATCTCAGGATTACTGCCTGTGCCACGCGAGAGTGAGAGTATGAATGGAGCGAGGTGGAGGATAAATGCGTGGATGAGGGACTGGTGCAGTGGGTATGGATTCAAGTTTCTGGATCATTGGGACCTCTTTTGGGGAAGGTGCGACCTGTACAGAAAGGACGGGTTGCACTTGAACTCGAGGGGGACCAATATCCTGGCAGGGAGATTTGCAAAGGCTACTAGGGAGACTTTAAACTAGAACGGTTGGGGGGAGGGACTCAAATTGGGAAAGCTAGCAGTCAGCGTGTGAGGCAGGAGGCAGAGAAGGGTAGCACTCTGACCCAAAATGTAGGGGAGAAAGAAGAAAAAGACAATAAACTGAGAATAAGAGAGGGTGGGTTTCTTAAATGTGTATATTTTAATGCTAGGAGCATTGTAAGAAAGGTGGATGAACTTAGAGCCTGGATTGACACCTGGAAGTATGATGTTGTGGCGATTAGTGAAACATGGTTGCAGGAGGGCTGTGATTGGAAACTAAATATTCCAGGATTTCGTTGCTTCAGGTGTGATAGAATTGGAGGGGCAAGAGGTGGAGGTGTTGCATTGCTTATCAGGGAAGATATTACAGCAGTGCTTTGGCAGGATAGATTAGAGGGCTCGTCTAGGGAGGCTATTTGGGTGGAACTGAGAAATGGGAAAGGGATAGCAACACTTATAGGGGTGTATTATAGACCGCCAAATGGGGAGCGAGAATTGGAAGAGCAAATATGTAAGGAGATAGCAGATATTAGTAGTAATCACAAGGTAGTGATTGTGGGAGATTTCAATTTTCCACACATAGACTGGGAAACACATTCTGTAAATGGGCTGGATGGGTTGGAGTTTGTAAAATGTGTGCAGGATAGTTTTTTGCAGCAATACATAGAGGTACCTACTAGAGAACGGATGGTGCTGGACCTCCTGTTAGGAAATGAGACGGGCCAGATGGCAGAGGTATGCGTTGGGGAACAGTTCGGGTCCAGTGATCACAATACCATTAGTTTCAATATAATTATGGAGAGGTCAGAACTGGACCTATGGTTGAGATTTTTGATTGGAGAAAGGCTAACTTTGAGGAGATGCGAAAGGATTTAAAAGGAGTAAATTGGGACATTTTGTTTTATGGGAAAGATGTGGAAGAGAAATGAAGGAAATTTAAAGGTGAAATTTTAAGAGTACAGAATCTTTATGTCCCTGTTCGGTTGAAAGAAATTAGTAAAAATTGGAAAGAGCCATGGTTTTCAAGGGAAATTGGACACGGTTCGGAAAAAGAGAGAGATCTACAATAATTATAGGCAGCATGGAGTAAATGAGATGCTTGAGGAGTATAAAGAATGTAAAAAGAATCTTAAGTAAGAAATTAGAAAAGCTAAAAGAAGATATGAGGTTGCTTTGGCAAGTAAGGTGAAAGTAAATCCAAAGGGTTTCTACAGCTATATTAATAGCAAAAGGATAACGAGGGATAAAATTGGTCCATTAGAGAGTCAGAGTGGACAGCCATCTGCAGAGCTAAAAGAGATGGGGGAGATATTGAACAATTTCTTTTCTTCGGTATTCACCAAGGAGAAGGATATTGAATTATGTGAGGTAAGGGAATCAAGTAGAGTAGCTATGGAAACTATGAGATTCAAATAAGGCCTTTGACAAGGTTCCTCACGGAAGGTTGGTTAAGAAGGTTCAATTGTTGGATATTAATGGTGGAGTAGCAAGATGGATTCAACAGTGGCTGAATGGGAGATGCCAGAGAGTAATGGTGGATGGCTGTTTGTCAGGTTGGAGGCCAATGACTAGTGGGGTGCCACAGGGATCTGTGTTGGGTCCACTGTTGTTTGTCATGTACATCAATGATCTGGATGATGGTGTGGTAAATTGGATTAGTAAGTATGCAGATGATACTAAGATAGGTGGTGTTGTGGATAATGAAGTAGATTTTCAAAGTCTACAGAGAGATTTATGCCAGTTGGAAGAGTGGGCTGAAAGATGGCAGCTGGAGTTTAATGCTGATAAGTGTGAGGTGCTACATCTTGGCAGGACAAATCAAAATAGGACGTACATGGTAAATGGTAGGGAATTGAATAATGCAGTTGAACAGAGGGATCTGGGAATAACCGTGCACAGTTCCCTGAAGGTGGAATCTCATGTAGATAGTAATAATAATAAACTTTATTTATAAAGCGCTTTAAACAACCGCAGTGGTAAAGAAAGCTTTTGGTGTGCTGGCCTTTATAAATCAGATCATTGAGTATAGAAGTTGGGATGTAATGTTAAAATTGTACAAGGCATTGGTGAGGCCAATTCTGGAGTATGGTGTACAATTTTGGTCGCCTACTTATAGGAAGGATGTCAACAAAATAGAGAGAGTACAGAGGAGATTTACTAGAATGTTGCCTGGGTTTCAGCAACTAGGTTACAGAGAAAGGTTGAACAAGTTAGGTCTTTATTCTTTGGAGCACAGAAGGTTAAGGGGGGACTTGATAGAGGTCTTTAAAATGATGAGAGGGATAGACAGAGTTGACGTGGATAAGCTTTTCCCGCTGAGAGTAGGGAAGATTCAAACAAGAGGACATGACTTGAGAATTAAGGGACAGAAGTTCAGGGGTAACATGAGGGGGAACTTCTTTACTCAGAGAGTGGTAGCTGTGTGGAATGAGCTTCCAGTGAAGGTGGTGGAGGCAGGTTCGATTTTATTATTTAAAAATAAATTGGATAGTTATATGGACGGGAAAGGAATGGAGGGTTATGGTCTGAGTGCAGGTAGATGGGACTAGGGGAGAATATGTGTTCGGCACGGACTAGAAGGACCGAGATGGCCTATTTCCTTGCTGTAATTGTTATATGGTTATATGGTTGTACGATGCTAACTTGCATACATGGCCATTGTTCTTAACCGGACCATAGTCCCAATTGAATTTGAGTTAGACAATAACTCATGCAACACTATCCAGAGTTCTATCTGCAAATATCCAGACATATTCAACCAAATTTTATAACTTTTTAACACGCACTATGTAAGCCTCTTGCAGTATGATGAAATGGAACTATCCATTCTATTGGCTTCTAATGAGCCATCAGCAATCTCTTGAGAGATTTTTAAATAACAATAAAGAAACTATCTTTCATCTCATAGGTACTAGCAAGCTCAGTGTACTTGTATATCTAATAACACCCCCAATCTCCGCTCTGATGGGTCTGCTGTCAACTCCAAATGTATGCAATCATGCCCATTTTGCTTATAAGATCATTCCTATAACAAGCTACCCTAATAGAAACATAGAAACATAGAAAATATGTGCAGGAGTAGGCCATTCAGCCCTTCAATATGATCATGGCTGATCATGATCACCCAACTCAGTATCCTGTACCTGCCTTCTCTCTCTACCCCCTGATACCTTTAGCCACAAGGGCCACATCTAACTCCCTCTTAAATATAGCCAATGAACTGGCCTCAACTACCTTCTGTGGCAGAGAATTCCAGAGATTCACCACTCTCTGTGTGAATTTTTCTTTTTCTCATCTCGGTCTTAAAAGATTTCCCCCTTATCCTTAAACTGTGACCACTTGTTCTGGACTTCCCCAACATCGGGAACAATCTTCCTGCATCTAGCCTGTCCAACCCCTTAAGAATTTTATAAGTTTCTATAAGATCCCCCCTCAATCTTCTAAATTCTAGCGAGTACAAGCTGAGTCTATCCTGTCTTTCTTCATATGAAAGTCCTGACATCCCAGGAATCAGTCTGGTGAACCTTCTCTGCACTCCCTCTATGGCAATAATGTCCTTCCTCAGATTTGGAGACCAAAACTGTACGCAATACTTCAGGTGTAGTCTCACCAAGACCCTGTACAAATGCAGTAGAACCTCCCTGCACCTATACTCAAATCCTTTTGCTCTGAATGCTAACATACCATTCGCTTTCTTCACTGCCTGCTGCACCTGCATGCCTACTTTCAATGACTGGTGTACCATGACACCAGGTCTTGTTGCATCTCCCCTTTTCCTAATCGGCCACCATTCAGATAAAAGTCTACTTTCCTGTTTTTGCCACCAAAGTGGATAACCTCACATTTATCCACATTATACTGCATCTGCCATGCATTTGCCCACTCACCCAGCCTATCCAAGTCACCCTGCAGCCTCCCAGCATCCTCCTCACAGTAACACCAACCCCCAGCTTCATGTCATCCGCAAACTTGGAGATGTTGTATTCAATTCCCTCGTCCAAATCATTAATAATGTCAGTTATGACCCAGAGACTGAGTAAAGACTGTGTTCTTAATAATAATATATATTTTATTGTCATTGCACGTCAGTGCAACGAGATTTAGTGTGCAGCTCCACTGATGTACAAGAAAGGTAAATAAATACAATACATAAATAAACAAGCTGAATTGATTGACGTGACCATCTGAGGGAGATGGGATGGGGGGGGGGGGGCACTCATTAGGGCCGGTTCAGAGCCTGTTGTGCTGAAATCAGTTGCTAAAAGCATAATCAACTTAAAAGATACTGCTCCCATTAGGAATACAGTAGATGAATATCTGCATAATAATTTACTGATATATATTGCCCACTACAATGAGTGTAGGCTTTTAGAGCGGTCATATAAAAGACTATGGGACTATAGAGAATGACAAAGCAGCACAAGCAGTGTCAATTGTGCTATCACATAAATGCTTCTCTAAGCCCAAACTGAAAGCAACACAAACCTCTGTTACTTCCGTTTAAAAGTAACTCACATATTTTGTTCACAAACTTCCCATACAATCGTGCAAAGCTAGCTGCCCGAGAAAACAGGCTGCGCCAGCCATCACTCGTGACCGAGTAAATAGAAGCTCCTACAGCCGCCTTACCATAGCCTGAATGAATAGGCAAAGTTGGCATTATTATATTTCATGTTGCCTCATCCTTAATATCGTAAGAGGTATCTACTGATAAACCCCTAAGTTTCATCAGCTGCAAATGTTGCATGTTATCTAAAAACTCGATGACACAATGCCCTTTGATCTGAGTAGGGCAGCATTAGCTTCCACCACTGGCTTTGTTATCAAAACACCAGATAATCTGTGCCTCTTGTGTATAGATATGGCAAAGTATGCACCTTCAAGATCGATTCTCTGAATCAATTAAATTGCTGAAAGCCAATCATCCATCTTAAATTGGGTAACTAAACACGTGATCAGAGCCAAATCCTAACCTGATTTGGCATGCTCCACGTTTCTGTAATCTTGAGAAATATCAGAAATATACCCCTCTTGTTCTTGGGCAGACTACTCATCCTCTGTGAGATGTCACTGATTCCACTTGGAACCACCGTTCCTCTATTGACCATATGGACGGAAATGTTTTGGCTTCTCTTGCCACGGAAGATGCATTATCTAGTTATTCATACGCTGATAACATATAATCAGAACTTTATGACTAGTGCTGAAAACACAGTATCCACTTGGTGTGGGAATACGAGTTCCCTGTCAACTCTTGACTATTAGAGTCACCACGAATCCTTAGCATTCTTCCTCAGAGTGGAATTTAGCATAATGCAAGCCTGGACCAGGAATTGCTTCGCAGTCCTTTGACTGAAACCACCTGTCTGAGTCGCCAGAGTGCGCAACACAATCTCTTCGACCAGCCACTCAATCAGGAATACTGGTATTAAGAGCCTACAGATTATTATAAATACATTTTTGATTCACAACATGAACCTGCAGGTCAGATAAAAATACTACATACCAGCTCCTGCTGGTAGCTACCTATCCCAGAGAGGATGGCAATGATGTTTCCAACGAACTGGCAACTCCACTAACTGAGCAGAAATGTAAACATGTGTTGAGGGAGACTTCAACTACTTCACTGTACTGAGCAGCCTGATAACTTCAATCACAGATGTTGAGGCAGTGCTTCCCTGGTCAATATGACCCATATGGCCAGCCAGTTCCATGATGGTCTACCCTGAACCAGGGTAACCAAGCTGTTCCTACTTGGAACTAACAGAGGTTTACTATGCAAGGCACCCTGCCAATGTCTCTGGATCAACCTGATCTTTTCCAGACAGTGAAAAGATACTAGACAGCCCATGCTGCCAGTAAACCCAAACCTGGGCTGACAGACTGCTCCATTTCGGAGTTTTACGGCAGTTAATAAAGAGACCTTATCTGCCAGCATCTCTGAACCCGGGTCGACCTGCTTGTTGGAGCTTCAGCGAAGTTCCATTTGCAGACCCTGTCTGACCACATCTTCAGCCTCATGCTTGCCATTCCTTCAGCTGGTGTGATGTTAGGTAGCTGATGCTGCTGGCCAACTCCTCTTGTAGTGGCTTGCCCGTCACCGAGGGAACAGCAAATTTAGAGGCAAGAGCAGGCAGCTCTTCCATATGCGACTTTCGTTCATCATGCATTAAAGCATGTGATTCAGGCACATACTCATGTTCGGAGTCAGTTCCATACTGATCTCCGACACTCCCCTCGACAGAGTGGGAGAAATACTGCAACCCTGAACCAGGTGTTGCCAAAGGCATATGACTTGAACTGCCTGTGCATGCCTCCGTAACATGGAACATATTTTGTGCCAACATCTCCGACACCCTCTTCATCCAAGTGGGAGGAATATTGCAACCCTGAACCAGGTGTTGCTACAGGCGTATGACTCGCACTGCCTGTGCATGCCTCCATAACACGGAGCATATTTCGTGCCACCATCTGATCCATCAGATGTTCCAATTGAGACAAACGGCCAATCACATCTGCCATAGATGTGGGAACAAAATCCACTTGTCCCGAATCGTCCGACAGGACTTGTCTCACAGACTTGACTTTGGCTTTGCCCTGACTTGGGGTTGCCAAGCTGCTCCCTCTAGGAGCCGAATCGGAACTAGCTGTGCAGATCTGCGCTGCCAGTGACTCTGAAGTGGCCGTTGGCTTTCCACATTGCCGCGGTCCTCTGCTGTCGGTGTAAATCTTCATTATTTGTTGTACTTACCAGCCAGGTTGCACCTGTTAGTGACTCCGAATCCTTGCTCCCTTCTGGAGCCTCAACGGAGTATTTCAGGGGAGGAAATAGAGCGCAATCCTGCACAAGGTGTTGCTACCTCAGGCCTCTGGCCCCCATATGACCTGGATGAGCCGGCATCATAATCGGAGTCACCTCTTTCCGATACTCCCCACGACAGAGTGGGAGAAATACTACAACCCTGCCAGGTGTTGTCAGGCATATGGCTGGAGCCGCCTGTTAATGCTTCCGGTACACGGAGCATAATTTGTTCATATGATTAAAAGAAGCATATCCCCATTAGATCAGAGATTCGACTGCTCTATCGATATCCACAAAGTTGGAGTCTCTTATGAAAGAATCTCCAATAGACCCCTCTACTGAGCGGAAATTATCATGACGCCACCCTGAACCAGGTGTTGCTCCCACAGGTGTCTAATAGACACAGCTCAAAAAAGGCTTCCTAAGCCAGGAGCTCCTTTCTGGAGCCTCAATGGAGTTTTTTAGGGGTGGAAATAGAACGCAACCCTGAACCAGGTGTTGCCTCCTCAGGCCTCTGGCTGACTCCCTTTTGGAACATTAATCTGTAAAGGTATTGCCCGTAAGATGCTCTGAACAGCCGTCTGCTCCAGTGGAGCCCCATTCTGTGCTGCAATGGCAAGTCAAATTTCACTACACCATTTGGTGCATGTGATAATAAATGTCCTTTGTATTCAATTTAATTCAATTTCAATTTATAAAACTTTATTGGCATGAGAAGATACATCGTTATATTGCAAAAGTATTAAACATGACCTTTGTATCCTATCTGCTACGATAGTCATAAACGTGACCGAGCAGCAACCTCTATTAAAAACCTGCCAACTCTATACGCTGCTCTACAGCATAAGCTGAACCGACCTCAGCTGGCAGCATCTATGTTCAAAATTGTTAGGTGCTACGGCAGGATCTATGTTTAAAATTGCTAGGTGCTACGGCAGCTGAGCTTACCTGGTGGTTGCTGTCCTGGCCGCGGCTATTTTTAAAACCACCTGCTGCTGCTAATCTTTTGCAGCGATCGCTGACCTGGCCGGGCTGGCAGCCGCAATATCATATCCTAGCTCCTTACGGAGCCTCCACGGAGGCCTCCAAATCTGGCCGCCTGCTCCCGTCAGCTACTCCGGGCCCGCTGTACCGCAGCAGCCTGCTGAAAACAAAATTAGCTTACCTGCCAGAGCAGTTTCGAACTGCTCCAACTCCCGCGCCATGCGTCGACGTATTGACGCGCATGCGGGCTGGCGGGCTCTTCACATAGTCACTCATGTGACTTCCATATAATATTTAGTGATTTGTGAGAACAAAATTGAATTTATGTATAGCCTCCGAGAATGTCGGAAGAATTATTTTCCTGTATTGTACATATTTTTTACTTGAATAAAGTTTATCTTGATTAATTTTTAAAACTCAGCGGGACAGACAGCATCTCTGGAGAACATGGATATGTGATGTTTCAGGTTGGAACCCATCTTCAGACTGCTCAATGTCAGCAAGACAGAGGAGCTGGTTATTGACTTCAGGAAATGAAGAGTCATACACGGCCCACTCAGCATCAATGGTGCCGGAGTGCAGATGGTTGAGAGCTTCAAGTTGCTAGGCAGAAATATCAACAACGGTTTTTCTGCACCAATCAGGTTGAAGCTACGGCCTAGGAAGCAACCAGCATCTCTACTTCCTCAGAAGACTAAGGGCATTTGGCATGTCTCCAACAGCTCAACTTCTACAGATGCACCGTAGGCCTGGATATGGTGGATGTGCAGAGGATGCTTCCACTAGTGAGAGAGTCTAGGACTCGAGGTTATAGCCTTAGAATTAAAGGACGTTCTTTTGGGAAGATGAGGAGGAATATCTTTAGTCTTTAGTTCGTTAGTCAGAGGGTGGAGAATCTGTGGAATTCTTTGCCACAGAAGGCTGTGGAGGCCAAGTCAATGGATATTTTTAAGGCAGAGTTAGATAGATTCTTGATTAGTACAGGTGTTGGCGGTTATATGGAGAAGCCAGGAGAATGGGGTAAAGAGCGAAAGGCCCATCAGTCATGATTGAGTGGTGGAGTAGACTTGATGGGCCGAATGGCCTAATTCTTCTCCTATCATTTATGAACTGATGAACCATCCACAGCATACAACTGGGTTTCATCACAGCTTGGTGTATCGGCAGCTCTACCCAAGACCACAAACAATTGCAGAGATTTGTGGATATAGCCAGTCCATCACACAGACCAGCCTCCCGACCATTGACTCTATCCACAGCACACTCACGGAAAGCAGCCAACATAATCAATGACCACTTATACCCAGGTAATTACCTCTTCTCTCCTATCCCATCAGACAGAAACAAAAGCTTGAGAGCACATATCACCAGGATTAAGAACAGCTTCTTTCCCACCGTTATCAGATTATGATAATGATCATCTCATAAAATAAAAGTGTGTTCTCAATCTCCCAACCTACTTAATTGAGGCCCTTGCACTTTTTTAAATAACCTACACTTTCTCTGTAACTGTAACATTATAACGCTGAAACACCATATGCTGCATTGTGGTATTTTTCTCTTTGCACTACCTATTGTGCGTGAGCATGGCTTGATTGCACGCATGTGTAGCATGATTTGATTTCATGAGATATCACAAGCAAAGCAGTTCAGTGTATCTGGGTATGTGTGCCAATAAAATAACAATACCAATTGGAATCTGAGGGGCAACGTTTTACATGTACATGGGACAAGCTGCCAGAGAAAATGATTGTCGGGATATAGCTCTAATGCTGACAAGTAGTGATTAGCATAGATGGGCATCTTGGTCGGCATGTACAAGTTGGACAGAAGGCCCTGTTTCAGTGCTGCATACTGTAACTCTATGAGCCTCTGACTTTAGTTTAGTTTAGTTTAGAGATACAGCACGGAAACAGGCCCTTCAGCCCACTGAGTCCGCACCGACCAGCGATCCCTGCACATTAACACTATCCTAAACACAAGGGACAATTTACAATTATACCAAGCCATTTAACCTACAAACCTGTATGTCTTCGGAGTAAACCGGAGATACCGGAGAAAACCCACGTAGGTCATAGGGAGAACATACAAACTCCGTACAGAGAGGTCAGGATGGAACCTGGGTCTCTGACGCTGTAAGGCAGCGACTATCACTGTGCCACCATGCCGTCCCACTGATAATAGACCTGTTCTTTAAACAGAAGTGGCAAATATGGTTAAAAAAATGAAGCAAGACAAAGAGTGTTGGATTAACTCAGTGAATCAGACAGCATCTCTGAATTGGTGTCATTTTGGGCCTGGACCTATCTTCAGGGGGGCAGTGTTAGCTGTGAGGAGGATGCTAGGAGACTGCAAAGTGACTTGGATAGGCTGGGTGAGTGGGCAAATGTTTGGCAGATGCAGTATAATGTGGATACATGTGAGGTTATCCATTTTGGTGGCAAAAACAGGAAAGCAGACTATTATCTAAATGGTGGCCAAATAGGAAAAGGGGAGATGCAGCGAGACCTGGGTGTCATGGTACACCAGTCATTGAAAGTGGGCATGCAGGTGCAGCAGGCAGTGAAGAAAGCGAATGGTATGTTAGCTTTCATAGCAAAAGGATTTGAGTATAGGAGCAGGGAGGTTCTACTGCAGTTGTACAAGGTCTTGGTGAGACCACACCTGGAGTATTGCGTACAGTTTTGGTCTCCAAATCTGAGGAAGGACATTATTACCATAGAGGGAGTGCAGAGAAGGTTCACCAGTCTAATTCCTGGGATGTCAGGACTGTCTTATGAAGAAAGACTGGATAGACTTGGTTTATACTCTCTAGAATTTAGGAGATTGAGAGGGGATCTTATAGAAACTTACAAAATTCTTAAGGGGTTGGACAGGCTAGATGCAGGAAGATTGCTCCCGATGTTGGGGAAGTCCAGATCAAGGGGTCACAGCTTAAGGATAAGGGGGAAATCCTTTAAAACCGAGATGAGAAGAGCTTTTTTCACACAGAGAGTGGTGAATCTCTGGAACTCCCTGCCACAGAGGGTAGTCGAGGCCAGTTCATTGGCTATATTTAAGAGGGAGTTAGATGTGGCCCTTGTGGCTAAGGGGATCAGAGGGTATGGAGAGAAGGCAGGTACGGGATACTGAGTTGGATGATCAGCCATGATCATATTGAATGGCGGTGCAGGCTCGAAGGGCCGAATGGCCTACTCCTGCACCTAATTTCTATGTTTCTATGTTTCTAAATCTGGAAGAGAGGTGGGGGGGAGATAGTTGAACAAAGATGATTGAAGAAAGGACAGAGATGAAAAGGCAAAAAGTGTGAGATAAGGAGAAAAGGCTAGAAGATTGGTGAAATTTAAGAATAAGTGGAATTTAGGACTAAGGGGAATTTAGGACTGAGATGATGAAAAACATTTTCACCCAGAGAGTTTGTGAATCTGAGGAATTCTCTGGCGCAGTAGGTAGTAGAGGCCAATTCACTGAATGTTTTCAAGAGAGAGTTAGATTTAGCTCTTAGGGCTAAGAAATCAAGGGATATGAGTAAATACCAGAAACGGTGCTGGCTCAAGGGGCTGAATGGCGACTCCTGCACATATTTTCTTTGTTTCTATGTTTCAATGAAACTAGAGGAAGGAAAATAGGCAGAAGGAGATGAGGAGAAGGGGAATGAGGTAAATGAGTGCGTGTCCAAAAGGGGCACAGGGAAGAGAGAGGGAAAAGGGGTGTGGATAATTGGTGGGGGTGTCTGTAGGTTAGTTAAACTCCCCCCACCCTTTTATTCACTCTCTTCCAGCTTTCTCTCCCCCCCCCCCCCACAAACTATTCAACGGTCTATTTCTACCTCATTTGTTGCCAATGAATCTCTGCGGAAAATAATAAGAAGGTAAAAACTATGGCTCTTCAAAAATTTGCGCATGACACAAATAATCTCTCCTGTCATTGAACACATTTCCAAAAGGGACCATCTGATGAACTGCGCTGTTTATGCTGCTCTGAAGGTTTTGAAACTTAAGTTGAAAAATATTGCATTTTCGATTACTCCTTTCTTATCAGCACGACAGAAGACAGAACGAGCGTGGGCATTTGCTGTTTTAACAGACCAACATCTCTCACTTCCAGCAAAATGTCTCCTCTTCCATGCCTTCTCCACTGAAAGCATACCAAAGGAAACTCACAAACAATTAAATGATTTTATATATCACATTATCCATACTTACACTCTCATAAAAATCTGTAAGGAAATTATGGAATGAGAATAATTAAAATAGTGAGCCATGGTTGTCTCAGACAAAATGAAGCTCGAATTAAATCAGTTATTAATATTCAAATATTTTATTTACTTTAATTCCAATGCCTAATCAACTATTGCTGCTGTAAATCTATGGTATTGTCTGACATTATTATTTTCCTTACTATCATTTCTATTCGAGTGTCATCATCAGCCTTGTTTTCTCCAATTTCATGGTGTTATTTTTTTGTATACATCACTGATAGCATTCACTCAATGCTCGTGAAACAGTTTTATAAAGCAATATTGAGTGCTATGTTGAGCTATTTCAAATGTTATTGTGCGGAGACAAGAAAGCCTCCCATTCTGTCTTTCCTCTCGTAACTAAAACCAGAAAGGAGAATGCTGACCATGAAAGATCTTTTGTTTTAATTTGTAAGAAGTGTATACATAAAACTATGAAGATGCGTTCTATTATAATTTCTTAGATTATTGTTTTTGCTGCATTAAGCCTTTGTCAGCAACATTTTATTTTTCCTTCCCCTGATCTCCAATGTACTTTACTGTGTCAGAAGATGATAAATAAAAGGAAGCATTAATGTGTCAGACACTCCCTTCCAGCAGCCAACAATGGAAGCCTACTGAACATGGAGGGGTGGAAAGCTTTAAAGTATTACTGCGAATGTGGCAGTGCACTGACACAGAGCAAATGACAAATGGCACAATGGTCCACTGAGCATGTATAGCTGAATTGTATAAAGGGACAGGCATACCTCAATCATCTGAATCAAGCTAAGCTCCTGCCAGGAGAAAATAAATACGAAAATCTACTAAACTCCATGCATTTCAGCCGCATAACAATATGTGCAGTTAATTTACAGTGGAGGATTGTACCGTTTTGTGTCAACTTTCACCTTTATGATTCGCAACTAAAAATCTGTTGCAATCCTCTGTGTACAGCTTGAACACCATCAAGGCAAATTCTGAAATAAACTCTTTATGATAAAACAGGTGAAACAAAGTACCAAGTCTAACTCTTCAACTAATTACAAAATGGTTGTGGAATTTGTTGATGGACTCCAGCTATGTACTGAGATATTTCAAATCACAAAGGGTATTTGAGAGGTTAGATGCGGAGATTATTTTTCCAGCCACGAGAATAAAAGTGGAGCTTTGCCACAAAGGAAGTATTTATTTTAACTAAAGGCAGCACAATTTACACCCCTCAAAAAGTCACGGATGCCAGGTCAATCAATATTTCTAAGAGATTAATACATTTATTTTTCATTGGGAAAGGGTAACAAATTGTTTAGGATCTTTGACAGGTAACAGTATAGAAAATATATGCTCAAATACTGTCACCACGGTAGCACATCGGTAGAGCTACTGCCTTACAGTTCCAGAGACATAGGTTCGATCCTGACTACGGGTACTTGTCTGTACGGGGTTTGTACGTTCTCCCTGTGACCGCGTAGATTTTCACTGAGATCTTTGGTTTCCTCCCATAATCCAAGTCGTACAGGTTTTGTAGGTTAATTGGCTTGGTGTAAATGTAGTGTGTGAGGGTATTGTTAGTGTGTAGGGATCGCTGGTAGGCGCGGACTCGGTGGGCCGAAGGGCCTGTTTCCTCGCTGTATCTCTAAACTAAACTAAATAGAATGTCAAAAATATCATGAACATAGAACATAAAACAGTAGAGCACAGCAGGAGGCCCTTCTGCCCACAATGTCTGTGCTGAACATCGTGCCAAGATGAACTAATTTCATATGCATGTGCCTGTCCAAAAACCTCTTAAAAACCGCTAAATCTTTCTCCCATTCCTAAATCTTTCTGTGGCCTGGTAAGCAGCATTCAAAACTTTCAGGAGAAGTTAAGTGAATTGTCCACAGAGGATAAATAACTATTGTAATAGAACGAATGATAGCACACAGCCAGCTCACAGAATGTTCAAATTAAAGACGATTCGAGTCATAGAATCATAGAGTGATACAGTGTGGAAACAGGCCCTTCGGCCCAACTTGCCCACACCGGCCAACAATGTCCAAGCTACACCAGTCTCACCTGCCTGCACTTCGTCCAAATCCCTCCAAACGTCCTATCCATGTACCTGTCTAGCTGTTTCTTAAATGTTGGGATAGTCCCTGCTTCAACTACCTCATCTGGCAGCCTGTTCCATACACCTACCACCCTTTGTGTGAAAATGTTACCCCTCAGATTCCTATTAAATCTTTTCACCTTGAACCTATGTCCTCTGGTCCTCGATTCACTTATTCTGGACAAGAGATGTGCTCATCTACCCGATCTATTCCTCTCATGATTTTATACACCTCTATAAGATCACCCCTCATCCTCCTGCGCTCCAAGGAATAGAGTATTTATTTTCTCAGAATGTGGGGGATAATGAATGATTCCGCTGAGGGACCCTTGGACTATCCCTGTTCGGACTTTGCTGGCTTTACCTTGCACTAAATGTTATTCCTATCTACATCGTAGATGGTATTGTAGAATTGTAAATGAAACTCTTGTAGTGATGTTCTAGGGTGGAATAACTGGCCAACAAGCACAACCATCAACTCTGGTACAAGGTAGGATTCCAATCTTTGGAGAATGTTTACATTAACATAGAAACACAGAAAACATAGAAAATAGGTCCATTCGGCCCTTTGAGCCTGCACCGCCATTCAATATGATCATAGCTGATCATCCAACTCAGTATCCTGTACCTGCCTTCTCTCCATGCCCCCTGATCCCTTTATCAGTATCAGTATCAGTATATCTTTATTGTCATTTCCTGAGTACTCACATACCCAGAGGAAACAAAAAAAACGTTGCTCATTCAGTGTGCAGTACAAATAACAACAAATAACTAGAAATAAAAAACATATATCATGAACAAATTAAATTAAACACTCTACTCTCTACTAAACATCAACAGGCGTTCCGATCGACAGCTGCTGCAATGTGTCCAGGTTGGTGGTTGGTGCGCGATACTTTGGCAGGGGGCTAAGTCCGTTTATCAGTCTTATAGCCTGCGGGAAGAAGCTGAGGAGCATCCTGCTGGTTTTGCAACTAATGCTCCTGTACCTCTTCCCAGATGGCAGGATGGAGAATATGTGATGCGATGGGTGGTAGGGGTCTTTGATGATGGAGATGGCTCTGTTGATACATCTCTTCCTGTATATGTCCAGCAAGAAAGGGAGTGGAGCACCAATAATCCTGCTGGCGGTCTTCACAATCCTGTCAAGTTGGTGCCGTTCGTACGCCTTGCAGCTCCCGAACCAGGAAGTGATGCCGTTGGTTAATGTGCTCTCGATTGTCCCCCTATAAAAAGTTCGTAGATGTGTAGAGGGGAGACCTGCTTTACGTAGTCTTCGGAGAGGGTGTAGTCGCTGCTGGGCTCTCTTGACCAGTGCTGTGGTGTTGGTTGTGGACATCAGGTCATCTGACAGTTGGAGTCCTAGGAACTTCACGCTGCTGACCCTTTCCACATCAGCTCCATCGATGTGCAGAGGTGTATGGTGTTGTTTTCCCGCCCTCCTGAAGTCAACCACCATCTCCTTAGTTTTTCCCACGTTGAGAATGAGGTTGTGGGATTTGCACCATCCTGTGAGCAGCTCCACCTCCATCCTGTACGCCGACTCATCATTGTCACTGATGAGACCCATCACTGTTGTGTCATCAGCGAACTTGTTGGTTTAGCCACAAGGGCCACATCTAACTCCCTCTTAAATATAGCCAATGAACTGGCCTCAACTACCTCTGTGGCAGAGAATTCCACAGATTCACCACTCTCTGTGTGAAAAAAGTTTTTCTCATCTCGGTCCAAAAAGACTTCCCCCTTATCCTTAAACTGTGACCCCTTGTTCTGGACTTCCCCAACATTGGGAATAATCTTCCTGCATCTAGCCTGTCCAACCCCTTAAGAATTGTGTAAGTTTCTAAAAGATCCCCCCTCAATTTTCTAAATTCTAGCGAGTACAAGCCGAGTCTATCCAGTCTTTCTACATATGAAAGTCCTGCCATCCCAGAAATCAGTCTGGTGAACCTTCTCTGTACTCCCTCTATGGCAAGAATGTCTTTCCTCAGATTAATGCTCATTTACTTCAGTTTTACCCGAGCTCGCTGTTGCCGAACCTGTTCAGATGTTGCCTTGATTTCAAGGGCAGTGGCTCTCACCTGTCACCTGGAATTATCATGTATCCTTATCATGTATCTATACACTGTAAATGGCTCGATTGTAACCATGTATTGTCTTTCTGCTAACTGGATAGCACTCAACAAAAGCTTTTCACTGTACCTCGGTAGACGTGACAATAAACTAAATTGAACTGAGGGGACTAACTATGAACTATGTACTAAAGGGTCTAATTGAAAATGGGGAGCAGGATCCCATCTCTGAAAAAGATTTTAAACCAATTGTGCTTTATATAACAAGCTGCGAGAATTCACTTTTCTTTTTGATCGAGCACTAAGCTCCAAATCACCAAAAATGTCTTCATTCAAAGGTTGTGTCATCTGGGACTTCTTTTCTCCAGAGAGATCATAAGATCATAAGATCATGTGATAGGAGTAGAATTAGGCCATTCTGTCCATCAAGTCTACTCCGCCATTCATTCATGGCTGAGCTATCTCTCCCTCCAAACCCCATTCTCCTGCCTTCTCCCCATAACCTCTGACACCCGTACTAATCAATTCTACCGATGTTCAGCACTCGAGTATTTTTAAGACTGGTAGTGATAGATTTTTGTCCACTCACAGAAGCACAGAATATAGAGATTGGGTGGGGAAATGAGCTTAAGATAAAGGATCAGGCATAACCTCATTGAACAGTTGAGCAGTTTCAAAGGCCAGTATGTCCTATTTCTGCTTCAATGTCTTTTGATTTTATAATCTCATATGAAAGCAATTCAAGTTGGGATATGAATTTACATTCCTCTAGATTTCTAGTCTATTATTGTAATGACAGGATACTGTACATGCGATTATTAGTCATTCACCGACACTCAATTTGAAGCCGTTATCAACAACTTTAATCGAGTACTCGAGTTATTTAATTATGTTGAACCAGGTTTTTTTTAACCTTGGATAATTCATTAATAAGGCCACACTTAAAATGCCATGGGCACACTATCTCTAAAGGAAGATTGATTACCTGAAAAGGTTTAGAAAGAAAGAAAATGATTCTGTACATGGGCTTGGAGTTATGAAAAGAGATTTACTGAACTCAACTTATTTTAACTGGAGAGAGGAAAATCTGAGATGATCTGCATTGTAAATGAAGAGAGCTCTTGATAATTTGTGGGTAGCACGGTGGCGCAGTGGTAGAGTTCCTGCCTAAAGGGCCAGTCCCACTTTCACAACCTAATTCACGACCTCTGCCGAGTTTGCTCTTGACTCATACTCGCAGAAATGGCCGTCACAAGGTCGTAGGAGGCCGTAGGTAGGTCGTAGGTACTCGTGTCATCAAGGAGGTCGGGGCGTTTTTCGAGCCTGATGAAAAATGTCCACGAGTAAAAAAGGTCGTGAAAGTGGGACAGGCCCTTTACAGCGCCAGAGATGATCATGACTACGGGTGTGATCCTGACTAGGGGTGTTGTCCGTATGGAGTTTGTACATTCTCCCCGTGACCTGCGTGGGTTTTCTCCGGGAGCTCAGGTTACCTCCCAAAGTCCAAAGATGTACAGATTTGTAGATTAATTGACTTGGCAAAATTATAAATTGGTCCCTAGTGTGTGTAGGATAGTGCTAGTGTGCATAAACTAAAAACCAAAATGTAGCTGCAACCTCCTTATTTACTATAAATTGTGATTGAAGGAATGGCTTAGAAAATTGTCAAGTTTCAAGCAAGGAAACACAATTAAAGATTTTTTGAAAAAAGCTGGAGGGGTGGGATGTTAAATTTTGAACACCAGCAGTTAATGGCCACATTGATTATTTTGTTTTCGAAATTAGGTCAATAAATAGCTTGTTAGCGACATAGCTTGATGTTACAGGGATGTAAATGATTGGCTCACTGGGTCATGATGATTGCTACCCTGGTGATACCATGGAAACATCATCTGAGGAATGAAATTCATTAAATAGATTATAATATAGGATGAGTTTCTCCACCATTTTTATCTACCTTCAAGCTTCACCAAATTACCTTCCAAATTGTCATAAGGTCATAAGAGATAGGAGTAGAATTAGGCCATTGTACTTCCGGTGGCGCTGGTGCCAGCAGCCTCCACCTACAGCCCGGTATCTTTTTGTTTTTTTGTTTATTTAGTTATGTAAAAGTGTGTTTTTTTGTGGGTTTTTATGTGGGGGAAGAGGGCACGGTGCGGGGGATACCGTCCTTCAGTCGCTTCCTGGTGAAGACGCGACTATCATTCGAGTCGCGTCCTCGCCCCCCCCCCCCCCCCCCCCCCCCCCCCCCCAGCGGCCTACCTACTGGATTGGCGCGGCCTTTCCTGCCGGGATCGACCAGAGCTCCAGCAGCGGCGGGACAGCGCTGTAACATCGCGGGGCTGGCGATGCCTTACCGGGGATCGCCGCCTGGAGCCCGGAGTGCTGGACCTGCGGCACCGACATCATGGAGCTGCGGTTTGCGGGCTCCCAACGCGGGCGGCGCTGATGGACAGCGCGGGGTTCTGCGACTCTGCCCGGCTCGGCCTGCGGACTCGGGAGCTGCGGCCTCCGGCTGTGGGAGGCGGCTGATCAGGAGGTCCAAGCCGCTGAGGAGGATGTTCACCGTCGGGGTTCGGCGTCGGCGTTCCACCAGCCCGGCGTGAGGGCCTGAACATCGGCCCACCCGGGGCGGCGACTGCGGGTGCTAGGAAGGCCTCGACCACGAGTGAACATCTGGGAAGATCGGAGGGGAGGCTGGCTGGACTATGGTGCCTTCCTCACCTTGGTGCCAACATGTGTCGTGGACTTTCAGTGTTTGTGCTTTTTTAAAAATTCTATTTTATTTTTAATATGTTTTATTATTTATTATTATTTATTTATTTTTATTTTTATGATACTGCCTGTAAGGGAAATTCATTTTGTTGTCTCCAACTGAGACAATGACAATAAATTTGAATACAATACAAAGAATATAATACAATTAGGCCCATCAAGTCTACTCCGACATTCAATCATCGCTGATCGATCTCTTCCTCCTAACCCCATTCTCCTTCCTTCTCCCCATAACCTCTGACACCTGTACTAATCAAGAATCTATCTATCTCTGCCTTAAAAATATCCACTGACTTGGCCTCGACAGCCACATTCACCACCCTCTGACTAAAGATATTTCTTCTCATCTTCCTAAAAGAACGTCCTTTAATTCTGAGGCTATGACCTCTAGTCCTAGACTCTCCCACTAGCGGAAACATCCTCTCCACATCAACTCTATCCAAGCCTTTCTCTATTCTGTACGTTTCAATGAGGTACCCCCTCATCCTTCTAAACTCGTCACCGAGAAATCTCGGCATTTTCCTTTCGAGGTTTCACCTACATATTATAACCTGTAGATGAATGAGTAGGCAGATTTGAGATCCCCATAGAGCAGCTGAGACATGATCTACTGTGGGAATAAGTGTAAGAGATTGAATAATCCCAATGGTTCTATGGGACTTTATTGTGACATGTACCTAAGAACAATAACAAACCTACTATACGTCAGGCACACTCAGACTAAATATAAGAAAGGAAAATAGTAAAACACCGAGTCAGTACACAAGAGTCACCACGTTTTAAGCACCTTCCTCTACCCTTCAAGTCCATTATTTTTTTTTAAGTTAAGATTCTTAACTTGGGTCATAAACGCCTGTTGTCCTGGCAGTGGTACTGGGCCGGTGTTGTAGGGGCCGGCCTGGCCAGACGATGTGTCAATGTCCTCTACCACTGCTTCATAGCTCCATGCTGCTGCATGGACTAGGCCACTTGGAGTGGCACCTGCACTAATAGAGACCCAGGCTGCTTCAGGGCCTCCAGCGGGCCCTTCATGATCTGTACATTCTTGACTGATCTAGTGTCTATCTCATTGGAGGTCTTCAGACTATCTTTAATCGGACTTGACTGGACATTATCTTGCACTTAACATTATTTCTTTATCCTGTCTCTGTACACTGTGGGTAGCTTGATTGTAATCACGTACAGTCTTTTCATTGTACCTCCGTACACATGATAATAACAAGCTAAACTAAATTAATCATATGATAAATATACATCACAATGCAGAAGACCATTCATCTCATCCCATTCATCCCAGCCAAACATCTCCACCATCTACCCTGGAGCCGGGGGAGGGAAGGTCTTGATGCGGGGGCTGTACGGGGGGCAAGTATCCTGGAGCTGGGCTAAAGTTGAGGTGGGGCTGTTGGGGGGGGGGGGGGGTGGGTGGGGGCTGGGGGCGAGAGTCCTGGAGCCGGGGGAGGGGGAGGGCTTGAAGTGGGGGCTGTCTGGGGAGCAAGTATCCAGGAGCCGGGGTGGGGGGCTTGAGGCGGGGGCTGTCGAGGGGGGTGTGGTGAGCATTCTGGAGCCGGGGGATGGGGAGGGCTTGAGGCAGGGGCTGTCGGTTGAGGGGGTGCGAGCAACCTGTAGCTGAGGGAGGGGGAGGGAGTGGCCGAGGGTACTCGGTGCGGCCTCTCCCCGTCCCCAGTCCCTGCACCGGCTCCAACCCCAGCCCAGATCCTGGGGGGGCAGAAATTAAAATAGAAGGAAACTTACCAGTGGAGCCGCCGGGTTGCTGTTGTGATGGAAAAAAAGATGGCGGTCTGAAATTGTGCAAAGGCTGCGCTGAGGTCCTTTGTGACGCCTGCCAAGGCGCGCTGAGGACCCGTGGGGTGTCCTTTGTGATGCCTGTCAAGTGAAGATGGCAAGTGGGGTCGGGGCATGTAGTGGCGGGGCAAGTGGGGTGAAGCAAGTGGGGGCACGGAAAATGGGGGTACTGTTTTGTTTTTTTTAAGTTTTAAACGTCAATAACGTAAAATATACCATCAATCTGAACAAAATGTTAATTTACATCACAGGACAATGGTGAGTAAGGTGGGCCAAAAATTGCAGCGCTATTATGTACCGTTTTTGCACAAATACAAACCGGGCTAACAAATAGACAGACAAACAAACAAGATGAGAATTTTTGTAGTATATAGATACATAAATATTCCATAACTTCTGCAGGACAGTAAAAAGAACGAATGACTGAACAAAAGCCAAGACATTAGTGCCAAACACAATTAGTTACAGAATTATGAAAGACCTAGATAGAGTGGATGTGGAAAGGATGTTTCCACTGGTGGGAGAGCCTAGGACCAGAGGTCATAGCCTCAGAATTAAAGGACACTTTTTTAGAAAGGAGGTGAGGAGGAACTTCTTTAATCAGAGGGTAGTTAATCTGTGGAACTCAATGCCACAGAGGAGGCGGCCAAGTGGAGGCTGTGAAAGCCAAGTCAGTGGATATTTTTAAGGAAGAGATGGACAAATTCTTGATTAGAACGGATGTCAACGGTTATGGGTAGAAGGCAGGAAAATGGGATTCAGAGGCAGAGATCAGCCATGATTGAATGCGGAGTAGACTCAATGGGCCGAATGGCCTAATTCTACTCTTATAACGTGAACAATTAGAAATTAAACAAGTCCATGGTAATACAAGAGGTGTTCCGTAGTGTTCCGGTGCTGAATTAGGATGAGGATTTGTTTGAGTCAGTTCAAGAAGCTAATAATTGTAGAAACTAACTGAGGGGAAACGATCACATGGTGGACATTAAAAAAGGTTCAATAAAATTCTTGGAACATCCGTGAAGAGGTTCAACATAGACATGTTACACTGGTAACAATATGCATTGGATCATCCTGTATGGCGTACCCACATAAACATCCTGGTTGGCATGGGCAAGCTGGGCCAAAGGGCCTGTTTCCATGCCATAGTCTATGGCTCCATGACTCTATGCGAGGGAACTAGAATAAAGAAGCAAAGAGGAAATCAAAAATCAATCACCATTGATGCTGCAGGATCCCTACACATTTGTTCAGCTTTGTGGAAGGAACTTTAGAGCACAGAGTGATCCAATCAGCCATCTTTGTGTTAATCACAATACTATAAGCTAGATTTTCACTATCTTATTGGGGTGGGAGATTGCAACCTTCACATGGTCCACCCTGTTTCGACGAATGCAATCAACCTGGCATGCACAATCAAATAAGATCAAATAGAACAAGTTGTCCTACAACCTTAGGCTGTGCACGCCATACACAAGAAGAAGAAGCCTATCTTATTAAAGAACAAGTGACAAACAACAACAACAAACAGCAATGATGGCTGCATCTTCAAATGAGGCAGTTTACTCTAATACTACTTTCCATTCATCTTATAGTGTATGTTCTTAATTTTCTGCTGAATAAATACTTGCCAGAAACCTACTAATTTTAATCTGGACCAATGTGAGCTCCGACACCCACCTGAGCAGGCAGACGGATTTGAATGTCTGAGAATGTAGTCTACCATCAGTATTGACTTGCAATGAATTGAAAGATACAGTATGGAAAGAGGCCCTTCAGCCCAGCGAGTCCACACCAACCATCAATCACCCATTCACACTACTTCTATGTTATCCCACTTCTGCATCCACTTCCTACACCTAGGGTCAATTTACACAGGCCAATTAACCTATAAACCCGCATGTCTTTGGGTGTGGGAGTAAACCGAAGCGCCCAGAGGAATCTGCGAAAATAAAAAGAGTAAAACATTTTTTTTTTTTTCAAATTTTATTTCAGATTTCCAGCATCTGAAGTTTTTTTGGTTTTCAATGGTACATCCTGGTCATCTCTATACTGAAAGTCAACTGAGTCCACTTTGACATCCAAGGATATGTTCATTTTAATTTATTGTCACGTGAACCGAGGTACAATGGAAAGCTTTTGTTGCGTGCTAACCAGTCAGCAGAAAGACAATACATGGTTACAATCGAGCCAGTGTATAGATACATGATAAGGGAATAATGTTTAGTGCAAGGTAATGCCTGCAAAGTCTGATCAAGGATAGTCCGAGGTCCACCAAAGAGGTAGATATTTGTTCTCAGTCCCCTACCATGCTCTCTATCTACTCATGACTGTACGGCCAAATTCCACTCTAATTCCATCCACAAGTTTGCAGACAACGGAACTGATATTCTACAATGCATTACAATGCTGAGAACTATATTCGGGGTGGCACGGTGGCACAGTGGTAAAGTTGCTGCCTTAAAGCGCCAGAGAATCCTGACTGCGGGTGCTGTCTTTACAGAATTTGTACATTCTCCATGTGACTGCATAGGTTTTCTCCACCAGCTCCGGGCCCCCCCACTCCCCCCACACTGAAAAGACATCCAGGCTTGTAGGTTAGTTGGCTTCAGTAAGTAAATTGTGAATTGTCCCTAGTGTGTTGGATAGTATTAGTGTACAGGGTGATTGCTGGTTGGCGGGGACTTGGTGGTCGAATGGCCTGCTTCCGCTTCTGTATCTCTAAAGTAATGTTTAAAGACTCTATATTCCATGGTGTTCTATCTATTTTACTTGAGTTTGACTTGATTGTATCTATGTATGGTATAGCTGATCTATTTGGATAGCATGCAAAACAAACACTGTACCTCAAGGTAGACAAAAATGCTGGAGAAACTCAGCAGGTGCGGCAGCATCTATGGAGCGAAGGAAAGAGGCAACGTTTCGGGCGAAACCCTTCTTCAGACGCTCAATACATGTGACAATAATAAATCTTAACCTAAACCATTCTAGGTAAATAGCATGATAGATCACACACAATAAACCACGCCAGTCATACCAAGTATATTCAAGTGGGATCGCTCAGCCATCAACTGCTATTGTTGCCGGAGTGCTCCTTCTAGTTTAACTGTTGACAGTGTTTAGTTTTTAGTTTAGAGATACAGCGCAGAAACAGGCCCTTTGGCCCACCGAGTCCGCACCAACCAGCGATCCCTGCACATTAACACTACCCTACACACTAGTGACAATTTACACTTATACCAAGTATACAAACCCAAGCCAATTAACCTACAAACCTGTACATCTTAGAAGTGTGGGAGGAAACCGAAGATCTCGGAGAAAACCCACGTGGTCATGGGGAAAATGTACAAACATCGTACAGGCAGCACCCGTAGTGAGGATCGAACCCGGGTCTCTGGCGCTGCAAGCGCTGTAAGGCAGAAACTCTACTGCTGCGCCACCGTGCGATCAGCCTTTGGGGCTGAAGGAGCCAATAAACTTGTGGGTAACAGGACAATATATATTTCTGTTTAGGTGATCAGAGCTTTACTATGGGCTGTGTCCATGAAATAGAATAAAGTAATTGTAATAATGTCCACTTCACTATTTCGCATTTTCTGAATACAATTACTGGGACTGGGTTGCCACAGTGCCAATCACAGGGAGAGAAAAAACGAGGTCCCTACTTCAAGAAAAAAAATTATATTTGCCTGTTTATGTGAAGAATGATGAAATTCTAAATGAACGGTTGACCTTTACCAAATGACATGAGACCTGCTAGGTGTACTGCCACTACATCTCCAGTGGCTGTTGGAATTGCAGTCCACTGAATGAAATAAACAATAAGATATCAAATATAGGTCTAAAATTGACTGGATTTAACACTGGGAAAGTGAATTATTTTGACTCGCCAGTCAGAACGCATCAGCTCATTTTAAATCATCCGAGAGAAATGCTTTTTGTTCTTTCTTTACGGTTGTTTCAGTATTTGAATGATTGCTCAGTTCCCTGTGCTAACCTAACCCTCAGACATCAGCAGTCCCCAATAACCGAGGGTGCCCACTCTCCTGAAACTATGTCTTCTTAATACAATTTGAAATGACCCAGCACGGTTGCGAGGAGCAAGCCAGGATTTTGCACCGAGCCGTGGTAAGTGATCTTTGAGTGCGATTTCAGCTGGGTTTTGTGTGACGAACTTTGGCCTTTCACGCCAGTAAATCTATGAATCAACAGTCAAGTGATGGGCATTGTAAATAGGTGCCTGGCAATGCTGATAGACCTTGATTACCTAAACCAGCCTGGGTTAGATAAGGTTAAGCAATGATGGACATCCAGGAGTCTTGACATGAGAAGGCCCATAGCTTCTGACAGAGGGTTGCTATTGAAGCCCTTCATTAGTTATATGAGATGACCGCTCCACCATTCCCTACTTTACTATTAGCCTCTGTCCTAACTAATACCTACCAATTCATCGAACACTGGAATAGCAATAGTTATTCTGAAAAATTCCAACAGGTAAACAGACAGCTTTCAATGCTCAATTTGACTGGATTTCGGTCTGAACGACATTCCGTTCAGACCGAAAGGTCTGAATGACAAATAAAGGATTCAATTCAATAACACTATCATTTTGTTTTCCGGTGGCAGGCTTGCATGTATGTGAAAAGTGACTTCTGAACTAACTGAATATGTGCATGCTCTTAATTTTCAACATTTAGATTAATACTAGACTAAGTGGGACCCGTTGGGTCCCAGCATCACACATGAGGGCTGGTCATCCAACGCAATATTCCACCTCTCCACCAATTCTAATATTGGTGGCCAGTTGGGGGGGGGGGGGGGCTTTCTGGAGCGCTAGTATGGGTGTTGTGGGCTGAAGGGACTGGTTTCCAGAGGGCCAGTATGCAAATTGTGCGCCAAATGGATTCTTGGGCTGGCGTCTCAGTCAATCAAGCCTGTTGTGCTGGCAACTCACTCACGGCTGGTGGGCTGGTAGTTGACTCACGGCTAATCCTTGAAATTCTATTTCAAGCAGGGCATAAGGCAACCAAATTCAAGTGCAGTTTCTTACCACTTCTAGCAGGGTGCAAGGCCACCAAATTCAAGTGCAGTTTCATACCATTTGAAGTAGGGTGCAAAGCCACTAAACACAGCGAGTTGTGACCTCTCCCTCCTCCATCTTGCAGAGACTGAGCCACACCCACATTTCCGGGTTTTATAACCCCTCCCCCCCCCCCCCCACTGGAAAAGGTGTGCCTTTCATGGAGTGATTGACAGGAGAGAGATTCTCAACATTTTTTAAAAAACTAATAACACTTTTATTTTTCATTGATGGGAAGAATTCTCTGCACCTGCTCAGCAGAGGGGGACTGAGTAAGATGGCCAAAAATCACAGCCGTATGTGGTAGCGTTTTATCTAAAATCAATATACAGTGCAAACAGGAAGTAAGTGCATTTACAGTAGTGCCTTTTAAATTCAAGCCAAAGCACCCAAGCCACCATTTGCAGTAAGTAATGCATTTTAACTTCATGCCACCATTTGCAGTAAGTGGTGCCTTTCAACTTCAAGCCAATGCATCCAAGCCACCATTTGCAGTAAGTAGTGGCTTTCAACTTCAAGCCACACCCAAGCCACCATTTGCAGGAAGTAGTGCCTTTCAACTTCAAAGCTCCCAAGGCGCCATTTGCAGTAAGTAGTGCATTTCAACTTCATGCCACCATTTGCAGTAAGTAATGCCTTTCAACTTCATGCTACCATTAGCAGTAAATAGTGCCTTTCAACTTCAAGCCAATGCACCCAAGCCACCATTTGCAGTAACTAGTGCCTGTCAACCGCATGCCACCACTTGCAGTAAGTAGTGCCTTTCAACTTCAAGCCAAAGCACCCAAGCCACCATTTGCAGTAAGTAGTGTCTTTCAACTTCAAGCCACAATTTGCAGTAATAGTGCCTTTTCTACTTCAAGCCAAAGCTCCCAAGCCACCATTTGCAGTAAGTAGTGCCTTTCAACTTGAAGCCAATGCACCCACGCCCCCATTTGCAGTAAGTAATGCATTTTAACTTCAAAACATTGCACCCAAGCCACCATCTGCAATAAGTAGTGCCTTTCAACTTCAAACCAAAGCTCTCAAGCCACCACTTGCAGTAAGTATTGCCTTTCAACTTCAGGCCAATGCACCCACGCCCCCATTTGCAGTAAGTAATGCCTTTCAACTTCAAGCCACACCCAAGCCACCATTTGCAGTAATAGTGCCTTTCAACTTCAAACCAAAGCTCCCAAGCCACCATTTGCAGTAAGTAGTGCTTTCAACTTCAACCCAAAGCACCCAAGCCACTATTTGCAGTAAGTAGTGCCTTTCAACTTCATGCCACCATTTGCAGTAAGTAATGCCTTTCAACTTCAAGCCATTGCACCCAAGCCACCATTTGCAGTAAGTACTGCCTTTCAACTGCAAACCAAAGCATCCAAGCCACCATTTGCAGTAAGTACTGCCTTTCAACTGCACACCAAAGCACCCAAGCCACCATTTGCAGTAAGTAGTGCTTTCAACTTCAAGCCAAAACACCCAAGCCATCATTTGCAGTAAGTAGTGTCTTTCAACTTCATGCCACCATTTGCAGTAAGTAGTGCCTTTTAACTTCGCCACAATTTGCAGTAAGTA
The DNA here is from genome assembly GCF_010909765.2 of Amblyraja radiata. Classification (NCBI taxonomy): domain Eukaryota; kingdom Metazoa; phylum Chordata; class Chondrichthyes; order Rajiformes; family Rajidae; genus Amblyraja; species Amblyraja radiata. Next base: position 164,902,044 of record NC_045956.1, read on the forward strand.
GTGCCTTTCAACTTCAGGCCAATGCACCCACGCCCCACATTTGCAGTAAGTAGTGCCTTTCAACTTCAAGCCACACCCAAGCCATCATTTGCAGGAAGTAGTGCCTTTCAACTTCAAGTCAAAGCAACCAATCCACCATTTGCAATAAGTAGTGCCTTTCAACTTCAAGCCACACCCTACCCACCATTTGCAGTAAGTAGTGCCTTTCAACTTCAAGTCAAAGCTCCCAAGCCACCATTTGCAGTAAGTAGTGCCTTTCAACTTCAAGCCAAAGCAACCAAGCCTCCATTTGCAGTAAGTAGTGCCTTTCAACTTCAAGCCAAAGCAACCAAGCCACCATTTGCAGTAAGTAGTGCCTTTCAACGTCAAGCCAAAGCAACCAAGCCACCATTTGCAGTAAGTAGTGCCTTTCAACATCAAGCCAAAGCAACCAAGCCACCATTTGCAGTAATAGTGCCTTTCAACTTCAAGCCAAAGCTCCCAAGCCACCATTTGCAGTAAGTAGTGCCTTTCAACCTCATGCCACCATATGCAGTAAGTAGTGCCTTTCAATTTCAAGACACACCCAAACCAAGCCAACCAGGGGGGAGGGGGGGAGGAGGGGGCTTTCTGGAGCGCTAGTATGAACCATTTTAGAACCAATAGACATTTTTTTTGCACGCTTTAGAACCAATAGTCATTTTTTTTGCAAGCTTCAGAACCAATAGAGACACTTTTTGCAAGCTTTAGAACCAATAGACATTTTTTGCAAGCTTTAGAACCAATAGACATTTTTTTGCAAGCTTTAGAACCAATAGACATTTTTTTTGCAAGCTTTAGAACCAATAGACATATTTTTGCAAGCTTAGAACCAATAGATATTTTTTGCAAGCTTTAGAACCAATAGATATTTTTTGCACGCTTTAGAACCAATAGAGACACTTTTTGCAAGCTTTAGAACCAATAGAGATACTTTTTGCAAGCTTTAGAACCAATAGAGACACTTTTTGCAAGCTTTAGAACCAATAGACATTTTTAGAGCCAATAGACATTTTTTACAAGCTTTAGAACCAATAGAGACACTTTTTGCAAGCTTTAGAACCAATAGAGATGCTTTTTGCAAGCTTTAGAACCAATAGACATTTTTTCTGCAAGCTTTAGAACCAAGACATATTTTTGCAAGCTTAGAACCAATAGAGACATTTTTTGCAAGCTTTAGAACCAATAGACATTTTTTGCAAACTTTAGAACCAATAGACACTTTTTGCAAGCTTTAGAACCAATAGAGACACTTTTTGCAAGCTTTAGAACCAATAGACATTTTTAGAACCAATAGACATTTTTTGCAAGCTTTAGAACCAATAGACATATTTTTGCAAGCTTAGAACCAATAGAGACATTTTTGCAAGCTTTAGAACCAATAGACATTTTTTGCAAGCTTTAGAACCAATAGAGACACTTTTTGCAAGCTTTAGAACCAATAGACACTTTTTGCAAGCTTTAGAACCAATAGAGACACTTTTAGCAAGCTTTAGAACCAATAGATATTTTTAGAACCAATAGAATTTTTTTGCAAGCTTTAGAAACAATAGACATTTTTTTGCAAGCTTTATAACCAATATACATTCTTTTGCAAGCTTTAGAACCAATAGACATTGTTTTGCAAGCTTTAGAACCAATACACATTGTTTTGCAAGCTTTAGAACCAATAGACATTGTTTTGCAAGCTTTAGAACCAATAGACATTTTTTGCAAGCTTTAGAACCAATAGACACTTTTTGCAAGCTTTAGAACCAATAGACACTTTTTGAAAGCTTTAGAACCAATAGACACTTTTTTGGAAGCTTTAGAACCAATAGACACTTTTTTTGGAAGCTTTAGAACCAATAGACACCTTTTTCGCAAGCTTTAGAACCAATAGACATTTTTTGCAAGCTTTAGAACCAAGAGACACTTTTTGCAAGCTTTAGAACCAATAGACATTTTTTGAAAGCTTTAGAACCAATAGACATTTTTTGAAAGCTTTAGAACCAATAAACACTTTTTTTTTGCAAGCTTTAGAACCAATAGACACATTCTGCAAGCATTTTAGAACCACTAAGGGCACTTACATTTGCGTGGACATGTATTCAGTGTTATTCACAGCTCAGAGAAACGTGACCCTCTGCCTTCCTCCATCTTGAAGAGTGAGTGAGGCACACCAATTCCTGGTTTTATAGTCCCTCCCCCCCCTGCCGCCAGCGGGGGCAGCAGAGAGAATGGGGAATTTTGTAAAAACATTAATATCTGTCATTTTTAATCGACGGGAAAAATTCTCGGCACACATGCGGCGGAGGGGGGCTCTGAGCAAGGTGGCCAAAAATGACGGTCGTAGGTGGCAGCATTCTCTCGGAAATCGCAGCACAGATGGCCAAAACCGGTCAAGAACAGACTTTTAGTAATATAGATAGACATTTTTTGAAAGCTTTAGAACCAATAGATATTTTTTGAAAGATTTAGAACCAATAGACACTTTTTTGCAAGCTTTAGAACCAATAGATACTTTTTTTGCAAGCTTTAGAACCAATAGACACATTCTGCAAGCATTTTAGAACCACTAAGGGCACTTACATTTGAGTAGACATGTGTTCAGTGTTATTCACAGCTCAGAGAAACGTGATCCTCTGCCTTCCTCCATCTTGAAGAATGAGTGAGGCACACCACTTCCTGGTTTTATAGTCCCTCCTCCCCCTGCCGCCAGCGGGGGCAGCAGAGAGAATGGGGAATTTTGTAAAAACATTAATATCTCTGTCATTTTTAATCGACGGGAAAAATCCTCGGCACACCTGCAGCGGAGGGGGGCTCTGAGCAAGGTGGCCAAAAATGACGGCCGTAGGTCGCGGCATTCTCTCGGAAATCGCAGCACAGATGGCCAAAACCGGTCAAGAACAGACTTTTAGTAATATAGATAGATACTTGGAAAGGCCATATAAACTGAATGGAGGACTCCAATATCTGCGGGAACTGACTTTAATTTTGAAGAGTCAAAATTATGAGTACACTAATATGATAAAAAATTGATCAATGTAATCAAGATCTGTAGAGCTAGAAAAATCAGTGAATGTATATTTTGTATCTGGCATAGGAAAGATCTTGCATATTTAAAAGATCTTGCATATTCATAGAAGGTGGACATGAGAAAATATCTAACCTAAGGTCTGAAAATGCTCATGTTGTTACAAAGATCTTAAATAAGGTAAGAAATACATATCAGTCTTTCTTATGAGTATATTGTCAACTACTGTATATAGGATGGCCCACATTGCTCACATGCACGTCATCAGACATTGAATGGATAGTGGACATTATGGGTCGAGACCTTACATCTAGACTTCATTGGTCTCATTCTGAAACGTCACTTCATTTAGCATTCCTCTCGCAGCTTGTTTTTTGTTCTTGATTCCAGCATCTGCAGTCACCCAGGAATTCCCCAGATCATCCAGACCATCTGCGTGTCTTAACAACTTATTCCTTGAAAGTGGCGTCACAAAGGGTAGCTAGGCTGGTCAAAAAATATTTTGGCACATTGGTCTTCATGAGTCAGAGTATTGAGTATAGAAGCTGGGAGGTCAAGTTACAGTTATGTAAGATCACATTTAGAGTATGGTGTTCAGTTTTGGTCACCATGTTATCGGAAAGATGTTGTCAAGCTGGAAAGGATGAAGAGAAGATTTACGAGGATTTTGCCAGGACTCGGGAGCCTGCGCTATAGGGCGAGGTTGAGTAGGTGAGGACTCTATCCCTTGAAGTGCAGAAGGATGAGGGGTGGTCTTGTAGAGGTGTATAAGATCATGAGAGGAATAGATTGGGTAAACGCACAGTCTTCTGCCAAGAGTAGGAGAATCAAAGACATAGGTTTAAGAGTAGGGGAATAAACTAGAGGACATAGGTTTAAGGCGAGGGGGGGAGGGGGAAGATTTAACAGGAACCTGAGGGGTAGCTATTTTACACAAAGGATGGTGGGTGTGTGGAACAAGCTGATAGAGAAGGTACTCGAGGAAGGTACTCATCGGCGGTCACTCGAAACGAGTATGACTGGCCTCTCATGGAGGACACCTGTGTGTGACTTTGTTTAATGTGGGGAGACTGGTGCACAGCCAGCCACCACACGGTCCTTGACAGATCTGGGTCACAATCCAGTGGCATGTAGTCGAAAACGACCGGAGTCCCTTTTCTGTTGCAGCCTTCATCCGCCTTCCCATCCGTTGTGACGCTCCACTAAAGTCAGCCATCATCCCCCGCCTGAGGTCTTATTGCAACATTTAAAAACATTTAGACAGGTACATGGAACGGATAGGTTTAGAGGGATATGGGCCAAACACAGGCAGATGGGACAAGTGTAGGTTGGGCATGTTGGTCAGCCGTGGGTAAGTTGAGATGAAGGGCCTGTTTTCACGCTGTGTGGCTCTATGACTGCGACTATAAATAAACATAATGAAATACATAACCTTTGTGAGTTTATTTGAATGGAGTAATGATTCTTGGATATTGAGGGAAGTCTTATTCATATTGGTCCATTATGTTCTCATCCAAAGATGGGTTCTGCAAAAGTGGGTATTCACATGGGTGGGATAGACGGGCCTGTAGCAGAAGGAGATGGGCAGGGGTGTGTTAACAACATCAGGGAAGTAGGAGAGGAGAGGGTGTTTGAAATAAAATTTGAACAGTAAGTATACCATTTTCACCATAATTCCTTTGACATTAATGACCTGGTTTATGCAAGCCTAAATTAGATGAAATCCCCATTCTCATAGACGTTTAACATTATTTCACTTTAAAACCTGCTATTTTTACTATTATTTATTTTTCCTCCCTAATTTAAGGAGCCAAAGGCATTAAGATCAAAATGATCTACTTAGTGTTCAAATTCTATGGCGAAAGCATGTAATGGATGACAATGGTGGTTGCCTAATTAAGGTAGGGACCGGCAGTAATTAGGCTCGGCCACTTTAATTCTTCCATCAGGCGTGATTTTCCATCCACGGGCACACGGATTTGACCTCTCCTCGTAGCTTGCAGCACAAAGGATTTCAATGCGTTATGTAAATTATTGACTTCTCTCCCAAGACAAAGCATCCTGCTGTAGTGTGACATTCAGCATGGCGGCTCAGTTAATAACTAACCAAGCCTACTCCCAACCACGGGCAGGCTGCCTTTGGTTATAAGCTAATCTACAATCATGCTGTACGCAATCCATCTGCTGCCTCCCTGTAGCCAATTGCTTCTGCAAAGTATCTGTGTGTAAGCCGGTATGGGCATAAACCATGCCCTGCTTAAGAACGCATTGTAAACTACACTAAATTCTTGTCAAATACATAAATTCTATTACCAAAGAACATGATTTTTACTTTATAACTTTGTACTTGGTGACTTTTCCCTTCAAGGCATGTTGCAGCGTGGAGAAAGATAACTAATGCCCAGTATTTTGAAGCAGTTTAACCCAATTACAGCAGTTATTTTTCTCCACAGCCGAGACTGGGACATTTGTCAGACTAGGTTTATTGCAGCCCAGAGCATGGTAATGGCAGATGGACTGCGTGGAAGCTGAAGCATTTTATCAAACTCTCGCCGCAAGAAGAATATTCAATCCTGGTTCACACAGAGCCACCCGATTTTATCGAAATCCTCCAGAATTGAAACAATCACCGGGAGATGTTCAGAAATTAAAACATTCTGTCTTTGAAAAAAGGGAAACTCCTTTGGTGCCATATATCAGCATTGTCAAAGCACGCAGAAAACAACATTTGGATTAGGCAGCAGAAAAATTGAACCATTTGCCTTCAGATATATTGTCAGTGTGACCAAGGATTTCACCTGAATAGTAATAACATGTTGAAAATGTTTTATTTTTCAGTCAATTGACCCGACTGTACTACTATTTTTGGAAAGCAAATGGTTTTATTTTTTTCTAAAACCTCTACCCTCCCATCCCACCCATCACCCACATCCCCTACCTAACAGATCACATACTTGTACATAATAGAAACAGGTTCTTCAGCCCACAATGTCCATACCGCTGACCATAATACCTATCAAACTTGGCATAATGTTCATAGAAACATAGAAAATAAGAGCAAGAATAGGCCATTCGGCCCTTTGAGCTAGCAACAACATTCAATATGATCATGGCTGTTCATCCAAAATCAGTACCCCGTTCCTGCTTTCTCCCCATATCCCTTGATTCCGTTAGCCCTAAGAGCTATATCTAACTCTCTCTTGAATACATCCAGTGATTTGGCCTCCACTGCCTTCTGTGGCAGAGAATTCCACAGATTCACAACTCTCTGGGTGAAACCTTTTTTCCTCATCTCAGTCCTAAATGCCTTACTCCTTATTCTTAAACTGTGACCCCTGGTTCTGGACTCACCCAACATCGGGAATATTTTTCCTGCATCTAGCCTGTCCAATCCCTGAAGACTTTTTTATATGGTTCTATAAGATCCCCTCTTATCCGTCTAAATTCCAATGAATATAAGCCCATTCGATCCATTCTTTCATGGCATGGACATTGTGGGCTGAAGGGCTTGTTCCTGTGCTGTACTGTTCCATATTCTATGTTCTATACTAATCCCACTTGTCTTCATTAATTCCACATTACTTCTCTGTCTTGCTCATTCAGATGCCTCTTAAATGCTGTCACTGCTCCTGTCTCCACCATCTCTCTGGCAGTTCATTCCAGATGACAATGGCTCTTAATGTGAAAAATGTACCCCACAGATCCCTTTTAAACCCTTTCATCTTAAACCTATTTCCTCTAGTTTAGACCACCCTACCATGGGAAACAGACATTGACTAGCAACCTTATCATATTTTTATATACCTCCATTAGGTGGTACCAAAGATTATAGAGGAGCAATCTTTGGGTGGTACAGTGGCGCAGCGATAGAGTTGTTGCCTTACAGCGTCAGAGACCCGAGTTCCATCCTGACTACGGGTGCTGTCTGTACGGAGTTTGTATGTTCTCCCTGTGACCGCGTGTGTTTTCTCAGAGCGCTCCGGTTTCCTCCCACACTCCAAAGATGTACAGGTTTGCAGGTTAATTGGCTTCTGCAAATTATCCCTAGTGTATAGGATAGTGTTAGTGCACGGGTGATCGCTGGTTGTCATGGCCCCGTGGGCCGAAGGGCCGAAGGGCCTGTTTCCGTGCAGTATCTCTAAAGTCTAAAGTCGAATGTTTATCAACTCATCTCCTGGCCTCTTTCTGGGGGAAAGCAGAACCAGCCTATCCAATTCCACCTTACAACTCCAGCCTATCAACCCAAGCAACAGCCTTGTGAATCTTCTCTGTACCTTCTCTAAGGGTACTAAGGGTACTAAGGTCTAAGCATGTTAGCTTATGTGGAATATATAATTAGAATTGTTTTTGTATTATTATGTTTGGATTTGTATGGAATTGCACCAGGATGAAATCAGCCATGTCTCACAATAAGCTTCTTACACCTTAGGGTAAATCTTGACCTTATGTGTTGCATAATGTGGGGGATACTGAGCATGTAGCCAGTTATTTAACTCAATTTTTGCCATTTCATTCTTTAGAAGCACAATCCCAAGTGGTGCAAAGTTGACTCCATATTGAGTTGACTCCAGTATCCACTTTACTTTGTTTCGGAGGCACGGTGGCACAGCGGTAGAGTTGCTGCCTTACAGCGATTGCAGTGCCGGAGACCTGGGTTCGATCCCGACTACGGGTGCTGTCTGTACGGAGTTTGTGCATTCTCGCCATAACCTCCCACACTCGGTTTCCTCCCACACTCCAAAGACGAACAGCTTTGTAGGTTAATTGGCTTGGTATAAGTGTAAATTGTCCCTAGTGTGTGTAGGATAGTGTTCATGTACAGGGATCGCTGGTTGGTGCGGACCCGGTGGGCCAAAAGGCCTGTTTCTGCGCTGTATCTCTAAACCAGCTAAACTAAACCTGGAATCTACCCCATTTAGTGGAATCTACAGGTTAATATAAGCAAAGCAAATAGATGGCTTCTTTTTCCTTTTATATTTATATATTTTTCTCATTTTCCACTTTCTTCTTTGTATCATCTCACACGTAAATTCTGCTTTTGTTGAGAAAACAGGATGGATTCTCTGGAACCTATAATAAATTGAATGGATTATCTGGGCTGAATGGTGAGGCAGTGGTAGAGTTGCTGTCTTACAGCGCCAGGGACCCGGGTTCAATCCTGATTACAGGTGCTCTCTGTACAGAGTTTGTACGTTCTCCCCGTGACCTGCATGGGTTTTCTCCGAGTCATACATTGTGCAAACAGGCCCTTCAGCCCAACGTGCCCACATCGGCCAACATGTCCCACATTCCAAAGACTTACAGGTTTGTAGCTTAATTGGCTTGGTATAAATGTAAAATTGTCCTTAGTGCGTGTAAGGTAGTGTTAGTGTGCGGGAATCGCTGGTTGGCATGGCCTCGGTGGGCCGAAGGGCCTGTTTCTGTGCTGTATCTAAACTATATTGAATTGGATGGATTGTCTGCAACCCACATCAATTGGGCTAAACCTGAGCAACTTAGGACAGAAAACCTTCTCCAGCAGTGTGAAGGATCAATTATCCATTGATGATCCGCAGTTAACCAAATGGAGAAGTTATATTTGTCCATCTAATTTAATTTTTGGACAATTCCAATAAAATCATTAAAACTCACCGGATGAGAAATATCTCAGACTTTAAGTAAAGTGGCTGCCTAAAGAAACATAATATTTCCATGTCTTCATTCACCTTAGCATATTCATCCTGATTCTCACTTGAATTATTCACTTGACATGTATCTTCCAAACAATTTTTCCATTTCATCACATTTCCTATGTCCTTTATGATCCAAGAGCCCCTGTCTGTAACTCACCTAGCTTTCCCTCTTATGGGAATGTACCCACTATGTACCCGAACCATCTCCTCTGCCTAGGTGAAATAACGACTTTCATATGAAGAAAGACTGGATAGACTCGGCTTGTACTCGCTAGAATTTAGAAGATTGAGGGGGGATCTTATAGAAACTTACAAAATTCTTAAGAGGTTGGACAGGTTAGATGCAGGAAGATTGTTCCCGGTGTTGGGGAAGTCCGGAACATTTTAAGGTCACAGTTTAAGGATAAGGGGGGAATCTTTTAGGACCGAGATGAGAAAAACATTTTTCACACAGAGAGTGGTGAATCTGCGGAATTCTCTGCCACAGAAGGTAGTTGAGGCCAGTTCATTGGCTATATTTAAGAGGGAGTTAGATGTGGCCCTTGTGGCTAAAGGGGTCAGGGGGTATGGAGAGAAGGCAGGTACAGGATACTGAGTTGGATGATCAGCCATGATCATATTGAATGGCGGTGCAGGCTCGAAGTGCCAAATGGCCTACTCCTGCACCTATTTTCTATGTTTCTATGTAAGAGAGGATGTTGCCAGGACACAAGGGTATGAGCTATAGGGAGAGGTTGAGCAGGTTTTATTCCTTGGAATGCAGAAGGATAAGGGGTGATCTTATAGAGGTGTACAAATTTATGAGAGGAATAGATTGGGTAAATGTATAAAGTCTTTTGGCCAGAGTAGGGGAATCGAGAACCAGACGACATAGGTTTAAGGTGAGGGGGGGGGGGGGAAGATTTAATAGGAACTCGAGGGGTTTTGCACAAAGGGTGGTGGGTATATGGAACGGCCTGCCAGAGGAGGTAGTTGAGGCAGGACCTATCATAACATTTAAGAGACAATTGGACAGGTACATGGATAGGACAGGTTTAGAGGGTTATGGGCCAATTGCAAGCAGGTGGGACTAGTGTAGATGGGGCATGTTTGCCAGCATGTGCAAGTTGGGCTGAAGGGGCTGTTTCCACACTGTATGACTATGACTTCAAGAAAGGAAAGTGCTGGAAACACGCAGCACATAAGGCAGCATCTGTGAAAACAGAGACAGACCTAATGTACGAAGTGGAAGACTCGTCGACATTTTCAATTTTTATTTCAGGTTTCCAGCATCTGCAGTTTTTTTTTTTTTTCATCTTCGGCAAAGGTTGTTCCATTACAGTCTTGCCTGCTAGTCTTTGGTTCTGTTTCATCCTGCCGAGATCACCTCTCATTTCAGTAAATTTGCCCCAACTTCAATTAAGAGCTCCATTTATAAATTATCTTTGGCCTACCCCATTACTAAAGAAACAAATGTATCTTAACACTTTCCTCATTAATTGTCCCTGCTGCTTACTTTGGCAAAAATAATTGCCAGTGCTTATGAAGTCAGAGTGAATGTGCAAAATGTACATGGTTCACGGAAGTGAAAAGCTTTAAGTATTGGGTGAGGCCGATGGTGTTGTGATGAGAATTGATGCAGTGCATTATAAACTGTGCAAAACTATGAATGTGTAAGAACTTTGGAATCAACAGTAGATCAGATCAGCGCAGATCAGATCACTTTGTCATGTACGGCAGGGTGCAATGAAATTCCTTCTTCGCAGGAGGCTCTGAGAGTGCACAATAAATACAATAAGCACAACAATAAATGAAATGACAAATGCAAAACAACAGAATGGTGCAAGATTGTAGTGAACGATCTGAGCAACAAAAAAGAACACTAAAGAACGATAAAAAATAACCGAATGAGGTAGAGTTAAGAGTAAAAATAGTTGGCAGCACCTCTGCAAATGTGGTGTGAAAGAGCTAATCAGTTCAGCAGCTGGATAGCAGTGCAGAAGCCTGTTCGTCTGACCTTTCAAACTATTGTACCTACTCCCAGAAGATAGAAGAGCAAACAAGGGAATGGTCAGAGCGGCAGGCATCCTTGACAATATGTCTAGTCTTCCTGATGTAACACAGAATGAAGATGGATTGGGCAGAAGGAAGTGATGAATCTGTGATGAACTGACCATTTCACTGAACATTTGTACTCGGTCTACCTGCTGGATCTTTTGGTTGTGAAACATTTTTAACTCCCTTCTTTTCCATTCCCATAATGACCTTCCTGTCCTGGGCCTCCTCTATTTCCAGAGTGAGGCAACATGCAAATTGGGCGCACAGAATCTCATATTCGGCTTGGGTAGTTTACATCCCAAATGTATGGACATTGAATTCTCCAATTTTAGGTAACTAATCAACAATTGGTCAAAAATGCTTTTGGCACATTGGCCTTCATCAGTCAGAGTATTGAGAATAGTTGGGAAGTCATGTTGCAATTCTATATAACACTATACATGTGAGACCACATTTAGAGTATTGCGTTCAGTTCTGGGCACTATGTAAAAGGAAAGATATTGTCAAGCTGGAAAGGGTACAGAGAAGATTTACAAGGGTGTTGCCAGGACTAGAGGGTCTGAGATAGGGAGAGGTTGAGTAGGCTGAGTTTCTATTCCTTGGAGCGCAGGAGGATGAGGGGGAGACCTCATAGAGGTGTATAAAATCATGAGAGGAATAAATTGGGTAGGTTCTGTAGCCCAGAGTTGGGGAATTGAGGGCCAGAGGACATAGGTTCAAGGTGAAGGGGAAAAGATTTAATAGGAAACTGAGGGGTAACTTTTTCGCATAAAGGGTGGTGGGGTGTATGGAACAAGCTGCTAGCTGAGGTAGTTGAGGCTGGGACTACCCCAACGTTTAAGAAACAGTTAGCCAGGTACATGGATAGGACTGGTTTGGAGGGATATGGACCAAATGCAGGCGGGTGGGAATAGTTTAGCTGGGACATGTTGGCCGGTGTGGGTAAGTTGGGCTGAAGGGCCTTTTTCCACACTGTATCACTCTATTACTCTCTATGATTCTAATTTCCTCTCCCTCTCCCTTTTTTCTACCCTTCCCTGTGCCAGACCTGGGATGAATGCCCATCTCTCCCATTTATCTGCCCCCTTGTCTTTTGCCCCCTCCCTGTTCCTTTCCACCTACATCCCTTTGGCCTCACAATTCACATATCTTCTCTCCTTATCTCACCGCCTTTTCTCTCCTTTTCAGCATTGTCCTTTGTCCACCAAACAGCCAGTTCACCCCCCCCCCCCCCCCCCCCCACCCCCCCGCCTCACCTGTATCTACCTACACTCACCTGGTTTTGTCCTGCCCCCTTCTCTATTCCCACTTTCTCCCCCAACTACAATCAGTCTGAAGAAAGGTATGTAAGGGAACGTAAACGTTGATATTGACAGAAATGTGCCCAGAAATGGCGGATAGAATTTAGCGCAAGCAAGTATGAGGTTTTGCACTTGGATGGGGGGTCGAATGTAAGAGGAAAATATACAAGCAATGGCATGACAGCTAACAGCATTGGTTAGCTAACAACAGAGGGATGTTGGGGTCCAAGTCCATAATTCCCTAAAAGTGGCTACACAAGTAGATAGAATGGTAAAGAAGGCATTTGGTATGCTTCCTTCCATTGGTCTGGGCATTGAGATAAGAGTCAGGACATCTTGATGCAGCTTTATAGGACTTTGGTTAGGCCTCATTTGGAGTATTGCATTCAGTTCAGAAGGACGTTAAGGCTTAGAAAGGGTTAGAAGAGTTTGAAGTGGACATCAACTCATACACCTCAACAGTTATGGACTATATAAAATTCTGCACCGATAATGTCACTACACACAAAGAAATAAAGACCTTCCCTAACCAGAAGCCGTGGATGAGCAGGGAGGTCAGACTCCTACTGAAGGCTCGCGATGCCGCTTTCAGATCTGGCGACGCTGAGGGATACAGCTCATCTAGGGCCAAGCTGAAAATGGGAATTAGGAATGCCAAACTCAATCACAAACGGCGGATTGAGGAGCACTTCCAAAACAATTCTGACCCCAGGCGCATGTGGCAAGGGATCAAATCCCTTGCCGATTACCAGAAAGTTAACACCCCTCCCCCAGACAACGCCACCCTTCCTGACGAGCTAAACAATTTCTATGCTCGCTTTGACCGTGATAACAAAACCCCAGCCATCAAAATTGCTCCACCCCCAAATGAACAACCCCTCAGTCTCTCCACCTCTGCTGTACAAGATGCACTGAGCAAGGTGAATGAGCGCAAAGCTGCCGGCCCCGATGGCATCCCTGGCCGGGTGCTTAAGGCATGTGCTGGACAACTATCCCAAGTCTTCACCGACATTTTCAATCTGTCACTGGCCCAGGGTGTTGTCCCCACTTGCCTCAAGACATCAACCATCGTGCCAGTGCCCAAACAGTCAGCCACAGGGAGCCTCAACGATTTTCGCCCAGTGGCACTCACCCCTGTCATTGCTAAGTGCTTTGAGCGGCTGATCTTGGCTCACCTCAAAGCCAGCCTCCCCCCCACACTGGACCCCCATCAGTTTGCCTACCGGGCCAACAGGTCTACAGAGGATGCCATAGCGGCGGCCCTACACTCTGCCCTGACCCACCTGGACAACAACAACTCCTACATCAGGTTGCTGTTCATTGATTTCAGCTCCGCTTTCAACACTGTCATCCCCGCCAGCTTGATCACCAAACTCAGCGGGCTTGGCATCTCCACCTCCCTCTGCAACTGGACACTGGATTTCCTCACCAACAGACCACAGTCTGTTAGGGTCAACAACCTCAACTCCACCACTATAACACTGAACACCGGCGTGCCACAGGGCTGTGTGCTCAGCCCTCTCCTCTACTCCCTCTTCACCCACGACTGCATCCCTAAGTACGGATCCAACGCCATCATTAAGTTCGCTGACGACACCACGGTGGTAGGACTGATCAGTGACAACGATGAGTCAGCCTACCGAGAGGAGGTCCAGCACCTGACAACCTGGTGTGCCAATAATAACCTCGTCCTCAACTCCAAGAAGACGAAGGAACTTATTGTCGACTTCAGGAAGGTCAGAGGGGGCAGACATACCCCCATCCACATAAACGGGACTGAGGTGGAGCGCGTCTCCAGCTACAAATTCCTCGGGGTACACATCTCGGAGGATTTGTCCTGGTCCCTCAACACCTCCAAGCTGGTCAAAAAGGCACAGCAACGCCTTTACTTCCTGAGGAGGCTCAAGAAAGCCCACCTGTCCCCCCAGATCCTGACCAACTTCTACAGGTGTACCATCGAGAGCATCCTGACCGCCTGCTTCACGGTATGGTACAGCAGCTGCACTGTTGCGGACAGGAAGGCACTACAACGGGTGGTGAAAACCGCGCAGCACATCATCGGCGCCCCGCTCCCTGCCATGGATGCCCTCCACCGAAAACGGTGTCTGAAACGAGCTGGGAAGATCATTAAAGACCCCTCCCACCCCAATCATGGACTGTTTGCCCTCCTCCCATCAGGGAGGCGGTACAGGAGCCTCAGGTCTCGTACCAGTAGGATGAGGAACAGCTTCTACAATCATACCATCGCATTGCTGAACTCGGAGTCCCGCCGATAGATTCCTCCGGTCCCTCCGTCCCCATTGTTTAATTATTTTGCATTTTCTATTGTTCTGTATCCTCTTTTAAAAAAATTTCTATATTGCACTACTACGGACTGACGCAAAACTGCATTTCGTTGTACCCATACTCAGTATTTGTGCAATGACATTAAAGTTGAATTGAATTGAATTGAAAGTTTTACCAGAATGATAACTGGGTTAAGGGATTTTTGCTACAGAGAGAGGTTGGACAGACTTGTTTCTTTTCTCTCTGGAACACTGGAGGTTGAGGGAGACCAGATAGAAGTACATCAAATTATGAGAAGCAACTAGACTCTAAGAACTTACCTCCCAGTTTGGAAATATCAAATACTAGAAGGCATAGATTTGTGAGCGGGGCAAAGTTAAAAGGAGATGTGCGGGGCAATTATTTTTTACACAGTTTGCGGTGAGTGCCTGGGACACTCTGCCGGGGATGGCGGTGGAGGTAGATATGATAATAGAATGAAAGAGACTTTTGGATAGGTGTATGCATATGCAGGAAATGAAGGGATATGGATTATGTGCAGGTAGACAAGATTTGGTCTTAGCATTATGTTTGGCACAGACATTGTGAGCCGAAGATCCCGTTGCTGTGCTGTGCCGTTTATGTTCTATGTTTTATGTAAGACTCAAAGTGTTGTTTTTCCATGATCTCCAGGATTGCTTCCTGACCCACTGAGTTACTCCAGCACTTTGTCCTTTTTGCTCAAGATTCCAGCATCTACAGTTCCTTATGTCTACTTTCTCCAATGCATCTGTAGAAAGTTGAGTGAATTCTCACGGACAAGCTGAATCTTCTCAGATGCCTGAGCAAGTAAATACACTGATGCACTTTTGTGATCATCACAACAGTGTGAAGGAACCAGGTTGGGATCCTAATGAGGTGGATGCCAAGGAATCTGACCATCTCTACCACACCTCTGTTGATGAGGATAACTTGCTCCTGCCCCACCAAACTCATCTCCAAATGCTTCGCTTCTATCCTGATGCTCTAGTCCAGCCCCTTACAACCTACATTCAAGACACAATCTTCAATAACTTTCTGCAATAACTTTCAATTGTTGGGGACCCATCACTCAATTACTACCATGGATGTCCAGCTCCTTTATACCTCCATTCACCATCAGGAAGGTCTCATAGCCCCAATCATTTCCCTTGAACTATGGGTGGCCACGGTGGGGCAGCGGTGGAGTTGCTGCCTTACAGTGCTAGAGACCCGGGTTCGATCCTGACTACGGATGCTGTCTGTGAGGAGTTTGCATGTTCTTCCTTTGACCGCGTGGGTTTTCTCCAGGTGTTTCCTCCCACATTCCAAAGACATGCAGGTTTGTAGTTAAAATTGCTCCTATTGTGTGGGATAGTGCTAGTGTGCAGGGATCGCTGGTCGGCACGGACTCGGCGGGCGGAATGGTTTGTTTCCACTCTGTATCTCTCAACTAAATTAAACTAAACTAAACTAAACTAAACTAAATGTCTCCCCATTGGCAGAGCAGCCTCGACCTTAACAACTCTTTTGACTCCTCTCACTGTCATCAATTCAAAGCTATAGCCCATGGGCAATCACATGGGACCCAGCAGCATTTGCCTTTTGTTGGTCAGGTTGAATAGTTCAATGTACTCGACACCACTCCCCAACTCATTCCCCGCTACATTGATGACCGTATTGGAGCTAACTCCTGGCCCCTTGCTCAAAGGTGGCCCAGTGTCGCAGCAATAGAGTTGCGGCCTTACATCACCAAAGGCCGGGTTTCAATCCCTACTATAGGTGCTGTCTGTACGGAGTTTGTACGTTCCCACTGCGACCATGTGGGTTTTCTTCGGGTGCTCCCGTTTCCTCCAAAATCACAAAGATGTACAGGTTTGTAGGTTAATTGGCTTTTCTAAATTGTCCATATCATGAGATTCTTCTTAGCAGGTAAAGCAGACCAATTCCAAAAGACGTGGTCTATGTTTATGGACCTATTACAAGCATGAGGTGCAATAGTAATTTTAAAAATAAATAAATAAATAAATGGTATCAGGACCTGGCAATGGGAGGTAAAACAACAAAAATAGACTTGGTTGGTAGTCCCCTTTCTGCAGAATTTAATGTTATAATAGAGCGATTGTCCCTACTTTCTTTTTCTTTCTTTTCTAGGGTCTACTTTCTTACTTTACTTCCTTCTCTAACTTCTTTCTAAGGGGCTTTCTTTCCCAACACTCTCTTGCACTTCACGACTCTTGCGCACTTTCTTTACTTTCCTTACTTCTATCTTTTCTTAAAGCTCAAAAAATGAAGCGGTACAAAAAATGTATTAAGATATATGTGTTGTGTATTATTGTAATTTACCGTACTTCTAATAAAAATAATTAAAAAAAATAAATAAAATTGTCCATATCATGTAGGAAAGTGTTAAGGGCCTGTCCAACGAGCATGCGACTGCATGCGGCAAGCGCGACCAAACCGGAAGCGGGAGCTGCGCGGAGGTCGAGTGATCCCCATACAGGGCCTGTCCCACGAGCATGCGACTGCATGCGGCGAGCACGACCAAACCGGAAGCGGGGGCCGCCCGGAGGTCGAGTGATCCCGTACGAGTTGACGTGAAGTTCAAGCGAAGGCGTACGTCTTCAAGACGCTGCGTACAGCCTCAATGCGGCTGCGTGCCGGCAGGCCGTTGCCGCGCGGAATTTTTGGACAGTTTTTCGGAGCCCCGCGCGATGTCGGGACCAGCTCCGCACAACTCCATACGGATCCAGCGATCGAAGTGTGACAGGCCCCGCGAGGCCATAAGGCTCAAGCGACCACTTTAGGTCGCGCTTGCCGCATGCAGTCGCATGCTGGTGGGACAGGCCCTTTAGTGTACATGGTGATTGTTGGTCAGCGCAGACTCGGTGGGCCGATGGGGCCTGTTTCCATGCTGTATCTCAAAAATCTCTAAAAATCTAAAATCATTGATTCATTAACTTTACTATTAACTTCCTTCAAATTCATTTGGACTATTTCTGATAGTCTCCACTGTCTCTACTTTTTCAATCTCTCTCTCCTTCACAGGGACAGACTATGGAGGTGGAAAATCAAGCTTAGTGTCAACACCTCTGAGTTAGAAAACAAACTATTGCTTACACTGAGTGAGCTGCTATAGGAAGTAGTTGGGGCAGATACACTAAGAACATTTGGAAAGATGCATATATAGGAAAGATTCAGAGATAAATGGGACTTGCTTAGATGGGGCACCTTAATTGGCATGCCGAGTTGGCCAATAGGTCTGTTTCCATGCTGTAAGATTCCATGACTGGTTTCCAACTTCAGGTGGATAGAGGATGAGTGAGAACAGAAGTTTGCTCACTAAATGACCAAATAACATCTCAACATAGAAACATAGAAACATAGAAAATAGGTGCAGGAGTAGGCCATTCGGCCCTTCGAGCCTGCACCGCCATTCAATATGATCATGGCTGATCATCCAACTCAGTATCCTGTACCTGCCTTCTCTCCATACCCCTTGATCCCTTTAGTCACAAGGACCACATCTAACTCCCTCTTAAATATAGCCAATGAACTGGCCTCAACTACTTTCTGTGGCAGAGAATTCCACAGATTCACCACTCTCTGTGTGAAAAATGTTTTTCTCATCTCGGTCCTAAAAGACTTCCCCCTCATCCTTAAACTGTGACCCCTTGTTCTGAACTTCCCCAACATTGGGAATAATCTTCCTGCATCTAGCCTCTCCAAACCCCTTAAGAATGTTTTAAGTTTCTATAAGATCCCCCCTCAATCTTCTAAATTAATTGCAAAGATTCGCACACCAAGAAAAGCTACTTGGAAAGAGACTGGAATATTGTCCTATGTGTTATAAATCTTTATCATCTACTAGACTAAGTGGGACCCATTGGGTCCCAGCATCACACAGGAGGGCTGGTCATCCAACGCAATATTCCACCTCTCCACCAATTCTAATATTGGTGGCCAGTTGGGGGGGGGGGGGGGGGTTCTGGAGCGCTAGTATGGGTGTTGTGGGCTGAAGGGACTGGTTTCCAGAGGGCCAGTATGCAAATTGTGCGCCAAATGGATTCTTGGGCTGGCGTCTCAGTCAATCAAGCCTGTTGTGCTGGCAACTCACTCACGGCTGGTGGGCTGGTAGTTGACTCACGGCTAATCCTTGAAATTCCATTTCAAGCAGGGTATAAGGCAACCAAATTCAAGTGCAGTTTCTTACCACTTCTAGCAGGGTGCAAGGCCACCAAATTCAAGTGCAGTTTCATACCATTTGAAGTAGGGTGCAAAGCCACTAAAGACAGCGAGTCGTGACCTCTCCCTCCTCCATCTTGCAGAGACTGAGCCACACCCACATTTCCGGGTTTTATAACCCCTCCCCCCCCCCCCCACCGGAAAAGGTGTGGCTTTAATGGAGTGATTGACAGGAGAGAGATTCTCAACATTTTTTTTAAACTAATAACACTTTTATTTTCATTGATGGGAAGAATTCTCTGCACCTGCTCAGCGGAGGGGGACTGAGTAAGATGGCCAAAAATCACAGCCGTATGTGGTAGCGTTTTATCTAAAATCAATATACAGTGCAAAAAGGAAGTAAGTGTATTTACAGTAGTACCTTTTAACTTCAAGCCAAAGCACCCAAGCCACCATTTGCAGTAAGTAATGCATTTTAACTTCATGCCACCATTTGCAGTAAGTGGTGCCTTTCAACTTCAAGCCAATGCATCCACCATTTGCAGTAAGTAGTGGCTTTCAACTTCAAGCCACACCCAAGCCACCATTTGCAGGAAGTAGTGCATTTCAACTTCATGCCACCATTTGCAGTAAGTAGTGCTTTCAACTTCAAGCCAAAGCACCCAAGATACTATTTGCAGTAAGTAGTGTCTTTCAACCTCATGATACCATTTGCAGTAAGTAGTGCCTTTCAACTTCAAGCCACAATTTGCAGTAAGTATGGCCTTTCAACTTCAGGCCAATGCACCCACGCACCCCCATTTGCAGTAAGTAGTGCCTTTCAACTTCAAGCCACACCCAAGCCATCATTTGCAGGAAGTAGTGCCTTTCAACTTCATGCCACCATTTGCAGTAAGTGGAGTCTTTCAACTTCAAGCCACACCCAAGCCACCATTTGCAGTAAGTAGTGCCTTTCACAAGTCAAAGCTCCCAAGCCACCATTTGCAGTAAGTAGTGCCTTTCAACTTCAAGCCAAAGCAACCAAGCCACCATTTGCAGTAAGTAGTGCCTTTCAACATCAAGCCAAAGCAACCAAGCCACCATTTGCAGTAAGTAGTGCCTTTCAACGTCAAGCCAAAGCAACCAAGCCACCATTTGCAGTAAGTAGTGCCTTTCAACGTCAAGCCAAAGCAACCAAGCCACCATTTGCAGTAATAGTGCCTTTCAACTTCAAGCCAAAGCTCCCAAGCCACCATTTGCAGTAAGTAGTGCCTTTCAACCTCATGCCACCATATGCAGTAAGTAGTGCCTTTCAATTTCAAGACACACCCAAACCAAGCCAACCAAGGGGGAGGGGGGGAGGAGGGGGCTTTCTGGAGCGCTAGTATGAACCATTTTAGAACCAATAGACATTTTTTTTGCAAGCTTTAGAACCAATAGTCATTTTTTTTTTGCAAGCTTTAGAACCAATAATCTTTTTTTTGTAAGCTTCAGAACCAATAGTCATTTTTTTGCAAGCTTCAGAACCGATAGAGACACTTTTTGCAAGCTTTAGAACCAATAGACATTTTTAGAGCCAATAGACATTTTTTGCAAGCTTTAGAACCAATAGACATTTTTTTGCAAGCTTAGAACCAATAGAGACATTTTTTGCAAGCTTTAGAACCAATAGACACTTTTTTTGCAAGCTTTAGAACCAATAGACACTTTTTTTGTAAGCTTTAGAACCAATAGAGACACTTTTTGCAAGCTTTAGAACCAATAGACATTTTTAGAACCAATAGAATTTTGTTGCAAGCTTTAGAACCAATAGACATTGTTTTGCAAGCTTTCGAACCAATAGACATTGTTTTGCAAGCTTTAGAACCAATAGACATTGTTTTGCAAGCTTTCGAACCAATAGACATTGTTTTGCAAGCTTTCGAACCAATAGACATTGTTTTGCAAGCTTTCGAACCAATAGACATTGTTTTGCAAGCTTTCGAACCAATAGACATTGTTTTGCAAGCTTTCGAACCAATAGACATTGTTTTGCAAGCTTTAGAACCAATAGACATTGTTTTGCAAGCTTTAGAACCAATAGACACTTTTTGCAAGCTTTAGAACCAATAGACATTTTTTTGAAAGCTTTAGAATCAATAGACTCTTTTTTTGCAAGCTTTTGAACCAATAGACACTTTTTTGCAAGCTTTAGAACCAATAGACATTTTTTGCAAGCTTTAGAACCAATATAGACACTTTTTGCAAGCTTTAGAACCAATAGACATTTTTTGAAAGCTTTAGAACCAATAGACATTTTTTGAAAGCTTTAGAACCAATAGACACTTTTTTGAAAGCTTTAGAACCAATAGACACTTTTTTTGCAAGCTTTAGAACCAATAGACACATTCTGCAAGCATTTTAGAACCACTAAGGGCACTTACATTTGAGTAGACATGTGTTCAGTGTTATTCACAGCTCAGAGAAACGTGACCCTATGCCTTCCTCCATCTTGAAGAGTGAGTGAGGCACACCACTTCCTGGTTTTATAGTCCCTCCCCCCCTGCCGCCAGCGGGGGCAGCAGAGAGAATGGGGAATTTTGTAAAAACATTAATATCTCTGTCATTTTTAATCGACGGGAAAAATCCTCGGCACACATGCGGCGGAGGGGGGCTCTGAGCAAGGTGGCCAAATATGACGGCCGTAGGTGGCGGCATTCTCTCGGAAATCGCAGCACAGATGGCCAAAACCGGTCAAGAACAGACTTTTAGTAATATAGATAGATAGAAGATAGATGGTTCACTGGGTAGCAATTTTCAAGTCCCCCTCCAGAATTTGTGGGGCACGGTCTAGGTTGATATTGCAATATAATACAAAGGAAGTGCAACACTTTTGGAGCCATTGCCTTTTGCTGAGAGGGTTGTGAATTTCTGGAATTCCCTGCATCAGAAGGTAGTGGAGGCCGATTCACTGGATGCATTCAAAAGAGAGTTAGATAGAGCTCTTTGGGCTAACGGAATCAAGGGATATGGGGAGAAGGCAGGAATGGGGTACTGATTGTGGATGATCAGCCATGATCACATTGAATAACAAGCAGATTTGAGTATAGGAGTAAAGAGGTACTTCTGCAGTTGTATAGGGCTCTGGTGAGACCACATCTGGAGTATTGTTTGCAGTTTTGATCTCCTAATTTAAGGAAGGACATCCTTGCTATTGAGGCAGTGCAGCGTAAGTTCACGGCGGGACTGTCATATGAGGAAAGATTGGAAAGTGGGCTTGTATTCACTGAAATTTAGAAGGATGAGGGGGTTCTTATAGAAACATATAAAATTATAAAAGGACTGGACAAGCTAGATGCAGAACCAGGGACCACAGTCTAAGAATAAACGGGACGCCATTTAAAAGTGAGATGAGAAAAAACGTTTTCACCCAGAAAATTGTGAATTTGTGGAATTCTCTGCCACAGAAGGCAGTTGAGGCTAATTCATTGGATGAATTTAAAAGAGAGTTAGAGCTCTAGGGGCTAGCAGAATCAAGGGATATGGGGAGAAGGCAGGCACGGGATACCGATTGTGGATGATCAGTCATGCTCATAAAGAATGACGGTGCTGGCTCGAAGGGCCAAATGGCCTTCTCTTGCACCTGTTTTCCATGTTTCTAAGTTTCTATGAATGGCTCGACCTGCATCTATTGTCTATGTATCTATGTCTCTATGTATCTATGTCAAACCAAGGCCATTCTTAAAGTAATCACATGGCACTTCTCAATAATTGAGCACTGGAGTTTACCATTTATTGGCCACATTATTCTTGAAAATCACTATTAAAATAGATTTTATAGTTATTTGCAGCATTGGCATTAGTGGGTGTTATGCAACAATGGCCATGTTCCTACACTACAGCAATGACAGCACCTTATTGGTTATGAAGTTCTTTAGGCCATTTTAGCATTGGGAAGGCTGCCATAAAAAATGCATGCGTATCCTTTCAATGAAGAGACAAGCAAAGATTGCGAATGGCTAATAAACACTGGCATTATCCGTGATACCCACAAGCTTACAGTAAAACATAACAAGCTGGAGGGTCAAAAGTTAGTAACTGCAATCCTTGGATACAGTTTGCTAAATGTATTTGGAACTGATTCCAAAGGTTAGTGGCTTTATTTTGCAAAGATCCATGGCTTCTTAAAAATTCAAGGACTGTTGAATTTGAAGACAGAGCATAGAAAAGTACGGCACAAAAACAAGCCTTTTGGCCTACAATGTCCGTTCATAACATGATGCCAAAGGTAAAATAATCTCATCTGCCTGCACATGAACCAAATCCCTCCATTCCCTGCATAGGACTGAGATGAGGAAAAAGGTTTTAACCCAGAGAGTTGTGAATCTGTGGAATTCTCTGCCACGGGAGGTCAGTTCATTGGATGTTTTCAAGAGAGAGTTAGATATAGCTCCTAGGGCTAAAGGAATCAAGGAATATGGATAGAAAGCAGGAACTGGGTAATGATTTTAGATGATCAGCCATGATCATATTGGATGGCGGTGCTGGGTCGAAGGGCCAAATAGCCAACTCCTGCATCTATTTTGTATGCTTCTATGTTTCTATGTTAGATAGAGCTCTTAAAGATAGCGGAGTCAGGGGATATGGCGAGAAGGCAGGAACGGGGTACTGATTGTGGATGATCAGCCATGATCACATTGAATGGCGGTGCTGGCTCGATGGGCCGAATGGCCTACTCCTGCACCTATTGTCTATTGTCTATTGTCTATTGTCTATTGTCTTTATTATTTCTTTTAAACTTTGCCCCTCTTATTAATAATTGTTAAAATAGCTTTAAACGCTTCTCAGAATTTGAGAAGACATGGGCAGCCTCTACTCCTGTAATTCTTTCCCACCAAACGATGCGTGGCTATTTTCCCAGAGTTTCTAATTCCTATTAGCCAGTGCAATGTCATTTCTTCATACATCAGGACTTGTCACAGAAAAAAAAGGTGCATTGTTTGCTCTGTTCACAGCTGAGGTATCATTGATTTAATTACCCAGGTTGTAGGAATAAAGCCTAACCCAGAGCAGATACTTAAAATGTAAATAAATTCAGTGGTGCATAAAAATAACACACCGATAACAATTGCTGCACAGCACCTCCAGAGAAATAAGCTTCAGCCCTGCCTCGATGCAACACAGATTGGCCACATTCACCTAGTGCTTTATGATAGAACATCCTCCAATCTTCCTTTAGAGGGAGCCCTTCCATGCCAAAAGGATTCAAGCTGGCAACTCAATAGAACAGTGGCTGCATAACTATGGCAATATGCTCTTAGTTTTACCCCTACATTGAATTGAATTGAATTGAATTGATTTTATTAGGGACAGTGCATATTAATAAACATTTGCATGTAATATGCAAGATTGTAGCCAGTAGTTAATTTCCATCTTTAGTCCCACACAAGGTAAACACATCCCAAACAAGGTAAAAACAAAAGACAAAAGCAAAAACAAAACAAACAATATGGTTTAGAAACATAGAAACATAGAAATTAGGTGCAGGAGTAGGCCATTCGGCCCTTCGAGCCTGCACCGCCATTCAATATAATCATGGCTGATCATCCAACTCAGTATCCTATACCTGCCTTCTCTCCATACCCTCTGATCCCCTTAGCCACAAGGGCCACATCTAACTCCCTCTTAAATATAGCCAATGAACTGGCCTCGACTACCCTCTGTGGCAGGGAGTTCCAGAGATTCACCACTCTCTGTGTGAAAAAAGTTCTTCTCATCTCGGTTTTAAAGGATTTCCCCCTTATCCTTAAGCTGTGACCCCTTGTCCTGGACTTCCCCAACATCGGGAGCAATCTTCCTGCATCTAGCCTGTCCAACCCCTTAAGAATTTTGTAAGTTTCTATAAGATCCCCTCTCAATCTCCTAAATTCTAGAGAGTATAAACCAAGTCTATCCAGTCTTTCTTCATAAGGCAGTCCTGACATCCCAGGAATCAGTCTGGTGAACCTTCTCTGCACTCCCTCTATTGCAATAATGTCCTTCCTCAGATTTGGAGACCAAAACTGTACGCAATACTCCAGGTGTGGTCTCACCAAGACCCTGTACAACTGCAGTAGAACCTCCCTGCTCCTATACTCAAATCCTTTTGCTATGAAAGCTAACATACCATTCGCTTTCTTCACTGCCTGCTGCACCTGCATGCCCACTTTCAATGACTGGTGTACCATGACACCCAGGTCTCGCTGCATCTCCCCTTTTCCTAGTCGGCCACCATTTAGATAATAGTCTGCTTTCCTGTTTTTGCCACCAAAATGGATAACCTCACATTTATCCACATTATACTGCATCTGCCAAACATTTGCCCACTCACCCAGCCTATCTAAGTCACCTTGCAGTCTCCTAGCATCCTCCTCACAGCTAACACTGCCCCCCAGTTTAGTGTCATCCGCAAACTTGGAGATATTGCCTTCAATTCCCTCATCCAGATCATTAATATATATTGTAAATAGCTGGGGTCCCAGCACTGAGCCTTGCGGTACCCCACTAGTCACTGCCTGCCATTGTGAAAAGGACCCGTTTACTCCTACTCTTTGCTTCCTGTTTGCCAGCCAGTTCTCTATCCACATCAATACTGAACCCCCAATGCCGTGTGCTTTAAGTTTGTAAACTAATCTCTTATGTGGGACCTTGTCGAAAGCCTTCTGGAAGTCCAGATACACCACATCCACTGGTTCTCCCCTATCCACGCTACTAGTTACATCCTCGAAAAATTCTATAAGATTCGTCAGACATGATTTACCTTTTGTAAATCCATGCTGACTTTGTCCAATGATTTCACCACTTTCCAAATGTGCTGCTATCCCATCTTTAATAACTGACTCTAGCAGTTTCCCCACTACCGATGTTAGACTAACTGGTCTGTAATTCCTCGTTTTCTCTCTCCCTCCCTTCTTAAAAAGTGGGGTTACGTTTGCTACCCGCCAATCCTCAGGAACTACTCCAGAATCTAAAGAGTTTTGAAAGATTATTACTAATGCATCCACTATTTCTGGAGCTACTTCCTTAAGTACTCTGGGATGCAGCCTATCTGGCCCTGGGGATTTATCGGCCTTTAATCCATTCAATTTACCCAACACCACTTCCCGGCTAACCTGGATTTCACTCAATTCCTCCAACTCCTTTGACCCGCGGTCCCCTGCTATTTCCGGCAGATTATTTATGTCTTCCTTAGTGAAGACGGAACCAAAGTAGTTATTCAATTGGTCCGCCATATCCTTGTTCCCCATGATCAACTCACCTGTTTCTGACTGCAAGGGACCTACATTTGTTTTAACTAATCTCTTTCTTTTCACATATCTATAAAAACATTTGCAGTCAGTTTTTATGTTCCCTGCCAGTTTTCTTTCATAATCTATTTTCCTTTCCTAATTAAGCCCTTTGTCCTCCTCTGCTGGTCTCTGAATTTCTCCCAGTCCGGTATGCTGCTTTTTTCTGGCTAATTTGTACGCATCATCCTTCGCTTTGATACTATCCCTGATTTCCCTTGTTATCCACGGATGCACTACCTTCCCTGATTTATTCTTTTGCCAAACTGGGATGAACAATTTTTGTAGTTTATCCATGCAGTCTTTAAATGTCTTCCATTGCATATCCACCGTCAACCCTTTTAGAATTAATTGCCAGTCAATCTTGGCCAATTCACGTCTCATACCCTCAAAGTTACCTTTCTTTAAGTTCAGAACCATTGTTTCTGAATTAACAATGTCACTCTTCATCCTAATGAAGAACTCAACCATATTATGGTCACTCTTGCCCAAGGGAGCACGTACAACAAGACTGCTAACTAACCCTTCCTCATTACTCAATACCCAGTCTAAAATAGCCTGCTCTCTCGTTGGTTCCTCTACATGTTGATTTAGATAACTATCCCGCATACATTCCAAAAAATTCTCTTCCTCAGCACCCCTGCCAATTTGATTCACCCAATCTATATGTAGATTGAAGTCACCCATTATAACGGTTTTGCCTTTGTCGCACGCATTTCTAATTTCCTGTTTGATACCATCTCCAACTTCACTACTACTGTTAGGTGGCCTGTACACAACACCCACCAGCGTTTAGCCTGCAGTCATAACATAGAATAAATAACAAACACACAACACAGTTTAAAGTCCCAAAGTCATTGTCTCTTCCCTCCTTGCTTTCCCTCTGCGCTGAGGCAATCCAAGCCTCCGATGTTATGACCCCGCCGGGTGATGGTAGGTAAGTCCCGCAGGCTGAATCCGAGCTCCGCAAACGGGCCGGTTCAAACTCCGCGGACCGGGGCGGTCGAAGCTGCCGAAGCTGCCGTCCTCCATTCCAGCGGACGCAGCTGTAGTTGCGGGAGCTCCGGAAAACAGAACTCGAGCTCCCGATGATGTCGTCCACTGGCCCACTGGCCCGCGGCCGAGCCTCCGAGGCTCCAAAGTCGGGTCGGAAGTTGTGCCGCACCGCAACCACAGCCCCGAAGTCGGCCAGGCTCGCGTTGGTAAGTCCTGGCTCTGCTCCACAGCCTCCACAGCCTCGAGGTCGGTCGCAGTTGGAGGCCGCCAGCTCCGCGATAGGCCTCAGCGCAGACGGACACGGAGACGGGGATACGGCAGGAAAAGTCTCATCCCCCCAAAGGAAGAGCCAAAAAACACACCACACCCACCCCCCCCCACACACACACAGCCAAACAAACCGAAACAAACCACAAAAACAGGACAAAAGAAAACAAAAAACAGAAAAGACAAACGGACTGCAGGCGAGCCGCAGCTGCAAGGCAGCGCAGCCACTCCCAATTGAAATAATTCCAGGACAAATTTGCAGGATGTTGGTAGAAGAGCAGTGTAGGGGATTTATTGGATAGCTCGTTTAAAGGGTTAACACAGGCAGAAAGGACAGAAAGGCATTTCCACCCGTCAGCCCACCAATCTCTACATCTATGTTGTACAATTTCATAGAAACCAGCAATCCACCACCTAGGATGAGGTGTTCCTCACCAGGGCATCGGAGATGTCCTCATTCTTCAGGGAATGGGGGTTCCCCTCTTCTACCATAGATGAGGTTCTCACCAGGGTCTCTTCAATACCCCGTGACTCTACTCTCACTCCCCATCCCCCCACTCGTAACAAGGGCAGAGTCCCTCTTGTCCTCACCTTCCACCCTACCAGCCGCCACGTACAACAAATAATCGTCCATCATTTTCGCCATCTCCAACATGACCCCACCACTTGCCACATCTTCCCATCTCCTCCCCTGTCTGCTTTCCGCAGAGACCACTCCTTCCGTAACTCCCTGGTCAATTCGTCCCTTCCCACCCGAACCACCCCCTCTCCGGGTACTTTTCCTTGCAACCGCAAGAAATGCGACACTTGTCGCTTTACCTCCCCCTTGACTCCATTCAAGGACCCAAGCAGTCTTTCCAGGTGCGACAGAGGTTCACCTGTATCTACTCCAACCTCATCTATTGCATCCTCTGCTCTAGGCAGCATGGAGTGAATGAGGTGCTTGAGGAGTATAAAGAATGTAAAAAGAATCTTAAGAAAGAAATTAGAAAAGCTAAAAGAAGATATGAGGTTGCTTTGGCAAGTAAGGTGAAAGTAAATCCAAAGGGTTTCTACAGCTATATTAATAGCAAAAGGATAACGAGGGATAAAATTGGTCCATTAGAGAGACAGAATGGACAGCTATCTGCAGAGCCAAAAGAGATGGGGGGAGATATTGAACAATTTCTTTTCTTCGGTATTCACCAAGGAGAAGGATATTGAATTATGTGAGGTAAGGGAAACAAGTAGAGTAGCTATGGATACTATGAGATTCAAAGAAAAAGAAGTACTGACACTTTTGAAAAATATAAAAGTGGATAAGTCTCCAGGTCCTGACAGGATATTCCCTAGGACATTGAGGGAAGTTAGTGTAGAAATAGCAGGGGCTATGACAGAAATATTTCAAATGTCATTAGAAACGGGAATCGTGCAGGAGGATTGGCGTATTGCGCATGTTGTTCCATTGTTTAAAAGGGTTCTAAGAGTAAACCTAGCAATTATAGACCTGTTAGTTTGACTTCAGTGGTAGGCAAATTGATGGAAAAGATACTTAGAGATAATATATACGCATCTGGATAAACAGGGTCTGATTAGGAACAGCCAACATGGATTTGTGCCTGGAAGGTCATGTTTGACTAAGCTTCTTGAATTTTCTGAAGAGGTTACTAGGGAAATTGATGAGGGTAAAGCAGTGGATGTTGTCTATGTGGACTTTAGTAAGGCCTTTGACAAGGTTCCTCATGGAAAGTTGGTTAAGAAGGTTCAATTGTTGGGTATAAATGCAGGGGTAGCAAGATGGATTCAACAGTGGCTGAATGGGAGACGCCAGAGAGTAATGGTGGATGGCTGTTTGTCAGGTTGGAGGCAAGTGACTAGTGGGGTGCCTCAGGGATCTGTGTTGGGTCCACTGTTATTTGTCATGTACATCAATAATCTGGATGAAGGTGTGGTAAATTGGATTAGTAAGTATGCAGATGATACTAAGATAGGTGGTGTTGTGGATAATGAAGTAGATTTCCAAAGTCTACAGAGAGATTTAGGCCATTTGGAAGAATGGGCTGAAAGATTGCAGATGGAGTTTAATGCTGATAAGTGTGAGGTGCTACATCTTGGCAGGACAAATCAAAATAGGACGTACATGGTAAATGGTAGCGAATTGAGGAATGCAGTTGAACAGAGGGATCTAGGAATAACTGTGCATAGTTCCCTGGAGGTGGAATCTCATGTAGATAGGATGGTAAAGAAAGCTTTTGGTATGCTAGCCTTTATAAATTGAGCATAGAAGTTGGGATCTAATGTTAAAATTGTACAAGGCATTGATGAGACCAATTCTGGAGTATGGTGTACAATTTTGGTCGCCCAATTATAGGAAGGATGTCAACAAATTAGAGAGAGTACAGAGGAGATTTACTAGAATGTTGCCTGGGTTTCAGCAACTAAGTTACAGAGAAAGGTTGAATAGGTTTTTTATTCTCTGGAGCGCAGAAGGTTAAGGGGGGACTTGATAGAGGCCTTTAAATTAATGAGAGGGATAGACAGAGTTGACGTGGACAAGCTTTTCCCATTGAGAGTAGGGAAGTTTCAAACAAGAGGACATGACTTCAGAATTAAGGGACAGAAGTTTAGGGGGAACTTCTTTACTCAGAGAGTGGTAGCTGTGTGGAATGAGCTTCCAGTGGAAGTGGTGGAGGCAGGTTTGATTTTATCATTTAAAAATGAATTGGATAGGTATATGGATGGGAAAGGAATGGAGGGTTATGGTCTGAGTGCAGGTAGATGGGACTAGGGGAAAATAATTGTTCGGCACGGACTTGTAGGGCCGCGATGGCCTGTTTACGTGCTGTAATTGTTATATGGTTATATGGTTATAATCTGAAGAAGGGTTTCGACCCGAAACTTTGCCTATTTCCTTCGCTCCATAGATGTTGCCTCACCCGCTGAGTTTCACCAGCATTTTTGTCTACCGTCCAGTAGTATAGTTTCGTTTAGAGACACAGTGTGGCAACAGGTCCTTCGGATTTCTCCATCATCTTTCACGGCTTCAGGGAATCCTAAAGAACTTCCCAGCTGATGATGCACTGTACTTCTGAAGTGCAAGTTGCCTCTTATTGTAGATCCATGTATAGAAATATTCCATAATTAGCAATGAGATTAATGACTTGCTGATTATATTTTGTGATGGTAGTTGGGAGCAGCTTTAATTTGGGACAAATGCATCTTTTTTTCAAGTGGGCTGTGGTAATTTACTTTTACAATAACCGAAAATAGCAGGCAAGTCCTCGTTTCAATGGTTGATATTTCCTTTCCCCCAGGGTCATTACTGTTCACCGTCATTACATAGAACAAAGAACACAGCACATTGAACTGTACAACACAGGAACAGGCCCTTTGACCTACAAGGTCTTTGCCGAACATGATGCCAAGACTAATTTTTATCCGTCTGCACATTATCCATATTCCCTCCATTTCTTACATACGCCATGTTGATTCAAAAATCTCTTAAATCCCACTATCGTATCTCTACCCCCCTCCCCCTCCCTCTCTAACCCCCCTCCCTCTCTACCTCCCCCTCCCTCTCTACCCCCTCACTACCCCCCCTCCCTCTCCGCTCCCCTCCCTCTCTGCCCCCCTCCCTCTCTGTCCCCTCCATCTGTCTCTACCCCCCTCCCTCTCTACCCCCCCTCCCTCTCTAACCCCCCCCTCCCTCTCTACCCCCTCACTAACCCCCCCCTCCCTCTCTGCTCCCCTCCCTCTCTGCCCTCCCCCTCCTACCCCCCTCCCTCTCTAACCCCCCTCCCTCTCTACCCCCCCCCCTCCCTCTCTACCCCCTCACTAACCCCCCCCTCCCTCTCTGCTCCCTCCCTCTCTGCCCCCCTCCCTCTCTGTCCCCTCCATCTGTCTCTACCCCCCTCCCTCTCTACCCCCACTCCCTCTCTACCCCCCTCCCTCTTCAGGGAGTGGTGAATATTGGGACCTATGGGTGAGTGGTCGAGTATTGCATTTGGGGGCCAGCCCCCCCCCCCCAGTGACGCTGCATGCCCCCCCTGCCCCTCCCTCTCTACCCCCATCCCCCTCCCTCTCTACCGCCCTCCCTCTCTACCCCCTCCCTCTCTACCTCCTTCTCTCTCTAGCTACGCCTGCACAGTTGGGGGCTATGCGTAAGTGGATAGGGCGAGGGATGGGGGGGAAAGAGCGAATTAATAATAATATATCAAGGGGGAGAAGTTAGTGTGTGTGTGGGGGGGGGGGGGGGGGGTTAGTGTGCATGTGTGATGCCACTGGCCACCTCCCCGCAACAGCGCGTTGTGGGGACGGGACCCAACGGGTACACTTGGTCTAGTCTCCCTTAAACTTTTCCCCTCTAACCTTAAAGCTATGCCCTCCAGTATTTACTTTTTTTGTCCG
Source organism: Amblyraja radiata (assembly GCF_010909765.2). Lineage (NCBI taxonomy): Eukaryota > Metazoa > Chordata > Chondrichthyes > Rajiformes > Rajidae > Amblyraja > Amblyraja radiata. The sequence continues at coordinate 164,933,488 of NC_045956.1, forward strand.
AGAAAAAACGGTTCCGACTGTCTATTTTGTCTATGCCTCTCATCATTTTATAAATACTTCGATCAGATTTTCCCACAACATCTGACGTTCCAGAGAAAACAATCCAAATCCGTCCAACATCTCTCTGTAGCTAATACACCCTAATCCAGGCACCCCCCTAATTCTAGTAAACCTCCTCTGCTCCCATTCCAAATCTTCCACTTCGTCCATGTAATGGAGTGACTAGAACTGCATGCAATACTACAAATGCGGCCTAACCAAAGTCCTATAAATCTGCATCATGACTTCCTGACTCATATACTCAAAGCCCCATCCTAAGAAAGCAAGCATACCATATCCCTTCTTTACCACTATCTACATGTCTCCAATTTCAGGGAGATACAGATTTGGATTTCATGACCCCTCTCTACATTACATAGGAAACCTGCCAGCAATGTGTAGGAAGGAACTGCAGATGCTGGTTTACACCAAAGTTAGACACAAATGCTGGAGTAACTTAGCGGGACAGGCAGCATCTCTGGAGAAAAGGAATAGGTGACATTTTGGGTCGAGACCTTTCTTACCTGCCAGCAACATTTGCTCTCTGCACCGAATACAAGTAGACTCTGAAATTTCAATACACTTGCATCAACCACAAGTTACATGGTTATGGTTCTTATTGTTGTTATCGTTGTAATGGCTATGAATATGAGGTATTAACAATAGCGCTGGCAAAAAAATAGTTGAAATAAATACTCCAATTGCATTCAGGAACGAGTGGGATCTAATCATGTATAAGATCATGAGAGGAAGTGTATAAGATCATGAGAGGGATAGGGTAAATTCACAAAGTCTTTTACCCAGAGCAGCAGAACTAAGAACCAGAGGACATAGGTTTAACATGAGGGGGGAAAGATTTAATAGAAACCTGAGAGGCAACTTTTTTACACAAAATGTGGTAGGTGTATGGAACGAGCAGCTGGGGGAGGTCATTGGTGCAGGTACTGTCACAATGTTAAAAAAACATTTGGATGGTTACATGGATGGAATAGGTTTAGAGGAATAAGATCCAGATGCAGGCAGGTGGGACTAGTGTAGATGCATGTTAGTCAGTGTGGGCCAGTTGGGTCAAAAGGCTTGTTTCCATGGTACCCGGATGAGGCGCCAATGGACGAGAATGGACGCCAAATAACCATATGGAAACGAAGCCGAAACACCAACTAACCGAAAGTGCGGGATGCCTAAAAGCCAACTAACCGAAAGGCTGCATCGCCTAAAAGCAAACTCACCGAAGGGCTGCTCTGCCGAAAAGCCACCTACCCGAAAGGCAGCATCGCCTACAAGCCAACCAACCAAATGCCGCTCAACAAAAAAGTCAAATAACAGACATGACGTTGCCGGAGGGGGGCGATTGGTCCAGACCCCCGCGTCCATTACGTCTCTGTGGAGGGATGAACATTGTCCCAAACCTCCGCTCCAACCGACGGAGGGTGGCTGTGGGAGAGTGGGGGCTGTCCCGAGGGATGCGCACCTTCGGCCGCTTATAACTTGGTGCTTGGGTTCAGATTGTCCAGTCACCTATGGCTTGTGTGGAAAATGACCCCCACGCTCCCGTCTCCCCCTTCTCTCTCCCCTTCTCTCTCCCCCATCTCTCTCCCTTCTCTCTCTCCCCTTCACTCTCTCCCCCTCCCCTCTCTCTCCCCTCACCTCTCTCTCCCCTTCCCCTCTCTCTCCATTATCTCTCTCCCTCTTCTCTCTCTCTCCCCCTCCTCTAGCTCTCCCCCCTCTCTCTCCCTTCTCTCTCCCCTTCTTTCTTTGTCTCCCCCTTCTCTCTCTCCCCCTCCCCTCTCTCTCCGTTCTCTCTCTCCCCCTTCTCTCTCTCCTCCGTCTCCACCAGCGGGAGGATGGGGTTCATTTTCCACACAAGCCATAGGTGACTGGGCAATCTGAACCCAAGCACCAAGTTGTAAGCGGCCGAATGTGCACATCTCTCGGGCAGCCCCCACTCTCCCACGACCACCCCCTGGGTGGAGCGGAGGTGTGGGACAATGTTCATCCCTCCACAGTGATGTGATGGGCGCGGGGGTCTGGTCCAATTGCTGACAAGTCCCGCCCCCTGACAACGTCATGTCCGTTATTTGACTTTTCTGTTGGGCGGCATTCGGTCCGTTTGGCGTTTCGGCTTCGTTTCCATTCGGTCCGTTTGGCGTTTCGGCTTCGTTTCCATTCGGTTATTTGGCTTCCACATCTTTTATTCGGCTTCTCGTCCGTCGGCGCCACATCCGCACACGGTTTCTCCACACTGTATGACCTCTTGACTATGACTCTAAAAGGGGGAATGATTGATTATTTCTATGAACGACCTCTTTGGCTATGGAAAATTAATTCTACAAGTGCACAAGAGCTTTATGCTCTCAAAAAAATTGTGATGGAAGAATAACAAAAACAATCACAATTTGTTCTTGTTTTTTCTGTCAGCCTCATTTATCCCTCTCTCTTAGTACCATTTGTATTTCTCAATCTGTATTTTGTTTCCTGTATTCGACTTATATACATTGCAGGCCCCAAATGGGAAGTACAGGATCACTCGCTACCAGACATGATCAGAGCTATATTCAGATTTGTTTATTGTAACGTGTACCGAGGTACAGTAATAAGCTTTTGTTGTTTTTGTTGCGTGCTATCCAGTCAGCAGAAAGACAATACATGATCACAATCGAGCCATTTACAGTGTAAAGGATCCATGATAAGGATGCGTGATAATTACAGATGACAGGTGAGAGCCACTGCCCTTGAAATCAAGGCAACATTTGATCAGGTGCGGCAACAGGGAGCTCAGGTAAAACTGAAGTCAATGAGCATTAAGGGAAAAATTCTCCAAAGATTGGAATTCTACCTTGTGCCACAGTTGATGGTTATGCTTGTGGGCCAGTCATTCCACCCTAGGATATCACTACAAGAGTTTAATCTACAATTCTACAATACCATCTACGATCTTATTGAACTTATATAGGGGGTTAGTGAGATAATACATCAAGAATGGTGTAGAATGTTTGATCCATTTCCTGGAAAAAGATTGCAATTGCTTCAGAGTAAACAAAGAGAAGAAGATCATAGAATCATCAGGGAGGACTTAATTGAAATTTACCAAGGAGTGAAAGGCCTGGATAGAGTGAATGTGGAGAAGATGTTTCCACTTCTGGGAGAGTTTAGGCCCAGAGGCCATAGTCTTTCAATAACAGCACGTACTTTTAGAAAGGAGATTAAGGAAGAATTTCTATAGTCAGAGGGTGGTGAATCTGTGGAATCCATTGCCACGGGCGGCTGTGGAAGCCAAGTCAATGGATATTTTTAAGGCGGAGATTAACAGATTCTTGATTAATATGGGTGTCAGGGGTTATGGGGAGAAGGCAGGGGAATGGGGTTGCGATGGAAAGATAGATCAGCAACGATTGAATGGCGGAGTAGACTTGATGGGCCGAATGGCCTAATTCTGCCACTAGAACTTATGAACTTATGAAGATGCGCCATAATAAAAGCAGAAAATGTCGTTAATACTCAGCAGGTCAAGAGTCAAGTCAGGAGAGTCAAGAGTGTTTTATTGTCATATGTTCCGGACGGGACAATGAAATTCTTACTTGCTGCAGCACAACAGAATATGTGAATATGTAAACATTATATATAACAGGAAAAAAAAGAAAAAGTTCAATAAATAACAAATATAGTGCAAATAACAAATAGTAATATAGTATTTTGCAGTTCAGAGCTCATAGCTTATTCATTGTGGTTAATAACCTGATGGTTGTGGGGAAGAAGCTGGTCCTGAACCTGAGGGTTACAGTTTTCAGGCTCCTGTACTTTCTTCCTGATGACAGTGGTGAGATGAGTGTGTGGCCAGGATGGTGTGGATCTTTGATGATTTTGGCTGCCTTTTTGAGGCAGTGACTACGATAGATCCCTTCGACAGTGGGGAGGTCAAAGCCGGTGATGGACTGGGCAGCGGTCACAACCTTTTGTGGTCTTTTTCGCTCCTGGACGTTCAAGTTGCTGAACCAGGCCACAATGCAACCAGCCAGAATGCTCTCTACTGTGCACCTGTAAAAGTTTAGGAGAATCCTCTTCGACATGCCGAATCCCTGTAATCTTTTCAGGAAGTAGAGTCGCTGATGTGCCTTCTTTATAATTGCATCGGTGTGCTGGGTCCAGGAAAAATCCTCTGATATATGCACGCCCAGGAATTTGAATTTATTGATACTCTCCTCCATCGTCCCGTTGATATAAAATTGTGGGTCCTCATCCTTCCCCTACTAAAGTCCACAATCAGTTCCTTGGTCTACTGATGTTGAGAGCCAGGTTGTTGTGCTGGCACCATTTGGTCAGTTGGTCGATTTCACTTCTATACTCTGACTCGTCCCCATCTGTGATTCATCCAACCATAGTGGTGTCATCGGCGAACTTGATGATGGAGTTCGCACTCTGACCGGCTGCGCAGTCATGGGTATAGAGTGAGTACAGCAGGAGGCTGAGCACGCAGCCTTGAGGTGCTGCCATAATAATTGTTACTGAGGATGAAGTGGTTCCTCCAATTCGAACAGACTGTGGTTTGTGGCTGAGGAAGTTGAGGATCCAATTGCAGAGGGATGCGCAGAGGCCCAGTTCTGTGAGCTTGGTAACCAGCTTAGAAGGGTCAGGTCAGGCAGCATCTGTGGAGAAAAATGGAGAATCGACATTTCAGATCAAGACTCTTCATCTAAACTGAAAGATTAGAGGGTAGAAGGGAAGTGCTAGTATTAAGAGTTGGGAGGATGTGTGGAGCAAGACGGGAACTGGATCTCATTCCAATCCGTCCCCACCCCACCCCTCCCCTCCCCTCCCCTCCCCTCCCGCTGCTGTTCCTATCTGCCACCCCTCCTCATTCACTTTCATGGAATAGAGACCCAGCCTACTTAACCTCTCCCTATAGCTCACACCCTCTTGTCCTGGCAACATCCTCATAAATCTTTTCTGAATCCTTTTAAGCTGGCCAATATCTTTCCTATAACATGATGCCCAGAACTGAACGCAATATTCTAAATGCAGTCTCACCAACGTCCTATACAACTGCAAAATGACCTCCCAACTTCTATACTCAATACTCTGACTGATGAAGGCCAAAGTTCCAAAATCTTTTTGACCACCTTATCTACCTGTGACTCGACCTTCAAGGAACCAAGCACTTGTACTCCTTGATCCCTCTGCTCTACAACTTTGCCAGAGACCTACCCTTTACTGTGTAGGGCCTGCCCTTGTTCGACGTCCCAAAATGCAACACCTCACACTTCTCTGTATTAAATACATCAACTATTCCTCCGCCCACCTGGCCAATCGATCCAGATCCTGCTGCATTCTTTCACAACCATCTTCACTATCTGCAAAACCACTAACATTTTGTATCATCAGCAAACTTGCTAATCTTTCCCTGTATGTGCTCATTCAAATCATTGATGTAGATGACAAACAATAATGGGCCCTGCACCGAACCCTGTGGCACACCACTAGTCACAGGCCTCAATTCTGAGAAGCAACCTTCCACCATCACTCTCTGCTTCAGCGAATGGTATGTTAGCATTCATAGCAAAAGGATATGAGTATAGGAGCAGGGAGGTTCTACTGCAGTTGTACAGGGTCTTGGTGAGACCACACCTGGAGTATTGCGTACAGTTTTGGTCTCCAAATCTGAGGAAAGACATTCTTGCCATAGAGGGAGTACATGGAAGGTTCACCAGACTGATTCCTGGGATGTCAGCATTTCATATGAAGAAAGACTGGATAGACTCGGCTTGTACTCGCTAGAATTTAGAATATTGAGGGGGGATCTTATAGAAACTTACACAATTCTTAAGGGGTTGGACAGGCTAGATGCAGGAAGATTGTTCCTGATGTTGGGGAAGTCCAGAACAAGGGGTCACAGTTTAAGGATAATGGGGAAGTCTTTTAGGACCGAGATGAGAAAAACATTTTTCACACATAGTGGTGAATCTCTGGAATTCTCTGCCACAGAAGGTAGTTGAGGCCAGTTCATTGGCTATATTTAAGAGGGAGTTAGATGTGGCCCTTGTGGCTAAGGGGATCAGGGGGTATGGAGAGAAGGCAGGTACGGGATACTGAGTTGGATGATCAGCCATGATCATATTGAATGGCAGTGCAGGCTGGAAGGGCCGAATGACCTACTCCTGCACCTATTTTCTATGTTTCTATGTTTCTATGCTTCCTTCCATGGAGCCAATTTGCTATTCATTCAGCTATCTCACCTTGGATCCCATGAGATCTATCCTTCCAGAGCAGCCTACCATGTGGAACCTTGTCGAACGCCTTACTAAAGTCCATGTGCTTTCAAGAGTACTTTTTTCTAACCATTCATGATGAGGAATTCTACTGAAGGATTAACCAATGTTTTCTTTTGGCTCTTCAGTATTTTTTGCTAAGTTTAATATGTTTCTCTTTCTTATAGTTTACTCACCTGTCTCATTCTATGATTAAGAAACTAAATGTACAGTGCATCGGAGCTGTTCTTTGGAAAAATATCAGGAACTACCTAGTTGCCTTGCCTTTAACTCCATTCTACCTTTCAACGGGAAGAGCATGTAGCCTAGTTTAGGAATGATGTGTTTCCCATCACATGGACACGGTACATCAAATGCCAAGAGCTCTCTGCCCAGCAGTTTCCGATACAGTACTCTTATAAACCAATGCCTCAACTATAGACGTGATGAAATACAATGTGCTGAGGTAACTCAGCGGGTCAGGCAGCATCCGTAGAGGGAATGACTAGGCAACGTTTGGGGTCGGCCTTCTTCAGACTGATTGTAATAAGGGGAAGGAAGCTAAAAAGGAGGAGGGGCATGTCAAAGCCTGGCAAGTGATATGGACACTGGTGGTGGAGGAGGTGGGGGTGGGGGGGAGGGAGTAGGGGTTGATTGGAAGATGAATGGACAAAGGCTGGAGATGAAAAGGAGACAAAAATGACAGATAAGAAAAGACCGGTGAAATCTGTTGTGAATCTGTGGAATCCTCTGCCTCAGAAGGCAGTGGAGGCCGATTCTCTGGATGCTTTCAAGAGAGAGTTAGATAGAGCTCTTAAAGATAGCGGAGTCAAGGGATATAGGGAGAAGGCAGGAACGGGGTACTGATTGTGGATGATCAGCCATGATCACTGTGAATGGGGGTGCTGGCTCGAAGGGCCAAATGGCCTACTCCTGCACCTAGTGTCTATTGTCTATTGCCTATAAATGCATAGCATATCCTACGCTCTGACTACATTTCACACCGCTTCTCTCCTTATCTGTCACCACATTGTCTCCTTTTCTTCTCAAGCCTTTGTCCACTCATCTTCCAATCAACAGTATCCACCTATTATTGTGTTAAGAAGGAACTGCAGATGCAGGAAAATCGAAGGTAGACAAAAGTGCTGGAGAAACTCAGCGGGTGCAGCAGCATCTATGGAGCGAAGGAAATAGGCAGGGTTTCGGCCCGAAACGTTGCCTATTTCCTTTGCTCCATAGATGCTGCTGCACCCGCTGAGTTTCTCCAGCATTTTTGTCCACCTTCCACCTGTCATTGTCATGCCCCCACCTCTTTTCCCGCCTTCTCCCCCAAGCACAATCAGTCTGAAGAAAGGCCCCGACCTGAAACGTCGTCTATCCATTCCTTCAGCACGTTGCGTTTTACCTAATATTCCAGCATCGGCACTTTCTCTATGGCCTTGATAATTTTATCCTAATGATGGTTTTTTAGAAAATCACCAAAAAATTGTTTTTACATTTTAATAAATATAAAAAAGTAGGAATGGCAATGGATAACAAAAAAAAACATATTTGTATATTTGTGTGATATATTTCAGCAGCGTCAGTCTATAAGAGGTTCAGTCAGGGACAGTAATGTGCAAAGTGAGCTTGAGAGAACATATTCTGTTTCAATTGTTGTGGTTCAAGCTGAAAGGAAGATTTTTGGGTAAGTGTGGTAAGTTCAGTCATCGCCAAAATTCAACTACCCAGGGGCCGAATAAGCCTTCCCGATGTGTCTAATAGGACATGATATTACTGGTGTTCACAATCACTCAGGGATCTTAAAGAAAAATGGATTTTCTCAATGATAAAATTAATATTTTGTGTTTGATTAATTCTTTAAATGAAATAAAGTCTTCAAAACGATGGAAATACATACCGGTCATAATTTATACTGAAGAATGTGGAGATTTGATGTCAACATTTTGAAAAATGCTTTTGATATCATCAGCCATTGTTGAATCCATTTAGGTACAGACTGAATTACTGGTGACAGTGCTAATCTCCACTGTGTCAGGTATGATGAAGCTGCAGTGAAGGAAAGGAAGGTGGATTGGTAGGGCGAGATGGGGGTGGGGGGTGGGGGGGGGAGGTGAATGGGGGGGGGGGGGGGATGCAGCTCCTGTGCAAATCCCCTGTTACACTGAAAGTACACCACACACAAAAGATAACAATGCTTCCACTTCCAACAAGTTTAATCCACAGACCGCAGAGATTACAATTAGCCACTCCTGCAATTACAAGGCTACCAAAAGTCCCCATTCACAGGCGCATATCAGTCTATTTCTAGAATTGCAGGCATCTGTTTGGGTATTCTTAAGTAACAACAGTTCACGGGTGGCATGGTGGCACAGTGATAGAGTTGCTTCCTTTACTGCACCAGAGACCAGGGGTTAATCCAGATTGTGGCTGCTATCTGTACGGAGTTTGTACATTCTCCCCGTGAACTGCGTGGGGTTTTTTTCAGGTGCTCTGATTTCCTCCCACACTCCAAAGATATACAGGCTTGTAGGCTAATTGGCTTGGTAAAATTGTAAATTGTCGTCAGTGTGCGTAGGATAGAGTTAGTGTGCAGGGATCTCTGGTCAGCACGGACTCGGGGGAATAAAGGGCCTGTTTCCACGCTGTATCTCTAAAACTAAAACTCCGAGAGTTGTGAGTCTGTGGAATTCTCTGCCTCAGAGGGCGGTGGAGGCCGGTTCTCTGGATACTTTCAAGAGAGAGCTGGATAGGGCTCTTAAAGATAGCGGAATCAGGGGATATGGGGAGAAGACAGGAACGGGAATGATCAGCCATGATCACATTGAATGGTGGTGCTGGCTCGAAGGGCTGAATGGCCTACTCCTGCACCTATTGTCTATTGTCTATAATCTACATGTAGTCACAGAGGATTTCTGAACATTTTAAAGTTGTATATATATTTGACAATGTCTATCATTATAAAGGTGTAGCTGACAGTGTCTACATTCTATTCAGAGAGCCGCATTTACCTGAATTCTGTCTAGATTAGAGGATATTAGCTACATGGACAAACTTGTTTTTTTTCCTGTCATGTTGGAGATTGAGGGAAAGCCTGATAAAAGTATGTAAAATTATGATGGGCATAGATAGGGTAGACAGTCAGAACCTTTTTTCCAGGGTGGAATTGTCAAAGACTAGAGGGCATAGATTTAAGGTGAGAGGGGCAATGTTGAAAGGAAACGTGCAAGCAAGTTTTTGCACAGAGGGTGGGTGCCTAAAATGCGGTGCCAGGGGTAGTGGAGGAGCCACTTATGATAGTGGCGTTTAAGAGGCTGTTAGATAGGCACATGGATGTGCAAGGAATGGAGGGATATGGATTCACATACAGACAAAGTTCAATGGATATTTATTGTCGTATATGCAATTCAACATTACATAGTGAAATTGATTTTGCCGGAGATTGGTGTAACTTGACATCATGTTTAGTATGGATAATGTGGGCTGAAGGGCCTGTTCCTGTGCTGTACTGTTCTATGTTCTTTGTTCCATCAAGCCACCCAGATAGTAAAATTAGATTATCTAACCAAAAGTTCCATCCACTTGGACTGGTTATTTAGTTGTTTAGCTAATACGAACAATTTGATGATATTCTTGGCAAGAAAAATAGAAATCATCTTTGTCCTGGCAGGGAATAAATCAGTGGGTGTTCATTTCATTGGTATCAGGGAGGTTGGGCTGCTGACCAGACTCATTGGATAACAAGTCACTCCACTCGACAGCAATTCATTCAGTGAAGCACTTTGAGAAACTTCAACCTGACAAATTACCAAAAGGCAGAGATGTTGCTTGCACTGTAATCCCATGAGCAATTGTATCAATATGCCATTAGAAAACCTGCAGGTCCTCAGCAGTTCCAACGGTCTGGAGTCATCTCCTCAAATACAATGGAAAGCAGGAAAATTAAAACATTGATTCATGTCTCATCTTCAGACACATTATCAAAATCTACATTTAGTTTAGTTTAGAGATACAGCGCAGAAAGTAGGCCCTTCAGCCCACTGAGCCCGCAATGACAAGCAATCCCCATACACTATCCTACTCACTAGGGGCAATTTACAATTTTACCAAAACCAATTTACAAAACTGTATGTATTTGGAGTGTGGATAGGAACTGAAGCACCCGGGGAAAACCCATGTGGTCACGGGGAGAACGTACAAACTCTGTACAGACAACACCTGTAGTCAGGGTCTCTGGCGCTGAGTGAAATTCTCCACTGTTCAATGTTGCTGCCCTACAGCATCAGTGACCCTGGTTTGATCCTGACTATGGGAGTTTGTACCCTGTGCCCTGTGATCACGTGGGCTTTCTCCAGGTACTCCGGTTTCCTCCCACAATCCGAAGACATGCAGGCTTGTAGGTTAATTGGCTTTTGGAAGTTATCCCTAGTGTGTAGGTTACCTAGAGTATGGATGATCGCCTGTCACCATGGACTTGGTGGGCCCAAAGTGCCTATTTTCACGTTGTGTCTCCAAACTAAACTAAATTAAAACTATACTGCTTCCTCTGGCTTCACAATTTACAACCTTTCTCTCCTTAACTCACGTGTGGGTTTCTTCAACTCTGGCTTTTATCGAACTGACCCCCCACCTCACTCACCTGAATCCATCTGTCACTTGCCTGGCTTTGTCCTGCTCCCACCTCTCTTCCAGCTTCCCCCCCTCACCCCCATCCCCACCTTACCCCCCACCCCCACTCCCATCACAGCCAGTCTGACCTAAAATGTCTTTGAAGATGCTGCCTGATCCATTGAGTTATTCCAGCAATTTGTGGGGTTTTTTGTGCCAAGTTTAGTTTCTCTATTTCTCCTGCACCTGATCCATACCCCTGATCCATAACCGTCCAATCTCGTATACATCCATGCTCCTATCTAAAAAGCTCTTCAATCCCATTATCGTATCTACCTCCACCATCACCCTGGCAGTGCATTCCAGGCACATCTCTTTTAAGTTTTGCACTTCTCATTTTTAAAGCCATATCCTTAAAGCTTTGATAATTCCAATGAGGGAAAAAAATCTGACTTTCTACCCGATCTATGCCACTCATAATTTTATAATCATTTTTTCTGGTCTCCCCTCAAGTTCCAACACACCAGAGAAACCAATCCATGTTTGTCCAACCTCTCCTTGTGGCTAGTACCCTTTAGCGTTAAGGGTTATAGGGAGAATGCAGGATAATGGGGTTGAGAGGGGAAGATAGATCAGCCATGATTGAATGACGTAGTATACTTGATGAGCCAAATGGCCTAATTCTGCGACTGGAACTTATGAATATATGGACTCTAATTCTGGTAAATGTAGTTCTCTGAATGGAGCCCTGCACCCTCTCCAAAGCCTCCACATCCTTCCTGTAATAGGCCAACAAGCACTGCACGCAATATTACAAATGCGGCCTAACCGTGGTCTTATAAAGTTGCAACATGACGTCCTGACTGTTATACTCAATACCCCAACCAAACATACCATCAACCTTTTATTATCATTCTTTCTGCTTGTCTTCAGGGAGCTATGAAATTTGACCCAAGGATCTCTCTGTACATCAATGCTGTTAAGGGCCTTGCCATTAACTGGCAATACTTCAATGTGTTACTTCAATAAAACAGATGCTTCTTTATAGAATGTGACCATTCAGACCTCCTGAATGCCTCATTGTCCAACCTGTGGAATTGTTGGGTATTTTGTGCCACTGCCATTCTTGAAGTGTTGCTTTTTTTCGATCTGACAGCGTGCAAAATGCCTGCAGTAATCTCCTGTTCAAAGGTCTACTGCAAGTGTTCAGCATTTTTCAAATCAATAGTGACCTTAATTACCAGCTATTCTTAAATCTTATTTATTGAAAGGTTCTTTAGCAAAAGAATTGGTTCTCAATACTTCTGTATTCAGAGCCTATTCCTTCACTTGAGCATCCAGCAACCACTCCAAGCAATAAATCTTGAACAGACTTTTGAGATTGGTTATATTTTTGTGGTTTACTCTGCACACAATGTCCTTTAACTGCTGCTCCCTAGATTGTTTAATAGATGCTTTCAGAAATAGTTTATTTCCATATTTGAAAATGTTTCTATTATTCATAATCGTGCATAAAACCATGAGAGGAATTGATCGAGTAGATGCAGAGTCTCATGCACAGAGTAGGGGAATCGAGAACCAGAGGACATAGGTTCAAGGTGAGGGGAAAAGATTTAATAGTAACCTGAGGGGTAACCTTTTCATGCAAAGGGCGGGAGGGGTAAGGCACGAGCTGCCGGAAGACGTAGTTAAGGCAGGTACTAACGCGACGTTTAAGAATAATTTAGACAGGTACATGGATAGAACAAGTTTAGATGGATATGCAGGCAGGTGGGGCCAGTGTAGATGGGACATGTTGGACCGAAGGGTCTGTTTCCACACTATAAAGGGGCTGTACCACTTGGGCGATCTAATTGGCGAGTTTAGAAGAGTTTGAAAAAATGACATGTTGAAGACCTCCCTCGACTATGTTGAAGACCTCCTTCCACCTCCTTCGACTATGTTGAAGACCAGCTTCGACTAGCTATGACTAGCCACAACTATCTTCGGAAAAATTGGACACCGAATAGTGGAGAGTGAAGCCGACCTTCGATCTCCTTCGACCTCCCTTCGACTATGTTGAAGGCTATCTACGACTACCTTCGACTACCCTCGATTACCTATGACTAACATGCCGACCTACTACGACCTACTACGACCTACTACGACTAAACCTACAAGTAAATCAAATATCGATTTTGTCCATGGTGACCTTTTACTACTCGTGGGCATTTTTTAACATATTGAAAAAACGCCGCGACCTAGCTGAGGTCTCGAGTATGCGGTGACCACTCTCGAGCATGAAGGAGAGTTACAAAGACCTCCTATGACCTCGTGTCGACCATGTTGCGAGTATGAGTCAAGGGCAAACTCACCAGAACTCACGGATTAGGTCGCCCAAGTGGGACAGGCCCTTAAGACTCTATGACTATTATGACTTGAGGTGGGTTTCGCTCTGTATCCTGACCATTATTCATTCTTCAACCTATAGATAAAAGTATTTGATCACCTGCCAATTAATTTCAATGCTGATTCTAGGAGCTTGCTGTGTGCAAATTGAATGCTGCATTTCCAATGCTGTGACAGTGACTGCATCAATTGACTGATTCCTGAATGTAATCAGTCCAGTATTGCCTCCAGATGCTGAGGCACTAATCTTTAGAGGTCCGCCTATAACTTCACCATTTGCTAAGCCTCCCTTTGTAAATATGCTCTTAAACCAAGCACCCCCCCCCCCCCCCACCCCCACCCACCCCCACCCCCCACCCACCCCCCACCCCCACCCCCACCCCCACCCCCACCACCTCCTCCTCCTCCTCCTCCTCCTCCTCCTCCTCCTCCTCCTCCTCCTCCTCTACTTTCAGCTTGAAGAAGGGCTCCGACCAAAACACGTCACTTATTCTTTTCCTCCTGAGATGCTGCCTGACCCACTGAGTTACTCCAGCATTTTGTGTCTTTCCGTCCACATTGCTGTTTATTTGGTTTGATTTATAATTTGGTTTAATGACCATGCCACGATTCCCCTTTGGTGCTAAGTGTAAGCCATTGTTACTATTGCAAACCACTCTAGGGAATTTTAATATTGTGGAAGTAGCTAAATAGATAGAAGACGTCAATTTTTTGTTCTTTCCTTGTAGCTGATCACCAACGTCTTAATCAAAGTTCACCAAAGTTTTCCAGCAGCGGATTGTCAGCTTGGTGCAACTTCTCGGCAATATGTAGGGAAATTGTCATTGAAAACCTGCCTAAACTTTCTGATCTGGCACAGATTCAGTCATTTCATTAATTTCAGTGGAGAGCAATAGATGTATGGGAGAAAGGTAAATTACATTCATTTCCTTTTCTGATGTAACTGAGTTAATTTGAATGATTTCTTTGTTTATAAGTCTTTTCATGTGTTTTTAATTATTTTAATTATTTGGTAATAATTTAACAGAGGTTTCATGGTGGCTGCTTTGACAGTCCTTTAGTGTTTAAGAAGGAACTGCAGATGCTGGAAAATCGAAGGTTCACAAATAAATGCTGGAGAAACTCAGCGGGTGCAGCAGTCTGAAGAAGGGTTTCGGCCCGAAACGTTGCCTATTTCCTTCGCTCCATAGATGCTGCTGTACCCGCTGAGTTTCTCCAGCATTTTTTTGTGTACCTTTGACAGTCCTTTAGATTGGGAGCGTGGCTTCATCAGTTTATAAAAAGCATTTCCAATTGGGATTAAACCACAGTAAGCAATACAAGCCAACAATGTCTAAGTTTGTATGAGATCAAGTCGCCAAGTTTGTTGGACTGAATCACACTGGGCTGTGATAACTGCACAAAATTGTCTCCTGGAGTCACCTGTATACCTGCATCTACCTCAGTGACACCTCACATTCATGAATCGAGTCACAAAGCAATTGAGTCCCCACTGCTAGACAGTCATGACAGGATTTGCCAGCAACCAAAACCTGGACAGGAATAGCCCTTGGTCACTACTATCCTTTCAAATTTCACAGGAATGCTCCAAAGCCAAATAAAGCATTAAACTATATTAAAACAATGGAAAAATATATATTGCCCCTTTTCCTCATAATCCACAATCTCACAATTCCTATTGTTACTAATGGATTCTATGCCAAGTAAGATCCTCATGGTATTTAGGTGGGGAATCCTGTTTCCATGGGGGATCCAGGGGCTTGGAGCAGATAGATTCAATCCATGAATCAAGCAACAAACCCTGGATTCGGTCTATAGTTTGCAGGACTGAGCAACAGAAGCTTTGAGCTTGAATAGGTGGCAAAAGCCAGCAACATTCATAGAATAGAGTCATCAGAGTCAGACGGCGTGGAAACAGGCCCAACTTGCTCACAACGACCAACTAGTCCCACCTAGAGAACATAGAACATAGAACAGAGGACAGACCCTTTGGCCCACAATGTCTGTGTCACACATGATCCCACGACCATCTCTTATCTGCCTACGCATAATCCGTATCCCTCCATTCCCTACATATTCATATGCCTATCCAAAAGTCACTTAAATGCCAGTGGAATTCGGTGGAATCTTTTGTTCCCTACAGAAAAAAACGGGAATATGTGTGTGAAAAAAAGAGAAACGCATTCTCTGTTGTGTATGCTCAGTGCACATTCAGACGTGGATGTACACTCCATGCAATTCTGAATTCAGTTCCAATGACCGTCAGAACTAAATTCCAGAAGCAGAGTTCAATGCATGTAGAGTCATAGCGAGTCATATTGTCATTGAGTCATTCAGCACGGAAACAGGTCCTTCAACCCAACTCGTCCATGTCGGGTTGGGTTGAAGGGCCTATCTAAGCTGAACATGTTCCCATGTTCCCATATTTGTCCTGTATCCCTCTAAACCTTTCCTATCCATGTACCGGTCTAAGTATCCTTTAAATGTAAGTCATTCAAGTTCTCCAACACATCATAGCGTTGATGAAAACACAAAGGGCTGGTGTAATTCAACGGGTCAGGCAGCATCTGTGGAGGGGATGGACAGGCAACGTTTCGCTTTGTGTCACAAAGACACTTTGAGCCTTGCTCAAAATTCCAGCCTTTGTAGTTCTTTGTATCTCCAATTAAACATGGGTTGTGCCTTCATGGGTACAAGTACATTCTGCTCACATCATTATTATTTTTTTCTGTGGCTTTGTGAGACATGTACGAGAAATAAATACCACACCACACAACTAAACATCTAATAATACTGAGACTTCAACATTTAAAGCCATACAACATTTCCACTCATTCTGAAGCGAGCTTTCCCTTTTTCCAATGGTCTGTTCTTGCACTTGTGTGTAGGGATTATCAAGATCTTCTCATCGGCAATGGTTAAATTAAAATTGCAGAGATGGATACAACCAGGTAATGGTTATTCCATACAGCCGGATTTTGGACAAGCTAATAAATCCCCCTGCTCTCATCGCCTAAATTCCAAATGGAAAAACAATTCAGTAACAAGATGAGATTTTATTTCCTATATGTTGGTGTCAACCAGCTTTACCTCACCAGGTCAAGAGTTATCCTGCACAGTCTTTTGTATTTGGAATTTAATTGTCCAAGTCCCTTTCTGTTAAAGGGATCAGTAAAAACTGTTAATTTGATCAATACTTAATTTTTTCACCTACAGCTCTTTTCTTCTGCTGAGTGGTGATAAGCAGTCAAAAGGGCAGTAGGACAAGTAAATTGTCAGAATTTTTTCCGCTCTCTTTGGGCCACTCCGCCACTTAGAGTGATGTAATTTATACCACAGTAGTGGCTCTCCAATTACCCTGTCTATTGCTGTCGACAGTATCTCACTATCTTTTAAATAGATCCAGCTTCAGTCGTCTAGCCAAGCAAACAGTACAAATGATGCCATTCCTCATACGGCAAGTCCTAAAGAGATAAGTTCCTTAAAGAGGGGCCCATTTATCAGCTGATACAAGCAGGATACTTACACGCTCGCTCTATTGTTTAGGCTCTTTTTCAGTCTTTTCAGATTCTGCACCTGACGGAGAGAGTGAATCTAGCTCGAAAGGAGAAAAATCAGCAAATTAAAAGAACGAAGGGATTAGCCGCACTGTGTGTTGTTGCAGGTGCCAATACTTCAGTATTATCCAGCAACAACAGCACCACTACAAATTGCAACAATTCTGTCATGGGGGAAACAAAACTGCTTTTTTATTTCATTTATTAGCAGAGTATTGCCTTCTCTCAGTTTTTTTAACGTAATTTTGAACACAGAGTATAGAAGTGATTGTTCACTGGTAATGATTGCGTTCAAATCCATGCAGTCAATATAATAATAATTTATTTTGAAGTTGGAACTGCCAGATTGCTGTAACATGTAAATGAACTAGCAAAGGCCTTGACAACTATGTCAGGAGCAAGATGAAAAATAGTCAGTGCAGTGCTTCGAGAACAGAGGACATAGGTTTAAGATGAGAGGAGGAAAGATCTAATAGAAACCAGAGGGGTAACATCTTTACACAAAGCGTGGTAGGTGTATGGAACGAGCTGCCTGAAGAGGTAGTTGAGGCCGTTACTATTGCAACGTTTAAGAAACATTTAGACAGGTACTTGGATAGACATAGAAACATAGAAAATAGGTGCAGGAGTAGGCCATTCGGCCCTTCGAGCCTGCACCGCCATTCAATATGATCATGGCTGATCATCCAACTCAGTATCCTGTACCTGCCTTCTCTCCATACCCCCTGATCCCTTTAGCCACAAGGGCCACATCTAACTCCCTCTTAAATATAGCCAATGAACTGGCCTCAACTACCTTCTGTGGCAGAGAATTCCAGAGATTTACCACTCTCTGTGTGAAAAATGTTTTTCTCATCTCGGTCCTAAAAGATTTCCTCTTTATCCTGAAACTGTGACCCCTTGTTCTGGACTTCCCCAACATCGGGAACAATCTTCCTGCATCTAGCCTGTCCAACCCCTTAAGAATTTTGTAAGTTTCTATAAGATCCCCCCTCAATCTTCTAAATTCTAGCGAGTACAAGCCGAGTCTATCCAGCCTTTCTTCATATGAAAGTCTGATAGGATAAGTTTAGAGGGATATGTGCCAAACGCAGGTAGATGGACTAGTGTAAATGGGAGGGGCATGTTGGTCGGTGTGCGAAAGTTTGGCCGAAGGGCCTGTTTCCTCTCTGTATGACTCCGTGATTCTATGAGTTCCTAAAAGAAAAGTTCAACACTGTAGCAAATAGAATGAGCTGACGTAGTTTCCCTAATTCCAGTGTACATGTGAGTAAAACATATTTTAATTATAAAGGTGAGAGGCAAGTTGTATTTTTCTGGTTATCATGAGGATCTGTAATGAAATTTCTCTTCAGCACCAAGAATCACTGACAATTAGGTTGGATATATGCTTCATATATTTGACTTAGCAAGCGACGTCTTATTGAATTGTTAGATGATCATTAACGTGAATAAGGTTCAAATTCATCAGTCTTATGTTCATCCAGACAACGTGCTTAAAGTGAGGAATTTGGATAGCAATTGATCCATGCTTAACATATGAAATGATCACCAGCTACTACACTGACATTGCAAAGTGGAATATAAGAACGTAAGGACATAAGAACAGGGGGGGTCATTATCTACTCGTGCCTGCGCTTCCTTTCAATAAAGTTATAAGACATCGGGGCAGGATTAGGCCATTCGGCCCATGGAGTCTGCTCCATCATTCGGTCATGGAATTTTTCCCTCTCAACTCCATTCGCCACCAAAGGGCCTGTCCCACTAACGTGACTTTTCAGCGACTGTCTTCGACCTTCAAGCGCAAGCCGGACTGACCGTCCACACACACACACACACACACACACACACACACACACACACACACACACACACACACACACACACACACACACACACACACACACACACACACACACACACACACACACACACACACACACACACACACACAAGCACACACCGCAAAGGCGTGGGCCAGGGAAAGCGGGGGAGCGCTGTGTGAAATTCACACCCGCGATGAACAGGAAGGTAAAACAGTACTGGCACAGTTACGGTAAGTCCTTTAGAGAGCGCAGAAAGTGGGGGGGGGGGGGGGAAGAGAAGGGGAGAGAGGTGGGGGGGGGAGAAGGAGTGGAGACACTTTTAAGAAGCCAGACAACTTATAAAGTTTAGCGGGCATTTATCATTACCGGTTGGTTTTCCTTGCTTCTGAAAACTCCAATGAGCCAATTAAAATGCCCGGTCAGCAAAGGAGATTGCATACAGCTACCTCGACTGCCTAGCAACCTAACTCCACTGCACTAAGAGTTCAAAAGAACCATGCCGACCAATTTTTACCAAACTGAGGCCGCGAGTATGCAAGAAATTCCCATGAGCATGAAGGAGAGTTCCAGTGACCTCCTAGGATCTCCTAGGACTATTTTGATTCATAACATTACAGTGCAATCACAGAAATGGGATCTCACTCATTTTCCTTGGAAATATCAGATATTTGACGGAAAAAGACGTGAAGTGCTAGAGTAATGTTCAACTGAAATAACACGCGGTGCCAGGTATTATACAAGGTGCTGGAGTATCTCAGCGGATCAAGCAGCATCTCTGGAGAACATCATTAGGTGACTTCTCGGGTTGGGATCCTTCTTCAGACTTATTGGAGTGGAGGGGGGGGGGAGAAATCTGGAAAAATGGAGGGGCAGGACAAAGCCTGGCAAGTGATCGGTGGATAGAGAGGGTGGGGGGGGGGGATCGGGGGGGGGGGGGGGGGGGGGGGGGGGGGGGGGGGGGGTGGATGGATGGTTGAACAAATGTCAGGGATGAAAACACTAAAGGTGTGAGAATAGGATAGAGGAGTTGGGAATAAGCGAGTTCGGTATTCCGAAAAACGCAAGGAATCATGGGATTTGTCAAAGGTCATTAGTGATAAAGAAAAAGTAAACTAAGCGCTGGCTGTATAAACTGTGTATAAATTGTTAACTATTCTACCAATTAATTAATCTAGAATTCTGTCAACTCAATAGCTTCCTTTCTTGTTCTGCTGTTCACACACTACTCACACAGTCCCAGTTCTAATTCAGTTCATTAATCTACAATTATGAGTTATTCAAAAAGTTAAATAATTTATTATTTTCATTTCATTATTTACACGCAAAATTCTGGAGTAACACAGCGGGACAGGCAGCATCTTTGGAGAACAGGTACAGGTGAGGTTTGGGGTCGAGACCCTTCTCCAGAGATGTTGCCTGACCCGCAAAGTTACTGCAGTATTTTGTGTGCATCCCCGTTGATGACTGGTGCTCGGCTTTAACCGACAGCCACTGGATAAGTCACTGGACTCGACAGTCACTGACGGTCCCCGGCCCGTCGGGGAATGGGTTCCTCGGGAGTTGGAGCAGAGTTGAGCTGGAGTTTGCGCTTCTTCTCCATGCTGGCTGTAAGCCTGGGGACGCCACTGCTCCGGGCTGTGTATCGTCAGTCCAGGGTCACCCCGGACATCTCCGGCCGCCACCAGACAGGGATGGGACACTCTGGATAGGACGGGGATGTTCCAGTAGTAATTCGACAGCACTTGCAGCACTGGAGCCCCGGGTTCGATCCTAACTACGGATGAAAAGCAGGTCTGTACACACGCAGCAGCTCAGCTGCCGCAAATGTTTATCTCGAGTGACCTATGACCTGGGCATGTGCAGTTGAAATACCGAACTCGCTTATTGTGAAGGCATAGGAAGGAATGTATGTGGAAAGGAATGGGGTGGGGGTGCAAGTCCATGTGGGGCACAAGGAAAAGGGGGAAAAAAAGGGGGGGTGGAAGAATAGGGATGGAATTGAGAAGTTACCTGTTTCAATGTTTATACCTTTGGTTGTAAGGTATCCAAGCGGAATACGAGGTGCTGTTCCTCCAGAATGGCAAGAGGAGATAAAATGGTTAGCCACTGAGAGATCCAGCAGGCTTTAGTGGACTGAGTGCATGTGTTCAGCAAATGTCTACACTTGGTCTCCCTGATTTAGAGGAGATTGAAAACACCGGGTGCAGTAGATGAGGTTGCAGGAGATGCACATAAACCTCTGTCTCACCTGCAAAGACTGCTTGGGTCTCTGGGTGGAGGTGAGGGAGAAGGTATAGGGATAACTGTTACATCTCAAGTGATTGCAAGTGCAATCTGTTCCCATTCCAAGTCCTTTTCACCTTCTACAAGGGCAACTACTTCACAACTCCTTGGTTCATTCATTCCTTCCCACCCTGACTCTCACCTTCCCAGGTACATTTGACTTCAACTGCAGGAGAAGGACCACCTGTCCCTATACCTCTCCCTCATATCCATCCAGATACCCCAGCAGTCCTTCCAAGTGAGGCAGAGGTTCACATGCATCTCCTCTAACCTCATCTATTGAATCTGATGGTCTCAATGTGGCCTCCTTTACGTCAGTGAGACCAAGCATAGACACAGCGGCCGTCTTGCCAAACACTAGTGCTCGGTCAACCTTGTGGAATTCCCAGTTGCTAGCCAATTAATCTCCTTTTCCCATTCTCATACTGACTTTTCTGTATCTCCCAGTCGCTAACCATTTTCATCCTCTTCCTAATTCCGAACTCCATTGCCAGAGTGAGGCCTCACACAACTGGAGGAACAGCAGTGAAGATGCGACTATTATTCGAGTCGCCCCCCCCCCCCCCACAGCGGCCTACCTACTGGATTTGCGCGGCCTTTCCTGCCGGAATCGACCAGAGCTCCAGCAGCGGCGGGACAGCGCTGTAACATCGCGGGGCTGGCGATGCCTTACCGGGGATCGCCGTCTGGAGCCCGGAGTGCTGGACCTGCGGCACCGACATCATGGAGCTGCGGTTTGCGGAGCTCCCAACGCGGGCGGCGCTGATGAACAGCGCGTGGTCCTGCGACTCTGCCCGGCTCGGCCTGCGGACTCGGGAGCTGCGGACTCGGGGGCTGCGGACTCGGGGGCTGCGGACTCGGGAGCTGCGGGAGGCGGCTGATCAGGAGGTCCGGACCGCTGAGGAGGATGTTCACCGTCGGGGTTCGGCGTCGGCGTTCCACCAGCCCGGCGTGAGGGCCTGAACATCGGGCCACCCGAGGCGGCGACTGCGGGTGCTAGGAAGGCCTCGACCACGAGTGAACATCTGGGAAGAACGGAGGGGAGGCTGGCTGGACTATGGTGCCTTCCTCACCTTGGTGCCACTGTGTTATGTTGTGTCGTGGACTTTCAGTGTTTGTGCTTTTTTTTAAATTCTATTTTATTTTTAATATGTTTTATTATTTATTATTATTTATTTATTTTTATTTTTATGATACTGCCTGTAAGAGAAATTTGAATACAATACAATACACATCATATTCTGCCAGGGCACGGATATTGAATTCTTCAATTTTGGATAACTGACCAAACCCCTGCCGTCCTGCTTCCAACCCCCATCACCCCTCCCCCCCCCCTCCCCCCCTCACTTCCACCTGGACTAGCACCCATTTCTCCCCTCCCCCTTTCACCTCTTGCCTGACCTGTTGAGTTACTCCAACACTTTGTTTTTTGCTTAAGATTTCACCACCTCTTGTGCTTCCTAGGTTTTGGACGCGATGTAAAAGAAAGGAAAGTGCCGATTCGTGACCTCCGACGTCAGAGTTTTGATTATCCCGACGAGAGGGCCTGTACATCGCGCCGTCCATAGCGGCGACTATGGAGGGTTTATGGTCCCGACCACGGGTGAACAAAGGAGGAGGATTGGCTGAACTTTGTTGCCTTCCACCACAGTGAAGAATGCTGTAGTGGATGTTTGTGTTAAATCTTATTGTATATTGTGTGTTCTTTTAAGTGTATCGCTGCTGGCAAATTCATTTTACTGCACCTTCGGGTGCATGTGATGAATAAAATTGACTTTGACTTTGATTTTGAGTTTGAATTTGAAAAGAGGAGGTGAGAAAATAGATAGAAATATAGAAGAAAAATGTCACATGTAAAGACCAGTTTGTTTGAATGCTACCTTCAGCTTGATCTTGAGTGTGAATGGTGTTGAGAACATGTATGGTGTGCTCAGGGCATTGTTTTACTTTTGAAAATGTACTTTATTCATAATATATACAGTGCCCCCCAAAATGTTTGGGACAAAGACGCATAATTTATTTATTAGAAAGATTAAACGAGAACTTACCGTTTGAAGTTTGATCTTTATGTTATGAGGTTGGAGTGAGAGACTACGTGAAGAACCCGCCAGCACGCATGCGCATCCATCTTCTTAGCAACTGTATGAAACCACAGACCACTTGAACCAAATTAAGCTATGGAAAGATTAATAACCCTTGACTTACCGAATGATATTTATGAGATTCAGGGTTGGCAGTGAAGGGCACGTCATCTCTCACTCCAACTTCTCATAAAGATCAAACTTCAAACTGTAAGTTCTCACTTAATCTTTCTATTTTATGTTGATGTCTCGTCACGAGACTACGTGAAGCCTTTGAAGCTCTGTGGTTTCATGCAGTAAACCAATCTGTATGTGAACACACTACACAGATAAACCATAAAAGGTAAAAAAGACATAGGCCATTAACACATGATGCTAACTTTACATACATGTATATCGCCCTTAACAGGACCACAGTCCCATTACTTCGCAGTTACAGACAAATGTCTCATGTAGCACTGCCCGAATTCTATCTGCAAATTGTCCAGACCTGTTAAGCGGTTTATTATAAAACTTCCGAAAGGTGCGTTATCTGACCATTGCAAGAATGTGATCAAGAGGAACATCCATTCTATTGGCTGCCGACATGGCTGCAGCCCTGGTAGAGTGAGACTTGAAAATATCAGTATTCACTCCTGCTTTAAACAGCGTACACCTTATCCATCTTGAAATAATCTACACCGACACTCTCTTGTGTGGCTTTTTATAACTTATGAAGAAGGCTTTTGCCTCATATCGAAAGTTTTTAATAACCTCAATGTACTTCTTCACATAACTAATAACACACAATCTCCGATCCGGTGGGTATGCTGCCAGATCCAACTTGTACCCAACCGCGCCTGGCCTGCTTTGCTTTATGAGATTATCCACATAAAATACCACCTTCTTGTCAGTTACAACAGAGTTATCCAGACGGAGTTTTTGCAAAGACTGAGCTCTTTGCACTGAAATAAGTGCCATAAGCATCACTAATTTATGAGTGAGCTGTTCCAACGTCAGTGATGCAGCTGGTGCCAGTTAGTGTAAAAAATGTAAAACTGATTTCACATTCCACACTTCATTGTATCTAGGCTTTGGAGAATTCATATTAAAGGCACCTTTCATAAAGTTTGTTGTCCTACCCCAAGCACTATGTACGATGATAAGGCAGCGCAAGCTGTGTTAATTGCGCTATAACAGACACTTCTCAAAAAACAAAATTGAAAGAAATTCCAAAACATCAGCTACTTCTGCCTTAAAGTAGTTCACATGAGCATCCGCACAAAACGTTTTCCATTGTTTTATGTAGGTTGAATACTGCCTTCTTGTGCCATCTCGCCAAGCTGCAGTGATCACGTCAACTGTCCTGCTGAGTAGTCCTATTTGCTCGAAAGGTCCCCTTAAATCCTGCAAATTAATAAATCAATGTGATCATGCAGTGGGTGAGGTGCCCAAGTGACAGGCTGAACTAACAATTGTTCGTGTCTGTGAGCAATCAAAGGAGCTTCTTTCAGTAGTCCTTTTAATAATGGAAACCATGGCTGTGTAGGCCAATTTGGTACTACCATAACTCCTGATGCCTTGTCTTGAATTATCTTTTGCAAGCATCTTCCGATAAGGCGGAATGGGGGAAAAGCATAAAATGATAATCCACCCCAGTCCAAAGAAAATGCACTTACTGCTTCTGCCCCTGGATTGGGTCGCCAGGCTACATACCTTGGTACTTGGGTATAAAGTCGTGAAGCAAACAGGTCAATCTCAGGTGTTCCATATTGTAGATCAGTGACTCATGTTATCAGTCATACTTTGTAGCTATGCCCACTAGTTTAACAGAAAGCCTCCCTGCCTTTCTCTCTCACTTTTAGAGTAACGTGCTAAGATGAAGTTACCTGTGCTGTAACGTTAATAAAGTCTTTGGATCTTAATCATGGTGTATGACTTTGGTTATTCCAACAACAGACGCTCAACATGGTGTCAGAGTGTACAGGCTCAATCTTTGCTTAATTATATTACTTTTATTTTAGTTTGTTGTTTTCTCCGGTGATATTGCAATGGCTTCTGCTCTCAGAAAACCAGACATCTGGTGTTTGATGAGGACCTTGCAGAATGGTATTTGAAGAGGATTTCTCAATTTTCATTGAAGAGGCTCACCCTGCTGTGCTCCCGGTATTCGAGGGTCAATTCTTCTTAATCTGGCAGGCACAGAAGCTGCTCGATGTGCCAGAAGATTTCACTATGGACCGGCTAGATTTGACCCGGCTAATGTCCAGATCACTCCTGCTGAATCTATCCGAGACCCTGACTGCCTACTAAGCAAATTCTGACAGTTATGTGAGTTACATACTAACTTGGCCATGGAGAGGCATTTGTTCTTTTCCCGAAGCCAGTGACAGGGAGAACCTGTGGAGATGTATGTCAGTGCATTGAAGCACATTTCCAATTGATGCGATTTCAGGGATATATGTGATAGCCTACTCCGTGGCCGTTTGGTCCATGGTGTCCATAATGATAAATTACGTGACGAGTTACTGCGGGATGCTGAGCTTAATCTAGAGACAGCTGAAAACCGCTGTCGCATTCCTGAAATGGCTGACGCTCATACAAAAGTTCGAGGAAACTCTGCTGATCGTGAAATTCATGTTGCCGGTATGTCTTATCAAATCTCTTGCCGTTCTCCTCAAGTGCCCGATACCTCTGCCGTGAGATTAGTAGACAATTGCTTTAACTGTGTAGGTTCACATGCTGCTGTCCATGGCCATTGCCCTGCATATGGAAAATTATGTTGATTTTGCAACAAAATAAATAATTTCTTCAATTGCTGTCATTCATGTAGCAACAGAGTTCAAACAAGACAATCTGTTAATTCACTTGCCGTGAAAACTTGCACTCAGAATGCTTTCAACCAGCTGCCACAGATTTGCAGGCTGCTGGCGAAGGTTTTGACTTTGATGTACATTCCTTGTCTGATTTCATGCATAAACAACTAGACCCCAAGGTCGCTTAGCTCATTAATGGCAAGAACATTTATCTGAAAGTTGACACAGGTGCCAGATGCAATGTTATCTGTTTAGCTGTGTTTAAAAAGGTACAAAAACCAGAGATTGTCACTCCAACAGCCTTTTGGCATAAGTTCTGCTAGTGAAGTATTTCATCAAGCTATGGAGCAGTTTTTTGCAGGCTACCCATGCTCCGTTGTAGTGGATGACATCCTCGTTGCGGGACGAACTGTCGAAGAACACAATGCTAATCTGACGAAGGTCCTGAATCGTGTCAAGGCCATCAACCTCAAGCTGAACCCACAAAAATGCAAATTCAGGGTAAGCGAGGTGAAATACATAGGCCATGTGTTTACTAAGGACGGCCTAAAAACTGATCCGGCGAAAACCAGTGCTATCAACGAGCTCCCAGCACCCACAGACGTGCTCAGTTTGCAGAGATTCCTTGGCATGGTTAACTACTTGAGCAAATTTATTCCAGACATCAGCGAAATATCAGCCCCGTTGCGCCAGCTTACACACAAAGACACTGCTTGGACCTGGCATGAGCAACAGCTGAGGGCATTCGACACTCTTAAGCAGCAGATGCCTTGTGCTCCTACTCTCGCTTACTTTGATCCTAAAATACCGCTCACACTGACGTGACGCTTCATATAGAAACATAGAAACATAGAAATTAGGTGCTAGAGTAGGCCATTCGGCACTTCGAGCCTGCACCGCCATTCAATATGATCATGGCTGATCATCCAACTCAGTATCTCGTACCTGCCTTCTCTCCATACCCTCTGATCCCCTTAGCCACAAGGGCCACATCTAACTCCCTCTTAAATATAGCCAATGAACTGGCCTCAACTACCCTCTGTGGCAGAAAATTCCAGAGATTCACCACTCTCTGTGTGAGTGAACACAACACACAGCATGTCTTCAAAATGACGGTAGTGGCAATAAGCCTGTTGCCTTTGCCTCGCGCACTATGACTGACACAGAACAACGATATGCCCAAATTGAGAAAGAGCTGTTGGCGGTTGTTTTCGCCTGCAAGAAATGTAACGACTTTATCTTCGGACACACGGTCACGATTGAAACTGACCACCAACCTCTGATCAGTATCTTTAACAAACCGATTCATGCCTCTCCAGCCCTTACAGCGGATGTTGCTGCAGCTTCAAAAATATGACATTGTTCTGACCTACAAACTTGAAACTTGGTAAGGATATGCACCTGTCTGACACTCTCTCGCTCGTGCACCCCGGAAGGCCTGTGAGGGTCCGTCCTCGCCGGATGATGACTTTGTCGTAAAGACTGTGTCTTTTATTCCCTCGCCCTGTATGGAGGACTTGGTTGCCCAGACTGCTGCTGACAGTACTTTACGGTTGTTTACATCTGTAATTAAGCGCGGCTCGCCAGACAAATATTACAGCGTTCGGCTGCCAGTTCGGCCTTTCTTTGCCATCCGCGATGAGCTAATGCTGCAGGATGGCATTATTATTAAAGAATATAATGCTGTGGTCCCTGCTTCGCTACACAGCAAGTATTTTAACGCTGTCCACGCAGGGCACCCGGGCGCTGAAGCTACCGTCCTACGGGCAAGAAGCATGTTTTACTGGCCTGACATGGCCGAATACATCACCGAGAATGTGGCATCCTGTGCAGTGTGCAACAGCTTGGCACCTCACCAACAAAAGCAACCACTTTTTTCACATCTGCTTCCTGCACTCCTGTGGTCTACAGTGGCAACCGATATATTTCAGAGGCAAGGCAAGCAGTACCTGGTACTCGTCGATTCGTATTCAGGATGGTTTGACATTGATTTTCTTAGCAGCCCCACTTCTGACGGGGTGGTTTCGAAGCTTGCTCGCCATTTTTCAGTCCTCAGAGCTCCGGGCATACTGATATCTGATAACGGCAGTCAATTTACCTGTCAAAACTTCAAGGAATTTGCTGCACACTGCGGTTTTTGCCACATCATCAGCAGCCCTGAATATCCACAGTCGAATGGACTAGCTGAGCGAGCTGTCAAGAGTGCCAGACAGCTCATGCAACATTCATACAGAGCTAATTCCGACGTTTTCCTGGATCTACTCAACTTACGCAACATCTCCCGTGACCCCATTTTAGATTCACCTGCTCAACGTTTATTGTCGAGGCAGACCCGAGCCACGGTGCCTGTGACGGATCAGGCATTGATCCCACAGGTGGTTCCACCATCGGAAGTCCAGTCCAGGTTACAACAAAAGCGTGACATTCAAAAACAGTGGTATGACAGAACAAGTAGGCCGCTGCCACCATTAACCAATGGTTCGTTTGCAGACTGACAAAGGCCATGACCGTATCGGTGTAATAACAGGAACTGCTTCTGAGCCACGCTCATATCTGGTCAGTGCCGATGGCGGCACCTACAGGCATAACAGACAACTATCCTGCCTGTGAATGAGCCAGCTCCACCTCTGTATTATCCAGACCGTTCAAGTGTACTTCCGTCCGTGTACGGCGGCATTGATCCGCCTACACCAGCACAACAACCACTTCTGGAGCGGCTGCTTTACCAGTGGCGACGCCCCCTCCGCCTGCGCCACAGTCTCCTGTTTCATCACCGGGAATGTTGGTTCAGTCTCCCTCACATATGATGGCTGCCGTGAAGAGAGAGTGGACGCTGGCGCGCTTTGGCTGCCGCTGCTCTCTCTTCACATTGTGTTTTTGATTTTCTGTTTTTGGATTGAACTATGTTTTTAATTTGTGACTCTGTGATGTCTTTATTACTTATTTTATTCCGATAATATGTTTTTATTCCAATTATCTATGTAAGGTGTCCTTGAGATGTCTGAAAGGCGCCCATTAAATAAAATTTATTATTATTATTATTATATGAAGCCACCCACTCTGTCCCCAGTGGGGAAAAATGGAGATGGTCTTTATCGCACACGAACTGGTCTTGTTTGCAAGCCCACCGTGAAGTACCCGGGCTATGTTTGACTTTCTTCCAGCTTATTATGAACTGCTATGCATGCCTTATTTAGTCAATGGTTTTGTACTGACATTTAATTCTTTAAGAGAGAGGATGTAGATCAGTGACTCATATTATGAGTCATACTTTGTAGCTATGCCCACTAGAAAGCCTCCCTGCCTTTCTCTCTCACTTTTAGAGTAACCTGCTAAGATTAAGTTACCTATGCTGTAACGTTAATAAAGTATTTGGAACTGAATCACGGTGTGTGACTTTGGTTATTCCAACAGCAGAAGCTCAACACATATCGAGATATTATCTTCTTGAACATTGACTGATTTAACATCCATCTGTTCGTTCATTGAATTTTCTAGACCTGGTGTCTGCTTCTACTGTGTCTACCTGGCAGGTGAGCAGTTGACATCCATATTCTCCTATCTATACACCATGCCCAAATGGACTTCGCCAGTGCATCACATGATTGAGATCTACAGCCATCCATATGATTCATATATGTTACGGTTGTGTTGTCCAATTGTAGCCTGACATGCATATCATGGTCATTCCCACAATACGTTCTTAATGCATGGAATACTGCTAGCATTTCCAAATAGTTGATACCATACTTTTGGCCAAGTCACAACTCATCCTCATTCCACCAACCACCACAACTAGAGTTGGTGTCAGTTGCACCCCAACCCTGTCGACTAGCATCACTTTGTAATGTTATTGTGGGTTTACTAGGTACAATGAAACCTGAACACTCGTGTGTGTGCTCAATCCACCACTGTAACTCTGATATCGACTCTGTCATCAACCTCATACATCTATCAAAATGCCCTTTATTCAATCTTGGGGCGAGAACCTTCTCACAATCCAGATTTCTATAACGCATGGCCCCATATTGTGTGGCTGGGAAGGCAGCTACCATCTTGCCTATCACCCTTGCAACCTGCCCATATAATAGGCTTCTCATTTTTAATTAAACATGTGCATGCCTTTACAATATTCTGTTTCTTGTCTGTGGGTAGAGTCACAGACATAACTGCAGAGTTTATGACAAAACCTAGATATATAATAGATTTTGTCGGCTTCAGCATGGACTTTCCTGGATGAACAACCGGAAGTGGCGGCGCTACCCTGCATCTGCGGCTCGCCTGCAGTCCGTTTGTCTTTTCTTTTTTTTTGTTTTCTTTTTGTCCTGTTTCAGTTTATTTTAGTTTATTTTGGTTGTGTATGTGTGTGGGGAGGGGTGGGAGAAACATGTTTTTGGTCTCTTCCTTCAGGGGGATGCGGCCTTTTCTTGTCGTATCCCCTGCCTCCGTCTGCGATGAGGCCTAATGGCGGAGCTGGCGGCCTCCAACTGGGACCGACCTCGAGGCTCCGGAGGCAGAGCCAGGACTGACCAACGCGAGGCTGGCCGACTTCGGGGCTGTAGTGGCACTGCGGTGGCGGCAACCCGACTTCGGAGCCTCGGAGCCTTGGCCGTGGGCCCAGTGGACTCGCCGCGGGCCCAGTGGACTTGGCTGCGGGCCCAGTGGACTTGGACGTGGGCCCAGTGGACGACATCATTGGGAGCTCGCAGGTCCCAGGTTGGTGACCTGTTTACCGGAGCTCCCGCAACAACAGCTTCGTTGGCTGGACTGGAGGGCGGCAGCTTCGACTGCCCCGGGCCGCGGAGTTTGAACCGGCCCATTCGCAGAGTTCGGATTCAGCTGCGGGACTGACTTACCATCACCCGATGGGGTCACAACATCAGAAGCCTGGATCGCCTCAATGCAGAGGGAGAACAAGGAGGGAAGAGACAAGGACTTTAAGACTTTTGCCTTCCATCACAGTGAGGAGGACCTGGTGGACTCACTGTGGTGGATGTTAAATCTGTGTTTATTGGGTGTTTTGTTATCTTATTCTATGTTATGACTGCAAGGCACGAAATTTCGTTCAGACTGAAAAGTCTGAATGACAATAAAGGATACTTTACTTTACTTTACTTTTTACTTAAACAAACCCTAGATTTTCTAGGAATGCCTTGGTTGCTGAAACAGCTAACTCTGTGACACATACAATGTGTCTTCGCTACAATGAGCATGTCACGGCTCGACTCACGTCGCAGCAGCCTCTGCAGTCCGTCTGTCTTTTTATTATTTTTTGTCTCATTTGAATGTAGTTTTTATTTTTTATTTTTTTTTGTGTATGTGTGTGGATATGTGTGTGGGGGGTGGGGGAAACTTTTTAAAATCTATCCCCTGCACGGAGTCCCCTGACCTTTTCTCTGTCGGGTCTCCGTTGTCATTGGGGCCTAGCACCGTGGAGTGGCCTCCGGCAGGAACGACCTGGGGCTCCAGTCGCGGAGCCTGCGGACTTACCCACCATCGTGGAGCTGGCCGAGTTCGGAGCGGGTGGAGCTGTGGTGGCGCTCGGCTGCGACCTGACGCCGGAGATTCGGAGGCTTACCGCAGGTCTGGTGGACAGTGACACCGGGAGCCCGCGGGTCCCTGCTGGGAGACCGCTTTTCGGGGCTTCCGCAACGGCGACTTCACCCGCCCGAGTTGCGGGGTTGAAGAGTACCTGGAGTGGTGCCTTACATCATCGCCCGGCGTGGCTTGGAATGGCTGCGGGACTTTGCTAGCGCCGGCCGGGGGCTCCAACACCAAGACCCGGAGCGCGGCCTTGCATCACCCGGTGCGGCGTTAATGGCCGCAGGACAATTGCCATCGCCCGCCGGGGGCTTTGACTTTGACTCTGACATCGGGAGGGGAATGGGAAGTGCAGGGGAGAGATAAGTCTTTGCCTTCCATCACAGCGAGGAGGAGATGCGCTGTGATGGATGTTTGTGTAAATTGTGTTGTGTCTTGGTTCTTTCTTGTGTGTATGACTGCAGAAACAACATTTCGTTTAAACCTCAATAAATTGTATTGTCATCTATTAACCCCATGTCATCTATTAACCCCATATAACCCAATATGCATTTTAGATCTGTGTAGGGCAATGCTAACTTTAGAATCTTGGTAAATAGCTTCGGGGCTGAACTCAACGCATTAGGTAGAGCCTTAAATTGCCACAACTGGCCTTGCCAGATAAACTTCAGATATTTCCTGTGACTCTCGTGTCTGAAGAAGGGTTTCGGCCCGAAACGTCGCCTATTTCCTTCGCTCCATAGATGCTGCTGCACCCGCTGAGTTCCTCCAGCAATTTTGTGTACCTTTAGTATGCATATTTGAGATTGATTGAGGCCATAAAGCAATCCTCTGTAATCAATTGTTTTGCAGAATGAAAAATATACATCTTAAAATGGTTATATTCCAAGCACATGTTCAGACTAGCCAAATCAAGAATGAAATAAAAACATTTCTTCCATCGAACGTGTCCAAAGACAGGCAGCTCGATTTGTTACTAACACCTATGAGAGAGAAGCGAGTGTCACCAAACTTCTGAATTCTCTGGGGTGGAACCCTCTCCAAGACAGACGTGAAGCTCACCGTTTGACTTGTTTTTACAAAATGTTAAATGGTCAGCTCGACATAGACTACAAGACCTACACCAAACCCAAACCAATTAGGAGCAGACGAGGGCATTCGATCCAATTTGTGATCCCAGCTACAAAGGCAGATGTATACAGCAATTCGTTCTTCCCCCGCACAATTAAAGCATGGAATAATCTCCACCCTACTATAGTTACCCAACCAGATGCAACTAAATTTAAAGTAGCTCTTTCTTCCCTTTCTGGCTTAAGCCCTCCCTTCACTACCTCCAGTTTAAATTCCATTTGGAATATTTTGGAGGACCAAGAAACCAAGAAGAACCAAGATTCGGTATCCTCCACTTTTCTTCAACCTTGAGAAGATATTAGAAATATACTCTTGTTCATGGACAGTCTGCTCAATCACACACTTTTTGTGTAATTTCTCTATCTCAACTTGGATAGCCACAGTTTCTTCTTTAGACCGTATGTACAGGATCTTGGCTTCTCTTGCCATGGAGGAAATTGTTGAGCCAGAAACTCAATCTTATATCTATTTATGGCTTGTAAATGAAAGGATCAGAGGTTATCTGTCCCCACCTGTTTTTGAACAGTCTCAATCTACCTCCGACTTGAATATCGTCAGCACATCTCATGCGACTGATGGAATAATATTCACCTACCTCAACGGCCTGAGGCGGTTGATCAATAGAGTCAGCTGACCTTAGATTTTGTTCTGTCCCCTCCCTTTGGCTCTGGCATCGTGGCCTGCTGGGAGACGAGACTGGGTGTGTGGAGTTCGCTGCCTCCATGGTGAGCGTTGTGAACCTGTGGCAAAAATGGCCTCTTGCTCTGTCTTAATTGTGTAGGTCTGGTGAGGCTCCAACCAGCCTCAGTGTAGCAGTTTCTGTCGCTAGCTTGGTAGGGATGATATGCATGCCGGTAGATGGGAGTCTTACCCACAAAGGGTGTCCTTACCACACCCACAGCAGCCTTGAATTCCTCTTGCAAGTCTTTTACTTGCTTGCTCAAATCTTCTCCAAAAAGATACTTTGCAGACTGCACATTACTTGCCTTGCACAAATGATCTCAGGCCTTATACAATCCTTGCAAACACAATTGAGCTCAAACTGTGCATTACACAGAAGTGCTAAGGCGTCGTGCTGCAATTCATACAGCTGAGTTCCATCCATCGACCTTGCAAATGCAGTAATCCCTCTTGTGAGAAATCTCTGAACTCGCTGGAGTTTTAAGTCTTTTGATTTTGTTTTGCCATTCAGATTATCCCAAATGGTGGCATTAACCTTCGGAACATCCAGTGTCTGGCAGTTATCCATACTTTCCAGCAGTGTCCTGCATGTTCTTCTCATTCAACTGATGAGACGTGAAGTAACCAATGCTACTTGCTCAGTTCTTCC
This sequence comes from Amblyraja radiata, assembly GCF_010909765.2. NCBI lineage: Eukaryota > Metazoa > Chordata > Chondrichthyes > Rajiformes > Rajidae > Amblyraja > Amblyraja radiata. The sequence continues at coordinate 164,967,309 of NC_045956.1, forward strand.
TCTAACGTTTCTCCTATCCCCGGGGGTATGGCAAATTTTGTCACAAGTGCCAGCAGCTCCAGACTTTTCAGCTGCACGGTTCCCCTTGGTTTCAGGCTTCTCCATTCTTGGGACCTAAACCAGCGTCGAAAGCGACAGTGCCTGTGAAACCTACCTTCCGACTTTAATGATGTATCACAGGGAAATTCCGACGTCCATTTCCCCATCCGAATCTCGCGCCATGCGTCGACGTATTGATGCGCATGCGGGTTGGCGGGTACTTCACGTCGTCTTGTGACGAGACTGCGAAATAAAATTGCCTCTGTACTCCACAATTTGAGATTTGTAATAGTAAAAAATCACGTGGTTAAAGTGCACATTGTCAGATTTTAATAAAGGCCATTTCTATACATTTAGGTTTCACCATGTAGAAATTACAGCTGTGTTTATACATAGTCCCTCCATTTCAGGGCACCATAATGTTTGGGACACATGGCTTCATGGGTGTTTGTAATTGCTCAGGTGTGTTTAATTGCCTCTTTAATGGAGGTATAAGAGAGCTCGCAGCACCTAGTCTTTCCTCCAGTCTTTCAATCACCTTTGGAAACTTTAATTGCTGTTTATCAACATGAGGATCAAAGTTGTGCCAATGAAAGTCAAATAAGCCATTATAAGACTGAGAAACAAGAATAAAACTGTTGGAGACATCAGCCATACCTTAGGCTTACCAAAGTCAACTGTTTGGAACATCATTAAGAAGAAAGAGAGTACTGATGAGCTTACTAATCGCAAAGGGTCTGGCAGGCCAAGGAAGACCTCCACAGCTGATGACAGAAGAATTATCTCTATAATAAAGACAAATCCCCAAACATCTGCCCGACAGATCAGAAACACTCTTCAGGAGTCAGTTGTGGATTTGTCAATGACCACTGTCCGCAGAAGACTTCATGAACAGAAATACAGAGGCTACACTGCAAGATGCAAACCACTGATTAGCCGCAAAAATAGGATGGCTAGGTTACAGTTTGCCAAGAAGTACTTTAAAGAGCAGCCACAATTCTGGAACAAAGGTCTTGTGGACAGATGAGATGAAGATTAACACATCAGAGTGATGGCAAGAGCAAAGTATGGAGGAGAGAATGAACTGCCCAAGATCCAAAGCATACCACCTCATCTGTGAAACACGATGGTGGTGGTGTTATGGCCCGGGCATCTATGGATGCTGAAGGTACTGACTCACTTATCTTCATTGATGATACAACTGCTGATGGTAGGAGCATAATGAATTCTGAAGTGTATAGACACATCCTATCTGCTCAAGTTCAAACAAATGCCTCAAAACTCATTGGCCGGCAGTTCATTCTACAGTAAGACAATGATCCCAAACATACTGATAAAGCAACAATGGAGTTTTCAAAGCTAAAAAATGGTCAATTCTTGAGTGGCCAAGTCAATCACTCAATCTGAACCCAATTGAGCATGCCTTTTATATGCTGAAGAGAAAACTGAAGGGGACTAGCCCCCAAAACAAGCATAAGCTAAAGATGGCTGCAATACAGGCCTGGCAGAGCATCACCAGAGAAGACGCCCAGCAACTGGTGATGTCCATGAATCGCAGACTTCAAGCAGTCATTGCAAGCAAAGGATATGCAACAAAATACTAAACATGAATACTTTCATTTATATGACATTGCTGTGGTGCCCTGAAATGGGGGACTATATATAAACACTGCTGTAATTTCTACATGGAGAAACCAAAATGTATAAAAATGGCCTTTATTAAAATCTGACAATGTGCACTTTAACCACATGTGATTTTTTCTATTACAAGTACAGAGGCAAATAAATAAATGATGGGTCTTTGTCCCAAACATTATGGAAGGCACTGTACCGTTAATTCATTAAACATGTCTTCCTCTACATTTATTATTCCTTCAATTCAATGAGTATAGAAGTTGGAAGGTCATGTTGTAGTTGTATAAGACGTTGGTGAGACCGCATTTAGAATATTGTGTTCAGTTCTGGGCACCATGTTATAGGAAAGATATGGTCATGCTTGAAAGGGTTCAGAGAAGATTTATGTTGTCAGGACAAGAGTGTGTGAGCTATAGGGAGAGGTTGAGTAGGCTGGGTCCCTATTCCTTGGAGGATGGGGATGATCTTATAGAGGTGTATAAAATCATGCGAGGAATAGATTGGGTAGATGCACAGAGTCTCTTGCCCAGAGTAGGGGAATCGAGGACCAGAGGACATAGGTTCAAGGTGAAGGGGGAAATAATTAATAGGAATCTGAGGGGTAACTTTATCACACAAAGGGTGGTGGGTGTATGGAACAAGCTGCCAGAGGAGGTAGTTGAGGCTGGGACTATCCCAACATTTAAGAAACAGTTAGAGAGGTACATGGATAGGACAGGATTGGAGGGATCTGGACCAAGTGCAGGCAAGTGGGACTAGAGTAGCTAGGACATTGTTGGCGGTGTGGGCGTTGGGCCGAAGGGCCTGTTTCCACATTGCATCACTCTATGACTATAATTCAATACATTTTCTTAGAATGCGTCAGCACCACTCATGTTTTCTGCTTAAACTTTGCATCCATGATATCTCTGAGAAGTTGTTACACCAGACCCAGCCGTTCAGTCATAGCCATAGTTATACTGTATGGAAACAGGCCCTTCAGCCCAACGCCCATCTGACCAACATGCCTTATCTACATTAGTTCCACATGTTCGCCCCAATCCTTCTAAACCTGTTTATTAGATTAGATTAGATCCTTTATTTGTCATTCAGACCTTTCGGTCTGAACGAAATGTCGTTGCCTGCAGTCATACATATAATAATAAACAACAAAACACACAATAAACACAAATTAACATCCACCACAGTGAGTTTACCAGGCACCTCCTCACTGTGATGGAGGCAAAAGTCTTAAGGTTACTGTCTCTTCCCTCCTCATTCTCCCTCTGCGCTGAGGCGATATGTTGTTACCCCACCGGGCGATGGTAGTCAGTCCCGCGGCTCAACCGAGCTCCGCGAACTGGCCGGTTCAAGTTCCGCGGCCCGGGTGGTCGAAGCTGCCGCCCTCCAGTCCAGTGAACGCAGCTGTTGCCGCGGGAGTCCCGGAAAACAGGCACCAGCCTGCGACCAGCGAGCTCCCGACGATGTCGTCCACTGGCCCGCGGCCGAGCCCCGGATTCAGGCCGCCGCCACCTCAGCCACCGGAGCACCGTCTCAGCCCTCACCGGAGCGCCGCCTCAGCCCCGAGCCGGGCCACCCTCACTGGAGCGCCGCCTCAGCCCCGAGCCGGGCCGCCCTCGCCGGAGCGCCGCCTCAGCCCCGCGCCGGTCCACCCTCGCCGGAGCACCATCTCAGCCCCGCGCCGGGCCGCCCTCACCGGAGCGCCACCTCAGCCACCGGAGCACCGTCTCAGCCCTCGCCGGAGCGCCGCCTCAGCCCCGCGCCGGGCCGCCCTCACTGGAGCGCCGGAATGCCGCCACAGCTCCGAATTTGACCAGCCTCCCGTTGGTAAGTCCTGGCTGGCTCTGCCTCCGGAGCATCGAGGTCGGTCGCAGGTTGGAGGCCGCCAGCTCCGCCATTAGGCCTCAGCGCAGACGGAGGCAGAGAAGGGGGGATACGACAGACGAGTCGCATTCCTCATGTTTCAGCCCCCCCCCCACCCCACACATAACACAACCTAATAACCAAAAATGTATGTACCTGTCCAAATATTTTTTTAATTTTGTGATAGTAGCTGCCTCAACTATCTCCTCTGGCAGCTTGGTCCATACACCCACACTTTGTGTAATGCAAGTTGACCCTCAGGTCTTTCCCCCTCACCTTAAACCTATGTCCTCTGGTTCTTGATTCCCCTATTCTGGGTAAAAGACAGTGCATTTCCCCTTGTGATCTTATACACATCTAGAAGATGAACCCTTATCATCCTGCTCTCCAAAGAATAAAGTTCTAGCCTGCTCAACCTCTTTCTATAGCTCAGGCCCTCGAGACCTGGCAACATGCTCATGCACCCTTTCCATCTTAACAGCATCTTTCTTCTTATTCTTCTTGCATATGGCGTGCACAGCCTAAAGTTGTACGTCAACTTGTTCTATTTGATCTTATTTGATTGTGCACGCCAGGTTGATTGCATTGGTTGAAACAGGGCAGACCACGTGAAGGTAGCTATCTCCCACCCCACAGCATCTTTCCTATACCAGAGACAAAAACTAAACACAATACTCCAAATGTGGCCTCAACAATCTCGTACAACTGTAACATGACCTCCCAACTTCTATACTCAGTACTCTGACTGATGAATGTGCCAACAGCGAGAGGGAGAGAAATAAAGGGAGAGAAAGAAAGGGAACAAAAGCAAGGGAGAGAAAGTAGAGAAAGCAATAGAGAGAAAGTCAGAGAAAGTGGAAGAGCACCACAAACTGCATCGCTTTTCACAAGCTCAGAAGAAGCCAGTACCTCCTCTTGAGGCCAGAGTGAGTGGCTGGGACAAATCTAAGCTAGCCAGCGCCTCCTCACTGATGGCTAGGGACTAGGCCCCCCAGCGGACCCAGACCTTTACATCACTCTTGTCTGTCGTTATAAATAAATCATATTGCGTGCATTCACCTAACTACGTGTGTCAGTGTAGCCATTGTTGACTCAGCAGAATCAGACACATATTAGTCTGATTTTGACGAAATTTGACATTTTCTCTATTTTGTCCCGAAACCCTGCCCCGATCTGATTTTTTTTTTGCTTAAGACCTTACACACCTTTACAAAGAAGGTACCCGACCTGACAACATCACCTAACCATGTTCTCCAAGGATGCTGCCTGCCTGCTGAGTTACTCCAGCGATTTGCGTCTTTCATTATTTAAATTCAAATTAAATTCAGTACTTGTGAATTGTTGAGTAAATGACCCAGCCTGCAAACACAAATGTCTAGTTTTATAAAGAAGAAATTGTAACCTAAAACAAACACAATCATAGGCACACAAAATGCTGGAGTAACTCAGCGGGTCAGGCAGCATCTCTGCAGACAAGGAATAGGTGATATTTCAGGTCGAAACCCTTTTTCGGACCTGAAGGGCCTCGACCCGAAACGTCACCTACTCCTTTTCTCCAGAGATTTAGCCTGACCTGCTGAGCAACCCCAGCTTTTTGTGTCTATCTTTGGTTTAAACCAGCATCTGCAGTTCCTTCCCACACAAACACAATCATGTTTTATTTATTCAATCAATTGATCCTGACTGTCCAGGTCAGACAGTGGGAAGCCTAAGTCTACATCGGTGCTCACAGATTGAGAGCTGATTCAAGAGAAAAAGTTCAAAGGTGGCTGTGAACACTCAGATACTTCCTCTCCTCAATCAGCCCTCTTATCTATGTACCTGATGTAAAGGTATACTTGTTTGCAGTTGCTCAGGACAGGCATAATCAATCAACCCATTATATAAAAAACACCAGCATATTTTATTATTTTTAAATCCTGTAACTGCAATACAGCATTGAACCCATTTCAGCTGGTTCCAGTTACTAATTTTTTTTTCTCATGGATGCTGCTTCCAAGGTAATTAAATGCTATCCACCGCTGATGAAGCACAGTCGGGGTGTAATAATGTCAGATTCCAGGTCTAACTGTAAACCGAGTGCATCAGAACCCTAGTATTGCATTGGTGGGAATGCACCAGTTCGATGCCGTTTGGTTTAGTTTAGTTTAGAGATACTGCACTGAAACAGGCATTCAGCCCACCGAGTCTGCGCCGACCAGCGATCACCGCACACTAGCACTATCCTACACACACCAGGGACCATTTACAATGTTACCAAAGCCAATTAGCCTACAAACCTCTACATCTTTGGAGTGTGGGAGGAAACCAGAGCACCCGGAGAAAACCCTCACAGGTTATGGGGAGAACGTACAAACTCCACACAGGCAGCGCCCGTAATCAGGATCGAACCTAGGTCTCATATGATGTATGGGATACACACTGAGTACCAAATAACATATGATGAGTGTTTGAGGGCACTGGGCCTGTACTCGTGGGAATTTAGAAGAATGACAATACACAATACAATACAATACAATATTTATTGTCATTTGAGCCTCAGTGAGGCTCAAACGAAATTCCGTTTCCAAAGCCATACAAACAAAGACAATTTCCTAGACATACACACAATTTAATTCACACAAACATCCATCACAGTGAACCCACTGTGATAGAAGGCACAGTCTTTTCTCTCCCCTGTTCTCCATGTCTCTCCCGATGTCCAAGCCCCAGGCGGACGGTGATAAGTCCCACGGCCATTTTAGGCCGTGCCGGGCGATTTACGGCCCCGCTCCCGGTCTAAAAGTCACAATGTTGGAGCCCCCGGCGGGCGCTGTAATGTCCCACGGCCATGAAGCCGTGCCGGGCGATGTACGTCCCCGCTCCGGGTCGTTCCAACCCCGCAACACGGGCTGGAGAAGTCGCGTTGCGGGAGCTCCGGGAAGCGGTCTCTCCACCCGGACCCGCGAGCTCCCGATGTCCCAGTCCACCGGACCTGCGGCTGCGTTGCTGGAGCCTCCGAGCCCCAGGAGTCGAGTCGCAGCAGCGAGTCACCACCGCTCCCCACGCTCCGAGGCCGGCCAGATGGTGAGTCCGCAGCTCCGCAGTCTCCCGGGTCGTTCAGGTTGGAGGCCACTCCACGGTGCTAGGCCCCAACTACCACGGAGACCCAACAGGGAAAAGGTCGGGTCTCCCGGACAGGGAAGAGATTTTAAACAGTTTCCCCCTCCCCCCCCCACATATACACATTTAAAACCACTATTAAAAAAAACACCAACACTACATTTAACTAGACAAAAAATAAAAAAAAAGACAGTAGGGGCCGCTGCAACGGGTGAGTCGCGCCGCCAAAAATGAGGGGAGACCAAATTGAAACGCACCGAAAAGTAAAAGTCTTGGATAGAGTGGATGTAGAGAGGATGTTTCCGCTAGTGAGAGAGTCTAGGACTGGAGGTCATAGCCTCAGAATTAAAGGACATTCCTTTAAGAAGATGAGGGAGAGTTTCTTTATTCAGAGGGTGGTGAATCTGTGGAATTCATTGCCTTTGAGGCTGTGGAAGCCAAGTCAATGGATATTTTTAAGGCAGAGATAGATAGATTCTTGATTAGTAGGGGTGTCGGGGGTTATGGGGAGAAGGCGGGAGGATGGGATTGAGAGGGAAAGAAAGAACAGCCATGATTGAATGGCAGAGTAGATTTGATGGGCCTAATGGCCTAATTCTGCTCCTAGAACCTATGAACTTATGAAGCCCAATAATTAATGTTGTGAGTATGCCTCTGAACCCTGGTATAAAGGTAGTACAGATATCTTTAATCCCTAACAGTCATGTGGTGAAAATATTTTCAGTCCCCCAGCACTAATGTGGTGATTATTCCTCCAATTACAAGTATTAATGCAGTGAGTATGCCCTTGTATTAATGTTTTTTATAGGTACATTAAACGCAAGAGAATAGCTAAGGAAATATTAGGACCAATAGCTGACTAAAGAAGGAAACCTATGTGCAGAGGAGGAGGAGATGAACAAGGTTCTTAATGAAGTCTTAGCATTTCCCTTCACAAAGTAGTGGATAAAATTGTTATTGTTTTGGGCGAATATTGTGCAAGAAGATAATGTAGAAAATCTGAGCAAAACTTTTCAGTTATACAGTACTTTGCCACAGGAGTGATTCAAAAGGATTGAAGACTTGTTAACCTTGTATCATTGTTTAATAAAGGAAGAGAAAAACCAAATCCCTACAGTCTAGTTAGTTGAAGTTCAGCACTGGGTAAGTTACACCTCCTCCTTCAGATAGAAACATAGAACATAGAAATAAAGCAGCAGGAGTAGGCCATTCGGCCCTGCTAGCCAGCACCGCCATTCAATATGATCAGGGTCGATCATCTAAAATCAGTACCCCGTTCCTGCTTTTTCTCCATATCCCGTGATTCCTTGAGCCCTAAGAACTAAATCTAACTCTCTCTTGAAAATACGACATTGCTAAGAATTGTTAATAACCCTGACAGGTGGTGCAGTGGTAGAATTGCTGCCTTACAGCACCAGAGATCCACGATCGATCCTGACTATAGGTGCTGTCTGTACGGAGTTTGTACGTTCTCTCCGTTACCGTGGGTTTTCTCCGAGTGCTCCAAAGACGTACAGATTTGTACGTTAATTGGAATATGGCCATGCAAGCATGTTGTGCAGTGACAGTCAATAAACATGCTTATATGTTTTAACTCATGTATCAGGAGTTAAAACATATGTCAGAGGTTATTGGGAGAAGGCTGGAGAATGGGGTTAGGAGGGAGAGATAGATCAACCATAATTGAATGGCAGAGTACACTTGATGGGCAGAATGGCCTAATTCTATCACTTATGATCTTATGATCGTATGAGCTTATGATCACAGTGATTATCATATCTGCTATCCATGCTCATTCTAAACTTTCGTAAAGTTAGACTGATAGTCGTTTAACTTTTAACATCTAGTTGAAACTTTAAGATGAAAAGTTGTTTTACTAAGGATGGTTTCATATGTGTTATTTTTCTTTCCAAGATGATGCATGTTGGCAGTACTGAAATATTACAGCAGCGTATTACTGACTAGATGATTGATGTGTGTCAGATATTTCTGTGCACCTGCCTATATCAATTGATACTGTTTTATTGTTTCAACAATGATTCCAGGAAAATAAAGCACTACATGGTTTCAGTGCCTTAGCTCGAACCAATTAGAATCAGATTCTTGTAACGAGTTCCTGAAGGTTGAGGCTTACGTAAACTAGTGAAAATTCAGTAGTACGGTTTTTTAATTGCATAACAGTGCCATGTTACAATATGCTTCATATCAACCTTCTCTCTGTACAACTGCTGCTCACTATTGGGTGTGCTGCTAACGTTCTTTTTGCACTTATGGAGATAATTACAGACTAATTAATGTTGTTAACTGTACCATGTTAGTAGTTACTGAATGGATCAAAATTACTAATTGTGTGTGTCCGTATAAATGCATATAACATTGTTTCGGCTGTAAATGGCTTGAAAACGGTAACATAAGCTTTAAAAAGACCTGAAAGCTTGGAATTAGGAATAGCTCAATCAACCTTTCAAATCTCACTTCAATTATACCTGGGCTGATCTGGACATCAACTTTATTTAGTCCCCATGGCTCCAAATCTAAAGCACCATTCAACAATGCCTAGTGCTGCAGCTGTTAATAATAGCGACAGATTTCCCCAAGACACAGACATTACAGAGTGTCGCAGATGTAGCCCAGTCCATCACATAGACCAAACTTCCCACCATTTACTCCGTCTACAGTTCATGCTGCTTAGGAAAGCAGCCAGAATAATCGAAGACTTGTTTCACCCCAGTCATTCCTTCTTCTTTCTACTCCTGTCTGGTAGATGGTACAGAAGCGGACTTTTAGGAACAGCATCTTCTCCTCTGTTATCAGGCTTCTGAGCAGTCCTTCCATAAGCTAGGGGACTGTCAAATTCAAGTTTACCCCATTGAAGACATTTGTCGATGGAACTGACAATGCTGAGAACTATATTCTGCACTCTGTATCTGCCCCCTTTGTTCAACCTATTGCACTTGAGTTATTATGTATAGTACTGTGTGATTTGACTGGATAGTACACAGAACAAACCTTTTCATTCCACCTTCGTACATGTGACAATCATAAACCTGAGCCTGAACCCAATCTTGTGCATCATACAATAGACAATAGACAATAGACAATAGGTGCAGGAGGAGGCCATTTCACCCTTCGAGCCAGCACCGCCATTCACTGTGATCATGGCTGATCATCTATACTCAAGTTCAAGTTCAAGTTCAAGTGAGTTTATTGTCATGTGTCCCTGTATAGGACAATGAAATTCTTGCTTTGCTTAAGCACACAGAAAATAGTAGGCATTTACTACAAAACAGATAAATGTGTCCATATACCATGATATAAATATATACACACATGAATAAATAAACTGATAGTGCAAATAACAGAAAGTGGTTGGTAATAATCAGAGTTTTGTCCGAGCCAGGTTTAATAGCCTGATGGCTGAGGGGAAGTAACTATTCCTGAACCTGGTTGTTGCAGTCTTCAGGCTCCTGTACCTTCTACCTGAAGGTAGCAGGGAGATGAGTGTGTGGCCAGGATGGTGTGGGTCTTTGATGATACTGCCAGCCTTTTTGAGGCAGCGACTGCGATAAATCCCCTCGATGGAAGGAAGGTCAGAGCCGATGATGGACTGGGCAGTGTTTACTACTTTTTGTAGTCTTTTCCTTTCCAGGGCGCTCAAATTGCCGAACCAAGCCACGATGCAACCGGTCAGCATGCTCTCGACTGTGCACCTGTAGAAGTTAGAGAGAGTCTTCCTTGACAATCCGACTCTCCGTAATCTTCTCAGGAAGTAGAGGCGCTGATGTGCTTTTTTAATGATTGCATTAGTGTTCTCGGACCAGGAAAGATCTTCAGAGATGTGCACGCCCAGGAATTTGAAGCTCTTGACCCTTTCAACCATCGACCCGTTGATATAAATGGGGCTGTGGGTCCCCCTCCTACTCCTTCCAAAGTCCACAATCAGTTCCTTGGTTTTGCTGGTGTTGAGGGCCAGGTTATTGCGCTGGCACCATATGGACAGTTGCTCGATCTCTCTTCTGTACTCTGACTCATCCCCATCAGTGATACGCCCCACAATAGTGGTGTCGTCAGCGAACTTGATGATGGAGTTCGCACTGTGGTTCGCTACGCAGTCATGGGTATAGAGTGAGTACAGCAGGGGGCTGAGCACGCAGCCTTGAGGTGCTCCCGTGCTGATTGTTATTGAGGCTGACACATTTCCACCAATACGAACAGACTGTGGTCTGTGGACGAGGAAGTCAAGGATCCAGTTGCAGAGGGATGCGCAGAGACCCAGTTCTGCGAGTTTGGTAACCAGTTTGGAGGGGATGATTGTGTTAAATGCCGAGCTGTAATCAATGAATAACAGCCTGACATATGAGTTTTTGTTGTCCAAGTGGTCCAGTGCGGAGTGGAGGGCCAGCGAGATCGCATCCACCGTTGATCTGTTGTGGCGGTACGCGAACTGCAGTGGGTCCAGGTTTTTGTCGATGTAGGAGTTGATTTGCTCCATGATCAACCTCAATACCCTGTTCCTGCCTTTTCCCCATAACCCTTGACTCCGCTATCTTTAAGAGCTCTATCCGACTCTCTCTGGAAAGCATACAGAGAATTGGCCTCCACTACCTTCTGAGCCAGAGAATTCCACAGATTCACAACCCTCTTTGTGAAAAAGTTTTTCCTCATCACTGTTCTACATGGCTTACCCCTTAGTCATAAACTGTGGCCCCTGGTTCTGGACTCCCCCAACATCGGGAACATGCTTCCTGTGTCTAATGTATCCAAATCATTAATAATCTTATATGTTTCAACAAGATCTCCTCTCATCCTTCTAAATTCCAGAGTATACAAGCCCAACCGCTCAATTCTATCAACATATGACAGTCCCGCCATCCCCGAAATTAACCTCATGAACCTACGCTGCACTCCCTCAATAGCAAGAATGTCCTTCCTCAAATTTGGAGACCAAAACTGCACACAATACTCCAGGTGTGGTCTCACTAGGGCCCTGTACAACTGCAGAAGGACCTCTTTGCGCCTATACTCAACTCCTCTTGTTATGAAGGCCAACATGCCATTCGCTTTCTTCACTGCTTGCAGACTTGAGAGTTAACATTGGGTAAATGGCACCCATCAGATGGGCTGTTTAACACTGGAGATTGTACAATACAATACAATACAATACAATACAATACAATACAATACAATACAATACAATACAATACAATACAATACAATACAATACAATACAATACAATTTATTTGTGTCATTTGAACCTCATTGAGGTTCAAACAAAATTTGGTTTCTGCAGTCATACACACAAGAAAAGAACCAAGACACAACACAATTTACACAAACATCCATCACAGTGAATCTCCTCCTCACTGTGATGGAAGGCAAAGTCATATCTCTCCCCTGCACTCCTCATTCTCCTCCCGATGTCAGAGTCAAAGCCCCCGGCGGGCGATGGTAAGTGTCCCGCGGCCATTAAAGCCGCGCCGGGCGATACAAGGACGTGCTCCGGGTCTTGGTGTTGGAGCCCCCGGCGGGTGCTAACAAGTGCCCGCGGCCATTAAAGCCGCGCCGGGCGATGTAAGGCCCTGCTCCAGGTACTTTTCAATCCCGCAACTCGGGCGGGAAAAGTCGCCGTTGCGGAAGCCCCGAAAAGCGGTCTCCCAGCAGGGACCCGCGGGCTCCCGGTGTCACCATTCACCGGACATGCGGTTGGAGCCTCTGAATCTCCTGGGTCGAGCCGCAGCAGCGTGCCACCACAGCTCCTCCCACTCCGAACTCGGCCAGCTCCACGATGGTGGGTAAGTCCGCAGCTCCGTGACTGGAGCCCCAGGTCGTTCCGGTTGGAGGCCGCTCCACGGTGCTAGGCCCCAACGACAACGGAGACCCGACAGGGAAAAGGTCGGGTTCTCCGTGCAGGGGAAAGATTTTAAAAGTTTCCCCCACCCCCCGCCCCCCACACACATACCCAGTTAAAAAATAAATTTAAAAAAACACTTTAAACTACATTCAAACATTCAAACACGACAAAAAAAAACAAAAAAAAACGACAGATGGACTGTAGAGGCATGCAGCGCCGCCCAACCAGCTTACGGTTATTGGACTATTATGTGTCCTCTGGTTAACACACATTCTTGAAACAGCACAGTCCTGAATTATTTGCAAATTTATATACATCTATGGCGTATTATTTTTGCATTATTTTGTGCTCAGCTCAAAAAGCCGCTTAAACATTGCCTGATAATTTGTTCATTATAAGTGGCATCTGACAAGAAAAATACAACTTGATTATAAATATATCATCTGCGCATTTTAATTTTGCATCTGTTTGGCGAAACTGTCTCTGAGGACTGAACTAAAGGGTGCACCAGAGCACTGCTGCATAATTGAACTGGGGAAATGAGATTGTGGCTTTTACAACCACCAAGCAAGCAAGCAAGGGCTGAATGCTTGGACTGGGAAAAAAAATAATTTATTTATAACTCTGGCATTAGGCAAATAAAATTTAGTTCAGCCAATATGCGTAACTAATGAAAGTGTAAATCATTAGTGTATTTCAGACAGCTTGCCCTGCTGAGGGGGATGAAGACACCCATTTTTCCACTTCATCAGTTGGCTAGTTTCCATCATTTCAGCCCTTGAGTTACAGCATGATTTGCATGGTGTGTTTGTCTTTGGTAATCAAGCTACGTACTCTGACAAGGCTGCGACATTGGACATGGATGTTCCTCTAATTAAGGTGCTAATTGAATTAAATGGCTGCAGTAATGAGCAGATGAGCAGCATAAAAAAGTAGAGTCAGATAGCCCAATTAACAAAAGAGCCGAGCATAGTTATAACATTCAAAATACATGCAGCGCTGCACTCCAGTATTGTTAATTGTTCAGGGGATTTATGATAATTGGCTCAACAACAGGCCTGTTCTGCTGCTGCAGGCCAATCCACAAGCTGTGCTTAAATTGCTGCAAAGAAAAATGATATTGTATAGATGAGCTTCGTCTTAATGCCACCAATTGTTTAAAATAAAGATATTGTTTAAAGAAAATTATATTCATGAAAAAGCAGCTAATTTACACCTTGAATCTGTCAGCAGTAATCCATTGGCTCTTACTGTAGTTTCAATTAATTGATTGTAATTGAGTCGTATTAAATGTAAAAGACAGCTATAAATATTTATATGTCTCATGACACCACCATTACATTAATTAGAACCCACTTCAAAATATTGAAAGAAAATCCATATCAGTCATTAAGTATTTACATGCTAATTATGCGTGGCATATCAATTAAAGCATATTTCGCCACATTATGAAACTGCATCTTCCTCAGTGAGAATCATTGCTAACTTCTGACTGCCAGTTTTAATTAGCTATTACTAATTATCGCTACAGATTGTTTAGACCGCCTTGCAGTCTTGGTGGGCACCCTTAACCAATTAACACCAGCCTGCTAATTACATTCCATTAGATGAATTCTCTCCACTAGGAGGATTGTGAAGATAGAAATATTGTCACATTGCACGTGCTTCCTTGAGTGCAACAAAGATTGATTGATACGTTATTGTCATGTGCACTTGGTACAGTGAAATTCTTTGTTTTGCATGGAGTACATGTGTGCAAAGATTCACCACGTAAAGAATCCAAGCGCCTGAAGAAAGGTCTCAACCCGAAACGTCACCCATTCCCTCTCCAGAGATGCTGCCTGTCCCACTGAGTTACTCCACCTTTTCGTGTCTATCTTCATTTTAAACCAGCATCTGCAGTTCCTTCCTACACAAGAGTACAAGCTCATCCCATTCCTTCTCGCCAGAGATGTTGCCTGTCCCGCTGAGTTACTCCAGCATTTTCTGTCTATCTTCAGGTGCAAACCAGCAGCTGCAGTTCCTTCCTACATATTAAATATTCTATGAGAATATTTGGGGAGGGGGGGGAGTGGAAAGGGTTGCTAGGCAGAAGGTTGGACAAAGGCCAGAGATGAAGAATAAGTGTGAGGCAAATGGATTGAAGAGTTGCGAATTGTGAAGCCAGAGGAAGGAATATTACTGGAGGTGGAGGGGAGAAATAGGTCCAGAAATAGTTCAGGTGGGGCACAGGGGAGAAGGGTGGAGGGAGAAAAAAGGGACAGGAGGAGAAAGGAAAGGGGGGGGGGGGGTTATTAAGTTACATAAAATTGGAGAATACAATGTTCATACAGTTGGGCTGTAAACTACCCAAGATGAATATGAGGTGCTGTTCCTCCAGTTTGCATGTGGTCTCACTTGGCCAATGGTGGATGCCCCAGGACAGAAATATTCCTATGGGAGTGGGAAGGGTAGTTAAATTGATTAGAAACTGAGAGATCTTATAGGCATTTGCAGGCCGAGTACAAGAGTTTGGCAAAGTTTAACTTTAGTTTGGATTAGCATGTTGCAGGGAAACTGTTTAAGTATATACTGAGCAAAATGGTGCAGAAAGTAGGGACAGTCAGCATGGCTTTTCCAAGGCTGATAGATCATGCCTTACTAACTTGATTGAGTTTTTTGAGGAGGTGACACAAGTGACCGATGAGGGTAGGTCAGTAGATGTTGTCCGCATGGATTTTAATAAGGCATTTAATGGAATCCTCATATACGGAGCATATAGAAGATTAAGATGCATGGGATCCACGGTGACTTGGTAGTTTGGTTTCAGAACTAGCTCACCCATTGAAAACAGACGGTCGTAGTGGAAGGGAGTTACTATCGCTGGGGGTCTATATTCTGCAGGGATCCATGCTGGGACCTCTGTTATTTGTAGTACTGACACAAATGACTTGGATACAAATGTCTTCTGAAGAAGGGTCTCGACCCGAAACGTTGCCTTTTTCCTTCGCTCCATAGATAGAAACATAGAAACATAGAAAATAGGTGCAGGAGTAGGCCATTCGGCCCTTCGAGCCTGCACCGCCATTCAATATGATCATGGCTGATCATCCAACTCAGTATCCCGTACCTGCCTTCTTTCCATACCCCCTGATCCCCCTAGCCACAAGGGCCACATCTCACTCCCTCTTAAATATAGCCAATGAACTGGCCTCAACTACCCTCTGTGGCAGATGCTGCCTCACCCGCTGAGTTTCTCCAGCATTTTTGTCTACCTTGGATATCAATGTAGAAGGGTTAGTTATTAAGTTTTGCAGATGATACCAAAATTGGTGCTGTTGCAGACAGAGGAAGGCTGTCAAAGGTCAGAGGAGAAATGTGTAGGAAGGAAATGCAGATGTAGGAGAAAGGTCAGTGTTATGGGCGTAGAAATGGAAGATAAAGTTTTATCCAAGCAAATTTGAGTTGTTGCACTTTGGAAGGTTAAATGTAAGGGGAATGTATACAATTAATGGCAAGAACTTTAATAATAATAATAATAATAATAATAATATATTTTATTGTCATTGCACATAAGCGCAACGAGATTTGGTATGCAGCTTCCATCCGATGTCATAACATAAATAACTAATAAAATTCAGATTTAGATACCCCGAGAACATGGTTTGTAAAAAGAACAGTAAAATAGTCAGAACAGTTCAACAGACTAAAGTGCAGATGTGTCTGTGCGACGTGACCATCCGAGGGAGACAGTCCATGGGGGGGTGGGGGGCACTCAGCAGGGCCCGTTCAAAGCCGCTATAGCTCTGGGAATGAAGCTGTTCCTGAGTCTGGAGGTTCGGGCGTAGAAGGCCTTGTATCGTCTGCCGGAGGGAAGTAGTTCGAACAGTCCATTACAAGGGTGTGAGGAGTCTTTATGGATGCTGACGGCCTTCCTGAGTCACCGTGTGTAGTAGATGCCCTCCAAGGCTGGTAGCTGTGTCCCAATGATCCTCTGCGCTCTGTGGACGACGCGCTGAAGAGCTCTCCTCTCCGCCTCCGTGCAGCTGAGATACCACACAGAGATGCCATACGTTAATATACTCTCTGTGGTGCAGCGGTAGAATGTTGTCAGCAGCTGTTAATGGCAAGAACTTTAACAACATTGATGTACAATGAGATCTTGGGGTCCACTTCCATTATTACCAGAAAGTGGCAAATCTCTCATCCAGATCCACAGCTCCCTGTCAAGTAGCAACAAGAGGAGATAGAGATATAGTGAAGACATTTAATGTATTTGCCTTCATCGGTTGGGGCATTGAGTATAAGGATCAGGAAGTCTTGTTGCAGCTTTATAAAACTTTGGTTAGGCCGCATTTGGAGAATTGTGTGCAGTTCTGGTTGCCCAATTACAGGAAGGATGGGGAGGTTTTGGGGAGGTTGCCGAATGTTGGATAAAATTAGGAGAGACATCAATAGAATAGACAGTTAGAACCTTCCCCGATTTGGATGGGTAAAAGACTAGAGGGCATACATTTATGATCAGAGGAGGAAAACTTAAAGGAGATGTACAGGGCTAGCTTTTTTTACACAGAGGGTGGTGAGTGCCTGGATTGCCCTGCCATGGGTGCTGGTTGAAGAATATGTGATATTATTTTTAATTTACTTTTTAGATTGGCATGGGTGTGCAGAAAATGGAAGGAAATGGATCACCTTGCAGGCAGTGGAAATTGGTTTAATTTTGCATCCAGACAGAAGCGGGAAACAGGCCCTTCGGCCCAACTTGCCCACAGCGGCCAACATGTCCCAGCTACACGAGTCCCACCTGCCTATGTTTGTCCCATATCTCTCCAAACCTGTCCTATCCATGTACCTGTCTAACTGTTTCTTAAACGTTAGGATAGTCCCAGCCTCAACTACCTCCTCTGGCAGTTTGTTTCATACACCCATCACCCTTTGTGCGAAAAGGTTACCCCTCAGGTTCCTATTAAATCTTTCCCCTTCACCTTGAGCCTATGTCCTCTGGTGTTTGATTCCCCTACTCGGGGCAAGCGTCTCTGTGCGTCTATCTGAACTATTCCTCTCATGATTTTATACACCTCTATAAGATCACTCCACATCCTCCTGTGCGGCAAGGAATTGAGTCCCAGCCTGTTCTTACATATTACCCATTTCACACCACCTTCTTAAGCAGCCAGGCACCATTCCCCAAAATATGTTATGCTCACCAAGCTTCATAAAGATGAGTTCAGTTGTGAAAATCCTTGCTCCTGTACTTTCATTTCCAGAAACATCTTCACTTTGCACTAAAAGCACTTCATTATAAATATGTCAAAACATGAATAAATCTTTTTGCTGGCATCAAATCGCTCAGGAGAAGTGTTTGAATTAGATACCTGAATAATGGCTATAGATTGAGCATGCGGTCAGCAAAATATCACTGACACTTCAATGGTTCAATTGATCAATGTCACTTTATTGTCACATGTTTAGTTTAGTTTAGTTTAGCGATACAGTGCAGAAAAAGGCCCTTCAGCCCATCGAGTCTGCACCAACCAGCAATCCCCGCACATTAACACTATCCTACACACACTAGGGTCAATTTACACCTATGCCAAGCCAATTAACCTACAAACCTGTACATCTTTGGAGTGTGGGAGGAAATCGAAGATCTCTGAGAAAACCCACGCGGTCAAGGGGAGAACGTACAAACTTGGTGCAGACAGCGCCCGTAGTCAGCATTGAATCCTGGTCTCTGGTGCTGTAAGTGCTGTGAGGCAACACCTCTACTGCTGCATCACCATGCCATCCATGTACCTAAGTACATTGAAATTATTTTTCTGCATACAGTTCAGTGACAATTCTACTATACATTAGATAGACTATATATACTGTAAGCGTGTAAGATTGTAGACCACACAGAGTCGGTACAAAAGAGTCGCCACATTTTATGCGCCATCCTATACCCCTCGTCTGAATTTCTTATTAGAATTTTAGTCTTAACTTTGTCATAAAACCCTTTGTCCTGGTGAGGGCACTAGGTCGGAGTTGTAGGGGTCGGTCTGATGTGTTGATGTGCTCCACCGTTGCTCTGCCGCTTCATGCCGCATCCAAATGCTCAGCCACCTGGAGCGGCGTCCGATCTAATGAGGTTCAGATGCCTCCCATCGTGAACGTCACTTTCAACTTCCAGAGTTTGCCTTTTCATTCATCTGCTTTAAACTTTAGACTTTAAAGATCCAGTGGGGAAACAAGGCCTTCAGCCCAGCAAGTCCACACTGACCAGCGATCACCTCGTACACTCTCACTATCCTACACACTAGGGGCAATTTAACATTTTACTGAAGCCAATTAACCTACAAACCTGTACGTCTTTAGTGTGCGAAGAAACTGGAACACCCGGAGAATACCCATTGGGAAAACGTACAAACATGGGACAGTACCCATGGTCAAGATCTAACCTGGCTCACTGGTGCTGGTGTTTCCAATCAGAAAATAGAGATGAGACCAGAAAGGCATTAACAGAGTCCAGGTTGACAAAAGTGCTGGAGAAACACAGCGGGTGCAGCAGCATCAATGGAGTGAAGTAAATAGGCAACGTTTCGGGCCGAAACCCTTCTTCAGACTGATGGAGGGTGGGGGGGGCGGGGAGAAGAAAGGAAAAAGGAAGAGGAGGAGCCCGAGGGCTGAGGGAGCGCTGAGAAGGGGAGGATCCAACCTCACCTATTGCATCCGCTGCTCTAGATCGATCTACTGATCTACATCGGTGAGACCAAGCGTAGGCTTGGCGATCGTTTCGCCGAACACCTCCGCTCGGTCAGCATTAACCAACCTGACTTCCCGGTGGCTCAGCACTTCAACTCTCCCTCCCATTCCGAATCCGACCTCTCTGTCCTGGGTCTCCTCTATGGCCAGAGTGAGCACCACCGGAAATTGGTGGAGCAACACCTCATATACCGCTTGGGCAGTCTGCACCCTAGCAGCATAAACATTGAATTCTCCAATTTCCGGTAACCCTTGCTGTCTCCTCCCCTTCTCAGCTTTCCCTCAGCCCTTGGGCTCCTCCTCTTCCTTTTTCCTTTCTTGTCCCCCCCACCCCCCACCCCGCCCTCCGTCAGTCTGAAGAAGGGTTTCGGCCCGAAACGTTGCCTATTTACTTCGCTCCATAAATGCTGCTGCACCCGCTGAGTTTCTCCAGCATTTTTGTCTACCTTAGATTTTCCAACACCTGCAGTTCCTTCTTAAACAACAGAGTCCAGGTTGCTGTGTAGAGGGTAACATTAATTTATCTGCTGGGATCATGTCCAGGAAGATCAGCTGGTTTCAGAAGTACAGTGCAGAATCTAAGGGAGGAGCAGCTACACCAGTATACATTACAACACGTGGCATGGTGCTGCAGTGGTAGTTGCCGACTTATGGGCCTGTCCCACTTAGGCGACTTTTTAGGTGACTGCAGGAGGACTATGCAGTCACCACATGGTCACCACATGTTCGCGGGTGGTTGCCGGGGAGTCGCCTTCATGGTCGTGAGGAGTTCCCGCATTCTGGGAACTAGTCGTGGCCTCATTATGGACTAGAATGAAGCCGCCATGGGGGATAGCGAGAATTCTCGTGCCGTAGGTGGGTTGCCAGGAGGTCGAAAGTTCTCGGAGGTTCTCGTAGGTAGTAGCCGGTGCTGACCGGTGAATTTCATTGGCTAATTGGGAAAAAAAGGTAAGCAGTAGTTTACAGAACCAAGGATAGCCGACCGCTAATGTTAAATGTCTGCCGAGCTTCACAGCCGTGTATCTCTGGCTTCTTAAAAGTTGCCTCCACTCCTCCCCATCCCCCCGCCCCCCTTTCCCCACCTCTTTTAAAGGACTTTCCGTACACTGTGCTTTAGCCATCTTAATTACAGCGCCAACCTTCCTGTTCATCGCGGTGTGTGTCTGTTTCACCTTGGCTTTGCACCATGTGAAATACTGCTTATGTTTTTTTTCCCAATGAGGCAATGAAATTCATCGGTCACCACCGGCTACAACCTATGAGAACCCAGGAAAACGTTTGATCTCCTGGCAACCCACTAGGACCTCCTGGGAACCCACCTGCGGCAAAAGAATTCTCGCTACCCTCCATGCGGCTTCATTCTAGTCGCTGCTAATTTTTCAACATGTTGAAAAATTCACGGCGGCCATAATGAGGCCTCGACTAGTTCCCAACCATGCGCGACCATGAAGGTGACTCCCCGGCAACCACGTGCAAACATGTGGTGACCATGTGGTCACCTAAGTGGGACAAGCCCATAACCTAGCACAGCAAAGTTTAATGATTAGATTTGGATAACAATGGGGAAGAATCTGCCAGCCTAACCCAGCACAGTAAAGCTTAATGATTAGATTTGGATTACAAAAGATGGCCTTGTCGGTGTCACCCACATCATATTAAATCTTAGTGCAATTGCATTTTTTTAAAGTTTAAAATGAGGGAGGTTGAAAAAATTAGCCGACCTGCAAAGTTGGGGACTATGGGTGAGTGGTGGAATCTTTTGTTGGGGAATGGGTTGCTTTGGTGTATCAAAGTTTTGTTCAGATGATGTTATATTTTACAAGTTATTCACATTTTCAACTTTACAAAATCCAGTTTAAGAATCACTTAACCTTGCAGTGGCAGTTACAGCTATGATGTCACAATGGGATCTAATTTACATAAACTGCCCGGCAGCAGTGTTCCAACCCTCAATGACAACACATTGGGATCAGCAGGTTTCACCTCAAGGGGGGTAGGGAGGGTAGAGGCTTTATGGAGGGAGTGGAATTTTTTTTTTAATCCATTTTAATCAAATTCTTGGGGGTAAGTTTTATTTACAAAAAAGAATTCCAGAATTTTCTTTGTGTGGGGGTTGGATGGGGGGGGGGAGGTGAGCACCATTGCACCCCCCCCCCCCCCCCACGTGGGGACGATTGATTGGCCTCCAGTGTGGGGTCAATTGATTGTCTCCAGGGAGCGCAGTCTGAGGGTAGGCGATAGGAGAGGGAGAGAGAGGTGAGGGAGGGAGTGGAGGAGGGGAAGAGGAGAGGGGAGAGAAAAGGGATGGCCAATTGGAGGGAGTGTTGGGGGATGTGGGGAAATGAGCGCGCCTGCACAGTTGGGAGCTATGGGCGAGTGGCGGTATGTTGTGCAGGGGTAACAGGTGAGTGGTGGAAACGGGTTGCGTCGGGGGAACGGGTGAGTGGTGGAATATTGCGTTGGGGGAACGGGGCCCAACGGGTCCCACTTGGTCTAGTATGACAATAAAACACTCTTGACGAACTATATCATGAAGAGGAGTTTGATCATTTTAGTTCAGCAGCACAAAAAACATAAAGGCATGTTACTGAGAACAGAACAAAGTATGGAATATTGACAAAGCATTTGGGATAAATAGTTGAACCTGAAAATGTTAGAGAAAAGAAGAACATGTTTTTACACGCCTCCAGCAAATATGTTTAATATCTCTTCTTGGATGTGAAGACTGAATACAATTTCAATGTTTAAAATGAGAAGAAAACTGCAGACACAAGGAACTGCAGATGACGGTTTTTCCAAAAAGTATATACAAAGTGCTGGAATACCTCAATGGGTCAGGCAGCATGCCTGGAAGACATGTGGTGGTGATGTTTTAGGCCAGGGCCATTCTTCAGACTGATTCTTCAGACTTCAGGGAAAAGTAAGCTGGAAAAGAGGCAGGCACGGAACTCGCTATCAAAATATGGAGGGGACCGGGCGACAGGGGGGACACAATTTTTTGGCGGCCCCACGCGCATGTGCACACTCACACACACATGCACGAGGCTTCGGAGGCTCAATGCAGCGCTAAATGCAGCTCAACTCTGCCTGTCTCGCCGTGTTAACCTACAAGCCCTGACCGGACTGACGGGATACCAGCGCTGCTTCTCCGCGCTGGCCATATTTCCTGCAAGCCCAGGCAAGTTAACCTGGCGGGTTTAGCGCTGTTTCACTGCGCTGGCTGTGAGCCTGGGGGTACAGCTCCCGTCTGACTCCCAACCTCTCTGGCCACCCATGGGGGGTGGGGCACTCGGGTGGGGGGCGGAACAGCGCCTGAGACCCAGCCGGGATCGATCCTGGCTGCAGATGAGGCGCAAGTCTGTGCCACATCTCCCTCCTCCAATCACCGCGCTCTATCCTCAGTCCCACCCCTCACCCCTCACCCCCACTCCTCCCTCCTCCAATGATCGCGCTGAATCATCATGTCCCCAGCCCCCATTGCCTGCTGACCGACGTCTCTCTCGTCCAATCGGCGCCCTCGATCAGCAGTCCCACCCCCACAGTCTTGTGGAAAACGGAGATATGGAGGGAGATGGGGGGTGAGAAGGGGGGAGAGGGAGATGGAGGGAGATAGGGGGTGAGAAGGGGGGAGAGGGAGATGGAGGGAGATAGGGGGTGAGAAGGGGGGAGAGGGGGGGAGGGAGAGAAAGGGGGGAGAGAAGGGGGGGAGAGAAGGGGGGGAGACAGGGCCGGATTTAGAT
This sequence comes from Amblyraja radiata, assembly GCF_010909765.2. Lineage (NCBI taxonomy): Eukaryota > Metazoa > Chordata > Chondrichthyes > Rajiformes > Rajidae > Amblyraja > Amblyraja radiata. The sequence goes on from NC_045956.1 coordinate 164,990,263, forward strand.
GAAGAGAGGCCCTAGGCTGTTCCACGTGTGAGGTCCCCCCCCTCCCAATCCCCCACCCCCACGACTAGAGGACCATGACTACCCGACAGTGACAGTGTGACACTTTTAGATCCTACTGTATGTTGTCATTAAACAGTTGGTTTTAAAATACATATTGGATTCACCGCGGAGCGGGCGATGCCTTACTTGGATCGCCGTTTGAAGCTCTGGAGTGTTGGGCCTGCTGCTTCAACATCATGGAGCTGTGGTTTGCGGAGCTCCCAGCCTCGGGCCGCGCTGATTTCAACATTGTGGAGCCCTGGGATGCCTGTGCCGATGGCCGCCAGCGTGAATCTCCACCCAGCTCAGCCTGTGGACTTCGGGAGCCGCGGTCTCCGGTAGGAAGTGGCTGATTCGGAAGTCCCATAGTTGGGAAATATTTTTTAAAGAATTGTTCCATATTGACAATTATATTGCAAAACCTGAATCAAATCTGAATCAAATCTGCTTGAAAAAGGCTAACTTGTAACTAAACAAACAGGTTCACTTCTTAATAAACATACAACTCACAAAGCGGTTTGGTAGACCAATTCAAAACTTTACTAATTATCGGCCGATGGAAGTGGCAAGGAAAACAAACTCCAGCCAAGTGAGCAACACAGACACTTGGCTGTCCTCTCTCCACTTCCCTGAACACAGAATTACATGGTATTATATACTGTTGAGGCCGGAATATTATATACGGTTGATGTCACGCCGGCAGTTTAAAATAAAATGGTCTAAGGCCGGAAGATGGCCATGAGGGGGGGTCCAAGAGGAGGGGGTCCGTTGGAGACGGGAAAAGGGATCATCAATGGGGGCAAGAACTCCTTCCCATGGGAGAACGGTGTGAGGCGGAGGCGACGGAAGAAGAGCTCCAAATCGTTGAGGTGGGTATGGAGGGGAACAATGGTGAGGCCTCTGCTGCGGACAACCTGTTCGGTATCTGAGAGGGTGAGGTCAGGGGCCATGGTGAACACACGGCAGGGATGGGGGTTGGGTCCGGAGGAAGACAGGTGAGTGGACTGAGGCAGAGGCGATGTCTGATGGAGGGGTGGTGGGTGGTCAGGGGGTAGAGGGGTATGTGCACTGTAGTGTGGGTGGGGAAGAGCTGAGGTCACGTGGTTTGAGGGGAATGGGGAAGACCCAGTGGAACAGCAACTGAGGTTACCACAGTTGGGGGGACTAGCATTAGGACCCAGCGCAGTCAAACCCAGGGGAGCTCCTCTAGTATCTTTGGGACGACAGGTGGCACAATGGGCTAAGTGTTCGACTGGCAATCGGAAGGTAGCCGGTTCGAATCCCGCTTGGAGTGCATACTGTCGTTGTGTCCTTGGGCAAGACACTGTGTGTGAATGTGTGTGAGTGATTGGTGGTGGTCGGAGGGGCCGTAGGCGCAGATTGGCAGCCACGCTTCCGTCAGTCTGCCCCAGGGCAGCTGTGGCCACAGAAGTAGCTTACCACCACCGATTGTGACTGAGGAGTGAATGAATAATGTGATGTAAAGCGCCTTGAGTATTAGAAAGGCGCTATATAAATCCCATCCATTATTCATTCATATTATCTTTGGTGGAAACTTCAGGCCCGGTGCTGTCCAGGCTGCAGGTAAGGCGATGGCTGCGGGCTGCTGGAGGGCGGTGGAATGGCGAGGGTTGGCGGGCAAAGCGTGGGAGGTCCCAGTGGGTGAATGGTCGGTGGGGCGGTGAGGTGCGGCGGGTCCGGTGGGGCAGCGAGGTGGGTAGGCCCCAGTGCGGCAGCGAGGTTCGGCGGGGGAAAAGGGTTAAATAAACGACATACCTTTTGCTTTGTCCTGCACTTCCAATATTCCAAGAATCTGTGGAGCAAATTCCTCTCCACAACGAATATGTACCTCACCTGCATTTTAATCCCCCCCCCCCCCACCAAAGCCTCTGGAATCACAAGCACAGCGCCACTGATGGTTGGTTTTGTAACAACGCCACTATCTCAAAAGTTTTAGACACCTTGGTGGAGCAAGCAGAGGCCCCCTAGATCTCGAGACCCTACGCTTAAACTTGTCTAGCTTATACATAAATCCAGCCCTGGGTGGAGAGAATGGGGGGGAGAGAAGTGGGGGGAGAGAAGGGGGGGAGAGAAGGGGGGGAGAGAAGGGGGGGAGAGAGAGGGGGGGAGAGAAGGGGCTAGAGGGAGAGAGAGGGGGAGAGAGGGGGAGAGAGAGGAAGAGAGAGGGGGGAGAGGGGAAGAGAGGAGGAGAGAGAGGGGGGGAGAGAGGTGGGGAGAGAGGAGAGAGGTGGGGAGAGAGGAGAGAGGGGGGGAGAGAGGAGAGAGGTGGGGAGAGAGGAGAGAGGGGGGGAGAGAGGAGAGAGGGGGGGAGAGAGAGGGGAGAGTGGGGTGGGAAGTTGAAAGCTGTGTTAAAAAAAAGGGCAAATAACCGTGAACTTTTAAAATTGTAAAGGAATTATTGGTTCAAAATAAATTATTTTCAATAAACAGAGAATTTTTTTAAAAGCAGTCAAAAGCTGAAAAAATCTGCGGAGCAAATAACCACGAAATTTTAAAATGGCAAAGAAGTTATCACCTGAAAAAAAGGCACTCGTAGGAGGGGAAGGGGGGAGGGAGAGAGATCTCGGCAGCTCTCGGGTGCTCTCGGGAAGCCCGAGCCGTGGCACGAGCGTGCTTTGACCAAAGCTCTCGGCAGCTCTCGGGTGCTCTTCGGCAGCTCTTGCTCGCTCTCAGGAAACCCAAGCCGATGCGCAAGTGTGGAAAACAGTGTGCAGCGGGCCGCTCCTCTCGGCAGCACTCAGGTGCTCTCGGGAAAACCGAGCCGAGGCTTTTTTTCAAGTTCTTACCTTCCCGGAGAAGTGATCAATTTTTGGATCACATTCTCCGGGCTCTGTGGCCTACCATCGCTGGAGCTGGGAGCCACCTTGGACTGTCGTGAGCCCCACCGCGGGGCGCGGACTTAACATCAGAGCGGATCCCTTGCCTGGGATCGCTCCCACCGCAGCCTGTGGACTTACCAACAAGGGATCGCAGTCCCGGGAGAGGCTGAGTCGGGCGCTCCAATGCCGCAGAAGGTGCGTCTAGGCCCGACGCGAGGTTCGATCACCTGGCACGGGGGAGCTGACATCCTCCCAATGCGGGAGCTGATCGCCTCGACGCGGTGGGCCCGAACGCCGCCGGCTACGGGAGTTAAGACCATCCCGTCAACGAAGGGCTCGAGGCCCCCGACCGAGGAAGAACAAAAGGAAGAGACTTGAACTTTACTTCGCCTTCCATCACAGTGAGGAATGTGGAGGAGTCACTGTGGTGGATGTTCATGTTAAAATTTGTTTTTGAGTGATCTGTTGCTTTTAATTGTATGACTGACCTGGCCAGTGAAATTAATCGTATGTTGCCAAACATACTTGGCGAATAAAATCTGATTCTGATTCTGATTCTGATAACTATCATTCATAAGAGAGATCTTTATTTATGATACATATGCTGTCAACATTAACTTATTATTTTATAAAATGTAATGCCTTTTTTCCAAGTATTATTTTCAGAATAAATTCACACTAAAAATGAGATCATTTATTTTATATTTATATCTTTAAATCACTAAGGAATATAATGTTACTTTTATTGTGCTTTACATACTATAATATACCATGACTATTTCTCAATGATTTTTTTTCTATAATTAAATACTAATAAATGTATCCACAGGAAGAGCATTTTTTATTCTCCATTAGAAATGAAGGAATACAAATGGTACAAATGGGAATGATGAAAAGAAAATGCTGGAAATACAAGGCAAGTCGATCTATATCTGAATAAGAGATAAGGTTAAAGTTTTGACCATAATTCTTCTTCAGAAGAAGTTTCACTTCAAGGCTGTGAGATTTGGCAATAGAAGCTGTAATGTTGGGCTTTGCCTTTATTTTTAGTTGTGTTCAAGTTTGCAATTGTCCCAGTTATCTGCCATTGTGGAGCTTACTTTATAGCTTGAACAGTAATGTGGATAAGAAGAGTCTCGACCCGAAACATCACCCATTCCTTCTCTCCAGAGATGCTGCCTGTCCCGCTCAGTTACTCCAGCTTTTTGTGTCTATCATCGGTTTAAACCAGAATCTGCAGTTCCTTCTTATACAGTAATGTAGGTATTATGTGTACAATGTTTGTAGGATGTTCTGGGATATATAATCTTAGTACAATGTTATGGGATATATACTTAAAGTCTGAGAGGCAATATTTGAGGTTTTCTGATGTGCAAAGGGAATGAAAAGTATTTAAAACTATTATTCTTTCAATTTGTTTGTAAATACAATTCTGATGGTGAATTCTTTAGGTCTACTTTTATAAATGACAGAGAATATTTATCTATGCCTGGGGTTTGGTAGGTGTTAAGTGTGATGGTGGTAGTGATGATAACTTTAGACTTTAGAGATACAGTGTGGAAACAGGCCCTTCAACCCACTGAGTCTGCACCGACCAGCGATCACCCCGTGCACGAGCACTATTCAACGCACTCGGGACAATTTACAATTTACAGAAGCCAATTAGCCTACAAACCTGTATGTCTTTGGAGTGTGGGAGGAAACCGCAGCAGCCAGAGAAAACCCAGGTGGTCACAGGGAGAACATTCAACCTCCGTATGGACAGCACCCGTAGTCAGGATCGACAATCAGACAAAAGAAATGACACAGAGCTAATGAAAGAAATATTAGGACTGAAGACTAATGGTTTGTCCAGGAGTTAATTGTATCATGTCTGTGTAGGTGAGATCCATTGATGGCCTGAGCCCAAACGCTGCAAATTAAACATGATCCTTAAATAAAGATGCAATACTTTAATTTATGAATGAACACTGGTTCCTATCAGGAGCAGTAATCAAAGGCTCTGTTGGCTAAGGTTTCTTTCATGACAGTAGGAAATCCCAAAGTGGTTTAATGCCAATGAAGTAGTACTCAAATATAGTCACTATAAGTGTCACAACTTAATTAGCATTGGCGGATAGAAAACACACACAAACACGTAGTCAAAACTATACACCAGCAGTAAACATCATCACTACCACTTTCACACCTAACACCCATCAGACCCCAGCCTTAGATAAAGATTCTGTGCCATTTATAAAAGTAGACCTAAAAGGTTGAACAATCAGAATTGCAATGAAAATCAAAATGAAAGAATACAAATTTTAAATACTTTTCATTACCTTGGTACTATCGATGATTTTAACAACAATTTTATCTAAATGGTAAAATCATTCCCCCAGAAATGAGGGGGAGAGCTGTCTTAAAAGAGTTACGGAGCCCAACAGTGAGAGGGAGCTGTATTAATATTCGGAAAGCTACTGTCATTAACCTAGGGCGCTTCAATGATTGTGTGATTTCAACTGTGTGTGTTAATTCACCTCTGTCACACTGACAGGCTCAGTAATTCCTCAAAGCCAGTTTCCCCAAAGATATCATCAGCCTTCACAATTTAAGCAAAAAAATCTCAAAGTGTAATAGTTTTTAAGATGAAAATTAAGAAAAAGTTAAATGTGGTGTTGCAATTAATCGTGACATCAGTATTAATTTGTATAGGATCTTGTGGTGTTGTCCTTTTTGTGAAAGCTTAAAGTGATCTGATGTGAATTTGTGTGTTGGAATCTCTTCTTTCTCCGTATTGATTTTGGCCTTATCCACATTGCTGTGTTAGATGGTGATAAAATCCGTGCCCCTACATGTATAGTATACGGGTCGATATACACAGTGGACCCCATAATTCAGGAAGTAAAAGGATTTCTAACTCTAAATGCTGAAAATCTAATGTAAGAACTGTAGCTTTGTGTTTGAGCTTGTTGGGGATTTTGATAGCATCCACATGGAGTAACTGCCAAGAGGGTCAGTAACCAGAGAACAGAGTGTTTGTGTGTGTGTTCTGTCCACTAATGTTAAAATAATTGGCCAAAGACCCAAGGGGATGATTAGGAGCACCCTATTTACACATTGAATGGTAATGTGATTCCATTGCTTCGAAATAGATACAATATTACTTTCGAAATGGAATTCGATATATGTGAAAAGAAGACATTTGCCATGCTATGGGTGGAAGTTTAGAGGAATGGGAAGAAACTGGAGAGCAATTTCAAACAGTCCACTCAGACTTAATGGCTCAAAAGTCTTCACTCTATGTTGTATCATTCTATAATATCCACCAAGAATGTTTGCAATGGTGCAGGAAATGACTTGGTATGATACCATTGTAGTCACTAGTAATCCAAAGGCCCAGAATGAATGATCCGATGACAAAGGCCAGAGTGGAATGTGAATTCAATATGGAAATTTAAATGCTGGTGGAAGAAACAGTAACTATGGAATCATTGGATAATCTAAACTCATCAAACCCAAGATTCAAATATTTAAAGATTTAAAGATGCAAACATCTGCCCATACCATGCCTGGCCTATATATGATTCCTGATCCTTAATAATCAACACAAAGTGCTGGAGTAACTCAGCGGGTCTGGCAGAAATTCTGGAGAAAAAGGATGGGTGACGTTTCAGGTCAGGATCCTACTTCAGACATTATCCATCCTTATACATCACCCATCCCCTTTCTCCAGAGCTGCTGCCTGACCTGCTGAATTACTCCAGCATTTTGGGTCTATCTTTGGTATAAACCAGCATGTGCAGTTCTTTATTTCGACATTTGGTCTGATCACAATAATATGGCTGCCTCTTATCGGCACTCTAAAATAGTCCAGTAATTCTTTCAGGTTAAAACTGTTACAGAAAATCGTCAATGAGCAGAAAAGCATCAACCTAAACCCCAGATTCAATAACGACAAAGGAAAACCCAACATTATTGATCCAGAAACATCCTCATTGAGAATGACGAGATTCTCATTGTACCTGCACCTCAATGTACTTGTGCAAATGACAATAAATTTGACATGACTTCCTGCAGTGGAACAAGACTGTAAAGATTGCTAAGTTTAGTCTAGTTTAGAGATACAACATGGAAACCGGGCCTTTGACCCACCGAGTCCACGCCGACCAGCGATCCCCGCACATTAACACTATCCTACACACACTAGGGACAATTTACATTTTTACCAAGTCAATTAGCCTACAAACTTGTATGTCTTTGGCATGTGGGAGGAATCTTGAGCACCCGGAGAAAACCCACGCGGTCACAGGGAGAACATACATACTTCATACAGACAGCACCCGTAGTCAGAATCGAACTGGGGTCTTTGGCGCTGTAATGCAGCAACTCTACCGCTGCGCCACCGAGCCGCTCAAGGAAAAATAATACATAATAACTATATTAAAATGATGAAAGGTCAAAACATGATGGTCAATTAAGTCAACAAAATAAATGCAAAGAAAGTGCTGATACAGAATGATGTTGAAAACATGCAAAATGCGAAGGTCGGGGAACTAATTTAGACTGTGGTACTGTGATCGGCTTGTACTCGCTAGAATTTAGAAAATTGAGGGGGATCTTATAGAAACTTACAAAATTCTTAAGGGGTTTGACAGGCTAGATGCAGGAAGATTGTTCCCGATGTTGGGGAAGTCCAGAACAAGGGGTCACAGTTTAAGGATAAGGGGGAAATCTTTTAGGACCGAGATGAGAAAAACATTTTTCACACAGAGAGTGGTGAATCTCTGGAATTCTCAGCCACAGAAGGTAGTTGAGGCCAGTTCATTGGATATATTTAAGAGGGAGTTAGATGTGGCCCTTGTGGCTAAAGGGATCAGGGGGTATGGAGAGAAGGCAGGTACAGGATACTGTTGGATGATCAGCCATGATCATATTGAATGGCGGTGCAGACTTGAAGGGCCGAATGGCCTACTCCTGCACATATTTTCTATGTTTATATGTTTCTATGTTATGTTGGAAGTAGACAGATAGGCAGAGGCAGGACAAGTACATTAAAGGACACAAAGTGCTGGAGTAACTCAGCTGGTCAGTCAGCATTTCTGGAGGACATCGATAGATCACGTTTCGGGTCAGGACCCTTCTTCTGACTGATTGTGGTGGCGGTGTGGGGGGAGGAGGAGTAAAGCTGGAAGTGGGGAGGGGCAGGGCAAAGTCTGGCAAGTAATAGGTGGATACAGATGAGGGATTTTTTTTGATAGGTAGATGGCTGAACAAAGGTTAGATGTATAAAGATAGTAGGCGTGAGACAAAATGATTGAAGATTTGCGGATTGTTAAGCTGGAGGATAGAATGTATGAGGAAGGGAAGGAAAGATGGCAAAAGCAATGGGATGAAGAGCGGAAAGGACGGTGGTTCTACAGAGTCCAGAGGAAAGTGGGAGAAATGAGATGTGCAGGAAAAAACAGAAAAGAGGAGACAGTAATCTCAAGAATTAGATTTGGACACACTGGTCTGAACAGTACACTTTTTATAATAGGCAAGCATAATACAGGTAGATGTGAATACTGTAGGCAAGAAGAGACAATAGAGCATGTCATTGTACATTGTGAGAGGTATGAGGAGGAGAGAGAACGGATGAGTGAGCAGTTCAGAAAAGAAAGAATACAATTTGATTTGGTAGATATTTTGCAAGGAAGTTCATATAAGTGCTATCAAATCCTGTTGCATTTTCTTAGGGTAACCAATTTGTTCGGAAGGATATAGGTTATTAGTATATGTAATGGTGTTGTTTGATCCACACTCCATACCAGTTGGTGGCGGTAATGCACCAAAAAAGTTGTTTGCCAACCGCCAAAAAACACCACATAGAAGAAGAAGAAGTATGAGGAAGGGGAGAGGGAGGGATGAAATAGGCACGAGTTTACGTGGGGCACAGGGAAGAGAGGGGTGGGAGAAAGGCCAGGTGGAAGTGTGGGGCAGGGAGGGTTGGTTAGTTACATTAAAATGGAGAATTCAATGTTCATATCGTTGTGCTCTAAGCTACCCAAGCGGAGTATAAGGTGCCTCCAGTGTGCGTGTGGCCTCACTCTGGCAATGGAGGAAGCCCAGGATGGGAAAAAAATCAGTCTGGAAATGGGAAAAGAAGTTAACATTATTAACAACCAGGAGGTCCAGCAGGTTGATCCACCTGGATCCAGCGATGCTGCCTTACCCGCTGAGTTACTCCAGCACTTTATGTCTTTTTTTGTACACCAGCATCTGCACTTCCAAATAAATTAAACTTGCCAAAATCATGCTGAGAAAGTATGCAACTTGAAACATCCAAAGTAGGACAGGAAACTGATGAACAGATAGACAGAACAATGGAAGGGTTGAAATATCCCAAGAATCATATTGCTGGGACAAGTGACACTTGTGACAGAAGTCTCAACAATTAGTCTGAAGGCCACTGACCAAATAATTCAGTCTGTAAGAGAAAAACAAGAAATGGCTCATTCTGGAATGGGAGAGATAGTTCAGTATAGTGTATTCTCACATGTACTGAGGTACAGTGAAAAGCTTTCTTGTTGCGTACTATCCAGTCAATGGAAAGACTGTACATGATTACAATCAAGCTGCCCAAAGTGTACAGAGACGGGATAAAGGGAATAAAGTGCAAAATAAAGTCCACAAAAGTCTGATTAAAGATCATCTGTTGAGTTATTACTCTTTATTATCATATAGGCAGTTCTGTGAGCATAGAAACATAGAAACATAGAAAATAGGTGCAGGAGTAAGCCATTCGGCCCTTCGAGCCTGCACCGCCATTCAATATGATCATGGCTGATCATCCAACTCAGTATCCTGTACCTGCCTTATCTCCATACCCCCTGATCCCTTTAGCCACAAGGGCCACATCTAACTCCCTCTTAAATATAGCCAATGAACTGGCCTCAACTACCTTCTGTGGCAGAGAATTTTGTAAGTTTCTATAAGATCCCCCCTCAATCTTCTAAATTCTAGCGAGTACAAGCCGAGTCTATCCAGTCTTTCTTCATATGAAAGTCCTGACATCCCAGGAATCAGTCTGGTGAACCTTCTCTGTACTCCCTCTACGGCAAGAATGTCTTTCCTCAGATTAGGAGACCAAAACTGTATGCAATACTCCAGGTGTGGTCTCACCAAGACCCTGTACAACTGCAGTAGAACCTCCCTACTCCTATACTCAAATCCTTTTGCTATGAATGCTAACATACCATTGGCTTTCTTCACTGCCTGCTGCACCTGCATGCATACTTTCAATGACTGGTGTACCATGATACCCAGGTCTCGTTGCATCTCCCCTTTTCCTAATCTCCTTAGTTCATTATTTTGCTCATTGTGCTCCAAACAACACCATTAAACATCCTACTTTGTCAACTGTCCTCCTACTAGTTCTCACAGATGGGCTAGTATAGGAAACAGTGAGAGAACTTAGTAACATGGTGCCAGAAAAGTCACCTCTCCACCAATGTCACCTCAATGGCGCCTGTAATGGCTGCCTCGCCAACAGTCTGTCTCGTCCCGTTCCTTCTTTGTTGTTTTTTAATATGTGTTAAATGTATGTTTTAGTGTTCTTTAGCTTGTTTTATGTGTGTGTGGGGATGAGGGGGGAGGGAAGGGGGGAGGGGGGGGGTTGGGGGAAACTTTTTTTAATCTCTTACCTCGACGGAGATGGGATTTTTTTCCGTATCGTATCTCCGTCTGCGCTGCACTCTAACATCGTGGAGTTGGCGACCTTTGTTGGAGTCCGACTTCGGGAGCTCCAACGGCCAGAGCCTGCAGAACCTAACATCGTGGATACACAAAAAAGCTGGAGAAACTCAGCGGTTGCAGCAGCATCTATGGAGCGAAGGAAATAGGCAACGTTTTGGGCCGAAACCCTTCTTCAGACTCGTGGAGCTGATTAGAGACTGACTTTGACTGCCCTGATGCAGGAGCATCGACCGGCCCGACGCAGGAGCTTTGATTGCTCCGACGCGGGAGGTTCGAACACCCCGACAGAGGGGCTTGGATCACCGGCTATGGGAACTTCGATCGCCCCGACTGCTTATGGATCGACTGCCCGGACCGCAGGAGAATAAAGAGTAAGAAGATTAGAGTTTATTGCCTTTCATTACAGTGAGGAATGTTGGGAATCCGCTGTGGTAGATGTTTATGTTAACTTTTATGTACTGTAGTTGTGTGTATTGTTGCTTTTTAAGAATAAGGGCTAAGCAATTTAGAACGGAGATGAGGAAACACTTTTTCACACAGGGAGTTGTGAGCCTGTGGAATTCTCTGCCTTAGAGGTCAGTGGATGCCAGTTCTGTGGAAACTTTCAAGAGAGAGCTAGATAGAGCTCTTGAAGATAGCGGAGTCAGGGGATATGGGAAGAAGGCAGGAGCGGGGTACTGATTGTGGATGATCAGCCATGATCACATTGAATGGCCATGCTGACTTGAAGGGCCGTATGGCCTACTCCTGCACCTATTGTCTATTGTTTTTAGTATGGCTGTATGGTAAATAGAATATCACTGTGCCTTAATTGGTACACGTGATAATAAAAGACCTTTGAACGTTTGAACCTTTGAATACCTCACTGTTTCCTATACTAGCCCATCTGTGAGAACTAGTAGGAGGACAGTTAACTTCAATGGTCGAGTACGCACCCCAATCAGCATCAATGGTTCTGAAGTGGAAATGGTTGAGAGCTTCCAGTTCCTTGGTATTAATATTACCCACAGTCAGTCTGGACCAACCACATTGACATGACAGCCAAGTAGGCCTCATACCTTCTAGGAGTTCATAAATTCTAGGAGCAGAATTAGGCCTTTCAGCCCATCAAGTCTACTCCACCATTCAACCATGGCTGATCTATCTTTCCCTCTCAACCCCGTTCTCCTGCCTTCACCCATAACCCCCGAGTCTTCAATGACTTCTACAAACTTCTGCAGATGCGCCATTGAAAGCATACTGTCAGGTTGCATCACAGCTTGGTTTGGGAGCAACTCTGCTCAAGACTGCAAGAAATTGCAGAGATTTGTAGATATTTCTCAGAGTATCTTTCCTTGGCAGATCTGATTCCTCTTCTCAGCTTGTACTTTGACTGCCTGTAGAGGTCTGCATCCCAACTCCTGTAGGCTTCCTCTTAAGACTGTCGGAGCTGTCTGAGTCACATAGAAACATAGAAACATCTGCAGTAAACCAGGGCTTTTCGTTGTTGAACCAGGTCCGGGTCCTAGTTGGAATGCAACTGTCCTCACAAAAGCTGACATATGATGAAACAGTGTCCGTCTACTCATCGAGGCTTGTGGTTGCTCCCCTGAACACATTCCAATCCGTGCAGTCAAAGCAGGATTGTAGGTTCTCAATGCCCTCGCTTGTCCACATTTTTGTTGTTCTGATCACAGGCTTAGCAGATTTTAGTTTCTGCCTGGATGTGGGAATAAGGTGAACTAGACAATGATCAGAGACCCAGACCCGCCCAGGGAACAGAGCAATATGCGTTCTTGATTGACATATAATAGTGGTCAAGTGTTCTCTCCCCTCAGGTGGGACAGGTGACCTGAAGTCTGTATTTTGGAAGGTCACAGCTGAGGTTAGCTTTGTTGAAGTCCCCCAAAACAATGACCATCGAGTCTGGGAAGTCACTCTCTACCCTCATTACCTGGTCAGCGAGTTGCGTTTGCGCCTCACGTAAGCAGGCATGGGGGGGGGGGGGGGGGGGGGGGATGTAAACTCCAGCGAGAATAAAGGTGTTAAATTCCCTCGGAGAGTAGAAGGGTTTGCAGTGTATAAAGAAGGATTCTAGGTTGGGAGAGCAGAAATTTGACATTACAGTGATGTCACTGTACCAGTCCTGGTTGGTATATTGTACCTCATTACATGTGACAGTAATGAACCTGTAGGAGCCATTGAGCTTAAATCAGTATTATTCTCATGTCTGAGATTGCTGAAAGTATTTATGAAGAAGATCCTGAAAAACTAAAGGAAAAGGTTGAAAGCAAGATGCAAGTTTTTAAGGCATTGTATTGTGGGCCTTGATCTTCTCAAGGCAGAAAACGCGACTATTTCTTTCTGTCAAAGACAAAGATACAAAGAAGAGATATTGACGTTAGAAGCTGGAGTACATGGTGTCAAAAGAGACAGTCAATTGTATAAGCTTGATCCGATATTGGAAGAAGGACTTCTGAGAGGAGGTGGTCGCCTGAATAGACTAGCTATGCCTGAAGAGGCTAAGCATACTATTATTCTCTCAAAGGACTTTCACATTTCAACATTACTGTTACGACATATCCATGAACAGATCGGACATGGAGGAAGAAATTACATGCTGTTGAAACTTTGGGTGGAACAGCGATTAAGAACGGAAAGTTATGAGTTATTTCTTTGTTTTGTGCTACTTCAATAAAAAGGCAATTAATCAAGAAATGACATCGGGAAGATTCATCTTTGCTGTCTTATGTGTGTCATGAGTTTGTCAGGCTATACCTTAAAATCATCTCCGATAATTAATGGCTATCGAAGTTGGACTTTGAGAACATTGTAAAAACTGCCATTATAGAACCTAAACCTAAACATATAAGCTAGCCCTATTTGCCCATGTAAGACTAATGCCCCTGTCCCACTTAGGAAACCTGAACGGAAACCTCTGGAGACTTTGCGCCCCACCCAAGGTTTCCGTGCGGTTCCCGGAGGTTTTTGTCGGCCTCCATAATGGTGGAAAGTGGTTTCCGCTTCTTCTATATTCCGCCGATTATTTCAAAAAATTAAAAACCGGCCGCGACTAAAAATAGGTTGCCGTTTTAAACACCGGTAATTTTTTAGTCGAAGCCGGTTGCGATGCTAGTTGAAGGTGGTTGCCGGAGGTTGCAGGTAGTGGAAGGTAAGACCTTTTTTTCACCCAGTTTTATTCCACCAGGGAGGTGTTACCTTCCACTACCTACAACCTCCGGCAACCACCTTCAACTAGCATCGCAACCAGTTTCGACTAAAAAATTACCGATTTTTAAAACGGCAACCTATTTTTAGTCGCGGCCGGTTTTGAATTTTTTTAAATAATCGCCGGAACATAGAATTGATTGATTATACCTTTAATAATCCTTTACAGGAAATTACAGTGCCACGACAGCTTCAAGACAGACATAACACCACACATTTCCTCAAATAGCTTCCATACTTAACAAGTTAAAATACAAGTTAAAATACAAGTTAAAATACAATTAATTTAAAAAAGTGCAGTTATTTATGCGCATTATATAACCTTATAGCAGCTGGTAAACAGGACTTCCTATGTCTCTCAGTTTTGCACATTGGTGCAATCAGTCTCTGACTGAAGATGCTGCTCTTGATCACCTTCAGGGCATGGAGTGGGTGAGTGGGGTTGGTCATTATTGAACCCAGTTTGTTCAGAGTTCTGGCCTCTGCCACCTGCTGGACCATTCGTTGCCCAGCCCCGACCACTGAGCCGGCCTTCCTGATCAGCTTGTCCAGTCTGTTTTTGTCCGCTATGCGGGCGCCATCTCCCCAACAGGCCACAGCAAAAAACAGAGCACTGGCCACCACTGAATGGTAGACACTGCACAGTAGGGGTTGGCAGATGTTAAATGACCTCAGCCTCCTTAAAAAATACAGTCGGCTTTGTCCCTTCCTGTACACCGCCTCCATATGACACTTCCAGTCCAGCTCACTGTCAAGCTGCACCCCAAGGTACCTGTGGTTAGCGACCACCTCCACCTCAGTGCCCTTAATGGTGATTGGTGTTGCTTGAGTCCTCCTCCTCCCCCTCCTGAAGTCCACAACTATCTCCTTGTTTTTTTTGGTGTTAAGATGGAGGTTATTGTGTGCACTCCACTCCACAAAGTTACTTATTATGTCTCTATACTCCTCCTCATTGCCCCCTTTAATGAGGCCGACAACAGCTGTGTCATCCGAAAACTTCTGCAAAAAGCAGCTGTTGGTGTTATATTGGAGATCCGCTGTGTAGATGGTAAACAGGAACGGAGCCAGCACAGCATAGAAGAAGCAGAAACCACTTTCGACCATTAGGGAGACTGACAAAAACCTCCGGGAACCGCATGGAAACCTTGGGTATGGTGCAAAGTCTCCAGAGGTTTCCGTTCAGGTTTCCTAATTGGGACAGGGGCATTATATCCCTTTAAACATTCCTATACCTGTATCTGTCCAAATGCCACGCACTATAAATTCCCTTCTCATTCCCACAATTACCTTTCTGTCCTAGGCCTCCTCCATTGTCAGAGTGAGGCCAAATGCAAATTGGAGAAAGAGCATCTAATTTTTCGCTTGGACAGCTTCCAATCCAGTGGTATGAACATTGATTTCGCTAACGTCAAGTAACCCTTGCAACCCACTTCCTCCATCCCTCCCCACCATAGTCATACCATTGTCAAAGTCATCTTGTAGAGTCTCATTGTCTGTACTAATTTTCACCTAGCACACAGCTAACAATGGACAATAGACAATAGGTGCAGGAGTAGGCCATTCGGCCCTTCGAGCCAGCACCGCCAATCAATATGATCATGGCTGATCATCCCAAATCAGTACACCGTTCCTGCCTTTTCCCCATATCCCCTGACTCTGCTATCTTTAAGAGCCCTATCTAGCTCCCTCTTGAAAGTATCCAGAGAACCAGCCTCCACCGCCCTCTGAGGCAGAGAATTCCACAGACTCACAACTCTCTGTATGAAAAAGTGTTTGCTCATCTCCGTTCTAAATGGCTTACCCCTTGTTCTTAAACTGTGGCTCCTGGTTCT
The DNA here is from genome assembly GCF_010909765.2 of Amblyraja radiata. NCBI lineage: Eukaryota > Metazoa > Chordata > Chondrichthyes > Rajiformes > Rajidae > Amblyraja > Amblyraja radiata. The sequence goes on from NC_045956.1 coordinate 165,005,897, forward strand.
GGACTCGACCAACATCGGAAACATGTTTCCTGCCTCTTGCGTCCAAACCTTTTATAATCTTATATGTTTCAACAAGATATCCTCTCATCCTTCTAAACTCCAGAGTATGCAAGCCCAGCCGCTCCATTCTCTCAGCATGTGACAGTCCCGCCATCCCGGAAATTAACCTTCTAAACCTACGCCACACTCCCTCAATAGCAAGAATGTCCTTCCTCAAATTAGGGGACCAAAACTGCGCACAATACTCCAGGTGGCCTCACAAGGGCCCTGTACAACTGCAGAAGGACCTCTTTGCTCCTATACTTAACTCCTCTTGTTATGAAGGCCAACAAGCCATTCGCTTTCTTCACTGCCTGATGTACCTGCATGCTTACTTTAATTGACTGATGAACAAGGACCCCCAGATCCTGTTGTACTTCCCCTTTTCCCAACTTGACAGCATTTAGATAATAATCTGCCTTCCTGTTTTTGCTACCAAAGTGGATAACCTCACATTTATCCACATTAAACTGCACCTGCCACTCACCCAACCTGTCCAAGTCACCCTGCATTCTCATAGCATCCTCCTCATAGTTCACACTGCCATCCAGCTTTGTGTCATCTGCAAATTTGCTAATGTTACTTTGAATCTCTTCATCTAAGTCATTGATGTATATTGTAAATAACTGCGGTCCCAGCACCGAGCCTTGCGGTACCCCACTAGTCACTGCCTGTCATTCTGAAAGGGACCCGTTAATCCTTACTCTTTGTTTCCTGTCTGCCAACCAATTTTCTATCCATGTCAGCACTCTAACCCCAATATCATGTGCCCTAATTTTGCCCACTAATCTCCTATGTGGAACCTTATCAAATGCTTTCTGAAAGTCCAGGTACACTACATCCACTGGCTCTCCCTTGTCCATTTTCCTAGTAACATCCTCAAAATATTCCAGAAGATTAGTCAAGCATGATTCCCCCTTCGCAAATCCACACTGACTCGGACCAACCCTGTTACTGCTATCCAAATGTACCGCTATTTCATCTTTTATGATTGACTCCAGCATCTTCCCCACCACCGATGTCAGGCTAATTGGTCTATAAATGGCCTGTTTCCTTTATATCTTCGTTACTTTTTTGCATTTCTTTCATTCATTTGTTCTATATCTCTCTACATCACCATCTTTATCTCTCGTTTCCCTTTCCCCTGGCACACAGTCTGAATTAGGGTCTCGACCTGAAACGTCACCTATTCTGTCTCTCCAGAAATGTTGTCTGACCCGCTGAGTTACTTCAGCTTTTTGTATCTAACAAATGTCTTTTAAATCTGGTTATTGTCTGCTTTTAGTCATGATCTAATACAGCTGCTTCCAATGTTTTCTCTTCTCTGAAGACCAAAAATATAATCTGCTGTACACTTTACTCCACTGAGATCAGAAAGGGTATTATCCATTTCTACCCTGAAAATCGACTGGAGTTATGTTGATTTCAAAGGCCAGACATTTTCTCTAATGGAACTCAATGAATGGCATATTTAAACTAGTTGAATAAATGATTATTTATTGTCAAGGCAACTGAATACAAAAGGAAGGGATTTTGCTGCATATACACAAGGCATTGGTCAAACTACATGTGGAGTACTGTGTGGTCACTCAAATAGGTTTCTGAAATAAATGGTGACACAATGTTTGAGAAACATTTGGACAGATACATGGGATGGGCAGGACAGGTTTAGTGGGATATGAGCCAAATACAGGCAGGTGGGACAATTGTAGATGGGGTATGTTGGTCAGCATGGGCAAGTTTGGCTGAAGGGCCTATTTCCACTTTGAATGACTCCATGACTCTCTATGACTTTATGACAAGAGACCGCAGATGCTGGAATTTAGACCAAAGAACAAAGTGCTGAAGGAACACAATGGATCAGGCAGCATCTGGGGGGACAATGGACAGGTGACGTTTTGGGTTAAGACCCACCTCAGTCTGATTTCTTAACACATGTTATGACTTTATGACCTTATGTTATTCCCAATGCCTAAAGAGTAGAATTGCCGACTAGGAACACCATCTCTTCCTTGCTCTCTCCAGTTTGGTTTAAGTTGGTCATATTTACATATAACACTAAAGGCCAATACATTTCACAGGGGAATTACCGAACCTTTTGACAAATAAGGAACAGATAATCAAATAGCTTTATCATGTTGTAAGAAGAGTCGTAAAGAAGGAGATAGACGTCGAGATGAAGTGAGATTTGGGGAGGGAATTCCAGAGACTGGGCCAGAAGGGGAACTGCTGTCAAATATGAGTATTAAATTTGAAATTGTTTCTAAAAGAGGGATAAATTAAAAATAATAACTATGTTCAGAATTTCCTCCAAGGGGTCCACTTTATGGAGATTTGAGAATTAAGGGATAGAAGTTTAGGGGTAACATGAGGGGGAACTTCTTTACTCAGAGAGTGGTAGCTGTGTGGAATGAGCTTCCAGGGAAAGTGGTGGAAGCAGGTTCAATTTTATCATTTAAAAATAAATTGGATAGGTATATGGACGGGAAAGGAATGGAGGGTTATGGTCAGAGTGCAGGTAGATGGGACTAAGTGAGAAAAAGTGTTCGGCACGGACTAGAAGGGCCGAGATGGCCTGTTTCCGTGCTGTAATTGTTATATGGTTATAGGGTTTATTGGCTTCTACATTCCCAAACAGATGTGTAAATAGTTTTCAGGACTCAAGTCCTGACCGCAGGCAAGTGAATGCCAAAAGAAATCTCTACCAATAAATGAAATGAAATTCTTAACATCCACCATTTTAACCAGCGGTTTCTTATTTTTTACTTACACCGTTTCAGGTCTCAAACTGAGCAGACATTTCATACAATCTCACACAAACACAGCACCGATTGCCTATTGTCCTGAAACCATTCCTCTTTTTAGTAGTTGACCGAGTGAAATGGGTTGGTAATTGAAGCAATGTCTATTTTTACATTACGTGGGAGTTATTTCAAATGATTAATGCAATCCTGATACCATATAATTAACTGATATAATCTTGCTAATATAACGTTGCAAATTCAGCAAAACAGTAGTTAACCATTACAAGACTCCACTGCATTTACAGCTTTTTAAATTCCAGGTTGACCCATTCCCAATTATTCCGCTTCTAATACGACTAAAATCCTGTGTCCATTTAATACATATGGTTTATATATTTCAGTTGTTCATGGAGTGAAATTATTGATGATAACACTGGCATTTATTGTTTTTCTGGTCCCTGGAATGAATGAATTGCTAGTCCATTTCATTCACAAGGGCCCACGTTAGTGTTCTGAAATTGCATGTGGAAACAACGTTAAAGATTGCTTATTTCCACTGTGATATGGGTTGGTTGTTATGGAAAATCAGAACCAACTTGTTGCTTGCAATAGATAGATAGCCACCGTTTCAAAAGTTAGATTCTATGAAGGCCATTGCTCAATAGAGCAGGTATTGAACTGGTCAAGGGCGATGGAGGAGGCTCTGCAGTGGCCTGGGGTTTAAGCTGCTCCAGTACATTGAGCATTGAGACTTTGGATATATTGAAAATGGCGCCAAAATACGGCGACTGGTGTATGTGTGATCAATGCAAAAAAAACAATTTCACTGTGCAGTGAATACATGAAAATAAACCATTGAGCCATTGAAACCAACAGATTTAATTGTTTTCTCTTCATCGAGAGAATATCCAGAAATAGCCTGTGTCTAGATATTGCACATCAAGTTTATGTATTGAACTAAAGGTGCAGATCATTCCACTGTTGCACCGAACACTGCCCAGTCCATCATCGGCTCTGACCTTCCTTCCATCGAGGGGATTTATCGCAGTCGCTGCCTCAAAAAGGCTGGCAGTATCATCAAAGACCCACACCATCCTGGCCACACACTCATCTCCCTGCTACCTTCAGGTAGAAGGCACAGGAGCCTGAAGACTGCAACAACCAGGTTCAGGAATAGCTACTTCCCCACAGCCATCAGGCTATTAAACCTGGCTCGGCCAAAACTCTGATTATTAATAACCCATTATTTGTTAATTGCACTTTAATAGTTTATTTATTCATGTGTGTATATATTTATATGATGGTATATGGACACACTGATCTGTTTTGTAGTAAATGCCTACTATGTTCTGTGTGCTGAAGCAAAGCAAGAATTTCATTGTCCTATCAGGGACACATGACAATAAACTCACTTGACTTGACTTGACTTGACTTGACTTGACTTGACTTGACTTGACTTGACTTGACTTGACTTGACTTGACTTGACTTGACTTGACTTGAACACCACAGCCCCAACCGGCTCGGACCTGCCCCGCAAAGAGTGGGTCGCCCTGAACTAGCTCCATGCAGGAGTCGGCGGTTCAACGACAACACGCATCGCTGGGGGCTGCGTTCATCAGCAGCCTGCATGTGTGGAGCAGACCAGCAAACAGCGCAGCACGTCATTTTCGACTGTGCTGTCCTCCGCCCCCCTGTTGGAGGGGTAGAACTCACGGCCCTCGACAACAGCAAATTGAACTGGCCTGGAGGGCGCTATATGACCTCTGCTGCCTCAAACGCAAGAAGGAGACCATTCCCAATACCTTTTTTTCAAAAAACTTTGCAATCATTATGATAGCAACAAGTACAGATGAGAAAGTAGCTTAAACACAAAAAATGCTGGAAGTACTCAGCAGGTCAGGTAGAACCTTTAAAGAGAGAATAGTTTCAAAGTGATGACCTTTCTTCAAAAATTAGAAAGAAGTGAGAAAACGGTTTTAAGTTTAAGCTTGCGGAGAAGGGCAAGGAATGATCAGAAGGATGCTTTACTCTCTATAGCTGACTGCAACTTCTGCCAATTATACACTATATTGCACAGAAACCCATCTCTGGCCCTTCTGCTGATCTGCAGTTCCATTCTTCATTGATACTCCTTGGCATGCACCTCCTTATGCATCTCTGTGAGAACAAATGAAAATGTTAAGCCTTATTGAATTAGTTATTAATGATTCATCCCTGCATCCCTGGTCTGAAAAAAATGTAATATATGGCAAATATATTCAACTTGCTAGTTCATTTCATTCACAAGGGCCCACGTTAGTTCTCTGAAATTGCATGTAGAAACGACTAGTTAAAGATTGTTAAAGATATACACCTGTGTGTGTGTATACATATATAAAGACTGAATCGATTGATAGAAACACCGTGGAAACAGGCCCTTTAGCCCACCCAGTCCACACCAACAATCGATCACCGTTCACACTAGTTCTATGTTGTCCATTCCCTACACACTCGGGACAATTTACAGAGGTCAGTGAACCTATAAACCCGCATGTCTTTGGGATGTGGAAGAAAACCGAAGCACCCCGAGGAACCCCAAGCGGTCACAGAAAGAAATGTGCAAACTCCACACCGACAGAACCCGAGGTCAGGATCCAACGTTCATCTATGACGATGAGCGGCAGCAGTTCTACCAGCCACGCTCAATTATATGAATTATCATTCCTCAGAATAACATTTCACAATTCTATGGTTTAAAAATATTTGGAGAGGTTGTTAATGGTATTTGAGTGTTCGTATTGTTTCAATGTGCACATAAAATACAGGTTATATAGAATATTATTAAAGTTAAAAATGAATATTTTTACTTCCTGGTTTGGTGTTTTGGGGAGGGGGGGGGGGTCTTCATTCTAGTTGGATCCCCGGTTTTCTTGATATCTCTGTCGCTCGGTGCCAGAATCCCGATAGACCTTGAATAACATACAATGGAAATAGGCCGACCTGCACCTGAGAACCTGCCTCAACCTTGCGGGCAGCTTTCCCTGGGGAAGGCGGCAAAGTATGGTCGCTTATTGTTCATCCATGCCATCATTTCCACTCTTCCCCCCCCCCCCCCCCCCCCCCCCCACCCGGCCAGACGCGTTGCGGGTTCAACCGGCTTACGCCAAGGAAGAATAAACAGAATTAGCCCTTCGCGTTCCTCTGATGAACGTCCTCTCTGTAGTGGATACAATCAAACTGTGAACACATTTCTTCAAAGGCGTTGCAGTCTCTCGCACAAAGGGGAATTTCCCCTCCAATACCCCCCTATACAATGGTTTTCACCCAAGGTGACTTTTCCGAGAGGGAATGTTAGAAAACGGTGTGGAGAGGCGAGCACGTTTGATTAGAATTATTAAACACGAGTAATTTCCATTAATTCTGAATCATTTAAGATCCCTGCAAGTGCGCTGGAAAATAAGTAAAGTTTATTAGAGCAATTTCATCATAATACAATAACATTTCGCTTTCTTCCCGGAGTATTCATGAGAGTATGATCCTGCCATGGCTGTAATGGGATGTCAGTCCCGTACATGCTTATGTTCTTCTGAATTATTGCCTCTGAGATAGATTTACCATAATGCCCCTTGAATAAAGAACAGTGGGTAATTTACAAATGTAATTTCAATTGAGAATAGTTTTCCAATCTTCTTTGATTTTGCTCTCAATTGAACTTTTATTTTCCCCCCCTCTCTCTTCATCTGCCGCCGTTGATTAGACATTGTAAGAGGTGCTGAGGTTTATGCCATGCACACAGAGTATAAATTGCCGGGATGTTTTATCAGAACACGTCAGAATATATGAGACCAGATGTGTCTGCTCGGAGCTGTTCTCCCAAATTACTGTTACAGACTAATTTAGCCCTGATTCTTGCAGATTACTGCGTCCACTGATCATACTGTCAAATCAAAGTGAGCACTTCATTCCATTTTATTCATGCCAGGTCTATTTTGCTTTCATAATGAGCAGATATTACCCGGCACAAAGCGGATAAAGACATTGCAATGATAGATAGGCAAAAGATTAAATGGGATCTTTACGACTTCTTAGCCATCAGTTTTTGACTGCACGATAAGACGAGTCAAGTTGAGAGCTGATTTGCTCTTTATTGGAGGCAAAGCGTTAGTATTGACCAGGTCGGCTTGAGATGCTGTCAAGCGTTAAGAACAGGGAGGGGGAGGGGGAGGGGGGGGGTAAATTATTTTTTATAAAAACATAGAGTGTTGGGGGTGCGAAGGGAGGAAAGAAAAATAAATGATCGCATGCAGATCAAGTCATCTACAATTCCATGACAGGTACTAATGTATAAATCAGCAGCCCACTACAGGTCTGGGCCGCTGATCATGTTCTTTGCAGAAATGTCACCTGTTCCTATCTAACGATTTGCATAATGCAAAGCTTCTCACTCGTAAAATACAGATTAACAGGGGAAGCAGAGAGCCATTCGCGAACCACGGAGCCATTTCAAACAGCACAACGTTCCGAGTTAACTCTCTCACCGCTGCGACCGACCTGCTGAGAATCAATGGGTCGCGCCGTCAGCTAACCAGGGCAGCGCCTTCCCTTCTATATTTTGTTTTAACCCGTCCATAAAATGGACGTGGGGGGAATAAAACAAGATTATTTTGTAAATTATTATTACTTCCATTCTGTTCCTGTGCCGCTGTAGATCACACGCGATTTTGTTGTAACCAGCAGTTAAAGGGCAACCCCACCTTATGTTGTCATTCCCCGTCCCCGCCCAATTAGTGTAGAAAGGAACTGCAGATGCTGATAGTCACGAAATGCAAGAGTAACTCTACGGGCCAGGCAGCATCTCTGGAGAATAGGGATGGGCGATGTTTCGAAGGGTCCCGACCCGAAACATCACCCATCCATTTAATTCAGAGATGCTACCTGACCCGCTGAGTTACTGCAGCACTTTGCGTCTATCTTCAGATCCAAATAGTCTTGTTCCTCAGGACTGAAGGAGGCCACTCGGCCGTCAATTTCTGCTCATTGTTGCTTGTAATAATTTTGGCTGTTTTTTTTAACCCAGCCCTCTGGACCCACTTTCCAAACCATATCATCCCACCAGCTCCCACCCATCTCTGAGTTCACCATGTCAAAATTCAATAAATTTCACCCTAAATTCCAACATGTTTCCTGAATGCCAATCAGATTTTGGCAGAATGGTGGCAAAAAAGCTAAAAAATACATTTATAGGGAGCTTCCATCAAACTCCCACCAAAATGACGGCTAATCTATTGGTAGAAATCTAGAGAAGGGAGAAACAGTTTTTCACGCTCCAAAGCATGAATCCTTTCCTAACCCTGGGCCACTTTCATAGTCTCAGAATTAAAGGACGTTCCTTTAGGAAGGAGATGGGGAGGAATTTATTTTGTCAGAGGGTAGTGAATCTGTGGAATTCATTGCCACAGAAGGCTGTGGAGGCCAAGTCAATTGATATTTTTAAGTCTGAGATAGATAGATTCTTGATTAGTACAGGTATCAGGGGTTATGGGGAGAAGGCAGGAGAATGGGGTTGAAATCAGCCATGATTGAATGGCGGAGTAGACTTGATGGGCCGAATGGCCTAATACTGCTCATATCACTCGTGAACTTATGAACTTTCAAGTAACCAGCATGGGATTCCGATGGTGTTCTTTTACATTAGTCCAGGCAGGTATCAAGGCCTTTGCATCTCAGCCATTAAACCCGAGGTCATTTTGCAGATGGGTTAAAAATAAAACCATATGCAAAAATGGTTATTTTTAACCCACCAGTTATAAAATGCCTCTTTAACAGTAACTGAAAGATAAATACATTTTATGAAGACTCTTCAACATTCCCACCCTGGCTATTCTCACCATTTCAGTTCCTGATCAGTTCCTGATCACCAGCTGTGAGAAAGGACACTTGGTGCTTTTGAAGACAGGTTACACTGTGGGTGCTCTTGAAGACAGGTTAAGGTGAAATAGCAGTGACCTTTCTCTACATATGTCCTCCAAAAACTAATAAGCATAATAATTTATTTGTAATGTAATTAACTCAGCTGACAGATTAATACAGCATTTTATTATGGTTATCTCCTAGTTGATTACTAGTCTGGTGCATATGACACACAATTAAAATGTGCGTCACTTTTATAAACATTATACCAGGCTAGGATGAACAGTTAGTTTACACAGATGATTTGGGAGATTTTGAATGGGGAAGGTGTTTAATGTGTTTGTACATCATTTGTTCTTTTGGGAATGCAAAAGATGAAGACTAAATGTTTATGGGAAGGTAGATTCCTTAAACTAGACAACACGTTTCTTATTCACTTAATCTTCTTCCATCATTATTACAAAGCTATAAAGTGTAGTGGCTGCTGGTATCAGAACCATCATGAAATGAGCAACTTGGTCACACAACCACTGAAATGGCTTTAAATCCAAAGAGTTTTAGAAACTGGAGAGTCTTTGAGCAGAAGATAGACACAAAATGCTGGAGAAAAGGGCCTGCCCCACTTTCACGACTTCATTCAAAACCTCTGATGAGTTTAAAGGACCTAAAAAAAAAAATCAAGATCGTGGTAATCTACGAACTCCTACGACCTTCCACGACTATGTTCATGAACTCCTACGAACTCCTACGAGTATGTCTACGAATTCCCACGACTATTTCGATGCCCGACTTACCTGATGCCACGAGTACCTACGGCTAGCATAACGAGCCGCTACGATATATTTACGAATTCCTACGACCTCCTGTGGATTCGTTACGAACATTCTGCGAGTTTGATCAAGGGGAAAACTCGGGAGAATTCGTGAATTACGTCGTGAAAGTGGGACAGGCCCTTAACTCAGCGGGTCAGACAGCATCTCTAGAGAAAAGGAATAGGTGATGTTTCGTGATGAGACCCTTCTTCAGACCTTCAGATACATGCTCAAAGATAATTGCATAAACTCTGAGCTGTTCCAGTGATCATGAGAATGAATGGAGCTGCACAAACACTCAGTGTTGACCCATCATCTCACCATTGTAGACTCTCTAATAAATCCCAGCACTGTAAATATAACAGAGTATTGAATTTGAATGGAAATGTTCAGAGTAGTAATTCAGCAGCTAATGCATGCTTCGATCAGCAGAATATCAGGAATATCAGGAAAATGACCCTTGGATGAGAGAGAAATTAGTTTAGTTTAGTTTATTGTCACGGGTATCGAGGTACAGTGAAAAACTATTGGAGCGTGCTATCCAGTCAGTGGAAAAACAATACATGATTACAATTGAGCCAATTACAGTGTAGATATTTAAGAGTGTGGAGCGATTGTATTGTAGATTGTGATTGTAGATATGTTTCTTTGGCTAGCACGCAAAAAGTCGCCTGGGTTGGGCGCCATCTAAATTAAGTATATTTTGTATTAGTGTAGGTGTGTTTGCTTTACTAGGATTTATGGATTTGATTGTCTGAATGGCTTCCTTCAACAACTCTCAAAATAGATTTAGATTGAACCAGACTAAGTGGGACCAGTTGGGTCCCTGTCACACAGGAGGCTTGGTCCCCCAGTGCAATATTCCACCACTCACCCATAGCCCCCAACTGCACAGGCGCAGCTAATTTCCCCTCATCCCTAGCACTCGCTCCCCCCTCATCTTCAACCTCCGTCTTCTTACCCCTCTCCTCCTCTCCTCCCCCAATCTCTCCCTCACCTCTCTCTCCCTCTCCTTTCCTCTACCCTCAGTCACTCCCCCCATAACTCCTCTCCCCTCCCTACACCCCTTCTCTCCCTCTATCCCCTCTCCACTCCCACTCTCCCTCCTCACCTTCCCAGGATCTTGAGGTTGCCGCTCCTCCCCCTTCTTGCGTGCCCCGGAGGAGCATCAGCCATCGGCGCGGATACTCGGCTCGGCCCGGAAGCACCAGCAGCTACTGCCGCGCCAGGATGTGGTCAAGAGGGGGGGGGGGTGTGAGGGTGGGGGGAGAGAGATAAAAGACGGGGGAGGAGTCATGGGGGAGATGGGTGTATCACGGGGGAAGCGGGGCAGGAGCCAGCGAGGGGGACCAGAGAGGAAGGGGCTGGATCTGTGGGGCGTTATGATGACGGTGCGGTGGAGACTCACAGCGGGCGCTGGTGGCTCCCCTCCACTGGGATTAGAATCTCCGCTTTCTGTTTGGCGACGTCTCCAACCCGTGCCGCGCTGCGCTGCTTCCAGTCCCTCCAAAAAAATGTGCCCGGTTGGAGACCTCTGCTGGCCACCCAAAGTGTCCCTCAACTCCAGTAAAGATGCAATGGCGTAGGAAGAGGCGGACTGTCCGGGGAATGACAGGAGAAGACACCAATCCATGCTGCGCTGACTGGCAGGAGAGGAGATCGATCTGCGCACGCGTGGTTTTTAAGATTTTTAAACCGCTCTAACTTTTCAAAAATACGACCGATCAGAACAAAACTTGTTGCACACGCGGCACAGGAGAACGGCGAGTGAGCTGGCGGAAAATCGTAGCGCTATCGTATACTGTTTATGCACAAATAGAAAAACCGCGCAAACCGGAAGAGCACAAGATCAGAGCTTTAGTTACTTATAGTTAGATAGATTCCAGAAATTACAGAAGAAATGAGCAAAGGGGGAAAAAAACATAAACATTAAGTTTATAGCACGATATTATTGTCACGTTCTCACCAATTTCTTCCCCAGTCCAATTCACGTCCTTCTTTGATAAAACCTTCAATTCCACTGTCCATACTGTACCCGCTGTGATGTCAGCTATTGTCCAGCACCAACGTTATATTAAAAGCTTTTGATTATGCTTTAAGGTTGACCCATAACTGAAGCACATGGAGATTATGCACGCAATCAAGAGAAGCAATTGCACCATTCAGAGAGAAGCCTCTGGAGGATGAGACTTTGGAGTTGCAGTGCAGAAGCAGGCCCCTAGCCCCACCGAGTCTGCGCCAACCAGCGATCACCCCATACACTAGCACTACCCGACACACTGAGGACAATTTACAATTTGACAGAAGCCAATTAACCTACAAACCTGTACGTCTTTGGAGTGCGAGAGGAAACCAAGGCACCCGGAGAAACCATGCAGTCACTATGAGAACGTGCAAACGCTGTACAGACACCACCTGCAGTCACGATCGAACCTGTGTCTCTGGCGCTGTAAGGCAACAACTCTACCGCTGCGCCTCTGTGCTGCCCTATTCAGAGAGGTAATTATGGAGGCCAGCAGTAATCATCCTACAATAATGGCAGTAATGTGATAAGAAGAATGAATAGACTACAAATGTTGCCGTGGATGATATGCAATTTCATTTTAAAATGTTTACTTACAATGCATCTTAACTGAACTTCACTCTAAACCAAATGCCCATCACCAAAGCCCAACACCATGTGATTTACTAAAGGTGCAGCATTTCCTAAATGAAGTAGCCATGCAAATGGTGTTAAAAATGAAATACTAGTAATATCCAACACGTTGATCAGCAGCTGAATGAGGAAACACTTTTCGATGTTTCAAGAGGATTCTTCTCCCTATATATTTTTGTTTCATTTTAAGCAAGTTACCTGCTTGAATTAAATCATATTGGTTTTAGCCGAGGTGACAGGTTGACCTTATTGGTTGACTTACCCAGTTCGATGAAATCTTCTATTGATTGAACCAATAATCAATTGTGATTAATGGTTTCATGACATGCGATTTTTAGTCTCCCGTGCTTAGTCTAATCTAGAGCTGGGGGAAGTATATTATTGTGAGAACATATGGAACATTGATTCCATAAGACAGTGTTTTCAGCCATCTATTTGCATAACATGCATAGTCAAAATGGGTACATATTTGAAGTAATAATCACCTTCAATGTAAAAGACGTAATATCAAACCATCCCTCTATTCACATCTCTTCACTAAGTATCGCAGAATGGAAATTGGGAAAGGTGTTTAAATAGGGGAATGATCCAACATTTCTCCTTTTAATCTAGCGGTCAAAGTGAGATATCCCCAAAACTTATTTAATATGCTGGAGTAGTTGAAGCACACCAAGTGAAACCTCCAAGCAAATAAAGCCTAGTGATTTTTGTCTCTCTCTGACCTTTGATGATTGTCTAATGATACTCCAGGATATCAATCTATTCCAATCAACATTACTCAACACTGACACCTTGGATCCACTGGTGATAGCTCTAATTATCTCAGCAAAACTTGATCCATTGGATTTTGTCGAAGAATTCAGTGACATTCAACGACAGTATTGCTATTGCTATTGTTATTGACTGGCATGTATGGAAGAACAGATCGTGCAAGAATTTTACTTTAAGGTGAAATACTCTGCTCAAGTGGCATGCTACACTTTGTACTTTTACCGAACTACCTGATGTTGCAGTTTAAATTCATTTTTTAAAAAGTCAGTTCTTTTTAAGAGCAGCAGAACAGCTATCTGCCTGTTTCTAAGCATTAAATAGCACAGAACCTGGAAACCAGCCCACTGTAACATTCCTAGACTAATCTTTGATTACTTCTGAAGACAGAACAAATACTTTAATTGGTGCAAGTCGGGATATGCTAATGAATGCATGTGTAGAATGCGCAGACATGTTTGAGTGGTGGTCAAAAGTCACGATTATAAAACTCATTTTCCTGTGACTTGTAGGTTCAGGGCAATAGTGAGCTTAACTGTGACAAATCGTGTTGCACCAGTCATTGACTTACTGCTGGTCTTCATGGATCAGGTGCCACACTTCAGCAAAAATCTCTTCACTAAGCCTGAACTGTGCTTTGCAGTCCATCTAAGGTAGCTAACATTTTCATGGTACGTTCCTTACAAAGGTTAGATGCAAAATGCTGGAGTAACTCAGCGGGACAGGCAGCATCTCTGGAGAGAAGGAATGGGTGATGTTTCGGGTCGAGACCCTTCTTCAGACTGAGAGCCAGTGGAAAGGGAAATTAGTGATGTAGACGGTGATGTTATTCCAGCATTTTGTGTCTATCCGGTTTAAACCAGCATCTGTAGTTCCTTCCTACACCTTACAGAGGTAAGTTGGTTCCATAAGCCATTTGCTTCCATAAGCCCTCGTCTTCTAGACTGTCCTTCCCCTGCTAAGCAATGGCTGATATTGTTTGGTCAGAGACTGCTCTGTGTTAGTCACCTGGGCTGATGTTAAGTATCTTTACTTATTAGATAATCAGCCAATATGGAATCAATATTGTTTAACACCAGGAGTGACTTGCACAAAAAGCAAGAGATAGCCAGAAATAAACACAGATCCTCAATTGCAGTTAGACAAGGAACTTCAATAGTGTTGGTTAATACCTTATATCGTAGGTCATGTATGTACCAGGAAAGAACAAGACGATGTTCCTAGTCTCCATGCAATTGGGAATTTTCGTTTATATCTAGACTTTCAGTGACAGAAGATAGCACTACAAAAATAAATGTTTCCATTTACATTGTATATGGTGCAGCCTGGAATCACTCAGAGCACATTGTCACCTATTCAGTGTTGTAGCTTGAAAGCGTGCACCACCAGACTCAAGAACAGCTTCTTCACCTGATATTGTGCGACTTCTGATATTGTGTAACTTCCGATACAGTAATGTGAGCAATTTTGGGCATCATATCTGAGGAAGGACATGCTAAGAGAGTCCAGAGAAGGTTTACAAGAATGATCCCAGGAATGAGTGGATTAACATACGATGGGCGTTTGACAGCACTGGGCCTTTACTCGCTGAAGTTTAAAAGAATGAGGAGGGGACCTCATTGAAAATTACCGAATCGTGAAAGGCTTGGATCGATTGGATGTGGAGAGGATGCTTCCACTAGTGGGAGAGTCTCGGACTAGAGGTCACAGTCTCAGAATTAAAGGACGTTCCTGTAGGAAGGAGATGAGGAGGAATATCTTTAGTCAGAGGGTGGTGAATCTGTGGAATACTTTGCCACAAAAGGCTGTGGAAGCCAAGTCAATGCTTATTTTTAAGGCAGAGATAGATACTGTAGATTTTTGATTAGTACGGGTGTCGGGGGTTATGGAGATAAGTCAGGAGAATGGGGTTATGAGGGAGAGATAAATCAGCCATGATTGAATGCTGGAGGTGACTTGATGGGCTGAATGTCCTAATTCTGCTCCGTTCACATGATATCAGGCTTCTGAATGGCCGTTCCACAACCTAGGGTACTGTCCATTTCTCCTCTACCTCATTACAGACTTTGGACCATCCCTGCAACTGATGCACTACAATGCTGAGAACGAAACACTGCACTCTGTATCTTCCCCTATGCTCTACCTATCGTACTTAACTTTGGCTATAGTATTATCTGATTGAATTGGATAGCATGCAAAACAAAGCTTTTCACTGTACCTCAGTACAGAAGACAATAAAGAACCTAAGATACAAGAAACAGTACCACAGGGACTTTGGCCCATGATATCTGTACCAAACAAGGTGTCGAACCTGACCTTAAAATCCTATCTAGAAGCAGCAGCTCAATTTGTACAAGACTCCTTGGGTACTGCACACAGCCTGGATTTTGTGTTCAAGTCTGTGGAAGAGGCGAGGACCCACAGCTTTGTGACTCAAGGGTGTAATAATTCCCAGCTGAGTCAGAAATGGCACATTAGATGAAATTGTAAATAGAAATATAATAAATGATCCAATGTTCCTTCTACAAACAGCATGAAGGCAACAGGCAATTGCTACTGTTGAAATAAAATACAACATAAATTACACGCAGAATATGTTTAATAAGATGTCATAGAAACATGGAAACATGGAAAAATGCATGCAGGAGTAGGCCATTTGGCCCTTCCAGCCAACACACCATTCAATATGATCATGACTGATCATCCTAAAACAGTACCTCATTCCTGCTTTTTCCCCATATCCCTTGATTCCTTCAGCCCTAAGAGCTAAATCTAACTCTCTCTTGAAAACATCCTGTGAAACATCCTCCACTGCCTTCTGTGACAGAGAATTCCACAGATTCACAACTCTCTGGGTGCAAATGTTTTTCGTCATCTCAGTCCTAAATGGCCTACTCCTTATTCTTAAACTGTGACCCCTGGTTCTGGACTCCCCCAACTTCGGGGAAAATTTTCCTGCATTTTGTCTATCCAATCCTTTAAGAATTTTATATGTTTCTATAAGATCCCCTCTCATCATAAATTCCAGTGAATACAAGCCCAATTGACCCATGTTTCATCATATGTCAGTCCCGCCATACTGGGAATTAACATGGTGAACCTACGCTGCATTCCGTCAATAGCAATATTGTCCTTCCTCAAATTAGGAGACCAAAATTGCACACAATACTCGAGGTGCGGTCTCACCTGCAGTGGGACCACCTTCCTCCAAAACTCAAATCCTCTCACAATGAAGGCGAAAATGCCATTAGCTTTCTTCACTGCCTGCTGTACCTGCATGCTTACTTTCAGTGACTGATGTACAAACACATCCAGGTCTCGTTGCACCTCCTCTTTTCCTAATCTGACACCATTCAGATAATAATCTGCCTTCCTGTTCTAGCCACCAAAGTAGATAACCTCACATTTATCCACATTATACCGCATCTGCCATGCATCTTCCCACTCACCCAACCTATCCAAGTCACCCGGCAACCTCATAGCATCCTCCTCACAGCTCACACTGCCACCCAGCTTTGTGACATCCGCAAACTTGGAGATGTTACATTTAATTCCCTTGTCTTAATCGTTAATATATGTTGTAAATAACTGGGGTCCCAGCACCGAGCCGTGCGGCACCCCACTAGTCACTGCCTGCCATTCTGAAAAAGACCTGTTAATTTTACTTCGGAGTCACATGAGTGACTACGTGAAGAACCCCGCCAGGACGCATGCGTGTCATATCGCTACACGCATTGCAACAATGCGGCAAAATTTGAAAACCAGGAACAGCAGGTAAGGAGACTCTGCGTTCCAGAATTTGAAAGTCGGGAACAGCAGGTAAGAAGACTCTGCGTTCCTTCCACTCACCTTTTAGGTGGAAACATGGACCAGATCCATGAAGGCTGCGGGAAAGCTGGCGGGGGAGAACCGCGGAGTCGCGGGCAACCGGCAGCAGCAGCCAAAGGCACGCTAATCTCCCCTAATGGGAACAGCTGTGCCCGACTTTCGCTCCCGACTCGCTCCCGCACCGGGCCCGGCCGGGCGGGAGAGGGAAGCAAAAAACTAATGTTTCCCCGCGCTGGGTTTTTCACAGGAGGGGAAGCTGGACAAAGTGGTGTCCACAAATGCTGCTAGTGAAGCTGGCTGGGGAGGACCGCGGAGTCGTGGGCAGCCGGCAGCAGCAGCCAAAGGCACGGTAATCTCCCGTAATGGGAAGAGCTGTGCCGACTTTTGGTCCCGCGCCGGCCAGAACACCACGGCCAGGCGGGAGACTATTCAAATGGGGCCGTTGACTTTTGACAAGTCAATAACGGCAGCAGACGGGGTGGAACGACGTTCACCCGTAGCAACAATTTTAACCTGGACCTGCAGGTAAGAGCTGCGGGCCCTATGATAAACCCAGAGCAGTACCTCTTGAAGGGCTGCACAGTGCTTCTACCTCATCAGAGGGGAGCACTGCGGGTCAGTTCTGGGCTGACCTGGAAGAGGGGTCCGCAGAAGAAAAGACAAGTGTGCAGGGGGTGCAGGAACAAAAGAACCTACTGGAACCCACTACGGCCAACGACAGCACCCCCACGCACCCACCAGCAGAACTGGTGAAAGCTCGAAGGACCGGTACCCAAAACATGAGTCTTTTTAGGCCATGGCCCAGACCGGCCTTCTTGGAAGATGCGGGGACCTCCAACGCCAACCAAACCGAAAATCCAGACCCCAGCGCTACAACAGCAGCGAAGAACCTACAAAAAGTAAACCTGCCCCTGGTAACTATGGAGGTAGGTGGGTCTGGTTCCCTACAATATACAGTGGGCACGGAGATTGGGTGGAGATTACACTCTTTTCTGAATGCATGGAGCATGATAACAACCGATACTTACATCTTAAGCAGTATCCAGGGATATACAACAGAGTTTATACACAAGTACAGCCCTCCAGTTCAACATATACTGAACTGAATGTTCGTGCCTTCTGATAAAGGAAAATCAAAAGCGCAAGCTGAACTGAAGCGGCTTCACATAAAAGGTGTAATTGAGAAAACTCAACACGAACCATTAGAATTCGTGTCCAATATATTTATCAAAAACAAAAAAGATGATGGTCATCGCATCATCATAGATCTGACAAAATAGATACCTTTGCTACTGCTTAACAATTAATTTCCAAAGGTTACTTCAATGGCCAGCATCGATTTAAAAGATGCTTACTATTCAGTGCCTATACGAGGTGACCACAGATGTTACTTAAAATTCAACTGGATGGGACAACTCTGACAGTATAAAGCACTGCCAAATGGGTTATCATCAGGCCAGGCTGTTCACAAAAAATTTGAAACCAGCCCCAGTGTTTATACGGAAACGTACACGCATGGTCATGGCATATTTAGATGACATACTCATTGTGGGCAAAACTTTGGAATTGGCCAAACAATAACAGCAACAAAAAAGTTATTTGGAAAACTGGGATTCATTTTTCATCCAGTTAAATCTAAACTAAACGCCTTCCACTACTATGGACTACCTGGGGTTTCACCATTGACTCAGTTCACATGTCGGTGATTCTGCCTAAGGGAAAGGCTAGAGATTTAATAGAGGCTTGCAATAACCTCACTGACATCAGCAAACCATCCATCAGATTGGTAGCTAAAGTAATTGGCATAATGATGGCTGCCTTTCCAGCCACTCAATTTGGACCTCTACATTACCAAAACATACAGAGAGCAAAATACAAGCACTCTAAATTATGCAGGTCACTTTGACAGATCTGTGAAACTACCAATCAAGCTAAAATGGAACTAAAATGGTGGATAGATAACATCTGGCTTTGTTCCAATCCAATCATTGTCAGTAACCCTTCCATGGTACTACAAACTGATGCCAGTGCACTTGGGTGCGGAGCCACCAATACCATACCACCGTGGTAGCATACATCAACCACAGGGTGGAAACAAATCGACATCATGTGACAATCTGGCTATATTAATTGGCAATGGTGTATCCAGAGAGATATTTGGATATGAGCCACTTACCTACCAGGAAGACTAAATTCAGTGGCGCGCATTCTTTGGAGCGCAGAAGGTTAAGGGGGGACTTGATAGAGGTCTTTAAAATGACACCAGGTCACGCAAATTTAATGAAAACACCAAATGGATGTTGAATAAAATAGTACTGCTGATATCACAGCAAAATATGGAACACCAGATATCGATTTATTCGCATCCAGACTTAACCACCAGTTATCAAATTATGTTACATGGGAACCAGACCGTGGGGCAGCGGCGACAGATGCATTTTCGCTGCATTGGGGGGGGAATTGTTTATTACGCATTCCCTCCTTTCCTGCCTCATCAGTCGGGTATTAAGGAAATACAACAAGACTCTGCATCTGGTATTGGTAGTACCCGATTGGCCTACACAACCATGGTTCCCAGTGGTATCAAACATGGTATCAAAGACATGAACATCCCGTCTGTTCTGGAATACCTGTCAGGCCTCCACTATGATGAGGGGCTCAGTTACAGTGCCATCAACTGCGCCAGAAGTGCCCTATCGACTTACCTATGGCAGGGGACAGACCATTACACTGTTGGGACTCACCCACTGTTACAAAACCTATGAGGGGAACCAGATACTCCCAAATATAGGATGTGAGAATAATCCTGAAGATGCTCAGGAATTGGTCTCCAGCAACAGTTCTGTCCCTACACAGACTGACATTAAAACAGTCATGCTAATGGTATTGGTCACGGCACAGAGGATACAGTCACTGCAAAAACTAGACTGGACAACATGACTTCCTCAACAGAAAATATTACGTTTCATATTTATGAGATAGTAAGCAGAACAGAAAAGGGATCAGCAGGCCTCAATATACAATTAGGGCATACCCAACAGATGACCGTCTGTGTATAATAAGACATCTGTCGTTATACATGGAGAAAAAGAATATCCTAAGAGGCAATGAAAAGGCACATTTTGGTCAGCCACTAGCAACCACACCAAGAGTGACGGTCCAGACCATCTCAAGATGGCTGAAACAGGTGCTAACACAGGCTGCGGTGGATACTAATTTTTAAAAATCTCTTTCCACCAGGGCTGCAGCTACATTGGCGGCGATACAGTTGGATGTACCAATGGACCAAATCCTCAAGGCAGCAGGATGGTCTGGAGGGGAAAACATTCCAATTATTTTATAATAAACCAGTAATGAAACCTGGAACGTTTGCAGAAACAATTTAAGTTCTGTAAATTAATTTAAACCCATAAAAATGGGTTATAAATTTGTGTTAATTTTTATGATTTCAATGTCGAATTCATGTCCAAATTATGTTAACACAATTCCTCCCACAGTCAAGGCAGACGTGATGCATGGACTCGTTTCCACGGCATGAAATCACAGAGCTTTAAAATCTTCAAGTAGTCACTCACGTGACTCCGAAGTAAAATAGTAAGATTAAACGAGAACTTACCAGTTTGAAGTTTGATCTGTATTTTATGAGGAGTTACGATGAGGAATTACGAATAGTAAGATTAAACGAGAACTTACCAGTTTGAAGTTTGATCTGTATTTTATGAGGAGTTACGATGAGGGATTACGTGAAGAACCCCGCCAGGACGCATGCGTGTCATTCTTCAAAGCAGCGGTGTGAAATCACAGATAACTGTAATGACTAAACATAGTAAGATTAGAGAAGAGATACCAGTTAAGTATATTCTCTCTCCCTCCTTTCTTAAAAAGTGGAGTTACATTGGCTACCCTCCAGTCCACAGGGACTGATCCAGAGTCGAAAGAACATTGGAAAATGATCACCAATGCATCCACAATTTCTAGGGCCACCTCCTTGAGTACTCTGGGATGCAGACCATCAGGCCCTGGGGATTTATCTGCCTTCAGTCCCAACAGTTTCCAGTAACACCATTTTCTGACTAATGTGGATTCTCTTCACTTCCTCCCTCCCACTTAAACCTCGGTCACCTAATATTTCTGGGATATTGTTTGTATCATCCTTAGTGAAGACTGAACCAAAGTACTTGTTTAACTGTTCTGCCATTTCCTTGTTTCCCATTATAAATTCACCTGTTTCTGATTGAAAGGGACCTACATTTGTCTTCACTAATCTTTTCCTTTTTACATATCTAAAGAAGCTTTTACGGTCAGTTTTTATATCCCCCACAAGCTTTCTTTCATGCTCTCTTTCATGCTCTCTTTCCCCTCCTCTTGATTAACCATTTTGTCCTCCTCAGTTGAGTTCTAAATTTCTCCCAGTCCTCTGGTTTGCTGCTTCCTCTGGACAATTTGTATGCCTCTTCTTTAACACTATCCTTGATTTCCCTCATTAGCCACGGATGCGCCGCCTTCCCCGTTTTATTATTTCGCCAGACGGGGATGAACAATTACTGGAGTTCATCCGTGCGGTCTTTAAATCTTCGCCATTGCATCTCCACCGTCAATCCTTTAAGTATAATTTGCCAGTCTATCCTAACCAATTCCCATCTCATACCTTCAAAGTCTCCTTTCTTTAAGTTCAGGACCCTAGTCTCTGAATTAACCGTGTCACTCTCCATCCTAATGCAGAATTCCAACATATTATGCTCACTGTTTCCCAAAGGGCTTTGCACAACAAGATCGCTAACTAATCTTTCCTCATTACACAATACGCAGTCTAGAATGGCATGTCCTCCAGCCAGTTCTTCTACATATTGGTTTAAAATCACATCCCGTATACATTCCAGGAAATCCTCCTCCTCATGGCTGCTACCAAATTGGTTGACCCAAACTTTAAAGTCACCTAATCTATAAAGTCACTCATAGCAAAAGGATTTGAGTATAGGAGCAAGGAGGTTTTATTGCAGGTGAGACCACACCTGGAGTATTGTGTACAGTTCTCCTAATCTGAGGAAATACATTCTTGCCATAGACGGAGCTCAGAGAAGGTTCACCAGACTGATTACTGGGATGTCAGGACTTTCATATGAAGAAAGACTGGATAGACTCGGCTTGTACTCGCTAGAATTTAGAAGATTGAGGGGGGATCTTATAGAAACATAGAAAATAGGTGCAGGAGTAGGCCATTCGGCCCTTCGAGCCTGCACCGCCATTCAATATGATCATGGCTGATCATCCAACTCAGTATCCTGTACCTGCCTTCTCTCCATACCCCCTGATCCCTTTAGCCACAAGGGCCATATCTAACTCCCTCTTAAATATAGCCAATGAACTGGCCTCAACTACCTTCTGTGGCAGAGAATTCCAGAGATTCACCACTCTCTGTGTGAAAAATGTTTTCCTCATCTCGGTCCTAAACGATTTCCCCCTTATCCTTAAACTGTGACCCCTTGTTCTGGACTTCCCCAACATCGGGAACAATCTTCCTGCATCTAGCCTGTCCAACCCCTTAAGAATTTTGTAAGTTTCTATAAGATCCCCCCTCAATCTTCTAAATTCTAGCGAGTACAAGCCGAGTCTATCCAGTCTTTCTTCATATGAAAGTCCTGACATCCCAGGAATCAGTCTGGTGAACCTTCTCTGTACTCCCTCTATGGCAAGAATGTCTTTCCTCAGATTAGGAGACCAAAACTGTACGCAATACTCCAGGTGTGGTCTCACCAAGGCCCTGTACAACTGCAGTAGAGCCTCCCTGCTCCTATACTCAAATCCTTTTGCTATGAATGATAACATACCATTCGCTTTCTTCACTGCCTGCTGCACCTGCATGCCTACTTTTAATGACTGGTGTACCATGACACCCAGGTCTTGTTGCATCTCCCCTTTTCCTAATCGGCCACCATTCAGATAAAACTTACACAATTCTTAAGGGATTGGACAGGCTAGATGCAGGAAGATTGTTCCCGATGTTGGGGAAGTCCAGAACAAGGGGTCACAGTTTAAGGATAAGGGGGAAGTTTTTTAGGACCGAGATGAGAAAAATATTTTTCACACTGAGAGTGGTGAATCTGTGGAATTCTCTGACGCAGTAGGTAGTTGAGACCAGTTCATTGGTTATATTTAAGAGGGAGTTAGATGTGGCCCTTGTGGCTAAAGGGATCAGGGAGTATGGAGAGAAGGCAGGTACAGGATACTGAGTTGGATGATCAGTCATGAACATATTGAATGGTGGTGCAGGCTCGAAGGGCCGAATGCACCTATTTTTTATGTTTCTATGTTTCTAGGTTTCTATAACTGCTGTACCTTTGCTGCAAGCATCCATAATTTCCTGCTCGATGTTATCCCCAACCACCCTACTGCTGTTTGGTGGTTTGTAAACAACTCCAACAAGTGTTTTCTGCTCTTCGCTATTTCGCAGTTCTACCCATAACGACTCTGCAGCATCCAAGCTAATGTCTCTCCTTGCTATTGCATTAATCTCCTCTTTAACTAGCAATGCCACCCCACCTCCTCGTCCTTTCTGACTATCCTTCCTGAATATCAAATACCCCTGCATGTTTACCTCCCAGCCTTGGTCACCCTGGAGCCATGTCTCTTTAATTCCAACTATATCATATCCCTTAACTATTAACTGCACATTCAAATTCATCCACCTTATTTTGAATGCTCCTCACATTATGGCTCAAAGATTTCAAGTTAGTTTTTCTTATCTCCCTTCTACCTTTTGCTTCTGTCCTTTTATGGCTCTCTGTCTCCTTGCATTGGTTCCCATCCCCCTGCCCTGTTAATTTAAACGTGTCCTTTCCTGCACTCTCTTTCCCATTAACTGCACGCATATGCTTACATGTTGTTGAGTCCACCCTCCTACCGTTGAGTTTAAACCCACCCGTACAGCACTAGCAAACCTGCCTGCCGGAATGTCGGTCCCCCTCCAATTGAGGTGCAACCCGTCCCTTTTATACAGGTCATCCCTGCCCCAGAAGAGATTCCAGTGATCTAGAAATCTATATCCCTGCCCCCTGCACCAACTCCTCAACCACACATTCAGTTCAAGTTCAAGTGAGTTTATTGACATGTGTCTCTGGTAGGACAATGAAATTCTTGCTTTGCTTCAGCACACCAGAACATAGTAGGCATTTACTACAAAACAGATCAGTGTGTCCATATATCATTATATAAATATATACACACATGAATAAATAAACTGATGAAGTGCAAATAACAGATAATGGGTTATTAATGATCAGAGTTTTGTCCAAGCCAGGTTTAATAGCCTGATGACTGTGGGGAAATAGCTATTACTGAACCTGGTTGTTGCAGTCTTCAGGCTCCTGTACCTTCTACCTGATGGTAGCAGGGAGATGAGTGTGTGGCCAGGATGGTGTGGGTCTTTGATGATACTGTACTGCCAGCCTTTTTTAGGCTGTGATAAATCCCCTAGATGGAAGGAAGGTCAGAACCGATGATGGACTGGGCAATGTTTACTACTTTTTGTAGACTTTTCCTCTCCAGGGCGCTCAAGTTGCCGAACCAAGCCACGATGCAACCGGTCAGTATGCTCTCTACCGTGCACCTGTAGAAGTTAGAGAGAGTCCTCCTTGACAAACCGACTCTCCGTAATCTTCTCAGGAAGTAGAGGCGCTGATGTACCTATCACCTATCTCCCTGTTCCTACCCTCACTAGCATGAGGTACTGGAAGCAACCCAGAGATAACCACCCTAGAACTCCTGCTTTTCACCCTCCTGCCTAGTTCTCTATACTCACATTGCAGAACCTCCTTCCTCTTACCCACGTCATTTGTGCCTACATGCACAACTGCTTCCGGCTGCTCACTTTCCCTCTCAAGAATGTTCTGAAGTTGGTCTGAGACATCTTGGACCCTGGCACCAGGGAGGCAACACACCATCCTCAAGTCTCGCCTGTCGCCACAGAATCTCCTGTCTGCACCTCTGACTATGGCTCTGCCTGGTGTCAGTATCGCCGGTCTCGCCTCAGCGCCAGGATTCGTGTCCTTAATGGACCAGATGTAGAGATGTAGAGGATGGGATACTGAGTTGGATGATCAGCCATGATCATATTGAATGGCAGTGCTGGCTCGAAGGGCCGAATGGCCTACTCCTGCACCTATTTTCTATGTTTCTATGTTTCTATCATTTGGTTTGAGTTTGAGTTTGAGTTTCGTTTATTGTCACGTGTACCGAGGTACAGTGAAAAGCTGCTGTAGAAAGACAACACATGATTACAATCAAGCTACCCACAGTGTACAGATACATGATGAAGAGAATAATGTGAATAATGTTTAGTGCAAGATAAAACCAGAAAAGTCCGATCAAAGATATTCTGAGGGTCTCCAATGAGCTAGATAATAATTCAGGACTGCTCACTAGTTGTTGGCAGGACTGTTCAAATGCCTGATAACAGCTGGTGTCATAACTGTTGTATCAATCATGATTTTTATTTTGAGTCATTGAATGGTTGAAAGTACAGGAAAGGGATTGAGAACCTTGTGTGATCATGTGAGGGCAACAACCTAACCACTAACGCCAGCAAGCCAAAAGAGTTGGTTGTCGACCTAAGGAAGTATGGGAGTGAACACAACCCTGTCCTCCTCAACGTAGCTGCTGTAGAGATGGTTGACAGCTTCAATATCCTCGGCACCCATGTCACGAGCAAATTAACACGGACTTTTCACACTGATGTGCTGATCAAGAAAGTGCAACAGTGCATTTACTTTCTTCGGTGTCTAAGAAGACTCAACATGTCCACAAGGATTAGTGTTATAGAGTTATACAGTGTGGAAACAGACTCTTCGGCCCAAGTTGCCCACACTGACCAACATGTCCCATCTACATTAGCCCCACCTGCCTGTGTTTGGCCCATGTCACTCTAAACCTGTCCTATCCATGTACCTATCCAAATTGTTCTTAAACGTTGCAATACTACCTGCCTCAACTACCTTCTCCAGCAGCTCATTCCATACACCCACCACCCTGTGAAAAAGTTACCCCTCAGGTTCCCATTAAATCTTTCCCTGCTCACTTTAAACCTATGTCCTCTGGTTCTCAATTCTCTCTTCTCTGGGCAAGAAACTCAGTATGTCTACCCGATCTATTCCTCCCATGATTTTGTAAACCTCTATAAGATCCTCTTGAACTTCAACAAATGTACAATAGAACATATTCTGATGGGATGCATCTCAGCCTCGTCTGGCAACTGATCTGCTGTAGACCATCCCAACTCAGGGGGATGGTAAATACAGCCCTCAGTCTATCACAGACTCATCCCTTCCTTTCATCCAGTCCATCTTACCAGTATGTTGCACCACGAAGGCTGAAAGTATGACCAAGGATGTCGCCCACATTGGCCATTCCCTTTTCTCTCATCCAACTACTGGGAGAAGCTACAGGAGCTTTTCCCCCCACTGCATCAGATTCCTGAACCGCCTGTTCTTTCACACCCCTACCTGAGATGCTCTTATTCTACCTCATTTTGTGATTCTATTATTGTACTTTAATATTTTTGCACTAATTTAGATTTTGATTTTAGTTTGCAATCTTGCACCATTCTGTTAGTTTGCACTTCCCATTGTGCTTATTGTTGTATTTACCATTACTTTATTTACACTGTTTACCCTGTGAACTTCATGTGAACAGTAATTTTATTGCATTCTGGTGTATAGGACGATAAAGTAATCTAATTACTCCACAGACAGGGAGCAAAGAATAGGAATTAACGGGTCCTTTTCAGAATGGCAGGCAGTGACTAGCGGGATGCCGCAAAGCTCAGAGCTGGGACTCCAGTTGTTTACAATATATATTAACGATTTAGACAAGGGTTTCAAATCTCTAAGTTTGTGGGTGACAAAGTTGGGTGGCAGTGTGATCTGCGAAGAGTGTGCTATGAGGCTGCAAGATGAATTGGATAGGATGGACGGGTGGGCAGAAGCGTGGCAGATGCAGTATAATGTGGATAAATGTGAGGTTATCGACATGCAAGAACAGGAAGGCAGATTATTATATGAATGATGTCAGATTAGGAGAAGGGGAGGTGCAACGAGACCTGGGTGTGCTTGTAAATCAGTCACTGAAAGTAAGCATTCAGGTACAGCAGGCAGTGAAGAAAACCAATTGTTGGCCTTCATTGCGAGAGGAATTGAGCAATTTTGTTCCCCTAATTTGTGGAAGAACATTATTTCTATTGAGGGAATGCAGTGTAGGTTCACCAGGTAAAGGGGCTTGTCCCACTTGGGCGTTATTTGCGCGTCATTTACGCGACATCATCTACACGTCACGACGCATGATGCGCGCGTCGTGACGCGCTCGTGATGCGCGCTTGGTGCGCATGATGCGCGCATGGTGTGCATTACGCGGGCATGGTACATGGTGACGTAGGCAGTGACGTGCGGTCGCGTGCGGCGCCCCAGGAATTTGGGATGTACAAAATCTTCGCGTGCCATCTGCGTGGAGCCCAAGTGGAACAGGCCCTTTAATTCCTGGGATGCTGGGACTGACATATGGTGAAAGAATGGGTGGACTGTGCTTGTATTCGCTGGAATTTAGAAGGATGAGAAGGGATCTTATAGAAACATACAATTCTTAGAGGATTGAACAGGGTAGATGCAGGAAAAATGTTCCCGATGTTGGTGAAGCCCAGAACCAGGGGTCACAGTTAAAGAATAATGGGTAGGCCATTTAGGACTGAGATCAGGACAAGCATTTTCGCCCAGAGAGAGAGTTCAAGGACTCGGCAACGGACTTGAATGAATACGCCACAGTCGTTACAGACTTCTTAAAGAAATGTGTGGAGGACTGCATCCCCACAAAAACCTTTCGAGTGTTTCCCAATCAGTAACCTTGGATGAACTTTGAGATCCGCACTCTTCTGAAGACCAGACACCGGGCATTCACGTCCGATGATACAGTGGCCTACAAGAAGTCCAGATACGCCCTTGGTAAGGCAATCAAAAAGGCCAAATGGGACTTCTGCTCCAAGCTGGAGGATGAGATTGATGTTCGGCAGCTGTGGCGGGGCCTGAATGCAATCACCTCCTACAAGGCGAAACCAGGAGGCAGCTCGAATGTCAGCGAAACATCACTCCCTGACGAGCTCAATGCGTTTTACGCACGCTTTGATAGGGAGAATACTGATGTGTCTTCTCGAGCCCCCATTCGCTGTGATGGGATTTCAGTCTCAGTCACAGAGGTCGATGTCAGGAAATCCTTCAGAGGGGTGAACCCTCGAAAAGCGCCTGGACCTGATGGTATAGGTGGTCGTGTTCTAAAAACCTGTGCGGACTAACTGGCTGGAGTTTTTACGGACATTTTCAACCTCTCACTTCTGAGGTCTGAGGTCCCCACCTGCTTTAAAAGGGCATCAATTATACCAGTGCCCAAGAAGAGTAAGGTGACGTGCCTCAATGACTATCGACCAGTGGCACTAACGCCGGTGGTGATGAAGTGCTTTGAGGGGTTGATCATGGAGCAAATCTACTCCTACCTCGACAAAAACCTGGACCCACTGCAGTTCGCGTACCGCCACAACAGATCAACGGTGGATGAGATCTCGCTGGCCCTCCACTCCGCTCTGGACCACTTGGACAACAAAAACTCATATGTCAGGCTGTTATTCATCGACTACAGCTCGGCATTTAACACAATCATCCCCTCCAAGCTGGTTACCAAACTCGCAGAACTGGGTCTCTGCGCATCCCTCTGCAATTGGATCCTTGACTTCTTCATTCACAGACCACAGTCTGTTCGTATTGGTGGAAATGTGTCAGCCTCTATAACAATCAGCACGGGAGCACCTCAAGGTTGCGTGCTCAGCCCCCTGCTGTACTCACTCTATACTCATGACTGCATAGCCGTTCACAGTGCAAACTCCATCATCAAGTTCGCTGACGACACCACAGTTGTGGGACTTATCACTGATGGGAATGAGTCAGAGTATAGAAGAGAGATCGGCCGACTGACCAAATGGAGCCAGCACAATAACCTGGCCCTCAACACCAGCAAAACCAAGGAACTGATTGTGGACTTCGGAAGGAGTAGGATGGGGACCCACAACCCTGTTTATATCAATGGTTGAAAGGGTCAAGAGCTTCAAATTTCTGGGCGTGCACATCTCTGAAGATCTTTCCTGGTCCGAGAACACTGATGCAATTATCAAGAAAGCTCATCAGCGCCTCTACTTACTGAGACTACGGAGAGTCGGTTTGTCAAGGAGGACTCTCTCTAACTTCTACAGGTGCGCAGGAGAGAGCATGCTGACCGGTTGCATCGTGGCTTGCTGCGTCCTGGAAAGGAAAAGACTACAAAAAGTAGTAAACACTGCCCAGTCCATCATCGGCTCTGACCTTCTTTCCATCGAGGGGATTTATCGCAGTCGCTGCCTCATCGAAGACCCACAACATCCTGGCCACACATTCATCTCCCTGCAACCTTCAGGTTCAGGAATTGCTACTTCCCCACAGCCATCAGGCTATTAAACCTGACAAAACTTTGATTATTAATAACCAATTATCTGTTATTTGCACTTTATCAGTTTATTTATTCATGTGTGTATATATATATATTATAGTATATGGCCACATTGATCTGTTTTGTAGTAAATGCCTACTATGTTCTGTGTGCTGAAGCAAAGCAAGAATTGTATTGTCCTATCAGGGACGTATGACAATAAACTCACTTGAATCTTTGGAATTATCTGCCACAGAAGGCAGTGGAGGCCAATTCACTGGATGTTTTCATGAGAGAGTTGGATTTAGCTCTTAGGGCTAAGGGAATCAATGGATATGGGGGAAAAGCCTGAACGGGTACTGATTTTGGATGATCAGTCATGATCATATTGAATGGCAGTGCTGGCTCAACGGCCGCATGACGTACTCCTGCACATATTATCTACTAGACCAAGTGCAGACCCGTTGGGTCTGTTCCCCCAACGTGCGGTTGTGGGGGTGGGGAGGCGGCATACAGCGTCACACACACTAACTATGCCCCCCCCCCCCGCACTCACGCTAATTACCCCCCTTGATATTATATTAATATTATTAATTTGCTCCTTTAACCCATAACCACCCTATCTACTGACGCATAGCCCCCAACTTGCAGCCACATCTAGAGAGAGGGGAGGGGGGGGGGCGGGGCTAGAGTGTGAGGGCAGAGAGAGAAAGGGCAGAGACAGAGAGAGAGACAGAGAGAGGGGCAAGAGGGATGGGGGGGGGGTGGAGAGGAGGAGAAGACGGAGGGTGGGTGAGGGGGGGAAGGTGGAGGAGGAGAGAGAGAGGGTGAGAGTGAGGGGGAGAGGGAGGGGGTGCTGAGAGGGGGGTGAGGTGGGGAGCAGGAAGGGGGAGGGGGAGGGGAGGGAGGGTGGAGGGAAAGGGGTAGGGGTGTGTGGAGGGGAGGGGGGTTTAGGGGAGGGACGGTGGGGGAGGGGATGGAGGGGAGGAGAGGGAGAAAAAGAGGGGAGAGGAGGGAGGGGGGGAGAGGAGAGGAGGGGAAGAGAGGAGAGGGGGAGAGGAGAGGGAGGGAGAGGAGACGGGGGGAGAGGAGAGGGGGAGAGAGGAGAGGGGGAGAGGGGGGAGGGGAGAGGGGGGGGGAGGAGAGGGGGGAGAGGAGGGGGGGGGGAGGAGAGGGGGGGAGGGGGGGAGGAGAGGGGGGGAGAGGAGAGGAAGGGAAGAGAGGAGAGGAGGGAGGGTGGGGGAGAGGAGAGGGGGGAGAGGAGAGGAGAGGAGAGGGGGGGAAGAGGAGAGGGGGGGAAGAGGAGAGGGGGGAAGAGGAGAGAGGGTGGAGCAAGGAGAGGAGGGAGGAGAGGAGGGAGGAGGGGGGGGAGAGAGGAGGGGGGGAGAGAGGATGGGGGAGAGGAGAGGGGGGTGATGGGGAGAGGGGGGTGGAGAAAGGGAGAGAGAGAGAAAGAGAGAGGGATAGGGAGAGAGAGAGAGAGAGAGGGTGCTTTTTTACTTCAACCAAAACAACCATTTGCAGGCAGTGCTTTTTTCCTCAAACTAACCATATTTTCATTTTCAAACCACATTATGGGTACTCACAGCTGTGGAGACATTTGTTCAGTGTTATTCAGAGCTCTGATTGAGGCACACCACTTGCAGAGACTGATTGAGGCACACCACTTGCAGAGACTGATTGAGGCACACCACTTCCTGATTTTATAGTCCCTCCCCCTCCCTCCAGCAGGGAGAATGGGGAATTTTGTAAAAACATTAATATCTCTGTCATATTTCATCGACGGGAAAAATCCTCGGCACACATGCGGCGGAGGGGGGCTCTGAGCGAGGTGGCCGTAGGTGGTGGCGTTCTCTCGGAAATCGCAGCACAGATCACCAAAACCGGTCAGGAACAGAGGTTTAGTAATATATAGATGTTTCTATGTTGCTACTCCAACATGTTGTGTCTGTCTCCACTGTTATACTAGTCACTGATCTGGCATCTGCTCGACCCAGCCCAGAGGCCATCATGTCGACCCTCAGTTGCCACGCAGAGCGCTCGTTGCCGGCTTTGCTTGACCCGCTAGTTTGTTTGCTGTTTACGTGTTTAGCGAATGCTAGTTTTAATTACAGAGAGACAGAAGAATGCCTGGATCTCAATTTCATTGTGGGGTTTGGGTTAATGAGATGTAAGTGCACTCCTGGTGTGATCACTGCTCTTTGCTGAGAGAGAGGGAGCAGTCTTTTGAATGTTAGCAACGTCTTTTACATTATTTCTGGGATTTTTTTTGCATTTTGATGTTTTTATTTTAATCTGACTGAGCATTTAACTACTCGGAGGCAGAAATCCGGTTCACTCCCACGGCAGGTGATGGTATCTAGTTTCTGGGGCGGGGAGAAAGGGAAGGGATTGATATTGATATTCGCAGTGAATCTGTGGCATTGTACGAAAAAAACAAGTCACGGCACTCTTGCAAGGGAATTTCGATTTACAATCGCTGGCGTGTTTAGCGCGCTAGTGACAGCACCAAGCCTACATTTCCTCCTCCCCTCTTGTTTCCAAGCCTGACTCCCCGCCGCCTGATAGGCACAACATGCCGGAGTAACTCAGCGGGACAGGCAGCGTCTATGGAGAGAAGGAATGGGTGACGTTTCGGGGCGAGACCCTTCTTCAGGGATGGTCGGTGAATGAAACCTTTGATCATAATAAGCCCGCAGTGCAATCGTAGAGGGAAATGGTCAGGTTGCTCGGACGCGACGCTGTGTATAAACTTAACACGCGATCGGGTTTTGTTTTTCGTTTGTTTCACAAAAGAAGGAATCGCAGGTAGAATGAGATCTAATGGAATATTGAGTCTAATGGGACGTGGCGATTGTGCAGGCGCCGCCGTGTAGGTCGACTGTCCAAGCACAGTGCGTGGAGCAAGGTTCGCTCGCATGTGAAAGAGTCATCACATCAAACAGGGGCAGCATCTCAGATTTATCATTGCACGGTGTAGCATAAAACTATAATGCAGTCAATAGACCCAGCAGATGAACGCAACGCGCTCCTACAAGCATAGGGAATTCATTATAGCAGTTGGGTTTTTTTTGAAATGGTGTTAAACTCGGGATTTATAAAAATGAAAATTGAAGAGTAAAAGTGTAATGGACGGAGGCAACGACAGTGCAGGCAGGGCACTCAATTTGAGTTGAAATGATGTTATTCTCTAACATTGTCGATGCCTAACAGTTGTTCTAAATCGGTGATAGACACAACATGCTGGAGTAACTCAGCTGGACAGGTCTGTTCTAAATCGGTCCCTGTTTCTGGCTGTATGAAAGCCCAGCATGTGCAATAAGCAAAGCATATATGTGTATAACATGGCGCATTATGAAGCGGTTATTCCTGTAGTGTTAAGCACACATGAACTCCAGTGCGAATCAGTCGTTCATTCAGCTTCCCGCATTGGGAAGCAAACTAATACAAATCGTGTCAAATTAAACAAATAGCGGCTTGCATCTATAATAAATGGAGCCGAGATACGCTACTGTTATACACTACTGATGTACACTTGTACTGTATCTGACATGCTTATCTAAGATGTATCTATCTAAGTGATTATGTTTAGTGATACTTGTACTGAACTGTATACATAAATGAATTTCACTATAGGAAGGAACTGCAGGAGCTGGTTTACACTGTACTTCTGTAGAGTGCTTCACTGTACCTCGGTACGCGACAAATAAAATACTGAAGAAGGGTCTCGACCCGAAACGTTACCCATTCCTTCTCTCCAGAGATGCTGCCTGTCCCGCTGAGCTACTCCAGCTTTTTGTGTCTATCTTCGGTTTAAACCAGCATCTGCAGTTCCTTCTTACAAATAAAATACCATACCATACAGAGTGTGACATGTTTTAAGATGTTTTGATTGGGAGAGGTGGGTGTCCATTCTCCCCCAACAAACGACGTGATCAGGACCTGAGAGCACAGAGTCACAGTGGCACCGCGTGGAAACAGGCCCTTTGGCCCAACTTGCTCAAACCGACCAACATGTCCCATCTTCACTAGACCTGCTTAACTGTTTCTTAAATGTTGGGGATAACCCTGCCTCAACTACCTCCTCTGGCAGCTTGTCCCATACACCCACCACCCTTTGTGTGAAAATATTACCCCTTGGATGAGATCAATTCTTGATTAGGCAGTGGAGGCCAATTCACTGGATGTTCTCAGGAGAAAGTTAGATATAGCTCTAAGGGCTAACGGAATCAAGGGATATGGGAGAAAGCAGGAAAGGGATGTAGGAAAGAACTGCCGATGCTGGTTTAAATCGAAGGTAGACACAAAATGTTGGAGTATCTCAGTGGGATAGGCAGCATCTTTGGAGAGAAGGAATGGGTGACGTTTCGGGTCGAAGAAGGGTCTCGACCCGAAACGTCACCCATCCCTTCTCTCCAGAGATGCTGCCTATCCCACTGAGATACTCCAGCATTTTGTAGCTACCTACTGATTTAGGATGATCATATTGAATGGCGGTGCTGGCTTGGGCACAATGGCCTACTCCTGCACCTATTTTGTATGTTTCTATCTATGCAAAGATGAAAGGAATTATGATTGGTAAAAAAAAAAAAAACTGCTGGAGGAACTCAGTGCAGCAGGGGAGGGGAGGGGGTTGTAGATAGACGATGTTTCGGCTCAGGACCTTTGTCCATTTGCCTCCACAGATGCTGCCTCGTCCGCCGATTCCTTCCGGCGGTTTGTTTGTTTTATGCTCAGGATTCCAGCATTTGCAGTCTCATGTGTCTGCCTGCATTTAACTGTGCATTTGCTGTTGTCCACGAAATAAATAAAACATATAATCTAACCCAGGCGGCGCACAACTCTGCTTGCAGTGTAATCAATGATCTACATTTATGCCCATTAGAATCTTTCGACGAACAACCGGAGCTGTTCCATTTTGACACTTAAAGGGTTAACAGCTGGGATATACTTGACCAGTTTACTGAAAAGTGACACCTGACTCAGAACTTCTGAAGTAGTTCACTTATTAGAAGCAGAGAGACCCTTCTCAACCCACAGACTGCACGCTACGATTGCTGTGTGCTCTTTGATAACTTGAAGGCGCTGATAAAGTCCACTGGTAATGGCTTTTTGCTAATGAGAAAAGTGCCGTTGATTATGACAAATAGCCATGGACCAACAGGGTAAGCTGCTACACAGGCTTGGAATTGTCAGTCTATGCGATTTTTTTGCATTTCATTATTTTCTCTGCAGTAGAGCTTTTCCATATAGAGCTTTTCCATATAGCGTGCATTCTCAGTAATGTGTCACCATCATAAAAATATGTTCTTTATCTTCCCGCTTTCTTTTATATCGCACTTGGAAAAGAACCTTTCCAACAAATTAATAAATGCATTTTAATTCAGTTGGTTGATACCAAAATCCTGAATGTATGCAACTTTAACACGCAGTACAATGAGGGCCAATTTAATTGCTGGTTGC
The DNA here is from genome assembly GCF_010909765.2 of Amblyraja radiata. NCBI lineage: Eukaryota > Metazoa > Chordata > Chondrichthyes > Rajiformes > Rajidae > Amblyraja > Amblyraja radiata. Next base: position 165,040,589 of record NC_045956.1, read on the forward strand.
AAAATTATCTTTTTTACCCGAACACTGAGAAATTGTATAGTTCGCAAATGAATTGATTTAAATAATGAATATAATTTTAAAAAGCTCGTCGCTATAATCGACATTTAATCTTTTAAACGTGTTATGTAGTGACAAAGCTTTTCAATTGAATTTGAAAGCTAGCTGTGCATTAAAGATCTAACGTGTGTATATGTTTATCTCCAAATCTATATCATTGTTGCTTTTTAGAGTTGACTTTGAAAAACTACAGTCTATGCCTGTGGTTGTCTGCTCTCTCCTTCATATCGAAAGGTAAAATATGATAGAAGCCTTGTAGGCTCCTACGCTGAAGCTATTCTTCTCTATTGACCTTCAAAATATGACAGCACTTGTCCCTTAAATTCATTCCGGAAAGGTAGAAAATGCCCTATTGAAGTTTAAAGTATCAAGTGACCGAGAATGAACACACACTTTGAAGTATTAACAATTTGCCCATATAAATTATTTTACCATTTCATCCATATTATGGATAGTTTAAAAAAGGGTTAAAAGATGGATGCTTGTTAAACCCCAAAAAAACAAGGGGGAAATAGTCATAATGGGATTTTTGAAGTGGAACAGGCCTTGGTTATCTAGGGAAAGTTGAAACACAATCCATTATAGCTAATTACTATGTGGATTTTTTTTTTAAATGTTAAGCATATCACAGTTTTCTCGGGATGGTTGGTTGGGGGAAGGGACTGGATGCAAATATTAATTGCCACTTATCGTGCCTCAGTGGGGTATTCAACGCTGGGACAAGGAGAATGGTCCTCTCCTTCCTCTATCATTCTCAAGCAGAAGCTAAACAATATTAGCCAATCATTTTTGATAGATGAAGCATGGAAATTAGTTCCAGAGTTTAACTGATAACTGAAACCACACAGTTACATTACATTATGGCAGGCTTAATTGATGATCTCATTAAACCCATTATTAGAGAAATTGATTTCAAATAGGCACTTAAAACTTGCCGGCAAAAGGTACTAGAAACTGCACAGGAGGGGAAAAAAAGTAACTAAAAACATAATGAAGCAAGTAATTTTATGGTTTATTAAATGGAAGCATCAACAATGTATTCTGTTCTTTATAAATTGTTTAAACTCCCATACATTGCGCTTTTAATAGACGTTTTTAAGATTCAATAAACACCTTTGAGCCTTGCACCTTTTAATACTGCAAATTAATTAATTAACCTTACCTAAAGCAATCAATTAGCCGGTGACGTGGGATTGACAGTTGAAAAGGGTTGCAAGGTCTTCTTTCATTGGCGAAAAGTGAAAACAATGTGAGATTCTATTTTAATGGGAAGAAGTGATTTGTACAGTGTGAAACACAGTTAATCTTTGTTTTGTCTATGAGCAATTCCATGTAAATACTTCAACCAGATGCATTTAGGTGTCATCAACTGTAGAGTCCCTGTTTCTAGACCTTGTAGTGTGATATCTATGCCAGTTTTCTGTGGCGACAGTACACAGGGCCAACCATTATTTTCCATTTGAAGATCCAATTAGTCCCATTCTCTTACTCCATCCCCAATACTCTGCAATTTTTTCTCCAATGCAGTTATGAAAGATGACTATTATATTTTTCATAGGTAGACAGAAAATGCTGGAGTAACTCAGCGGGACCAGCAGCACCTCTGGAGAGAAGGAATGTGTGATGTTTCGGGTCGAGACACTTCTTCAGACTGATGTCAGGGGGATGAGCGGGACAGAGATAGAATGTAGTCTCAGTAAGACTGGTGGGAGAACTGGGAAGTGGGAGGGGATGGAGAGAGAGGGAAAGCAAGGGCTATTTGAAGTTAGAGAAATCAATGTTCATACCGCTGGGGTAAGCTACCCAAGCACAATATGAGGTGCTGATCCTCCAATTTGTGCTGGGCCTCACTCTGACAATGGAGGAGGCCCAGGACAGAAAGGTCAGATTGGGAATGGGACGGGGAGTTAAAGTGCTGAGCAACCGGGAGATCAGGTAGGTTAAGGCAGACTAAGCGTAGGTGTTCAGCGACACGATCACCGAGCCTGCGCTTGGTCTCGCCGATGTACAGGAATTGACACTATTATTCTCCTTTCAGCTGGTGCACATTAGAACATAGATGATGTGTAAATATATCACATATCCTCCTTTACTCCCTATTATTTTAAAACCTTGGTAGCTGTTATCACGCAACTGAACCACAACTAGAGAGCAGTTCTGAACTATTATCTACCTCATTGGTGACCCTCTGAGTATCTTTGATCGGAGTTTACTGGCTTTATCTTGCACTAAACATTGTTCCCTTATCATGTATCTATACACTGTAAATGGCTCAATGTAACCATGTATTGTCTTTCCACTGACTGGATAACACGCAACAGAAGGTGTTCACTGTACCTCGGCACACGTGACAATAAACTAAACTGAAACTGACCATTGGAACAATAGTTTTTGACAAATTAAAAATATATCATAGTTTTAAACTTGCAGAATACTTTAGTATCATGCTGAGGCAATTCACTTTACCTCAACCTTGCATTTATTTAATTTTAGACAGGTACATGGATCGGACAGGTTTGGAGGGATATGGACCAAGCGCAGGCAAGTGGGACTACTACAGCTGGGACATTGTTGGCCGGTGTGGGCAAGTTGGGCCGAAGAGCCTGTTTCACTCTATGATTATATTGCTCTCTAGTCTTATCTGCCTGCACATGATCTTTATCTCCCTCTCCTCCCCCCCACCCCCCCCCCCCCATCCCCTGTCAATCCTATCTACAGGCTTCTAAAATGCTACTCTTGTATCTGCTTCCAGCATTTACCCTGTCAGTGTGTTCCTGGCACCTCCCTGCATAAAAAGAAACGCTTTGCAAATGTTTCTTAAAACTTTCTCCCTCTTGCCTTAAATCTATGCCCTCTAGTATTTGACATTTACACCACTGGGAATAAAGATTGACTTTCTACTGTATCTATGCCTCTAATAAATTTATATTTTTCTATCAGATTGACCATCGACCTCCAACATTCCAGAGAAAACAATCCAAGTTTGTCCAACCTCTCGTTGTAGCTACAGTTCTCTAATCCATACAACATCTTGGCAAAGCATTTTTGCACCTCTTTCAAAGCCTCCACATCCTCGCTGTCATGCGATGACCGGAACTTCACACAATACTCCAAAGGTAACCGAATCAAAGTTACAACAGTTACAACGTGACATCCCAACCTTTATACACAACACCCTGACCAATTAATGAATGAATGAATGAATGAATGAATGAATGAATGAATGAATGAATGAATGAATGAATGAATGAATGAATGAATGAATGAATACTCTATTGTCACATGTGACAAGTCACAATGAAATTCTTTGCTTCCATACCCAAGGTGTGCAAATACACAAAGGCAGATATATCACGTGCGTTCTTTATCACTCTATCTATTGGTGTTGCCACTTTCAGGATGCTATGTTCTTCAAGAGCCGATCAAGAACTATGACAGGATCTTAATAAGCAGTGGGCTAAGTAATGCCAAATGATAAGTGTGAGTTGTTGCATTTTGGGACATCAAACCAGGCCAGGATCTTCATAGTAAATGAAAGGGCTTTGAGGAGTGTTGAGGAACAGAGGGAACTAGGAGTACAGGTACGCAGTTACGTGAAAACAATGTCTTGGGTAGACAAGTGGTGAAGATGGCTTATAGTGCGCTGGTTTTCATGAGTAAAAGTGCTGAGTATACAAGGAGTATTCAGCTGTTCCTGAATCTGGTATCTTCCCCCTCTCATCTTAAACCTATACCCTCGAGTTCTTGATTCCATCATACTAGAAAAAAGACTGTGCATTCACGCTATCCATGCCCTTGATGACCTTATACACCTCTACAAGATAACCCCCTCAATTTCCTACAGTCCAAGGAATAAAGTCCCAGTCTGTCCAACCGCTCCCTATAACTCAGTCCCTTGAGCCTGGCAACATACTAAGATATCTTTTCTGCCTCCCCCCCCCCCCCCCCCCCCCCCCCACTCCCCCCCCCCCCCTCCAGCCCCCAGCATTATGGCATCTTTTCTGCAGCAGGGTGACCAAAATTTAATACAATGTTCGAAGTACACCAACGTTTTATTTCAGTTTTGAGGTACAGCGTAGAAACAGGTTCTTAAGCCAACCGAGTACGCATCGACCAACGAACGATCACCCTGTACACTAATACTTTCCTACACACTAGGGACAATTTACAATTTTACCAAAGCCAATTAATTTACAAGCCTTTGGGATGTGGGAAGAAACTGGAGCATCTGGAGAAAGCTCACGTAGTCACAGGGAGAATGTTCAATCTCCATACAGACAGTATCCGTAATCAGTATCGAACTCGGGTCTCTGGTCTGTAAGGTAGCAACTCTACCGCAATGCCACCGTGCCGTCCCAAATACATCAAGCTTTCTAAGGGTCCTGTCATTTACTATACATTCTTATTTTATTATCACATTTCTACACAATTTATGGATACATTTGGTAATAAAGTAATCATAATTGGGGATAGATTCATTCACATAGCAGTAAAAATAGCTCTTGTGATGTGCAACTTACCAAGGAAGATATTGGTTTTGTTATGCGCTCAGATGTTACAACATTGGTATCTACAATGTTGAACTCAACCATAATGAAATTTCAGAACAGAGTTGAATAGATATGCATTGTATGTTTGGTTCACATAACCATTGAGGAATTTTATACCCTAATTAATCATTCATGTGCCATATTAAATCAACTATACAACAATTACATGATGTTTACAATAATATTAATCTGTTGATGGCGGACAAGATGTTCCATTTAGTCCAAACTTTATTTTGGCAAAGCTGTACTTAAAACTCCAACCAAGTCGCAAAATGATTTTAAAATTTTGTTTTGAGTCTCCACTCATTATTTTCGATATCACCTCGGGGAAAACCTTCCATGAATACACTGCAAGCATAAAGGATTTCCATGGCAAGGTATTTGAATGTAATAAATCAGTGTAGTTAGTTCTGTTAACAGGGATCCAAAATGATTTTTTAAACTATTGTAATTACTGCAATCAAACTGGCCCAGAAAAAAAAAGATTCTGCAAATAAATAATATTCCGTAAATTTGTTGTGGCAGATTTAAATTTGGTGTTGCCTTATTTTCATAGTAAAATGGAAAATGCTGGAAGTCCTCAGCAGGAGAGATCAACAGAGGTAATGTATTGGGGCAATGAAATGTCAGCAGCATAAAACTGTAACTCTGTTTCTTGCTCCACAGATGGTGATGGAGCTGCTGAGTATTTTCAGCATTTTCTGTTTCTACTTCAGATTTACAGATTGAGTGATTCTTTACAGTTCATTTTATCTCTTTTAGTTGTATTGCTCTTGTATTAATCCCCTTATGCCAACTGCATTCCCTTTTTTAAAAAAATATTTCGCTTATTCAATGATTTAAATTTAATTTGTATGTCTCTTTAGTAACCCATGGATTGTGGTCTGAATGGCCGTGCAGACTCATCAACCTGTTCTGTTTCTCTGCTCACAAATGCCATGGTTCCCCTGCAGAGGGGAGTGCACTGGATTAATTGCCTGAATACTCTGCCAACAAGTCAACAAGTGTCTCGCAGCTGCCTACACGTAAGGAAAGACATTCTTGCCATAGAGGGAGTACAGAGAAGGTTCACCAGACTGATTCCTGGGATGGCAGGACTTTCATATAAAGAAAGACTGGATAGACTCGGCTTGTACATGCTGGAATTCAGAAGATTGAGGGGGAATCTTATAGAAACTTACAAAATTCTTAAGGGGTTGGCAGGCTAGATGCAGGAAGATTATTCCCGATGTTGGGGAAGTCCAGAACTAGGGGTCACAGTTTAAGGATAAGAGGGAAGTCTTTTAGGACCGAGATGAGAAAATCATTTTTTACACAGAGTGGTGAATCTGTGGAATTCTCTTGCCACAGAAGGTAGTTGAGGCCAGTTCATTGGCTATATTTAAGAGGGAGTTAGATGTGGCCCTTGTGGCTAAAGGGATCAGGGGGTATGAAGAGAAGGCAGGGATGGGATACTGAGTTGGATGATCAGCCATGATCATATCGAATGGCGGTGCAGGCTCGAAGGGCCGAATGGCCTACTCCTGCACCTATTTTCTATGTTTCTATGTTTCTATGAAAATGGGGTGAAAGTGGCTAAATCTGGGAAAAGTATTTAAAACATTGTATACCAAATATAGCTTAATTTATGAACTTCACAGGTTTTCAATTGCTAGAAATGTGCCTTGTTTATTAATTTAATCCGGATGATTCGTTGTACAAGTATCACATGGGTGTAAATGCAGGATATTTTGCATGGCTGGGTAGTGACAATCCCTATTGTAGTTAATGGTTGTACCTACATTAGAGTCATAGAGTGATCAAGTGTGGGAACAGGCCCTTCGGCCCAACTTGCCCACACCGGCCAACATGTCCCAGCTATACTAGTCCCACCTGCCTGCATTTGGTCCATATCCCTCCAAACTTGTCCTATCCATGTACCTCTCTAACTGTTTCTTAAAAGTTGGGATAGTCCCAGCCTCAACTACCTACTCTGGCAGCTTGTGCCATACACACACCACCCTTTGTATGAAAAAGTTACCCGTCAGACATTGCCTTAAGTGAAGTACTTGCACTTCTTTCCTCAGAGGCTTGCAACAAAGTCTTCTGTTTCTTTTCAAAAACAATGCTTGTGAACTTGGTATATCGTGTCTCATTGAGTCTCAAACAACTTAAGCACACTTGGGAGGTCAAGCTTGGACCATGGTTGAACAGCAGCAATGCCCTTGGCCTCTGCACTAAAAATTGAAAGGTGACCGTGGTAGAACTTCAAATTAACCTTATATAGGAAGGAACTACAGGTGCTGGTTTACACCAAAGATAGACTCGTTTTCACACCTTACCCTTCTATATCTCTGTGTCTCCATCTCCTTTGCCTCTCAGTCTGAAGAAGGGTCTCGACCCGAAACGTCATCCATTCCTTCTATCTAGAGATGCTGTCCATCCCGTTGAGTTACTCCAGTGTTTTGTGTCTATCCAAAATAACTTTAATGGTTTCTTTAACTACTTTCCATCAGGCTGATAAGATTTGCATTGGTCCTCCTTGTTATCCTTTCTTTAAACTGAGATTATCTTTCATGGTTAAAAAAGCACAGAAACAGGCCCTTCAGCTGGACTTGTCCATGCCAAACAAGATGTCTCCCGGAACTAGTCCCATTTTCTTACATTTGTCCCATCCTTTAAATCTTTCCTATCCATACACTTGTCTAAATGTCTTTTAAACATTGTTACTGTACCCGCTTCTTCAGCTTCCTCTGGCAGCTTGTTCCATAAACGCTCCACCCTCTGTGTGGAACCCTTCTGGTCCCGTTTAAAAGAAAGACATTGATTGTTGCAACAATTTGAAGGTGGAGAAACAGAGGGACGCACATATCCCACTGCAAAAAGAAAGGCAATTATTGTAACACTGACTGGCTTTAATCATCACCTTTGTATCTAAGGCTACGAGGAGAAGGCAGGAGAATGAGGTTGAGAGGGAAAGATAGATCCGCCATGATTGAATGGCAGAGTAGATTTACTTGTCTGAAAGTGCCTAATTCTGCTCCTACATCTTGTGAACATCCCTGTCAATTCAACATGTGGCTGAAAGTCACAAGAGGTGGTTTAAGGATTACCATTAGGAAATCCCAACTCATTCTCCACTGTACCCCCTTTAAGTCTGAAATTCACAAGGTTGTCACAGAACATAAGCAGGGAGCTAATTGTTCCACCAAAGATGGAGGCTGAACATTTGGCCAACTGCTGCCTGAGAGATGCCTACACTTCATCTGCAAGGTCCTTCCATTCAGGTCAGCAGAAACCTCACTCTCGTCCGCAATAACCAACCTGACCTCTCGGTGGCTCAGCACTTCAACTCCCCCTCCCATTCCGTATCCGACCTCTCTGTCCTGGGTCTCCTCCATGGCCAGAGCGAGCAACACCGGAAATTGGAGGAACAGCACCTCATATTCCGCTTGGGGAGTCTGCATCCTGGGGGCATGAACATTGAATTCTCCCAATTTTGTTAGCCCTTGCTGTCTCCTCCCCTTCCTATCTCTCCCTCAGCTCTCGGGCTCCTCCTCCTCCTTTTTCCTTTCTTCTCCCCGCAAGGCAGGGGAAGACGATAAATAAATGCTCATGCTAATTGGCCCTCATAAACACGATTCATCACAATACCGTGGAGGTTTCAAAGGTTTATAATTGGTGTAGTGAAATGTTTGTTGCCAATGCAGTACATTAAAAGTAAATAAATAAATAAATAAATAATTATTATTTTTAAAGAATATAAACATGACAATAATAAAGAAATTTAAACATAAAAAACACCCCCCACAATGGGTTCCATTATGAGGGTAGGCACTAAGTCCAGTCCCATCCCCATGTCCACCCATAGTCGGGCCTATTGAGGCCTCCGCAGTCGCCGCTACGGAGACCCGATGTTCCAGGCCGTTCTCGCCGGGTGATGGTGCTCCGGCGTCGGGAGAATCCTCTCAGTGGCTTGGGATACCTGGAATGGCCGCTTCCTTACTCAAGACCGTATCGAGTGATTTTCTATATTTTCCACATTGCAGACAAGATTAAATATGATTTAAACGTGCCCAGTTTTCCTTTTGATTTATGTGAAACAGGAAATAGCAAATTACAAATCCTCATCAATGTTAATTGAACTCCTCATTTTGCTATAGAGTGATACAGTGTGGAAACAAGCCCTTTGGCCCAACTTGCCCACACCGACCAACATGTCCCATCTACACTGGTTTCGCTTGCCTGCATTTGGCCCATATCTCTCCAAACCTGGCCTATCCATGTACCTGTCCAATTGCTTCTTAAATGTTGCAATAGTCCATTCCTCAACCACCTCTTCTGGCATCTTGTTCCATACACCCTTTGCGTGAAAATGTTACCCCCTCAGATTCCTATAAAACTTTCCCCCTTCACCTTAAACCTATGCCCTCTGGTTCTCGATTTCCCCCACTCTGGGCAAGAGACTCTGTGCGTTCTCCCAATCTATTCCTCTCATGATTTTATACACGATTCCCATGATAATCAGTGAGGCCAGAGTTAACAATGCTGCCGACAATATTGTTGTTGCCCTTTCAAGTGAACATTAGGAAGCATTTCTAAATTGCTAAGTTTAACAACTTTCCTTATTATATCTTAAAAACTCAACTCTGAGTGATCCAATAACTGAGTGCCAATAACAGATTTGTATCAATGGATGGACAAAGCATTTACACACAATCTTATTAATTCTTAATTCAGCCTGGAATGATATCAAACTAGATCTGCAGAGGGGCAAAAAAAAAAATCCAACATTTAAGATGTATTTAATCCTACATCTCCAGGGAAGTCAATTTTTTTTTCCAGTCATACTGTCTAATTCAGTATATTTTGTAATTTAAAATCAATTCTACCAAACAAGTAGGGTTTTTTTTCTGGTGCTGTACAAATGTTCCCCTCATTGTCCTCTGAGCCAGGATTATACGTTTAGTAGAAGTGGATATTCCCTCCACACAAAGCTCACAGCGGCAGAGCCAGCTCTTATCTTGGGGAGGGAAGGTCCATTTTTTATAGAAACTGTTAAAATCCTACTTAATTGAATTTCTTTTCCCCTTAGGATGTATGAGGTGGCTTTTGGAACTAAATGTATGTTGGGTGCCTTTTTTTTGTTGGTTCATAAATTTTAAGTCGAGAGGATTTTTAAAGACAGGCTCTTAAGTGTACGGATTTCTAATACTTTAAGTTAAGTTAAGTGCTTATACTGCGTAGATTGAGTTTCAGTGAATTAAATTCTTCAATATAAGAACGTCGAAGTCACAACCAGAAGCAAAGAATCCCAGTCATTGTCTTCATTGAATTTTGTCTATTTCCTTTTACTCTGTAAAGCCACTTATCCATTCAGGATCCTTTACAGAGTTGGAAAGCAGATGGGTGAATTCCATTGTCCTCTCAAGTCGACCCTATCCCTTCCATGAATCGAAAGGTAAACGCCTCAGTGAAAAATGGTTTGCGCTGGAGGTGAGTTCTGAAGTGCTGCGTGCTGTATGTGTGAGCATCACTGTGATGTTCAACATCTTGGAAACTGTTTTACAAATGTTTTGGGGACATAAGGAACTGTAGATGCTGGCAGCTTGAGCAAAGCACAAAGGGCTGGAGAAACTGAAGAAGTGTCCCGACCTGAATCACTGTTTTCCCTATTCCCTCTACAAATGCTGCTTGATCTACTGAATTAAATGAATGAATGAATGAATGATGCTTTATTGTCACATGTGACAGGTTACAATGATAGTCATTGTTTTGTGTACCCAAGGTATGCAAAGAGTTACCACATAAAGGGTGCCGACAAAGTTACAAAGTATTCCATTTTACCCAAACCATTCTTAATGCTTCCTCTAGCCATTCCATGGCTTCTCTAGCCATCTTATAGCTAGAGTTCCTCTAGACCAAGGGTTCCCAACCTGGGGTCAATTTCACCTACCCAGGGGGTATATTTGTTGTTTCTGGATTTGTACATATTTTTTCTTCTTGGCTGACTGTGTTTGGTTCTGGTATACTGGTATCTGTTCATCATTAGTTGTTCATAAATAGGTGAAATAGCATTGTTATGTGCTGTTAAAGTTGCCAGGGGTAAACGGGACGAAAAAGGTTTGTGTGTTGCTCCTATTTTTTTTGTTCTTCCTCATTTAATTTGTTTTATTCTGAATGTTTTGTGGTAATAAAGCTGCAAGCTCCAAAGCCAACAGAAGCAAGGGAAATGGGAGTTCTGGGGGGAATTGCAAATCCTTTTGGCTGGTCCTGGTGCAAGGCGGTGTGGTCCCAATGTTGGGATAGGCTGTTGTCATCTTTCTGCGAGATACAGATACAGACGTGCGTGCGCGCGTACGCACACACGCACACACACACACACACACACACACACACACACACACACACACACACACACACACACACACACACACACACACACACACACACATACACACACACAACCGTTGAACAGTAAAAATTTCATTTTAATTGATGCGTGGACTTAATGGAAAGTGTCTTCACATCATGGGGTGGGATGCCACTGGGATTGGTTGTTTATCCAATTGTGCTCTGTATGAGCAATCATTCTGCACCTCTTGGAAAAATCTTCTTTTAAAGATACTTACTTACATACTTACTGCCTATTATGCCTTCTGGCATGTAGGGCAGCAACGAAGGTCCTCCACTCCTGTATGTTCTGGGCTAGCTTCTGGACACTACCCCAGGTCAGGTCCATTGTTTTCATTTCCTCCTCAACAGTTCGACGCCAGGCGGTTTTGTGTCTCCCTCTTTTCCTTTTCCCTTCTGGTGTCCAGTGCAGGACTATTCTTGGGATGCTGTCTGGTATTGACATTCATCCTAGCATCTGTCGATAGCCCTGGAAGTCCAGCATGCGCAGTGGTGTTGATTCCTTCAGTTGCTGTTTCGGTAACATATTTGTTTTACGATACAGGGTTGTTAGCCCGTGTGCTCAACCTCCAACCTGGAGGACCAGTGGATCGATCTTCATCTCGCCTCTGCCCTTCGACCTGCCCAGCATGGGAGACCCTAACAGGAGACAAACCTCCCACTGGCATAGCTCTAGGAATCAATGAGACACACGAGCTCCCCGACCATGACAAGGTTGCAATCCAACGACGAGTTTTAAAGATACAAAACGCTTTAAAGATTTAAAGATACAATGAGACAAGAAAATGCTCCAGAGAGTCATAAAAAGGGCAGAGAGAATCACCGGTTGCCCACTGCCCTCTCTGGAGGACATTGCCACCTCACGCTACCTCAGCAGAGCCATTAACATCCTCAAAGACTCCATACACCCCGGTCACCACCTTTTTGAACTGTTGGCCTCTGGCAGGCGTTACCGGTCAGTCAAAACACGCACCTCCAGACTCAGAGACAGTTTCTTCCCCAAAGCAATCTGCACACTCAATATGAAAAAAACACTGAGTATTATTCATGCCGCACTTTTCCATGCTGCTACCCACCTCGCACTTTACTATCACCATGTGCAATACTGATTATTTATTTCTCTTGATACCTAGTTTTATAACATTGTTTTTAAATTGTGGCCTGTGCTTTTATGTTTGTATATTATGCACCAATGGAGTGGCAAAAATAATTTTGTTATATGCAGTGCTTGCAATGACAAATAAAGGCATTCATTCATACAAGGAAACAGGCACGTGTTTACAATTGTTCTATGTGATCCCTTCATAAGGAGAGGAATTACAAAAGTAGGGAGGTTATGATTCAGTTATGTGGGGTATTGTAAAGACTATGTCTAGATCAATGTGTGCAATATTGTCCCCTTATTTAAGGAAGGGTCTCGACAAGTTGGAAGCAGCTGGGAAGGTTTAGTGGACTGATATCTGGAATGAGCAGGTTGTCTTTGTGGAAAGGTTAGATAAGCTTGGGTTGTATCCCAGGGACTTCAGAAGTGCCAACGTGGAGTTCATTGCAAGGGTCTTAACAGTATGGATGTGGGTAGAATATTTCCACTTGTGGGAGAATCTAGAATCGGGGACTCAATTTAAAAGTAAAAGGTCACTAATTTTGGATATGAATGTGGGAATTTGTGTTCCAAAGAGTAAAAGGGCATTGCAAACATAATCTTTGAATATGTTCAAGGTTAATATAGGTTCTGGAAAAGAAAGATAATCCATGTTATCAAGACCATTCAGTTTTTTATGCGATTCAATTATGTCCCATCTCACTCTTCTGAATTCCATTGATATACATTTAACTAGCCTGCCTTTCTCCATGGGATATCCGTTCAATCCCAATTATCTGTGCTACTTCCAATGCATTAACTTTCTTCTTTAAGGAAAGAAACAGCATTGTGCTCAATAATGCTGATAAGACCTCAGTGCCTTATATATTTGAAGAATAACAATCATTAGGGCATAAGTTCATAAGTGATAGGAGCAGAATTAGGCCATTCGGCCCATCAAGTCCACTCCACCATTTAATTATGGCTGATCTATCTCTCCCTCCAAACTCCATTATCCTGCCTTCTCCACGTAACTCTTAAACCGTTCTAATCAAGAATCTATCTATCTCTGCCTTAAAAATATCCATTGATGGCCTTCACACCTTTCTGTGATATTCCACAGATTCACCATCCTCTGACTAAAAAAATCGTTCCTCATCTCCTTCCTAAAGGAACGTCCTTTAATTCTGAGGCTATGACCTCTGGTCCTAGACTCTCCCACTAGTGGAAACATCCTCTCCACATCCACTCTTCCCAAGCTTTTCAGTATTCGGTAAATCTTTTGCGGTCCTTTGCATTCAATTCTCCTTGCAATGAATACTACCATTATTACTCTCCTTATTACTTCTGTGCCTGCATTGTAGCCTTTGCAAGTCACACAGTAGGACTCGCAAATGACTTTGCATCTCATAGCTATTAAATCTCTCACCATTTAGCTAACGTCTTCATCCTGCTACATGTATTGCATTTTCCAGATGTTTAGCCACTTGCCTAAGAAGTTTCAAAGGCATAAGGTATAGGCTGCATCCTCTTCGCAAATTACTCTCCTACCTATGTGCCAGCAATAAATTTAGTGGCCATAACTTTGATGTCTTTATCTGAGTGACATATATAAAATGAAAAATGTTGCGATCCTACAATCTCTGTGGCATAAACCTATTGCAACTTGTCAAACAGAAGAAGACCCATTTATATCTGCTGTATGCCTCTCACCAGCTGTGCCTTGCACTCAAGGCAGTATACCAGTTCAAGTGCTTGCCCCTCAACAATCCTCTCGACTACTTATTAAATTGTTCAAGTTACTAAAATGGATTTGCTTTTAACAAATTCACATTGCCTTTCTCTAATCTATCCACACTTATCCAAGTCACAGCAAAATCCGTCTCTGGCTATAGACCTGGAGCTTTATCCGTGACCAAGCTTATGTTGAGTCCCATCTGGAGCGGGACATAATCTACTTTAAGTGGAGTTAACACTTTCTATCATCTCTCCTATCAGTTTTGAGCCCCTTCAAAATCTGAGTGAGCCGAGTTTCAAAAAACATCTACCTTGGAGACTGATGTATTCATTTACTTCCTCTGTCCTCTGTATCTTTGAGTAAGCCTCCCTTCACCTCCCTTCACCTCTGACCGGCACATATTCCTCATGGGAAGATACAGTGCAGAAACAGGATCTTCAGCCGACCAAACCATATAACCATATAACAATTACAGCACGGAAACAGGCCATCTCGGCCCTTCTAGTCCGTGCCGAACACTTATTCTCCCCTAGTCCCATCTACCTGCACTCAGACCATAAGCCTCCATTCCTTTCCCGTCCATATAACTATCCAATTTATTTTTAAATGATAAAATCGAACCTGCCTCCACCACCTCCACTGGAAGCTCATTCCACACAGCTACCACTCTCTGAGTAAAGAAGTTCCCCCTCATGTTACCCCTAAACTTCTGTCCCTTAATTCTCAAGTCATGTCCTCTTGTTTGAATCTTCCCTACTCTCAGTGGGAAAAGCTTATCCACGTCAACTCTGTCTATCCCTCTCATCATTTTAAAGACCTCTATCAAGTCCCCCCTTAACCTTCTGCGCTCCAAAGAATAAAGACCTAACTTGTTCAACCTTTCTCTGTAACTTAGGTGCTGACACCCAGGCACCATTCTAGTAAATCTCCTCTGTACTCTCTCTATTTTGTTAACATCCTTCCTATAATTAGGCGACCAAAATTGTACACCATACTCCAGAATTGGCCTCACCAATGCCTTGTACAATTTTAACATTACATCCCAACTTCTATACTCAATGCTCTGATTTATAAAAACCTGTGCCGATTATTAGCCAGCCATTTATGCTAGTTCTTCAGTTTCTTCCCAGATGTTATCAGGCAACTGAATCACCCAACCAACAATTAGAGACCAGCGTTGAACTACTATCTACGTCATTCGTGACTCTCGAACTATCCTTGATTAGACTTTGCTGGCTTTACCTTGCACTAAACATTATTCTCTTATCATATATCTATACATTGTAAATGGCTCGCTTGTAATCATGTATTGTCTTTCCGCTGACTGGTTAGCACGCAACAAAAGCTTTTCACTGCACCTCGGTACACGTGACAATTAACTAAACCGAACTGAATGCTAATCCTACATTAATCCTATTTTATGCTCTCCACATTCTCATTAACTCTCCCTAGATTTTACCACTCCTCCACGGATATGGGGAGAAGGCAGGAACTGGGTACTAATTGTGGATGATCAGCCATGATCACAGTGAATGGCAGTGCTGGCTCGAAGGGTCGAATAGCCTACTCCTGCACCTATTGTCTATTGTCCACACTGGGGGAAATTTACAGCAGCCAATTAACCCACCAATTTGCAAGTCGTTGAAATGTGGGAGGAAACCTGAGCACCCGGTGGAAACCCACGTGGTCACAGGATGAACATACAAACTCATAACAGAGAGCACCTGAGGTGGGATTAAACCCAGGTTCCAGGAGCTGAGCGGCAGCAGCTCTACCTGTTGTGCCATTGTGCCGCTGTCTTACAATCTTTCTCTTATTCACATGACGAATAAACTTGACTTGACTTGATGCCTATTGAATATTTTGGACCTATGTTTACTACTAGTTTTTTCTTATGATTTGCCTTTGCTTTTCTTATTCACTTTTTCTTACTTCCCTTTTGGAATGAAGGATCTGCAATCAACCTAGTGTTCATTTGCATTAGTCAAATGGTCTGTTTCTGTTTTACGGTTACTTTTAATTATCCAGGAGGTTCTGCTGCCTTTAATTTCTCTACCCATCTCCCTCACGAGAATGTACATAGACTGGAGCTGAAACAGCTCCATTCAACTCCCACTTGTCTCCGCTACCAACAAAACCACCTATGTTGGTGCTTCTCAGTGATTCTCTGCTCTCTTTGATGAAACCAGAATTGCACCATTGCGATCAGCAAACAATGCCCCCAGGTCCTCTCCAGCAGTATTAAAAAAAATGTCTCTCATGATGCATTTCCTTGTTCTCTGAGATTTATTGAATACTGTTTCTTGACTCCCTCTGATGAAATCTAAGCTCTTGATCTCCTCACTACTGGTCTAATCCCTTAATAGTTACATTGCCTTTCCAAATCAGTAAACCAAGATCATCTCTAATGTGTTCCCAGCTTGCTTTGACTAGCTTTACAATCCTTTTCTTGATTTCAACTCTAATCCCTTTCTCATTTCACTGACTGCCTTATAATGGAATTGCTGTAATGCTATTGTTTATGGTACCAGGGTCTTCTTAGAACACAGAACATGGAACAGTACAGCACAATATAGGCCCTTCGGCCCACAATGTCTGTGCCGAACGTGATGGCAAGACCATCTCTTATCTACCTGATAAAATCAATATCCCTCCGGTCTCTGCATATCCAAATGCCTATCCAAAAGTATTTTAAATGCCACAAACATATCTGCCTCAACTACTAAACCTAGAACGACATTCCAGGCACTCATCACCATCTGTGGAAAAGAAAAAATTGCTTTGCACATCTCCTTTAAACTTTGCACATCTTACCTTAAAGCTGTGCCTTTTGTATTTAATTTTTCATCCAGGAAAAAGGTTCTGATCGCCTACCCTATCTATGCCCCTTCCTGACTTACTCAATGCCCCGACCTATGAAAACATGCATCCCTTTGCCTTCTTTACCAATCCAACTACTTGTTTTTGCCATTTTTAGGGAGTTATGGACTTTAACCATAAGATCAATGCTGTTAACATCTGGTTTTATGCAATTGAAATGTACCTGTTCTTTACTCCACCCATTAACAAAAGCTGCAATGCAAAATATCTGTATCAATGACTGGTGGAGAAGATTTAAAGAGAACCAGAGGGGCAGCTTTTATCACTCAGAGGTTGGTGGGTATATGGAATGAGCTGCCAGAGGAGGTGGTTGAGGCAGATACCATAACACCATTTAAAAACACTTGGATAGGTACATGGATATGAAAGCTTGAGGGATATGGGCCAAATGCAGACAAATGGGACCAGCTTAAATGGGCCACCTTGGTGTTGGAAGCATGGACGAGTTGGGCTGAAGGGCCTGTTTCTTTACTGTATAACTCTATGGGTAGCTACTGTTCAGTAAAACCAGTAAATTATCAAGTCTGAGATATGGTATCACATTTGTCTTATCAGAATTTATTTCATGAGCATATTCCACTTGATAGACACAAAATGCTGGAGTAACTCAACGGGTCAGGCAGCATCTCCGGCAAAAAAGAATAGGTGACGTTTTGGGTCAAAATCCTACTTCAGAGTCCCTTCCTTCGCCAGACAGTATTGGATTTCATGATTATTTTTCTTCCAACACCTCTTGGCCATTCAGTTCTGTGAGCGAGTTCCACCATTCAAATTGAAACAGGACTGCACCTTGCCTCAGTTGTGGACTGTCTGGCTGTTCTCCATCTTCATAACTCTAGCTAAAACTGCTGACATTTCCCAACAAGGATGAGTATAATGACATTGGATTTGATCAAACTGAGCAATCTTAGAGTTAAGTGCAGGTGCCCTATGCCATTGTAGCTGTAAGACCAGCCGGGTCTGACACTTTAGCATAGCTGTGTTTCATTGTTGACATGACATTACCTGGTTAATTTTGGGTGCCTTTCCACTGTACTATTTTTCTGCCATGTGTCCTTCAATCCCAACTCTTAACATTTAGAACTCCAAATTCTAAACCTCATATTTGAAAAAAAAAATGCGCCCTGATTTCCTTCCTAAATAGACCCGCTCTAATTTTAAATTTTCCATAACAAAGACACTACTGATGCCAGGTTACAAAATAAATAGACACAATGTGCTGGAGTAACTCAACAAGTCAAGCTGCATAGGCACAAAAAGCTGGAGTAACTCAGCGGGACAGGCAGCATCTCTGGAGAGAAGGGAATGGGTGACGTTTCGGGTTGAGACTCTTCTTCAGACTGTCCCGCTGAGTTACTCCAGCTTGTTTTGTCTATCTTCGGTTTAAACCAACATCTGCAGTTCCTTCTTACAAAGTCAAGCTGCATCGTTGGAGAACACGGATCGGTGACGTTTTGGGTCAGGAACTTTCTTGAGACTGATTGCATGGGGATGGGGGGAGAAGAAAGCTATAAGAAAGGAGGGGCTGAACAAAGAGCACAGGTGAGAGGGCTTTCTGATAGACATGGTTGGGTCGGTGATGGAAAAAAAGGTGTGAAACAAAAGGATTGAAGTCGTGAATTGTGATGCCAGAGGAAGGAATGTGGAGGGGAAGGGGATAAATAGGTGTGAGTCCAGATGGAGCACAGGAGAGGAGGGGCGGGGGGTGGGAAGAAATGGGGGTGGGGTGAGAAAGAAAGTGGGGGGGGGGGGCGATTGTTAGAGGTTGCCGGTCCCAAAGCTATACAGCAGAGAAAAAGACCTTTTGTCCACATGTGTTTAAGAAGGAACTGCAGATGCTGGAAAATCGAAGGTAGACAAAAGTGATAGAGAAACTCGGGTGAAGCAGCATCTATGGAGCGAAGGAAATAGGCAACGAAACCCTTCGCTCCATAGATGCTGCTGCACCCACTGAGTTTCTCCAGCACTTTTGTCTACCTTTTGTCCACATCATGTCCACACTGACTAGAGTATCCATTTTACGCTAATCCTATTTACTAGCATTTTGTCGATTCCTTTCCCTACCATAACAATTCAGCTTCTCAAGCAAATCCTTTTCAAATGATGTGAGCATACCAGCTTTCAACATTTTCTCAGCTAGTGTGTGGCAGATTGCAACCAACCTCTAGGTGAACAAAATTTCAACAGGTCCCTCCAAACCCTCTTACCCCCTCACCTTCAATTATGTCCTCTAGTTACAGAGGTCGCCGTTATGGGAACACATTTCTCATTCTCCACCTTCTCTATGTCCTTCATAACTAAGTATACCTCTGTGAGTTTACAGTGTTGTCCAAAGGGGAAAGCCTGTTTTTCTCAGCACCACAATTTAGTGCAGTGGAGAAGGTTGAGGGGGGACCTCATTGAAACTTACAGAATAATGAAAGGCATAGATAGAGTGGATGTGGACATGATGTTTCCACTGGTGGGAGTGTCTAGGACCAGAGGTTATAGCCACAGAATTCTTTTAGAAAGGAGGTGAGGAGGAACTTCTTTAGTCAGAGGGTAGTTAACTCGTTGGCATAGAGGGCTGTGGAGGTCAAGTAAGTGGATATTTTTAAGGCAGAGATAGACAGGTTCTTGATTAGAACGGGTGTCAAGGGTCATGGGGAGAAGGCAGGAAAATGGGATTAGGAGGCAGAGATCAGCCATGATTGAATGGCGAATAGAGTCGATGGGCCGAATGGCCTGATTCTACTATAACTTGTGAACTCAGAACATAGAACCAAGAACAGCACAGAGCACAACCTTGGTGGTGAACACAATGCAAAGAACTAAGCTCCTTCAACCTGACAAGATTCACATAGTGTCTTAAATATTCACTTATAGACAGAGATCAGCCATGAATGAATGCGGAGTGGACTCAATGGGCCGGATAGCCTAATTCTACTCCTATAACTTGTGAACAATCAGATTGTCCATCAATCCTCCATCTTCTATATGCCATGACTTATTTGAGGAGAAGCTTCATGTGCCCATAATCCTCAGAGCTAAACTGTCAAGCATCATCTATCTGTGTTCTCCAAGGATGCTGTTTGACTTGCTGAGTTACTCCAGAAGTTTGCATTCGTTTTTTTGTGACCTAGCATCTGCAGTTCCTTGTTTCTACACGCTATTTTATTTGTTATCGAAAGTTAAGAATTTGAGCTAAACTATACAGGAGGTAAATCAGGGCGCAGTTTTTTTTTCAAGAAGTGCTTCTTGCAGGGTCAGCCATGACAGGCAGATGAAGGGGGAGGTTCCTGACAAAGCCAAAGTGAAGCCCAAGAAGAAGACCTCAACAGTGAAACAAGGGGTGGGGGGAGATTGTAGCTGGCCAGCACGTAAAGCACCATAATGGATGAGAAGGCAGGAGAAGGCTGCATGAGGGAGAGACTCCCAACCGTCATAGAGTCCATGCCATTGGATTTGTCAAGGACCACGTGGTGGCTGCCCATGCACCAATCTACTCACTTTAAAATGTGTCACGCACGGACATCCACCTGGAGAGAAATACCACCTGCAATAAAGTCTGTGGCTCCAGGATTGGCCTCTTCAGTCATCTCCAGACCCACAGAGAGGACCCACCAGGAGGACAATCATGCTCGACTGAGAAATCGCCAATTATGATTTTCCAAGTGCTCCAGCATTTCAACAATGTATGTTCATTAGTCATCGGGCCAGGATTAGGCCATTTGGCCCATCAGGTCTACTCTGTCATTCAATCATGGCTGATCTATCTTTCCCTCTCAAACCCATTCCCCTGCCTTCTCCCTATAGCCCCTGACATCCGGACTAATCAAGAATCTATCAATCTCCGCCTTAAAAATATCTGTTGATCTAGCCTCCGCAGCCTTCTGTTCCACAGAATCACCACCCTCCGACTACAGGAATTCTTCCTCCTAAAGGAATGTCATTTTATTCCCGATGCAGGAGTGATCTCCCCCACGCGGAGGGCCTGAACGCCGCCGGCTACGGGAGTAAGATCGTCCCATCAACGGAAGGCTCGAGGCACCCCACAACGAGGGGAAGAGAAGACAACGAGGGGAAGAGATTGAACTGTTTTATTCGCCTTCCATCACAGTGAGGAATGTGGAGGAGTCACTGTGGTGGATGTTTATGTTAAAATGTATTTTATGTGTTCTGTTGCTTTCTATTTGTATGACTGACTTGGCAAATGAAATTCCTTGTATGTTGCAAAACATACTTGGCTAATAAAGAATTATTGTATTGTATTGTATTGTGTTGTATTATTCTGAGGCTATGGTCTATGGTCCCAGACTCTCCCACTAGTGGAAACATCCTCTCCATATCCACTGTATTCAGGCCTTTAACTATTTGTAAGTTTTTATTGAGGTCCCCTCTCATCTTTCTGCACTTCAGCGAGTACAGGCCCAGTGCTGCCAAATGCTCATCATATATTAACCCAAACATCCCTGGGAACATTCTCAGAAATCTCTTCTGGACCCTCTCCAACGCCAGCACATGCTTCTCAGATATGGAGCCCAAAACAGCTCACAATACTCCCAAAGTGGTCTGATCAGTGCCTTATAAGGCCTCAGCATTACATCCTTGATTTTATTTTAATGATTTTCCACGTGCTCCAGCATTTCAACTAAAGTCTCTCTTTATTCCTAAGACATAGGAACAGAGTCAGGTCATTCGGCCCATTGAGTCTACTCCGCCAATCAGTCATGGCTGATTTATATTTCCCCTCTCAGCCCCATTCTCCTGCCTTCTCCCTTTGACACCCTGACTAATCAAGAACCTGTCAATCTCTACTTTTAAAATATTCAATAGCTTGGCCTCCATCGTCATCTGTTGCAATGAATTCCACAGATTCACTAAACTCTGACTAAGGAAATTCCTCCTCATCTCCTTTCTAAACAGGAGTCCATTTATTTTGAGACTGTGACCTCTGGTCCAAGACTCCCACTAGTGGAAACATCCTCTCCACATCTAGGGCTTTCATGATCTTGTAAGTTGCAATGAGGTGTCCCCTCATCCTTCTAAACTCCAGTGAGTATAGGCCCAGATCCAGTAAACGCTCATCATATGTTAACCCAATCATTCCCGGGATTATTCACGTAAACCTCCCCTGGAACCTGTTAAGTCCCAGCACATCCCTCCTCAGAAATAGGGCCCAAAACTACTTCCAATACTCAAATTGAGATCTGACCAGTGCCTTATAAAGCCTCAGCATTGCATTAAATTCTTCCATAATCTTTCTAAGCTGCAGAGCCAGAATAAATAAATTGACGTTGATCTCGAGATGATGGTCTGAAAGTGAACTTTCCAAATCTCATCCCATGTCTCCAGCAGGTGCCCGCACCAAACCTATCAGTTCATGAAACAGTTCACTCGCTTCCCTCAGAACAGGAACTTACTTTCAGCCAGCAAAGCTGGAAGATAGGATGTCTTTGCCTGAAAAAGAAACAAATACCTTTGCTTACTTTAAGGCTGGATCTGCTGGGTGCCTGGAATAATGCTCTTTTAATGGGATAACGCTTCTGAATTTTTTCTCCAGCTGGCTGTCTTCCTTTAATGAAACCCTTGACTGCTTTCAGTCCTGAGTGTGATTTAGGTACAGTGAAGAGGCTATGTTTCACAAACCACTCTCTGCATCAGCACTGACCGTTATCTGATGCCTTTTCATGCACAGTTGCCCAAATGGCAGTTTAATGGCTTACTGTAAAGAGTACTTATTTTGTGTCTCTATCTACCTTCCGCTGCAAATGGCTAACGTGATGAGAGAGAAAAACAAAGTAATTGTTCAGACCTCTGATCCTAGCCGACTACTTAGCATGCAGAGCCAATTAATGATTCCATTCTCTACCTGACTCAACATAACATCCTTTAGTGGGGAAAACTGCAACCTCCATACTTAGAGAAAGTAGCACAACAGAAAAGACACCCAAATAAGCAAGCAAATTCACTGTCAGCAATGAAGGGAATGAAAGACATAATTATAATGGTTTATTTTGTTGCAGCGTCCAATCAAAATGTCCACCTGCAGGACCATTGACTGTTGTTTTGCTAAATTCTGCTCAGAAGATCCCATTAATTGTAAGGAAAGCTCCTTCGCTGGCTACAAATAAAATTGAGCGTCTTTTCTCAGTGCAATGACACCTTGGTAAATTACCTTGATGCATAGTTAAGGGCCTGTCCCACTTTCACGACCTAATTCACGACCTTTTTTACTCGTAGACATTTTTCATCAGGCTAGAAAAACGCCCCAACCTACTTGATGCCACGAGTACCTACGACTAGCATCACGACCTACCTGCGACCTCCTATGACCTCGTGATGACCATGCTGCGAGTATGAGTCAAGGGCAAACTCGGCAGAGGTCGTGAATTAGGTCGTGAAAGTGGGACAGGCCCTTTAGTCCTTGAAGATCATTGAGGTCGCAGATGAGATATATCCGTCGAGAGTGAGGAGTGCTGTCGAGAGCTACCCAGCGGGGGGGGGGGGGGGGCACCGACAACAAAGGGGGACCCTGCCAGAAACGTGGTGGCTCTTGTGTACTGCGTAGGTGGGGTCTGCTGTATGATTTAACCGGTTTGTACGCAAAACCTTTCACATGTGACTCCACAGTGTCATTGAATCATTGACATTTAGTTTAGTTTAATTTATTATTGTCATGTGTACCAAGGAGTAGTGTAAAGCTTTTTGTTGCATGCTATCCAGTCAAATAAAAGACTATACTTGATTACAATCAAGCCATCCACAGCGCACTAGGATAAAGGATAAATGGTACAACATTTAGTGAAATGCTGCTGCTGAAATAAAGAGTTAAAAGAGTGGAGCGGTTGTAATGGATGAAAGCTGATCCTCTACTTCGACCATCACGCAAAGAGTCACCTGACTCAGATGCCATTTTGTGCTATTTTTAGTTTAGTTTAGAGATACAGCACTGAAACAGGCCATTCGGCCCATCGAGTCCATGCCGACCAGTAATCCCCATACATTAACACTATCCCATACACATTAGGGACAATTTACAATTTTACCAAGCCAATTAACCTACAAACCTGTACGTCCTTGGAGTGTGGGAGGAAAACAAAAATCTAAGAGAAAACCCACGCAGGTCACGGGGAGAACATACAAACTCTATAGTCAGGATCAAACCCAGGACCCGGTGCTCTAGCGCTGTAAGGCAGCAATTCCATGGGGGTGCATTTCTAGTGGAGTCCAATCCACTTTCTACTTATGTACAGCTTGTGTCAATGAGCACAGAGAGCAAGCATCAGCCCTAGTAATAAGGCCCCAAGGTACACAGACTCATTGCCAAATCCCACCAGTAAATTTGGACAATGTACTGCCGAAATACTCGAAGCTACTGAACAGCTTACCATTAATGATTTCTGAAAGTAAGTCAAGTTGTATTAGTTTATAATAGCATTGTGGTTAAATTACTAGACTAGCAGTCAGAGTTCTTGCATATCGATCCAGAGGCAAGGGTTTGATTTTCACCATAGCAACTGAGGAACCTAGAGTCATAAAGTCAGATAGCACAATATCATTATATAATTATATAAATAAATAGATTATGCAGGAACTTTGAGTTTTAATATTAGGTGAGGTTGGCCTTAACACATTAGCAGTGAGTCAATGTGACTTATGGGAATAGATATATCTCAAAGAGATATAATTCCAATGAGTCCAAGTTGACTACCAGCACTCATTTACTCTAATCCTGCGTTACTCCTATGTTTATGTTCCCCATATTGCCATCAATTCCCCCCAAATTCTATCACTCACACGTACTCGATGCCACTAACCTACCAACTCACACATCTTTGGGATATGGGAGGAAACCAGAGCATCGGGAGGAAATCCATTTCTTTCTTCGGTGGAGAAACACCAACATTCAGTTTCTCATCTTGCTTTCTCGACCCTTCAACTGCTGATAGCAACAAACTGGAAAACCAGGTTGAAATGGAGGAACCTTTTGTTTTAGCGTAGAAAATGGAAAGGAAGATCGTCGTCGGAGCATTAAAACCAGACACAGTTGAAATCCAAAAGTGCGCACTTTCTCTGAAATATCGACTTCATATGGGTTAGGAAAATAAACCAATATAAAATAGTCTCCAGCAGGAGTGGAGTTTGCTGAAAGTAGTCCCATATGTTTCCTTAAGGATTATGAGCAGTGCTTTTTTTGTGATGGTACTGGCATTTCTAAAAGGTTAAACAGCATTATTTCAGTTTCTGTCCACGTGACACCGATGTTTATTAATCGTGCATACTGGCAGTTTTATCTGAAAAGAAGCACGTTATAAGTATGATAATTACACCAAAAGGAAAGGGCACAATGGTTTTGCTAGGCTAGATACCATTGATCAGTGACTATTCAAACAAGGGGAAGAGAAATTAATAATTCCCTTTCAGACGTAAACCAATGTGATTTTCAAACAGTGTAGGAAGGAACTGCAGTTGCTGGTTTACAGCGAAGATAGACACAAAATGCTGGAGTAACTCAGTGGGACAGGCGAGGATCTCAGGAGAGAAGGAATGGGTGACGTTTCAGGTCAAGATCCTTCTTCAGACTGAGAGTCAGGGTAGAGGGAGTCTAGAGATGTGGAAGGGTAAGGTGTGCAAACGACTGGTCAAAGCAGATAATGATATGTAAATGTAGAATGGTTCATTGTTAGGTGAGGGGAAGGGGACAACGAGGCATACAATCATTAAAGTTAATCAGAAGGACAATGAAACTAGTTGGAGAGCTAGGGTGGGGGAGGAACGGAGAGAGTGGGAAAGCAAAGGTTGCTTAAAGTTGGAGAATTCAATATTCATACCGTTGGATTGTAAGATGCCCAAGCGAAATATGAGTTGCTGTTCCTCCAATTGGATGCCCAGGACAGAAAGGTCAGTGTGGGAATGGTAGTTAAAGTGTTTAGTAACTGGGAGATCGCGTAGGCTCAGTGGACGGAGTGGAGGTGTTCATTTTCAAACAGAATTAGTGTAGTGAGCTAAATGCATTGAATACTGTGGGGCACCTGACATGCCTATTAGATCTCCACCCAAAGTCTGTCCTGCACTCAATTCTCATTCAGAGAAGAAACAGAGATATTCTGCTGACGTCACCTGTCACTTGCCTCTAGCTTGTATAATCTCAGCATGTATCTAAGAGAAAGATGTTCACCTCATGAGTGAGTAAATGAGGAGTAAACAGAGGGATTTGGAAAATAAAGATGCGGGGCCATAATTGACATCAGTAAGCTGGTCAGAACAATGACTTGTTAGTTCAGTTTAGTTTAGATATACAGTGCCGAAACTGACCTTTTGGCCCACCGAGTCAGCACCGACCAGCGATCCCCGCACATTAACACTACCCTACACACACGAGAGACAATTTACAGTTATACCAAGCTAATTAACGTAAAAACCTGTACGTCTTTGGAGTGTGGGAGGAAGCCAAATATCTCAGAGAACACTCACGCAGGTCACGGGGAGAACGTACAAACTCTGTACAGACAGCACCCGTAGTTTGGATCTAACCCGGGTTTCTGGCGCTGCATGGCAGCAACTCTCCCGCTGCGCCATTGTGTCACCCTATATGTGTGATATTGTTAGGGAAGGGTTCTGAAGGATATGATGCAAATGGCAAGTAAATGAAATTAAGATACTGTTCAGCCATGGCCTAATTTCATGGCAGAATAGATTTGAGCAGTGGAATGGTCTACTGTTGTGCCTATGAGGGATTTCATTAAGGCGAGCAAAGGAATATAATTTTTATTTTCGTAAGACACATTGACCCACTGCTAATGTATAATGGCTAACCTCACCTAGTATTAAAATTCAAAGTTCCTGCATAATCCATTTAATCTGCACGAGTCTGCGTGCACTTACTCCATTGGCTGACAAAGATTAGTTCTGTGTAGGAAGTCTGAAGAAAGGTCTTGACCCAAATTGTCACCCATTCCTTCACTCCAGAGATGCTGCCTGTCCCGCTGAGTTACTCCAGCTTTGTGCCTATCATAGGTCTATTCCATAGAACGATTTTATGATTTCTATGACACCATGAAAATCCTAAAATCATTGAATGTCACAGTATATGAATCAGTCAGCTCAGCTGTGCTACAATTCTGCTTCTTATTTTATGTAATTAACTTAGCTTGAGTTTGAACTTGAGTTTAGTTCATTGTCATGTGAAAAGTTACAGTGTAAGTTACAATTGTCAGGTACAGTGAAAAGCTTTTGTTACATGCTAACCAGTCAGCAGAAAGACATGGTTACAATCGAGTCATCCACAACGTATACTGTAAATAAAGGGAATAGCGTGAATAATGTTTTGTGCAAGATAAAGTCTCGTAAAGTCCAATCAAAGATAGACAGGGTCTCCAATAAGGTAGATAGTAAGTAGCCCAGGACTGCTATCGAGTTGTTTGTAGAATGGTTCAGTTGGCTGACAGCAGCTGGGAAGAAACTGACCCTGAATCTGCATTTGTGCATTTTCACACTTCTATACCTTTTGCCTGATGGGAGAGGGGAGAATGGGGATCATGACAGAAGCCTCCTCGTGGCGATCCCTGGAAGCGACCACGCGAAGCACTCTGTGATGCGTCGGGCGACAATTCTGTCAACGTGTTGGACGATGACGGAAGCCATCATCTGACACACGAGCAAACAGACGGACGAGAGGGAAGAAGCGTGAGTGGGCGAGGTACAACTTGTCCTTGGTAATGCTGGTGGCCTTGCTGAGGCAGTGTGAGCTGTAAATGGAATCAATGGAAGGGAGATAGACACAAAAAGCTGGAGTAACTCTGCTGGTGTGTCTACCTTCGATTTAAACCAGCATCTGCAGTTCTTTCCTACACATGTCAGGCGGCATCTCTGGAGAAAAGGAATAGTGACGTTTCAGGTCGAGACCCTTCTTCAGAAGGTTAGCTTGTATGGTGCTCTGGGCTGTGTCCACAATTCTCTG
The DNA here is from genome assembly GCF_010909765.2 of Amblyraja radiata. Classification (NCBI taxonomy): domain Eukaryota; kingdom Metazoa; phylum Chordata; class Chondrichthyes; order Rajiformes; family Rajidae; genus Amblyraja; species Amblyraja radiata. The sequence continues at coordinate 165,068,230 of NC_045956.1, forward strand.
CAATTTCTTGCAATTTTGTTTGTAGCTGTTCCCAAACCATGCACTTTTCCTCACAGAAAATGTCTGGATGCCATTCAGTTTCATGTTTGTTTCATCTGTGTGCCGAAGGAGATTATTGTTGCATTCCTATCGCCATCAATACTCCACCAACTACCCCCTCAATGCCCCCACTCCGTCCACCATATCTCTAATGATGAAGTTGCAGGACAAAATCGTGAGGCTAATGCCCCTGTCCCACTTAGGAAACCTGAACGGAAACCGCTGGAGACTTTGTGCCCCACCCAAGGTTTCCGTGCGGTTCCCGGAGGTTCCCGGAGGTTTTTGTCAGTCTTCCTACCTGCTTCCACTACCTGCAACCTCCGGCAACCACCTGCAACATCCGGGAACCGCACGGAAACCTTGAGCAGGGCGCAAAGTCTCCAGAGGTTTCCGTTCAGGTTTCCTAAGTGGGACAGGGGCATTACTGATGACGTTGAGTCCAAATATGAAGAAAGAACCCCTGTTACAATTAAAGAAACAATTGCTAGCTACGTCAATGGTTCTAAATAAAGTAAAGAAAGCAATAATTTTTTTTCCTTGCAATTAGATAATTAAAAACAGACAAGGAGGCTTCTGTGGGACATGTACAGCAGCACAGACCATTTGGACTGAATGGCTTAGCTTAATGATCTAGACTCTTGGTAATTTTAGAAAATTTAGAATTTTAGAATAGGTAATTCTATTCTCCAATAAGCCCTTTTTGTGTTGAAACACTTTGCCTCACTTCCATTCTTCTTCCTATGGTACAAGGGGCGGCACCTTGATGCAGCGGTAGAGTTGCTACCTGATAGCACCAGGCCTCAGGTTTGATCCTGACTGCTGGTGTTTGTCTGTACGGAGCTTGTACGTTCTCCCCGTGACCTGCGTGGGTTTTCTCTGGGATCTCCAGGATCTCCGGCTTCCTCTCACACTCCAAAGACGTACAGGTTTGTAGGTTAATTGGCGTGGTATAATTGTAAATTGTCCCTAGTGTGTGTAGGAAAGTGTTTGTGTGCGGGCATTACTGGTCGGCATGGATGTGGTGGGCCTATTTCCGTGTTGTATCTCTAAACTAAACTGAGACACCAGAACATTGCAAGCAAAAGCTTCCATCTTGCCATTTATTTGGAGCTTCCAAATGCTGCCACCAGGATGTCATCCATTTTCATACTTGGTTGGATCTCATATTCAGGATCTCATGTCTGTCCAGCCAATAGATTAGATCATAGTTACTCTACATCATTATTTCACTTAACCCTCAGTTTCATAGTATCTTTATAAGAATCAGCTCATCGAGTCCAGGCCAATCAGCCAGTTAGTTGAGGCAGATCCTATCGCAAGGTTTATTAAACATTTAGATAGGTACAGGAATAGGATAGGTTTCGAGGGATATGGTCAATTGCAGGCAGATGCAGGCTTATGTAGATGGGACATGTTAGTCGTGTGAGCAAGTTGGGCCGATAGGCCTGCTTCTATGTGTGTGACTCCAGGACTCTATGAGTATGATATTCCCGTCACCTCCCCCAGATTTTGCCACTCATTAACACACAAGGAATAATTTAGAGTGGCCAATTATATAACATATGTCTTCAGGATGTGGGAGGAACTGGAGCTCATGGAAAAAATCCACACAGTTACAGGGAAAACTTGTAAACAGGCACAAAGACATAGAAACATAGAAACATAGAAAATAGGTGCAGGAGTAGGCCATTCGGCCCTTCGAGCCTGCACCGCCATTCAATATGATCATGGCTGATCATCCAACTCAGTATCATGTGCCTACCTTCTCTCCATACCCCCTGATCCCTTTAGCCACAAGGGCCACATCTAACTCCCTCTTAAATATAGCCAATTAACTGGCCTCAACTACATTCTGTGGCAGAGAATTCCAGAGATCCACCACTCTCTGTGTAAAAAATGTTTTTCTCATCTCAGTCCTAAAAGATTTCCCCTTTATCCTTAAACTGTGACCCCTTGTTCTGGACTTCCCCAACATCGGGAACAATCTTCCTGCATCTAGCCTGTCCAACCCTTTAAGAATTTTGTAAGTTTCTATAAGATCCTCCCTCAATCTTCTAAATTCTAGCGAGTACAAGCCGAGTACACTAGCATTGTCCTACACACTGGGAACAACTTACAGAAGCCAATAAACTTACAAACATATATGTCTTTGGAATGTGGGAGGAAACCAGAGTACCCAGAGAAAACCCATGTAGTCGGTGGGCGGCGCGACTCTCGTCAGCAGCGGCCTCTGCAGTCCGTCTGTGTTTTATTATTTTTTGTCTCGTTTTTATGTAGTTTTTGTTATTTTTTTTGTTGGGGTGTGTGTGGGGGGGGGGGGGGGGTGGGGGAGAGGGGGTAACTTTAAAATCTTTCCCCTGCACGGGAGACCCGACCTTTTCTTTGTCGGGTCTCCGTTGTCGTTGGGGCTGCAACGTGGAGCGGCCTCCAACAGGAACGACCTGGGGTTCCAGCTGCGGGGCTGCCGACTACTCACCGTCACGGGGCTGGCCGAGTCCGGAGCGGGTGGAGCTGTGGTGGACGCTGCTGCCACCCGACCTCCGGAGTTTCGGAGGCTGCAACTGCGGGTTTGGCGGACGGCGGCACCGGGAGCCCGCGGGTCCCTGCCGGGTGACCGCTTTTCGGGGCTTCCGCAACGGCGACTTCTCCCGCCCGAGTTGCGGGGTTGAAGAGCACCTGAGCGGGGCCTTACACCATCGCCCTGCGCGGCTTGGAATGGCCGCGGGACTTTGCGAGCGCACGCCGGGGGCTCTAACACCAAGATCCGGTGCGCGACCTTGCATCACCCGGCGTGGCTTTAATGGCCGCGGGACAATCACCATCGCCAGCCGGGGGCTTTGACTTTGACTCTGACTCTGACATCGGGGGGGAGATGTCGATGTCCTGTATTGTAGTCACAGGGAGAACATACTAACTCTGTACAGACAACACTCTTAGTCAGGATTGAACCCGGGTCCGTGAGACTGTAAGGCAGCAACTCTACCGCTGCGCCACCATGCCACCCTGTTTGGGGAGAGATCTCCTGGGATTTGTACGACCCTTTCCAGGAAGAATTGATTCCTGACATCTTTGAACATTGTAGATCTCTTCTTAAACATATGGTCCTTTATTTGAGAGTCTTGGATTCTGAGATTTTTTCTGTATCCTTGTTTGGCCAAATTTTAATTTGTGTGCTTGACAGCATACAAGTTTAGCCTATGCAACAGGGGCACAAGGAACTGCAAATGCTGGTTTTTCAACAAAAAAAAGGGACAAAGTGCTGGAGTAACTCAGCAAGTCAGGCAGCATCTCTGGAGAATATGTATGCATGTCATTTTCGGTCAGGTCCTTTCTTCAACCTGAAGAAGGGTCCTGACCTGAAACGTTACCTACCCATGTTCTCCACAGATGCTGCCTAACCCATTGAGTTACTCCAGCACAAATGTGTTTTTTTTTAAGCCTATGCAACTTGGCTTATCATTTAACCTCTTGACTTCTAACACTCTGCCAACTCTTCACTGCATCTATTCCAAGACAAATCCATTCAGATTTGGTTCCCAGAGGAAATGGCAGCTTAGTGATTAAATTATTAGTCTAATCCCTGGAGACCAGGACTACAGATCAAACTATTGAGTTGGAAACTCACAATGGCAGCTGGGGAATTAAATTAAATGAATTTAATTAATTCCCCAGTGATGAAATAAATTTGGCTTTTAAAACTGGTATCAGCAACGGTGAAATTATTGGATTGCCATTAAAAACACATCTGGTTCATTACTGGCCTTCAAGGAATAATCTGCCATCCAATGTGCCTCTCCAGACCAACCTCCTACATCTGGGACATCTCACATCCCTCTCCACCACTTCAACTATTTCCAATTATTTGCCACCTTCCCCTCTCTCCCATCACCTCATCTTTACCAAGGACACCTATATGGGCAGGGGCGGAAAACCCGGGGGGGCCAGAGGGGACATGTCCCCCCCATGTTTTGAGAGGTGGGCGACATCCCCGCCAGGTTAACCTGCCTGGGCTTGCGGGAAATATGGCCAGCGTGGAGAAGCAGCGCTGGTGTCCCGTCAGTCCAGACAGGGCTGTTGGTTAACCCAGTTAGACAGGCAGTTGAGCTGCATTTAGCGCTGGATTGAGCCTCCGAAGCCTCGCGCGTGTGTGTGAGTGTGCGCAGGCGCGCGTGGCCGCCAAAAAATTGTGTCCCCCGTCCCCTCCATGTTTTGATAGTGAGTTCCGCTCTTGTATATGGGGAAAGCCTCAGAGCTCTCGGTTTCTTCTTATAATAGAGATCCAATCTCCTCCCCTCAACTAACACACCCTCCTGTCTGGTGGAATTTGCCCTCACAATTTAAAAAAATTCCTCTCGAAATGAAACGTGCAGCCCTGGACGCTCTCATGGGCCCCAGCTTTGCCAGTCTATTCAATGGCAAAATTGAACTCTCCTTGTTGCAAATGTACCATCTCCCAACTCTTTTTGTGCAACATCAATGACTGCATTGGGGAACTTCGTGCACCCATGCAGAACGCATCAAATAGGTTCACCAGGTTAATTCCCGGGATGACGGGACTGACATATGATGAAAGAATGGGTCGACTGGGCTTGTATTTACTGGAATTTAGAAGATGAGAGGAGATCTTATAGAAACGTATAAAAATCTTACGGGATTGGACAGGTTAGATGCAGGAAAAAATGTTCCTGATGTTGGGGGAGTACAGAACCAGGGGGTCACGGTTTAAGAATAAGAGGTAGGCCATTTAGGACTGAGATGAGGAAAAACTTTTTCACCCAGAGTTGTGAATCTGTGAAATTCTCTGCCACAGAAGGCAGTGGATGCCAATTTGCTGGATGTTTTCAAGACAGTTAGAATTAGCTCTTAGGGCTAACGGAATCAAGGGATATGGGGAAAAAGCAGGAATGGGGTACTGATTTTGGATGATCAGCCATGATCATCCAATATATATTAATGATCTGGATGAGGTAATTGAAGGCAATATCTCCAAGTTTGCGGATGACACTAAGCTGGGGGGCAGTGTTAGCTGTGAGGAGGATGCTAGGAGACTGCAAGGTGACTTGGATAGGCTGGGTGAGTGGGCAAATGTTTGGCAGATGCAGTATAATGTGGATAAATATGAGGTTATCCATTTTGGTGGCAAAAACAGGAAAGCAGACTATTATCTAAATGGTGGCCGACTAGGAAAAGGGGAGATGCAGCGAGACCTGGGTGTCATGGTACACCAGTCATTGAAAGTAGGCATGCAGGTGCAGCAGGCAGTGAAGAAAGCGAATGGTATGTTAGCTTTCATAGCAAAAGGATTTGAGTATAGGAGCAGGGAGGTTCTACTGCAGTTGTACAGGGTCTTGGTGAGACCACACCTGGAGTATTGCGTACAGTTTTGGTCTCCAAATCTGAGGAAGGACATTATTGCCATAGAGGGAGTGCAGAGAAGGTTCACCAGACTGATTCCTGGGATGTCAGGACTGTCTTATGAAGAAAGACTGGATAGACTTGGTTCATACTCTCTAGAATTTAGGAGATTGAGAGGGGATCTTATAGAAACTTATAAAATTCTTAAGGGGTTGGACAGGCTAGATGCAGGAAGATTGCTCCCGATGTTGGGGAAGTCCAGGACAAGGGGTCACAGCTTAAGGATAAGGGGGAAATCCTTTAAAACCGAGATGAGAAGAACTTTTTTCACACAGAGAGTGGTGAATCTCTGGAACTCTCTGCCACAGAGGGTAGTCGAGGCCAGTTCATTGGCTATATTTAAGAGGGAGTTAGATGTGGCCCTTGTGGCTAAGGGGATCAGAGGGTATGGAGAGAAGGCAGGTACGGGATACTGAGTTGGATGATCAGCCATGATCATATTGAATGGCGGTGCAGGCTCGAAGGGCCGAATGGCCTACTCCTGCACCTAATTTCTATGTTTCTATGTTTCTATGTTTCTATCATATTGAATGGCGGTACTGGGTCAAAGGGCCGAATGGCCTACTCCTGCACCTATTTTTCTATGTTTCTAAATACATCAGCTTTGCCATTAAATTCCACCCTGCCATCAAATTTACTTGGACATCTCTGACACCTCTCTGCCCTTTCTTGATCTCTCTCTTTTTGGATCGAATCTGACTAATGTCCATTGGGCAAATTGGACCACAATTTATACTTTTCCATAGTCAAAACAAAATTACACATTTTAGGACAGAATGTAATATTTTGATCTATATTATGCGGCTGTATTTTTCAGGCGTTTTGTATTTTTAAATACTGGATTTCCACAATCAATGTGCCTGTGCCTCAACAGATATGAAACAACTTAATCTCAGAGAAAATTCTTTCGGGCTGATGATGGATGCTGTCACAAGTCTGAAGTGGACAAACACATTTCCCTTTTCACTTGATAATCACGTACATGCAAGTGACATTCTTCCGCAGCCCCATAAATATTTTGGTAGATACAAGCAGAGAAAATCCATTAGTCACCCTGGGGGATCATTTCTGGCAATATCTCAATCTATCTCAAACTACTAGACTTCTCCACTAACAGCATCTGGGCACAGAGCCTATTTTCCATCATCACTTATTGCCATTTTGTACCTTTTGTCACTTTTTTCACAAGGTCTTTAAATAAATCCCATTTATTTTTTTTAATCTGATGATGTTGCCTTCTATTGTCAGTTCTGTCTATTGTAGTTTTTAGTCGACTATTATTACCCACACACACACATATTATCATTTTCATGCCACTTTACCAAGCAACAAGAAAAAGCTATTCAAATTGAAGATATTTCAAACATTAACCCTGGTTATAATTAGTTTGGGATTCTTTTTTTTCCCTTTAGTGATTGTTCTGAGACTTGAAAAGCTGCTTCATTGAGACAACATGACTTTATAATAATTTTTTTTTGTAATCTATACCTTTTGAGGCTGATCTTCATTTGAGATAAAAAGATTTGTTCAAACCAGCAACATCACTCCAATTGTGTTAAAGAAATTGGGCAGAGAGCGAGGGGGGGAGAGAGAGAAGGATGTTATTACCTTAACCTAAGAGTTCAATCATCAGAAATGTCTGAAATGTTAAACAGTAATTTTTCAAAATTCAAAATAACTAGGAGGAGTTTTGCAGGGATTGTCGGGAGCCGTGGTCGAGTTGCAGGAGAAACCGGAATCATTCCTTGTGGGAGCCTAGAAAAGTAATCCTGCTCACACAATAACCTCCCTTCACCTATATCCACCTATCACTTGCCAAGCTTTCCCCATTATCAACCTCTCTTTTTCAGCTCTCTGCCCCCTACTACAATCAGTCTGAATAAGGGCCCTGGCTAAGGACGGCACAGTGGCGCAGCGGTAGAGTTGCTGCCTTACAGCAACAGAGACCTGGATATGATCCTGACCTCAGATGCTGTCTGTAATGGAGTTTGTACGTTCTCCCCGTGACTGCGCATTTCTCCTCCGGGTGATCCGGTTTCCTCCCACATTCCAAAGATGTGCAGGTTTGTAGGTTAACTGACCACTAAATTGTTCCTAGTGTGCGTACTAGCGTACGGGTTATCGCTGCTCAGTGCGGACTCGGCGGTCTGCAGGGCTTGTTTCCACGCTCCAAACTAAACTAAACCAGTGATCTGCATGGAACATATAACAGTACAGCACATGAACAGGCCTTTCGGTCCACAGTGTCTGTGGCGAACATGATGCCAAATTAAACCAATCTGCTCCGCCTGGGACCATTCAAGTACATTTTCCTGTCACCCTTTTCCAAGCCCAAGTAATTGCATCTGAAATTAGAGCAATACTCCAGAGCATTTTCTAAAGGTTTAATATCACTTCATGCTTTTGCATTTGATGGATAAATCATGAGGTTTTTATTTCAAACATCATCACCAACTTGCCCTGCAACTCTCTAATATTTCTGCGCATATGCCCCTCAGCACAGAACCATTTGAAACAGGGAACTTAGCAAGGAGCAAAGTTACATGTTAAAGAAGGAACTGCAGATGCTGGAAAATCGAAGGTACACAAAAATGCTGGAGAAACTCAGCGGGTGCAGCAGCATCTATGGAGCGAAGGAGATAGGCAACGTTTCGGGCCAAAACCCTTCTTTAGCAAAGTTATATGTCTGTCTCTACCTATCATGCATTTGCCTCGATTTCCCCTCGCCATATCCCACCTGCTTCCAACTGCCCATTACCTTTCATCTCTCCTCAGTAAACCAATAATCCACTAGTTCCTGCCTTTGTGCTCCCCCATTCCTCTTTATGAATGGACGAATGGACGAATGAATGAATGAATGAATGAATGAATGAATGAATGAATTAATGAATGAATGAATGAATGAATGAATGAATGAATGAATGATTGAATGAATTATGCTTTATTGTCACATGTACAAAGTCACAAAAGCACTTCATACAGTCTTAACCTCTCTCGGTGGCCCGTCCGCCGGTCCCTCTTTGTTTTCAGCGGCTGCCCACCGGTGGTGTTTCGGCTCCAGGGCGCATCCCAAGTCGACCAGCTACCGATGTCCTCTCCTCACCCCGTCCACCTTTGTTCCCCGGGGGTGCCTCCCACAGCCGACCTCAAGGGCGCAGAAGGCCAGACCCCGGTTCCCTCTCCACTCCCAATCTAGGTGTAGGGTTGCAATCTGGAATGTTGGCAGTTCCTCTCCTCCCACAGATGCTTTTCAACCTGCTGATTCTCTACAGCAGTTTGATTGTTGCTCCAAATTCCAGCATCTGTGGTCTTTTGAGTCGCCAAATCATATGAATTTGCAGAATAGATAAGGATTTAATTCATTATTTGCAACCCATGGCTCACTTAAATCATGGGACTGGGAATTTATAGATGCACTGAAAAAAGCAGTTCCCATCTTCATGTCAAGGACTCTCTCCATTGTCTTACTATCACTGCAATTGTACAAAATGGAATAGACTCTCCACAAATCTGGCAGCTCAAATCAGACATCGCCTAGGCTTTTTAAACATTAGCAGCTTCAGAAATTAACTCAAGCAAAATCTGTAACCTCTATGTCTGGTGCCTTTCACTCTACCATGACTGACAAACCAGGAATCCACCTTGATTTAGTTTTAGTTTAGTTTAGTTTAGAAATGCAATAGACAATAGACAATAGGTGAGGGAGAAGGCCATTCGGCCCTTCGAGCCAGCACCGCCACTCAATGGGATCATGGCTAATCATCCCCAATCATTACCCCGTTTCTGCCTTCTCCCCATATCCCCTGACTCTGCTATCTTTAAGTACCTAGATCTCTCTTGAAAGTATCCAGAGAACCGGCCTCCACCGCCCTCTGAGGCAGAGAATTCCACAGGCTCACAACTCTCTGTGAGAAAAAGTGTTTTCTTATCTCCGTTCTAAATGGCTTACCCCTTATTCTTATACTGTGGCCCCTGGTTCTGGACTCCCCCAACATTGGGAACATGTTTCCTGCCTCTAGCGTGTCCAAACCCTTAATAATCTTATATGTTTCAATAAGATATCCTCTCATCCTTCTAAACTCCAGAGTACACAAGCCCAGCCGCTCCATTCTCTCAGCATATGACAGTCCCACCATCCTGGGAAATAACCTTGCAAACCTACGCTGCACTCCCACAATAGCAAGAATGTCCTTCCTCAAATTAGGGGACCAAAACTGCACACAATACTCCAGGTGTGGTCTCACTAGGCCCCTATACAATTGCAGAAGGAGCTCTTTGCTCCTATACTCAACTCCTCCTGTTATGGCCAACCTGCCATTCAAATTCTTCACTGCCTGCTGTACCTGCATGCTTATTTTCATTGGCTGATGAACAAGGACCCCCAGATCCCGTTGTACTTCCCCTTTTTGACACCATCTAGATAATAATCTGCCTTCCTGTTTTTGCTACTAAAGTGGATAACCTCACATTTATTCTCATTAAAGTGCATCTGCCATGCATCTGCCCACTCACCCAACCTGACCAAGTCACCCTGCATTCTCATAGAAACATAGAAAATAGGTGCAGGAGTAGGCCATTCGGCCCTTCGAGCCTGCACCACCATTCAATATGATCATGGCTGATCATCCAACTCAGTATCCTGTACCTGCTTTCTCTCCATACCCCCTGATCCCTTTAGCCACAAGGGCCATATCTAACTCCCTCTTAAATATAGCCAATGAACTGGCCTCAACTACCTTCTGTGGCAGAGAATTCCAGAGATTCACCACTCTCTATGTGAAAAATGTTTTCCTCATCTCGGTCCTAAAAGATTTCCCCCTTATCCTTAAACTGTGACACCTTGTTCTGGACTTCCCCAACATCGGGAACAATCTTCCTGCATCTAGCCTGTCCAACCCCTTAAGAATTTTGTAAGTTTCTATAAGATCCCCCCTCAATCTTCTAAATTCTAGCGAGTACAAACCGAGTCTATCTAGTCTTTCTTCATATGAAAGTCCTGACATCCCAGGATGTCATAGCATCCTCCTCATAGTTCACACTGCCACCCAGCTTTGTGTCATCTGCAAATTTGCTAATTACTTTGAATCCCTTCATCTAAATCTTTGATGTATATTGTAAATAGCTGTGGTCCCAGTACCGAGCCATGGGGCACCCCACTAGTCACTGCCTGCCATTCTGAAAGGGACCCGTTAATCCCTACTCTTTGTTTCCTGTCTGCCAACCAATTTTCTATCCATGTCAGCACTCTCCCCCCAATACCATGTGCCCTAATTTTGCCCACTAATTTCCTATGTGGGACCTTATCAAATGCACGGAACAGGCCCTTCAGCCCACCGGGTCCGCGCCGACCAGTGATTCCCGCACAAACCTATACATCTTTGGAGTGTGGGAGGAAATCGAAGATCTCGGAGAAAACGCACGCAGGTCACGGGGAGAATGTACAAACTCCGTACAGACAGCACCCGTAGTCAGGATCGAATCCGGGTCTCCAGCGCTGTAAGGCAGCAACTGCTGCACCACCATGACCACCCGATTCATAGAGGAAAAACATTCTGATTGTTGCAGCAAGTATAACTAAAAGTGAGAGGCCAGCCTGATGATGCTGCTACACAGATTAACATACATGCGAGTAGCATGCAATAGACAGAGCCATGCATTAAACACATTAAGAGAGGAGCAGTCTCCAAGGATATCCCATCCTCAATAATAACGCGTGAGTTCTAAGAAAACCACAAAACAATTCTCAACCATGTTCCGTAAGAAGTTTTGCGTAGATGGTCCACCTCGGTTTCCCCCAAGATCTCCACCATCATAGCCAATTCAGTTCACTCTGTGAGATATAAAGCAATCGTTGAGAGTACAGATGCAAGCTAAGGCTAAGGTTATGAGACCATTCATCATCCTGGATATAATACCCTCCAGAACTAGCCCTGCTGCTAACAAGGATATTCTGGTACATCAACCTGACAGTATGGAACATTGGCCAATTAGGTTCTGACAACGAAAAGCAAGATAAATCCAATCCAGTTAATTCCTGCCAAGTCAGTCTACTTACATTCATCAGCAAACTGATGGAATATGTTGTTGACAGAGCTATCAAACAGCACTTACTCACCAATAACTCATTCAGAAGTTACTTACTCCAAATCTCCACAAATATCTGAATAATCCTTCACTCAGAAGTTTGAGGAGATATGGCATGTCATTGAATACTCTATCGGACATCTACAGAAGCACCGTGAAGAGCAACCTGACACGTCGTCTCACAGCCTGGTTTAGAAATTCAAACGCTCAAGATGAATGAGGCTACAGAAAGTGGTGGACATTGTGCGATTCTGACCTCCCCACCATTGTACAGATCTACAGGTTCTGCTGCCTCACGAAAACAGCTAACCTCATCAAAGGCCCAAGCCACCCTGACCAAGCTCTCATCTTGCTGCTACCATTGGGAAGAAGGTACAGAGGCTAGAGAATCATTACTCCGGGGTCAAGAACAGCATTCATCCCATCAACTATCAGGTTCTTGAACTATTCTGAACAACCCTAACCACAATCCTACCTCAGCACCGAGCTATTACGGTCTTTGCACCACATACTGTACCTTGGGTTTACACTGTTATGGCCTACTTTACTTAGGATAACTGATCATTTATCATATATTTATTGTTTTGTTGTTGTGTTCTATGTGCCTGTAAGTAAGAATGTAATTGTTCTGATGCACATGATGCATAAACATTTGACCCTTAACTCATAAACTGCTCATTTTTGCAAATGTTTGCTTCCATATAAAGGCAGCCAGCATAATCAGACCCAAACTACCACTGCCACACTCTAATTTCACTCCTGCTGTCAAAGTTCATTTCTTAAAAAGCAGATAGCAACAAATGTTAAAGGTAAACCATGGCAATCTTTAATTGATTCGTCAGACGGGAGTAGCAAAGATCTACAATGAGCACAAACCTTGCTCAGTGCCTCTGGGGCTCCACTCACAGAACAAAGCAAAGTTAGCACAATTATACATTTTTCTTATCAGTAATACACTCCTACCAAGTCTGAATATGGCATGACTGAAAGATTTTATAGCCTTTCAGAATATAGGAAAGCTGGGTCCAAAACAAGCTCATAACATTAACAAGTTATTACTTATCTCTGGAGCGTCAGCTATTTTTTTCAATCTTGGCTTCTTTATGGCCTTGAAAGACCACATGTTATTACTGCAGGATTCTATCTTAATTTCTTTATTAAAAAGACAACCTGTCCTCCATATTGTGTTCCATATAATTTGCAAGGTCATTCAGACTTGGCACCGAGCCATTCTTTTGTTTTACTAGACCATGCTTTTGTAGAAGAACAACTCCATTTTAGATTTGACTATTAGATTTGACTATTAGCTCTTTCACTGCCATCGGGAAGAAAGTATCGGAGCCTGAAAACTGTAACGTCCAGGTTTAGGAGCAGCTTCTTCCCTGCAGCCTTCCAGCTATTAAATACTACAACCTCTAAATAAGTTCCAAACTACCTAGACTTGGTGACTAAATGTTTAAGAAGGAACTGCAGATGCTGGAAAATCGAAGGTAGACAAAAGTGCTGGAGAAACTCAGCGGGTGCAGCAGCATCTATGGAGCGAAGGAAATAGGCAACGTTTCGGGCTGAAACCCTTCTTCAGACTGATGTAGGGTGGGGCGGGGAGAAGAAAGGAAAATGGAAGAGGAGGAGCCCGAGGGCTGAGGGAGAGCTGAGAAGGGGAGGAGACAGCAAGGGCTACCAGAAATTGGAGGTCAATGTTTATGTCGCTAGGGTGCAGACTGCCTAAACGGAATATGAGGTGCTGCTCCTCCAATTTCCGGTGGTGTTCACTCTGTCCATGGAGGCGGCCCAGGACAGAGAGGTCAGATTTGGAATGGGAGGTGGAGTTGAAGTGCTGAGCCACCGGGAGGTCAGGTTAGTTAAGGCGGACCGAGCGGAGGTGTTCGGCGAAACGATCGCCAAGCCTACGCTTGGTCTCACCGATGTAGATCAGCTGACATCAAGAGCAGCGGATGCAATAGATGAGGTTGGAGGAGATGCAGGTGAACCTCTGTCGCACTTGGAACGACTGCTTGGGTCCTTGAATGGAGTCGAGCCGGGAGGTAAAGCGACAAGTGTAGCACCTCTGGCGGTTGCAAGGGAAAGTGCCCGGAGAGGGGGTGGTGCGGGAGGGGTGGCATTCTTTTTGTCTTTGCATTGCTATTGTTTGTTTATTTATTTGTTTGTTTTAAATAACTGCATCACCAGACTTGAATGCCCGAGATCTGGTCCTCAGAAGAATAGGGACCTCTCGGATCATCCAAGGCTTCTGGTTGGGGAACATTAGGGTGGTTTTCATGGGAACACACTCCTCCACACATTTCCTTATGAAGTCAGTAACAACTGTGGCATATTCACTCAAGTCCATTGCCAAGTCCTTATACATCACCCGAGCAGTCCCAGAGTTGTTCATCTGCCTCCCCTGACCAGCACTGTTCAGACCTCACTGCTGGGAGAGCGCTCTTCTGTTGCTGCTTATATGCAGGAAGAAGCAGCACAGTTGAGTGGTCGGATGATTGATCTTCGACTAGGTGAGGACGAGGGATGAAGTGATAGGCATCTCTGCTGGTAGTATAGCAGTAGTTAAGGTGTTCGATCTTCTGGTGCTGAACGACACGTGCTGATGGGGATTAGGGAATGATTTCTTAATAATAATACTCTTCAGGCTGCCTTTGTTGAGGTCCCCGGCTATGATGGTAAAGGGGTTGACGTACACCAACCCGTGTTTGTTGACCTTGGTGTGCAGCTTCTCCAGTGCTAGATGAGCATCTGCCTGGGGCGGGATGTAGACAATGGTCATGACTCTTACAGCAATGTCAAGCCTTGGTCCAAACATGGAACGAGCTGCTAGAGGAGGTAGTTGAGGCAGGTCCTATTGCAATGTTTAAGAAACATTTAGACAGGTATATGGATAGGACAGGTTTAGAGGGTTATGGGCCAAACACAGGTAGGTGGGACTAGTGCAGGTGGGATATGTTGGCTGGTGTGGCCAAGTTGGGCAGAAAGGTATGTTTCCACAATGAAAGACTCTATGATTCTATGACTCTTTGACTTCACGTACTAAACGATAGAACTCCAAAGATGAGATGAGAGTGATGGCCCCTGGCATCAAAACAACATATGGCCAAATGTGACATTAAGGAGCCTTGGTCAAACTGAAGTCAATGGACATCAACGGTGTCCATTGTCCACAGTGAGAGTCACATTTCACACAAAGGAGGATAATTGTGCTAGTCAAAGATCAATCATCCTAGCCAATTAGATATTGCTGTAAGAGTTTTTTCAGGACAGTGTCCTAAGCTGCTTTCTTAATGGCTTCCCTTCTATCATAAGGTCAGAAATGGGGACATTTGCTGATGATTGCAGAATGTTCAATTGAAGCTGTCTAAATCTGTACGCATAAAGAACAACATAACATTAGGGCATGGACTAGTAAGAGGGAAGAAACTCCCAAATGCCATTAATAACTATCTCCACAATGACTGCACACATAAAACATTTGCGGTGCAAAACATCTCCCCCATAATCCCTGACACCCATACTAATCATGAATCCGTCAATCTCCGCCTTAAAATATCCATTGACCTGGCAATGTATTCCACAGATACCTCACTCTCTGACTAAAGATATTCCTCCATATCTCCTTTCTAAAGGTACGCCCTATTATTCTGAGGCTACGGTCCCAGACTCTTCCACTAGTGGAAAAATCCTCTTCACATTCACTCCACCCAGGCTACACCTTAGTCGCCACTCTAACCTTGACATCTGTAACACCTCTCTATTCTTCAACCTTTTCCACCAAGACGAGGTGAGCAGACGCACTGGAACATCAACACGTGCAGGTTTCCCTTCAAGTCACATAGCATCCTGTCTTGGAAACGCATTGCCATTCCTGCACTGTCATTGGTTTCAGATGGTGCAACTCAATACTCAACCGCACTGTGGGACCACTGGGATTACCAATGGGATTACCATGGTTCAGAAGAGTGGCTCTCCACCACTGGACAATAGGGGATGGGGAAAAATGCTGGCCTTGCTATTGACCCTTGTCTACCATGAATACATTCCTTAATAATTCAGAAGCTTGATTTACAATCCCTAGCTTTCCCAACCAGCACTTTTTCTAAAAACCACCGTTTTCCATAAATAACACCTTGTAAACTTTCAACAACCTCTATAATCCATTTTTGTAAATAACATAAATAGCCTTTATAAATAGCCTTTATAAATAGCTTTTTGGCGCAATCATTATTAACCAACCAAAACCCTATAAATTAAACAAGCCTTTATAAACCATTATAGCTCAATAAATAATGCTTTATAAGCAGTCCAATCTCTCTCAACTATCCATTGCTCTATTATCTTCAGATCTTGGTAAACCATACATACAGTAACTCCATAAACCATCCAAGCTTTGCAATACGTCCACAGCTTTGCTTGTTATCAATCATCCATGACTTTATGATGCACCTCTGTAAATCTTCATTACTTAATAAACCTCCTATTTTAATTTAGTTTAGTTTACAGCATGGACCCACCTAATCCTCACCGGCCAGCGATCCTCGCCCGCTAGCACTATCTTACACACTAGGGACAATTTACAATCCATAGAAGACAATTATCCTACAAACCTGCACTCTTTGGAGTGTAGGAGGAAAGAGGAGCGTCCGGAGAAAACCCACGCAGTTACAGGGAGAACGTACAATCTCTGTGCAGACAGCACCCATAAGCAGGATCGAACCCGGGTCTCTGGCGCTGTATGGCAGCAACTCCACTGCTGTGCCACCGTGCGGCCCACACTCCTTTTCTTTTTAAGTATACTGCAGCTTCATCATTATCTCAATTTCTGTGCACTGTCCTGAAAAATAACCCAGTTAAAATTCAAGAGCTTTACTTATGTTACTTTGACAGAGGATCAGAAATCAAACATACCATGTGAGAAGCCACAGCATACTGGGATAATGCTCAACAAAGCTAAGGAACATGGATTTTACAGATCATGATAACTTCAGTGAAATAGTAATTGCTTTATCATAATGATTGCTCTGACTGCTCTGACTAGGAGCCCTTTCCTTCATTGCTGAGATAGGCATAATTCCTCATTGGATATCAGGAATTAAAAATATCTGGAATTCCTCTCCCTACCCAACACCCGTCTTTGAATTTTCCCACTCATAATATAAGCATTAAAACAAAGTGGGAGATCATTTAAAAGTTGTCTATAAAATAGCTAGGCATTGGAATGAGCTGTTCACTAGAAACAATCATTGTAGTTGCCAAACTTCACATTCTATTGATAAAAGATCACCTACAGTATCAAGCCTTTCACATAAAAAAACACATTGGCTTTGCACTCTTCGAGCAGTGAATTAGTGCAATGACAAAGCAATGTTACTCTTCATAACACTGCACGGTGTAGTTTTGAATCAGATGCAAAAGGCTGAAAAAACGATTTCTACAAAATATTTATATTTTGTGCATGTGTGGATCTACCTCAAATGCATAATTTGCTTTATAAGGCACAATAATAACATGTTATAATTTTAATAACATTAGTGATCAAAAGTAACTGTTAAAGTAAAACATTAAATAAAAAACACAATGGCATTATAATCTCTGGTTAGCTTATTAGTCTATTATAGCCCTTCACATCTTATACAATTATTCGAGCAGTGTGCTTCGGTATTAATTTCAGCCAAGTATATTTGTAAGATGACCACTACATACTATTTGCATAAAAACTGATGACTAGACTCCTTAGTTAATCAGGATACAATATTCACATTGATTGGCCCATGTACAAAAAGCTGCGTTTAATTTAGTAGTTTCACATTATCTGATGCTAGCACCTTGGTTACACCACTTGTTTTATTTGCCTGGCTAACTCGAGGAGTTAAGATTGCAATTTACCCAGGAAGGCAAGTACAGTTCACAAAAAATTGAGCCAAGGAGGATGCACTTCCAGAAGCTTCACTGTCTCTCTGAACAGAATTATATCCCCGGGCCTCAGTGCAACATTAGCACATTAGTCAATTCAGGATTGAACTTCTGTGATGCCACAGCCAACTCTTTAGTTCCCTTAAATAAAAACAGAGCAAGTCTGGCCGTATGTGTGGAAAAGAGTCCGAGTTAATGTATTAGGATCTTACATAATAGTAATAAATTCATAAATCATAGGAGTATAATTAGGCCATTCGGCCCTTCGAGTCTACTCCACCATTCAATCAGGGCTGATCTATCTTTCCCTCTCAACTCCATTCTCCTGTCTTCTCCATAGCCCTTGACACCTAATCAAGAATCTGTCAATCTCCAAATACCCAATGACGGCCTCCACAGCCGTCTGTGGCAAAGAATTCCACAATTCACCACCCTCAGGCTAAAGAAATTCCTCCTCATCCCCTTTCTAAAGGTGCATCCTTTTGTTCTGAGGCAAGGCTCACTAGTCCTAGACTCTCCCACTGGTGGTAACATCCTCTCCACATCTACTCCATCCAAGCCTTTCACTATTTGGTAAGTTTCAGTGAGGTCCCTCCTTATCCTTCTAAACTCCGGTGAGTACAGACCAAGTGCTGTCAAACGTTCATCATATGTTAGCCCAATCATCTCTGGGATAATTCTCATTAACTTCCTCTGTTCCTTAACTCCTTTTTCACATAGAGTCATAGTGAAACAGTGTGGAAACAGGCCCTTCGGCCCAACTTGCCCACTCCGGCCAACAATGTCCCAGCTACACTAGTCCCACATGCCTACACTTGGTCCATATCCCTCCAATCCTGTCCTATCCATGTACCTGTCTAACTGTTTCTTAAACGATGGGATAGTCCCAGCCTCAATGCCCTCCTTTGGCAGCTTGTTCCATACACTCAACACCCTTTGTGTGAAAAAATTACCCCTCGGATTCGTATTAAATCTTTTCCCCTTAGAAATAGAATTAGAATTAGAATTACCTTTATTGTCATTCAGACCTTACGGTCTGAACGAAATTTCGTGCCTGCAGTCATACATACAATAATACAATAATAAACAACAATAAACACAAATTAACATCCATCACAGTGAGTCCTCCAAGCACCTCCTCACTGTGGTGGAGGCAAAAATCTTAGGGCTGCAGTCTCTTCCCTCCTCTTCTCCCTCTGCGCTGAGGCGATACCCCACCGGGCGATGGTACAACCAGTCCCGCGGCTCACCGAACCCCGCAAACGGGCCGGCTCAAACACCGCGGCCCGGGGTGGTCGAAGCTGCCGCCCTCCAGTCCAGCGGATGCAGCCGCTGGCCCGCGGCTGAACCCCAGACTCAGGTCACCGCCGCCAGAACGCCGTCCCAGCCACCGGAGCACCATTCCAGCCCCTAGCCGGATCGCCCTCACGTGAGTGCCATTCCACCCTCGAGCTGGGCCGCTCCGACGGGAGTGCCGTACCTCCCTCGAGCTGGGCCGCTCCGATGGGAGCGGCATTCCACCCTCGAGCTGGGCCGCTCCGACGGGAGTGCCACAGCCCCTCACAGGAGAGTCTCAGCCCCGCGCCAGGCCGCCCTCACGGGAGCGTCACAGCCCCTCACGGGAGCACCGTTCCAGCCCCGAGCCGGACCGCCCCCACGGGAGCGAGCCCAGGGCAAGTCCTGACTGGCTCTGCCTCCGGAGTCTCGAGGTCGCCAGCTCCGCCATTAGGCCTCAGCGCAGACGGAGGCAGAGAAGGGGGATACGACAAAAAAGTTGCATTCCCCCGAAGGGAGAGACAGCAAGCCCCGTTTCAACCCCCCCCCCCCCCCTCACACAAACACAACCTAAAAACCAAAAACTTAACTAGACAAAACAACAACAACAAAAAACCCCACAGATGGTACAAACAGTCCCGCGGCTCACCGAACCCCGCAAACGGGCCGGCTCAAACACCGCGGCCCGGGGTCTTCACCTTAAACCTATGTCCGCTGGTCCTCGATTCCCCTACTCTGGGCAAAAGACTCTGTGCATCTACCCTATCTATTCCTCTCATGATTTTGTATACCTCTACAAGATCCCCCTCATCCTCCTGCGCTTCATGGATTAGAGACCCAGCCTACTCAATCTCTCCCGATAGCTCACACCTCTAGTCCTGGCAACATCCTCGTAAATCTTTTCTGAATCCTTTCAATCTTTACTATAATATGGTGCCCGGAACTGAACACAATATTCTAAATGCGGTCTCACCAACGTCTTATACAACTGCAACATGACCTCCCAACTTCTGACTGATGAAGGTCAATTTGCCAAAAGCTTTTTGACCACCTTATCTACCTGCGACTCGACCTTCAAGGAACCATGTACCTGCACTCCTAAATCCCTCTGCTCTACAATACTCCCCAGAGGCCTATCATTTACTGTGTAGGTCCTGCCCTTGCTAGACACCCCAAAATGCAACACCTCGCACTTCTCTGTATAAATTCTATCAACCATACCTGGCCAATCGATCCACATCCTGCTGCAATCTTTCACCATTATCTTGACTATCTGCAAAACCACTCATTTTGTATCATCAGTAAACTTGCTAATCTTGCCCTGTATGTTCTCATCCAAATCATTGATGTAGATTACAAACAGCAACGGGCCCAGCACCGAACCCTGAGGCACACCACTAGTCACAGGCCTCCAGTCCGAGAAGCGACCTTCCACCATCCCCTTCTGCTTCCTTCCATGGAGCCAATTTGCTATCCACTCAGTTATCTCTCCCTGGATCCTATAATGCACCTTTCTATCAATTTTGAACAAGTGTACTTGTGCGATGGCCACTGCACATTATTCTCACAGAAACTGTGCAGTGCTGCTCCATTACGTTTTGTTTACCAGTCAGAGAACAACCGAACCAATATGACATCTCGACTGTGATATTCAATGCCTCGTCCTATGGAGGCAAGCATGGTGAATGCCTTGACCACTATCCTATCCACCTGTGTTGCTGTTTTACAGAGAGCTTTGAACTTGTCCCTCAAGGTTCCTCTAAACATCAACATTCTTGAGCTCCTTGCCAATTGCTGTACAACATCTGTTAGTATTTGACATCCCAACATACATTAATTCATGGGTACACAAAAATGCTGGAGAAACTCAGTGGGTGCAGCAGCATCTATGGAGCGAAGGAGATAGGTAACGTTTCGGGCCGAAACCTTTCTTCAGACTGAAGTTACCTATCTCCTTCGCTCCATAGATGCTGCTGCACCCGCTGAGTTTCTCCAGCATTTTTGTGTACCTTCGATTTTCCAGCATCCGCAGTTCCTTCTTGAATATATTAATTCATACTTGGCTGGACTAAATTCAATCTGCCACTGCTCTGCCCAATTTTCCAACTGATCTATCCAACTTAATCAAGGGATATGGGGAGAAAGCAGGAACAGGGTACTGATTTAGGATGATCAGCCATGATCACATTGAATGGCGGTGCTGGCTCAAAGTGCCGAATGATCTAGTCCTGCACCTATTTTCTAGGTTTCTATGTCCCATTTTTCTTTTCACAACCTTCTTTGCTATTGACTAGACCACCCATTTTTGTGTCATCTGCAAACTTATTAATGTGTCCAAAAACCAAACTGCATTATTTCAGCAGGCCAGGCAGCATCTGTGATTGAACTTACATTCACATCAGTGATTAGTCTAAAGATAGACACTAAAGGGCCTGTCCCACTTACGCGACCCTGGCTCGCAAATTACACAACCTTGTGTTTGCTTGAGGCGTACGGGCACCGTATGGCCGCGCGAGGCCGGTCCAACTTAGAAGCGCGGAGTTGTGCGGGGCTGGTCCCGACATCGCGCGGGGCTCCGAAATTCTTGCAGTGGCCAAAATCTTCTCGTACCAACGCAGCGTCTTGACGTCGTACGCAGCGTCTTGACGGCGTACGCAGCATCTTGACGGCGTACGCCTAACCCGTGGCATTGCGTGATGACGTCACCGCTCGGCGTGGCGTTGCGTGATGACGTTACCGCCCGATGCCGTGCGATGCCCAAATTCAGTCGGCCCGCCTCCTGCCCAGCTGATTTGTAAGCATGACGTAAATGACGTCAAGCGTGAACTTATTGCAAACTTAGCGCAAACTTTAGCGCGAACTTAGCGCGACCTCCGCTTCCGGTTGGTCTCGCCAAAGTGGGACACGCCCTTAAGTGTTGTAGTAACTCAGCGGGTCAGGCAGCATGACTGGAGAAAAAGACATTTCTAGTAGGGGCCATTCTTCAGACTATCTTTGTGCTCATCCAAATTATTTGTTAATCTACAATGGTCCCGGCACCAATCCTAGCACCTGCAGCTTTTTGCCTTTAGATGTGTTTCATTATTAGCAGGACTAGCTATTCTTTACTAACTCAAGAATTGAGAGATAGAATCGTAGTCATAGAGTGATACAGTGTGGAAACAGGCCCTTCGACCCAACTTGCCCACACCGACCAACATGTCCCAGCTACACTGGTCCCAATTACTCAAATCCCACTAAACCTGTCCTATCCATGTACCTGTCCAATTGCTTCTTAAACATTGCGACAGTCCCTACCTCAACTACTTCCTCCGATAGCTCGTTCCATACACCCACCACCCTTTACATGAAAAGGTTTCCACTCGGCCTCCTATAAAATGTTTCACCCTTCACGTTGAAACTATGCCCTCTGGTTCTTGATGTTCCTATTCTGGGCAAGAGACTCTGTGCATCCACTTGATCTATTCCTCTCATGATTTTATACCTCTATAAGATCACCCCTCATCCTCCTGCACTCCAAGGGATAGAGTCCCAGCCTGCTCAACCTCTCCTGATGGCTCAGACCCTTGAGCCCCGGCAACATCCATGTACGTCTTCTCCGCACCCTTTTCAACTTACCAACATCTTTGCTCTCACATGGTGCCGAGAACCGAACACAATAATCTAATGGTAGAGTACTAGATGACATCAATACTAGATGGCAGAGTTTTCATGGCAGGTCCATAACATCAACTCACCTTAAGTTAATTTTCCGGACAAATTATTTACGGCTCTCCACCAAGGCTTACAGGAAAACAGCTAGAATGTGAATCAGAAAGAGTTAACTCCAATGAAGGATAACAATGAAATGTATGTAATCCAATCTGTAAAACTGCAGATCAGTCAATAACTTATTATTATTGACCAATTATTTCTGTGCCTTGATCTTTGCATGCTATTCACCTCCTTTCTGAAAACAGTGCATTGGTCAATAACCAATTAGTATTTTATGACAAAGTGTAAGTGGCGTTGGAGATGGAGGTTACTGGCTACATTGATGCAAGGGTGCTAAGATGATTCTTTTTATGGCACTATTGGTACTGTATGTTATGAACATTGTCAATTTTTACAACCATGCTAATGATGCTTATTTAACAGTTGTACATTTACGTGAAAACATGATTATTCCCCACATTAGGACTATGGATCGTTGTGAAGGGAGTTGGAACTTAATGCCTGGAGCAGTCAATGCACATTTTATGCACATTATCTTTCCCCTTTCTCTAAACTGCCTTTTCCCATTTTAGGTCCCATGGGTACTAGTCAAAGAAGTTAACAGTGAGATGGCTGGGTATTTGCTCCTCTAAAATAGTTCTAAGCAATACCAATTTGCCAGGGCAGCACAGAGGCACAGCGATAGAGTTGCTACCTTTCAGCGACAGAGACCCGGGTTCGATCCTGACTATGGGTGCTGTTTGTACGGGGTTTGCACATTCTCCCTGTGACCGCGTAGGTTTTCTCCACATGCTACAGTTTCCTCCCACACTCCACAGACGTACAGGTTTGTAGACTAATTGGCTTCAGTAAAATTGTAAATTGTCCCTAGTGTATAGGATAGTGTTAGTGCATGGGGTAATCACTGGTCGGCCACAGTATCTCTAGTCTAAAAGAAAATATCCAGCTCCCATTTCAATGCATTAGGAAAGCAAGTGGTAATTTTATTTTAAACTGGACTCTTCTATGGCAGTGACCAGTTCAATATAATTGTTTTGTGAGCAAATTAAATTTAATTCTGAAAAACATTTGGTTCACAAATATCTTTAGAAGATTGGGTTCAGTCAGTGCTTTAATAGTCAAATCGTGTTTAACCACCATTATCAGATGAAATGGGAGGCATCTGGTCAAATAGACTAACAGGGACACTGACCGGTTGTGTGGAATAGATATGTCCTTAAAGTATAGTACCATATTACCTTGTTGGCCAAGACCTTAACTAATGGATTGTTTTTGCATAGACTTAGCTAATTTAAGGATGGGGATATCAGTACCTTATTTGTTTTTCCCAATTGGCACTTAAGAGTTCACTGGCTTTCTTTAGGTGGGGTGGTCTTGTTGGACATTGGACATAGATCTAAATTCCCTCTCAGTTAAACAGCTCTTGTGGTTTTCTCAATAGTTTGGTGCAGAAATGCTGAAGTATTTAGTTATTGGACTCAAAGGAAGGATCGTACTGCATCAAAATTCTACTGATAGTTTAATGTGATCTGGTGTCACCTAAGGGGTCAGCATGCACACACATCTAAGAAGAAAAGGGACCCGTTCAACAGTGTGAATTACATTGTCAAACACAGTCAATTATACCAGGTATTGCTTGCGGTTCTCAATCGTCATAAGAAAACAATTTGGCCAAGAGAGTTTCACCCCAGCATGCACCAACCACAGACACGAGAAATCGACAGCGCTGGTCAAAGACACTTCAAAGAGATATAAGCTTTTACTCCTAGCGGATCAGAATTAATGGGAGGTTTCTGACTATTTTTATGTGGACGACAGTAAATGGCTGCCTGATTGCGATCAATCTAGATTTTTAGGTATCCAGTGATATAAGATCATAAGATCTTCAGTGATCGGAATAGAATGAGGCCATTTGGCCCACCAGGGTTCTACTCCATCATTCGATCATGGCTGATCTATCTCTCCCTCCTAATCCCATTCTCCTGCCTTCGCCCCATAACCTTTGACACCCCTGATATAGATATTTAAAGCAAAGGTAGATACATTTGTGAAACATTGGGAAATTGAAGGCTTTGTGAAACTGGCACAGATGAAGCGTTGAGGCCTGGTGCAAATCATCCATGCTTATATTGAATGGTTGGGCAGTCTTGATGGGGCTGGTGGCCTACTGCTCCTATTGAATTGTGTCCATTCTTGTGTGTTGTTATGTCAGTCACCAATCATTAGCTACTCCAGGAATGGCCTGGTAGTGTTAATAGACACAAAATGCTGGAGTAACTCAGCGGGTCAGGCAGCATCTCTGGAGAGAAGGAATGGGCCACATTTCGAGTCGAGACCCTTCTTCAGACCAGTGTATCTTCTGTGTAAATCAGCATTCAATGTTTCTTCCAACACATTCCTGGTAGTGTTTGTCCTTTCAACCACAGTTCCTTATTCATATGGGTGAAACTCTACCATGAATTATGCCTCTTCAAAGTGTGCAATTACAGCAATCATACAAATTTCATTAAAGGAGAATGTGTGTAGTTTTATTAGACTGTGGACCAAAAGTGAACTAGGCAGAATGTTTATGCAGTGCTTGGTTGATTGATTGAATTGATTGAAAGATACAGCATGGAAACAGGCTCTTTAGCCCATTGAGTCCACACTGACCATCGATCACCTGTTCACACTAATTCTAAGTTATCCCATGTTTGCATCCACTCCCAATAAGGATGAGTTGCACCCTGGCCACTCCCTCTTCTCCCCTCTCCCATCAGGCAAAAGGTATAGAAGTGTTAAAATATACACCTCCAGATTCACGGACAATTTCTTCCCAGCTGCTATCAGGTAACTGAATCAGCCTACCACAAACAGAGAGCAGTACTGAACTATTATCTACCTCTTTGAAGACCCTCGGACTATCCTTAATCGGACTTTGCATGCTTTACCTTGCACTAAATGGTTTCCCCTTATGTATCTATACACTGTAAATGGCTCGATTGTAATCTTGTATTGTCTTTCTGCTGACTGGATAGCAGGCAACAAAAGCTTTTCACTGTACCTCGGTACACGTGACAATAAACTAAACTGCACACTCCAGAGTCAATTTACAGAGATCAATTAACCTACAAACGCACACATCTTGGGATGAGGGAAGAAACCGGAGTACCCAGAGGAAAGCCATGCAGTCACGAGGAGAACTTGATAATTCTCCACACCCAGCACCCGAGGTCAGGATTGGACCCGGCTCTCTGGATCAGAGAAGCGGCAGTTCTACCAGTAGTGCCACTGTGCCGCCCCATTAGCTGTGACGGTACCTCTCAAAAGTTAAACTTTACTGTTATGTTTTCCAGCCACTTGGCCCATATAATTTTCAAAGCTACCTTTCTGTCTACAAATTTTTGCACTGCTTTTATGTATTTAAAATTTAAGCCAATCTTGGAATCCGCACCAATAAAAGGTGTGTTCTAATGTCCGATATCAAATTGTTCTTTTTTTTTATCAGCAAGGCATTGCTGCAAAAGAAAGAAAAACAGACAGAAAAAATGAAAAGCTAAGAGCCGCATGCATTCAGAATGTTAAAACCCCGAGGTTGTATGTTACAGGAAGATTATTCATGTGCCTTGAAATGGAGCTTCAAGTTGGCTTTAGTACATTATGCTACTTAATTTACATTCCTGTCGTTTAATTTGCTCCCATAATACTCACTTCAGGGAAGCAGTTATTGAAGAAAAAGGAATATCTAATTTAATTTATCAGAAGGGACAGTTCAGGAAGAAAGAGGTTAACAAGGAATTCATTTTTTTTGCAGCAGAGTGTCTAGGCATCTTTTTTTTGCATAAGAGCCTGGTGATCAAAGCAGGATTATGTCGAGGAAAAGAGGTACAAAAGGATTAGAGTCAGGGTCAGGATGGGTGTTTTGTAAAGTGAATTTGCCTGCTAGAAGTAGCAGGCGCACAGCATTAAAGTAATCCCGGGTCCAGTGTCAGACAAATCATCACCCAGCCTATTTCCTCCAGCAAGCCTCAGCCACATCAGAAACTATGAACTAGCAACCTTGGCCCTGGCTCTTTAATCGTACAGTGACAGGGCAAGAATAATTCACAGGTCGAGCTAATCAAAGGTGAAAAGAGAGAATCAGTAAACGTCGTATCCTTTTGCTACTTTCATCAATCCGACTAACTGAATTTGAGCTAAAGCTCGGCAAATTTTCTGGGAAGGAAATTAATATGTAACACATCTGGGCCCTGCACAGGCCTCTGAAATTGGAAAAGTCTGCGTTACATCAAAGGGCGATTATTTGTAAGACAATTGTGGCCGGCTGGATAATCAGTAAAAAACACTGCTGTGATCTTTCATACGATGGCAGTATGACCGAACAGGCTCAGGGTAAAAGAAAATATCTCTTTCTTCCAATTTTATCGGCAAAACTATTCTCTATTGCCCATTTCTGTTCTCCCTCCATGTAATATAGTCAATTCAATTACCTCAAAAGGTTGATGATACATATTCAGGGCATGAAGGTGCGGGGGGAAAGGCAGCAGCACAAAGAGAAAGAGAGAGGGAAAAAAAAAGAAAGGAATCCACATTTATTCAATAATAAGTTTCATTTGAAGAAGCTTTGAAAACAATTCTATCTCGAATTTGTCCCTGTCAGATTGCATTACTCACAAATGAAGTAAATATAAAATATCAATTCAATTTCAATAAGAGACCTTGAATAAAAACACATGAGGGTAGAATTTACTAAATCATAACATTTGAGGGGACCCTGGTGGCTTCCAAATATTTTACAGTCAGGGGTAATAAGACAGAGTGCCGAATGCTAATTCATTCAATTTCACCCTTTTCACTCACACCTGTTCTTTTATAACATTATTTTCTACAGTTCCAAATCACTGTTGATGGCAACTCGTGACAAGAAGATCCCGAGCAGCCTGCCTTTTGTGAGGCTGTGGCTGCTGACTGAGATAGGGGAGCTTCAGCCCCAGAAGCAGGTGCGGGGAAAGGATTCAAGGAATGCGAGGGATCAGGTGGGAAAGCGAAGGTTCAGAATCGACCCGTGATTTGTTGAATGTGTGGGAAGGAACTGCAGATGCTGGTTTAAACCAAAGATAGACACAACAAACTCAGCGGGTCAGACAGCATCTCTGGAGAAAAGGAATAGGTGATGTTTCGGATCAAGAACTGTCTGAAGATGGGTCTCAACCCGAAACGTCACCTATTCCTATTCTCCAGAGATGCTGTCTAACCCGTTGAGTTACTCCATCTTTTTGTGTCTATCTATGATTTGTTGAATATTGTACCAGGTTTGAGAGCCTTGTGTATTCAAACCCGCTTCCATTCGAGCCTATCTTCTTATCCTGTCGTACAGTATGAGCTCATATGCTGCTGGATGGTTTACCAGCTTGAATCCCTTTCTCTCAGTGAACAGAGATAAATATTTATAAAAGAGCTGAGGACACACTCTTCACTCTTCCGGATGCTATTCCGATCAGCCAATCAACCTTTTCAATGTCAATTAAAGCCACTGTGTACACCTACAACTTGACAACTTGAGAACTTGCATCTACTTAGCATCATTGGTACAGAAAGGCAAACAATATTTAATAATAAAATAGGCATTTGGTCAATGGGGTTTGTTTTAAGGAGATTATAAACAGTGTGGAGGCCGAGGGATTTGGAATGGGGTTTTGACTGTCTACTCTATCTATGCCTCTCTTAATTTTATATACTCAGGTCTCTCTGAAACCTCCGACCACTTTCATATCCCTTCCCTACAAGAGACAACTTCAATTAACCTACAAACCCACACATCTTTGGGATATTCTCCTTTGCTCCACATAATGTACTTGAATTTGACGATTGTATTTATGTATATAGACAATGGACAATAGGTGCAGGAGGAGGCCACTCAGCCCTTCGAGCCAGCACCACCATTCAATATGATCATGGCTGATCATATTATTATCTGATAGTATTATCTGATAGTATTATCTGTTCTGATTGGATAGCATGCAAAACAAAGCTTTTCAATGTATCTCAAAACATGTGACAATAATAAACATAAACCTTAATGTGGGAGGGAACTGGAGCACTTAGAGGAAACCCACACGGTCCCAGGAACTCCAGATAAACAGCAGCTGAGTTCAGGATCGAACCCAGATATCTGGCACTGTGAGGCAGCAACTCTACTAGATGCACCACAGTGCCACCTTGTTGACGATCCATCTTTCCTGTGCTGTGACTGTGAATTATTATCCCAGGGATTTTTTCAAGCCTTTTCGATGCCTTCTGTGAATAATCTTCAATAAACAGTAAGAAAGACAAATCTTCCATGCTGACCACAGCCTGGACAAGATGGTTAATATTAGCACAAAAGAAGAAAAGAGCCATCTAATAAATTCTAAACAGCAAAGAAAATATTCTGTGAGCAAGAGATCAGAGGATAAAGAATGGACATCCCTCCTTCCTGTCTGAAAAATTATAAGGATCACAAATTTATTAATTTACAGTGGTGGTTTGTCTGTAATTGGCTGCGGAATAAGATCATTGCCCTTCAGAACTAATTTATTGTGTGAATGCTGTGAAACACTCAACAGGATAGACATGAATGTGCAATGATCATTCCTGCCTCACATTTATATTATGATAGTTTACCAATGGTACGCCAGAGGCTGGGAAGGTTGCACATCATAAAGTGGAGGGACCACAGCACAGTCACAGGAGACCACTTAAAAGAACCCAGGCAAAATTAATTGGCATTTGGAAAACCGACGGCAAATAAATCTAAGACTGTGTGGATCTGGCGGCACAATGGCATAGAAACATAGAAAATAGGTGCAGGAGTAGGCCATTCGGCCCTTCGAGCCTGCACCGCCATTCAATATGATCATGGCTGATCATCCAACTCAGTATCCTGTACCTGCCTTCTCTCCATACCCCCTGATCCCTTTAGCCACAAGGGCCACATCTAACTCCCTCTTAAATATAGCCAATGAACTGGCCTCAACTACATTCTGTGGCAGAGAATTCCAGAGATTCACCACTCACCAGATGTTTTTCTCATCTCGGTCCTAAAAGATTCCCCCCTTATCCTTAAACTGTAACCACATGTTCTGGACTTCCCCAACATCGGGAACAATCTTCCTGCATCTAGCCTGTCCAACCCCTTAAGAATTTTGTAAGTTTCTATAAGATCCCCCCTCAATCTTCTAAATTCTAGCGAGTACAAGCTGAGTCTATCTAGTTTTTCTTCATATGAAAGTTCTGACATCCCAGGAATCAGTCTGGTGAACCTTCTCGGTACTCCCTCTATGGCAAGAATGTCTTTCCTCAGATTAGGAGACCAAAATAGTGGTAGAGTTACTGCCTTACAGCACCAGGGACCCAGGTTCGATCCTGACTATGGGTGCTGTATGTGTAGGAAGGAACTGAAGATGTTGGCTTAAACCAAAGACAAATGAATATTTACCCATTTTGAATGGGGAACAATCAAGCAGAATACTTTGTCCTGGATGATGATGAACTCAGTAAAAGTAAAGTAAGGTAACAAGCTAAATTAAAACCAGTGTGTACCAGGCAAAGCTTACAGTATTTGAGTCGGAGTGGGTTCACTTGAACTATAAAAGGATGGCATCGTGGCGTAGCTGTAGAGTTGTTGTCCTACAGCACCAGAAACTCGGGTTTGATGATGAGTACGGGTACTTTCTGTGTGGAGTTTGTAAGTTCTCCCTGTGACTGCGTAGGTTTTCTTCAGCTACTCCGGTTTCCTCCCTCACTCCAAAGATGTACAGGTTTGTAAGTTAGTTGACTTTGGTAAAAATTGTAAATCGTCCCTAGCATGTGGGATCGCTTGTCGGCGCGAACTCGGTGGGATGAAGGTCCTGTTTCCACACTGTGCCTCTAAACTAAACAAAAACTCAGCTCCTTTTGTATTGTTGGACTTGTACTTAAAGAGACCAATAGAGTTATGGAATTGTGTCCAAGTGCTATGGAAACCTGATTAGGATGAGGTCCAGTGGTGGTGTTGGTGGTTTGAATGAAGGAGTAAATAAAATATTAATCCATTTAACCTTGATCCTCTGAAATTTTGTTCTTGGGATATCAATGAACGTAAAAGTGAAATTGGGCAGTACCGAGGGCAACAACGCATCCCTCCGCAAAGAGCTAAATGCATTAAACGCTTTATGAACTGTAGATCGGTGAACAAATTAATCTGCTCCAACAGCCTTGGGTCATCCAGACCCATGGTCACTGACGTCAGATCGGCCTTCTTGAGAGTGAGCCCACAGAAAGCGACTTGCCCGGATGGAGTCCCCAACCATGTCTTCAGTACCTGTTTAGATCTCCTTTGTATTCCCAAACATCTTTTAACCACTCACTACTCCATGCTGTGGTTCCTATCTGCTTTAAGAAGACCACAGTCATCTCATTGTCAAAGAAAAGCAAGATGCCTTAATGTTTATTCAAGAAATATTTTTAAGGCAGCGATAGACAAATTCTTGATTAGAACAAGTGTCAAGGGTTATGGGGAGAAGGCAGGAAAATGGGATTAGGAGGCAGAGATCAGCCATGATTGAATGGCGGAGTAGACTCGATGGACCAATTGGCCTAATTCTACTCCTATAACTTGTGAACTTGAACTTGTGAACTGTCATCCGGTGGCACAGTGATCCACCTCAGTGAAGTGCTTTGAGAGGCCGGTCATAGTGTACATTACCTCCAGCTTCTCAGACAGTCTTGATCCACCACAGTTCACCTTCCATCACGAGGTTCATGGCATGCGTCATCTCCCTGTTCTACAGTCATCCCTGGAACATCTGGATAACAAGGACATCTACATCAGACTCCTATTTATTGCATATTACATGAGTATGGTTTGATTGTGCTCACGTATAGTAAGCAAACAAAGTTTATCACTTCATCTTGTTACTAGTCTAGATAATAATAAACCAATACCAATACATTTTGTGACCCTCCTGTGCATGCCAGGAAGACTTTGTGGATGGGTGGTGCATCACATAACAAGTACCTGTAATACATTTTTCAACCTATGGGCCCTGTATTTTAGGAATCTGGCATATTTGATGGCCTGGTTTTTCAATCTTAAATCATATCTTTAATCTTATTTGTTTGTTCCTTTGTGTGACAAATAAATGCATTGTGAAGAATCATTTCTTGGCCTTGGAGTTTGAAATTTGAACAAATATTTGAAGTTTGCAGGCAGATGAGGCTCCTAAAATATACTCAGCATCTTTGGCTTTATGAAATGAAGCATCGAATAGTAGTTTGGTTCCAGGTCATAGGTTTAAGGTGAAGGGGAAAATATTTTACAGGAATCCGAGGGGTAAACTTTTCACACAAAGGGTGGTGGGTATATAGAACGAGCTGCCAGATGAGGTAGTTGAGGCAGGGACAATCCCAACGTTTAAGAAACCGTTCGACATGTACATGGACAGGACAGGTTTGGAGGGATGTGGGCCAAACGTGGGCGGGTGAGACTAGTGTAGATGGGACATGTTGGCCAGTGTGGACAAGTTGGGCTGAAGGGCCTGTTTCCACACTGTATAACTCTATGACTTTATGACTCTAATTGGCTATTGTGTGCTATGGCATTTGGTTCTAATTGCCTATTGTGTGGATGGTGTCTGTAAATATTTTCTCCACTTCAGGGCCTTAACTTTCTTTCTATGATATAGCACCCTGACAAAGTGCTAAGGAAGTAAAACAATGATTTAGAAGTAGGCTATTTATTCTCTATGTCTGTTTTGCCATTCAATATGATCATGCCCATTTTTTCACCTCAGTGCCACAGCAGAGAGCATAAGGGGATTTGGCAGCTTAAAGTCACAGAGTTATAGTGTCATACAGCATGGAAAAAGGCCATTCGGCCCAGCTTACCCATGCCGACCAAGATGCCCCATCTGGACTAGTCCCACCTGTACATATTTGGCCCATATCCTACCAAACCTTTCCTATCCATGTACTAAAATGTCCTTAAATGTGGTTATAGTTTCTGTCTCAACTACCACCTCTGGCAAATCATTCCATGTATCCACCACCCTCTGTGTGAATTGATTGAATTGATTGGAAACAACTAGGGTTGTTCATTACAATGTGTGAGCTCGCAATCTAACAGCATTTAGTGATAGGAATAGAATAATTCTTTAAGAGGCATTGCATGGGATCCAGGGAAAGCTAGCGAATTAGATACAGAATTAGCTTCATGGTAGGAAACAGGAGATGGTAGTGGTATGTTGTTTTTTGGACTGGAGCCTGTGAGTAGTGGTTTTCTAAGGGATCAGTGCTCAGCCCATTGTTTGTCATCCATTTCAATTATTTGGTTGAGAATATACTCGGCAGGATATTTAAATTCAATGATTCAATGATACTTTATTGTCACGTACCTAGGTACAGTGAAATTCTTTGTTTTTGCATACAATCCGGTAAAATTATACAGCAGATCTCACTTATTCAATACACAAACTATCACCATGTTTCTGGTGCCGACAAAGTTTCAAAAGTTCTTAGTATAGTCTTATCTTCTCGCAGCGGTGAACCAGTCCCATCGCCGCACATGGCCACAGGCGGCCCACCAGGTACCTTTTTGTTTTTAGCAGCCCATCCACCAGATTGCTCTCGCTGGCCCATCTGCCATTCGGCTCCATGGCGCATCCCGTGAGCCTTTTACAAATTACGCTGAACAAGGTTATCAGGAAAGACAGAAAAAGCTGGAGTAACCTAGCAGCAGCATCTCTGGAGAGAAGGAATGGGGGACGTTTCGGGTCAAGACCCTTCTTCAGACTGGTTAGGGATAAGGGAAATGAGAGATATTGATGATGATATAGAGAGATAAAGAACAATGAATGAAAGATATGCATAAAAGTAACGATGATAAAGGAAACAGGCCATTATTAGCTGTTTGTTGGGTGAAAACAAGAAGCTAGTGTGACTTGGGTGGGGGAGGGATAGAGAGATAGAGAGGGAATGCCAAGGCTACCTGAAGTTAGAGAAATCAATATTCATACCACTGGGCTGTAAGCTGCTCAAGCGAAATATGAGATGCTGTTCCTCCAATTTGCATTTAGCCTCACTTTGACAATGGTGGAGACCGAGGACAGAAAGATTTGTGTGGGAATGGGAGGGAAAATTAAAGTATTTAGCAATCGGGAAATCAGGTAGGTTCAGGCGAGTTACAATGGGATCTTGATCAGTTGGGCAGATGAGCCGAGGAAAAGCAAATGGAGTTTAATTTGGGTAAGTGTGACATGTTGCATTTTGGGAAGTCAAACCTGGGTCGGACTTTCAATGTGAATAGTAAGGCCCTGCGGAGTGTTGTGGAGCAGAGGCATCTAGGAATACAAGTACATAGTTCCCATAAAGTGGTGTTGCAGGGAGATTGGGTGGTGAAGAAGATTTTTGGCATGCTGGCCTTCATCAGTCAAATAATTATCAAAGCTGGGACATTATGTAACAGTTGTAGAAGACATTGGTGAAGCTATTGTATTCAGTTTTGGTCACCCTGCTATAGGAAAGATACCATTAAGCTGGAAAGAGTGTGGAGAATATTTATGAGGATGTTGCAAAGATTCGAGAGCCTGAGCTATAGGGAGAAGTTGGACAGGCTCAGACTCTATTCCTTGGAGTGAAGGGTGGCAAGAGGTATATAAAATTACGAGAATATATAGAGAGGGAAATATATATATAGAATATATAGGGGAATATACACAGTCTTTTTGTTAGGGCAGGGGAATCATGTACTAGATGGCAAAGACTTAAGATGAAAGTGCAAAGACTCAGAGCCAAAGATTTCACACAGTGGTTTGTGAATGGAGCCAGTTTCAGAGGGTGTAGTTGGAGCAGATACAATAACAACATTTAACAAACATTTGCACAGGTACATGGATAGGGAAGGTTTAAAGGGATCTGGACAAAAATTGTGTAAATGTCACTTGCTTTAACTGTCAGGTCAAAGGCTTGCAACTGGTTCCAGATGGTCCAGTTCCACCTGTGGGAAATGCTCATCCTTCATAGAAAGTCTGCTTTGGTGGACCAGGCGGAAGAGATGTTTATGAACCAACGGCTGGAAAGGCGATGCAGCAATGCACTGTGGAATGCGAAGGGCTAGTCAGAGCACTAAAGATGTCATGGGCAGCCACTGCAGCCAAGAAGTCTCCAGCTGTGATGATTTTTCATACCACTGGACTCTGACTTCTGCGGCCGAGAGGGTGGGGTTGTTACAGTGCAACAGTCAGCAAATAGAACGACTAATAATTGTAGCTGATTACGTTAATCTGTCAAAATTGATAAGCAAAGATTGGCTCGGGGAATTGAGAACCAGACTGGAAAAAGGTTTTCAGCATGGCGTTGTCAATATCACACTTTGACATCTCATTGGGAAAGAATGCAGAGGTGTTTAAAATACGTACAAAGAAGTTAAAAGACCAGCGATCCCCACATATTAACGCTATCCAACACCCACTAGGTTCAATTTTTACATTTACTAAGTCAATTGACCTACATAACATATTCCTCCTGTACGTCTTTGAATGATAGGAGGAAACTGAAGATCTTGGAGAAAATCCACGTAGGTCACGAGGAGAACTTACAAGCTCCGTACACGCAGCACCCGCAGTCATGAAATGAACTGACCAGAACTGGAAGGCACAGTGGTGCAGCGGTAGAGCTGCTGTCTCATGGCGCTAGACCTGGGTTCGATCTTGACCTCAGGTGCTGCCTGTGTGGAGTTCACACATTCTCCCTGCGACCGCATTCCAAAGACCTGCAGGCTTGTATGCTAATTGGCTTCTGTAAATGGTCCCTCCTGTGAAGTGAAGAACTAGTGTATGGGTGATCACTGGTCAGTGGGGACTGCAAGCCGAAGGGCCTGTTTCCGTGCTGTATCTCTAAACTAAACTAAACTGAACTGCACACAATATTCCTGGACATATTTAAGATGAGGGGGAAAGAATTAATAGGAACCTGAGGGGCAACTTTTTTACACAAATGGTGGTGGGTATATGGCGAGTTGCCAGAGGAGGTTGTTGAGGAAGATATTATTACACCATTTAAAATATATTTGGACAGATACATGGATAGGATAGGTTTAAAAGGATATGGGTCAAACATAGGCAGGTGGGACTAGTGTAGATGCGGTATGTTGGTCAGTGTGGGCAAGTTGGGCCGAAGGGCTTGCTTCCACGCTGTATGATTTCATGCGGCCTAACCAAAACTTTACACATTACAATATGACTTGCCAACATTTATACTCAATGCCCTGACCGATGAAGGCAAGCATGCAGTATGTCCTCATTATTACCCTACCTACTTTCAGGAAACTTACACCCCAAGATCAATCTGTGCATCAATGTTCCTAAGATACTGTCAGGATTGCAAATCTATCTATCTATCTATCTATCTATCTATCTATCTATCTATCTATCTATCTATCTATCTATCTATCTATCTATCTATCTATCTATCAATCTATCTATCTATCTATCTATCTATCTATCTATCTATCTATCTATCTATCTATCTATCTATCTATCTATCTATCTATCTATCTATCTATCTATCTATCTATCCATCTATCCATCTATCCATCTATCCATCTATCCATCCATCTATCCATCTATCCATCTATCTATCCATCTATCCATCTATCTATCTATCTATCTATCTATCTATCTATCTCTATCTATCTCTATCTATCTCTATCTATCTATCTATCTATCTTACTAAAAGTCTGATCTTGACCACTTCCTGTTGTTCTGTATATTGATTTTAGAAAAAATGCTGCCACTTACGACTGTGATTTTTGATCTTACGCAGAGTCCCACTCCGCTGCGCAGAACAAGAGGATTTTTCCCATCGATGAAAAATAAAAGTGGGGCAAAGTTGCCTTGCCTAATTAATGTTGCTTTGCAATCTATATAATTAAAAGTCTAATCTTGACCACCTCCTGTTTGTGCTTTATATTGATTTTAGAAAAAATGGTACCACATACGGCTGTGATTTTTGGCCCTCTTACTCAGTCCTCCTCCACTCATCAGGTGCCGAGGATTTTTCCCAACAATGAAAAATAAAAGAGGTATTAGTGTTTTAAAAATGTTGAGATTCTCTATCCTGTCAATCATGGCCTGAAGGCCATGCCCCTTCTGGTGGGAGTGGGAGAGAGACTATAAAACCCAGAAGTGTGGGCGTGGCTCAGTCTCTGCAAGATGGAGGAGGGAGAGGTCACGACTCGCTGTCTTTAGTGGCCTTGCACCCTGCTTGAAATGGTATGAAACTGTACTTGAATTTGGTGGCCTTGCACCCTGCTTGAAGTGGGAAGAAACTGCACTTGAATTTGGTGGCCTTGTAGCCTGCTTGAAATGGAATTTCAAGGAATAGCTGTGAGTCAAATGCCAGCCCACCAGCCATGAGTGAGTGCGCTGCCAGCACAACAGGCTTGAGTGACTGAGCAGCCAGCCCAAGAATCCATTCGGCCCACAATGTCCATACTAGCGCTCCAGAAAGCCTCCCCCCCCCAATATTGGAATTGGTGGAGAGGTTAAATATTGCGTTGGGGGACCAGCCCTCCCATGTGATGCTGGTACACAATAGCGAGAAAATATTTTGTAAAATCTTACTCGGCTTTTTCCTGTGGTCGTTCATATCAAGTTTCTTCACATTTGATGTTATATTTCACGTTATTGTTATTTCAAGGTTTAAAAAAAGCCAAATGTAACAAGATTTTTACTGTTAAAATCCTTGCTGGCAGCTGCCAACAAACTTCAATACAAAGTTGCAATGCAGGAACACTCTGTGCTTCCACCATCACAGTCCTCCACCCGACATTTGCAACATTGTTGCCATCATACAACACTTACTCAAGCTCGTGGCAGCAAGTGCTTCAACAGGAGGGGGACGGTGAATTGGTATTGCAATTGGAAGTGTTGCGGCAGGCAGAGGAAGTCCAATTGGATTGTTTATTAAAGTCCAGTGCTGGGGAGGCAGGGGAGTGGTGGAATGTTACGTTGGGGAACGGGTTGAGTTGGGGGACCATATCTCCCATGGGGGCTACGGGTTAGTGGTGGAATATTGCATTGTGGAACGTGTTGCTTTAGGGGACCAGGCCTCCCCTGGGGGCCATGGGTGAGTGGTCGAATATTGCGTTGGCAA
This sequence comes from Amblyraja radiata, assembly GCF_010909765.2. NCBI lineage: Eukaryota > Metazoa > Chordata > Chondrichthyes > Rajiformes > Rajidae > Amblyraja > Amblyraja radiata. Next base: position 165,105,826 of record NC_045956.1, read on the forward strand.
AATGGGTTGCATTGGGGGACCAGGCTTCCCATGTGACAGGGACCCAACAGGTCCCACTTGGTCTAGTATATTATTAAAACTCTCATCTTTTATCTATCTATCTATGTGATTACATGTGATCCTGAAATTATGCCAAAACGATACATGATAGCGCTAGCATTTTTTGTACCACCTTACTCACCGTTGTCCTGTGGTGGTCTGTGTCAAGTTTCGTTCAGATTGATGTTATATTTTACAAGTTATTCATAGTAATTTAACTTTAGAAATTCAAGTTTAAGACAAATTTAGCAGCTAAAATCCTTGCTGGCCCAGCTTCCAACAAAGTTGCAACAAAGATGCAATCGAGGAACACTCAGTCCTTCCAGTAAGTTTTTAGCAAGTATCAAGTATATTCCTGGCAGCACGGAGGGAGGGTGCATTTTTTTCAATATTTTAATGTTACAGTATACAGAATTTTGAATAAGGTGACATAAGCAGCCCCTGCACAGTTGTGGGCTATGGGTGAGTGATGGGATATTGTGTTGGGGTAACGGGTTGCATTGGGGAAACGAGTGTGTGTGGTGCAATATTGCCTTGGGAAATGGGGTGCGTTGGGGGACCAGGCCTCCCATTGGGGAAACGGGTGAGTGGCGGAATATTGGGTTGGGGGACCGTGTGACAGGGACCCAATGGGTCCCAGTTGGTCTAGTGTTTTTATAAAAGTAAGGGTGGATAAATACATTTCAGTGGGAGAAGACAAACACTACATACTCAAGGTAATTTTCAGAGGAAAACATGAGGAAACATCTTTTTTTACAGCCAGTTGCTCTGACTTGGAAATTATGTCTTGAAAGGGTAGAGGAAACAGGCTCAACATCGACTTTGAGAAAAAGTATTTTATGGGGAAAGAGGGAGGATGGGATTAATCAAGGGGCAGTATCAAAGAGATCGCAAAAATACAATTGTACGCTGAATAATCTAATTTGTGCTATATTATTCTTAGTTATAAAGAAAGTGAGCATAGGCATACAAGGACCATAATCCTTAATGTTAGCCATTACCAGACAATTACTCGACAGAACTTCAATGAATTTCTCTCAGTTTGACTAATGATATGTCACTTAATATATCTTACTCAACATATGTATTCAATATTTCGAATACATTTAATCAATACCTGTTATAATACATTTAAAGCGGTACTCCCAACATATATGTATTTGCTAATATTTTACAGCATCTGTCATTATGTTTGCCAATTGTTTTCAATATATTGCTTTCCTGTATGAGGAATCAAGCCACTGAGCTGAATAATGGGATCAATCACTGCTTCTAGTTTCCATTCAATCCAGCCAAACTCTGCCATGCTCTCTATAAATGTATTCTTTCTGGCTTACATGCAATTGCTTTTCCAAGTAAAACCATTCCAATCACTTGACTTGCCGTTCTCTTTAATCTAGGGTATTTCTGCTTCAAAGTTAAGTGTGTGCAAACTAAGAGGCCAGGGGATGTGAACACAACTGGAATTAGATCTGCAAAAGGGAATAGTGAATAAACACGAATCCTGAAGTATAACACAATTGAAAGCGCTGGAAAGCTAAAATGCAGTCAGTTAATAACAGCTAAGAGACCAGATACAATAGTGATGACACATCAGTACCAGTCACCTTTTATGTTGCTATCCTCCTGTGAAATTTATGGGAAAAAGAGTGGTTACAGCTGATTAGGGCACTGGAAAAAAAAATCAGTGCAAAGTGTATAATGAGAGGCCTGGGGCTACTTGTGAAGAATTTCCTTGCAAATATTTATCAAGCATTCAAAAGCAGGAAAGGTGGACAGGATAAGGTGACTATGTCATTATTTCTTCAATGTCAAGATTTCAAAGTCTCATATTTTAATGGATGATTAAAATTTAGACTTTGATATCTTGACTTCGAAATGCTTACAAATAATAATTTTTAAATTATATAATAATTTGATTGTAAAACAGGCTATTTTATTTTTGTAACACATTACTGGGTAGGTTCATTTTTCAATTGATAATTCCATTTAAACTACCTGTTACTGTTTTACAATAATAAAATAGACTGTTTTACAATAATAAAATTATTTTAGTTGTAATTTATTATTTGAGTATAGTCAAGAGAAATGCACTGAAGATTAAGAATGTTAAGGATTCCTCGGGTTTTATGTGTGCGAGGTTTCATACAAGTCCCTATATTTTGTATCTGGTGTAGTTTGATTGAATTTCTTTGCTATTTGTACCCTGTGATTAATCTGCAATAATGCTATGTACTGTTAGAACATAGAACATAGAACATAGAAATTAGGTGCAGGAGTAGGCCATTCGGCCCTTCGAGCCTGCACCACCATTCAATATGATCATGGCTGATCATCCAACTCAGTATCCTGTACCTGCCTTCTCTCCATACCCCCTGATCCCTTTAGCCCAAACTGTTTACCATTAGAAAAATATTATTTTATCTGTAAATTATTAGTTGTGATCATATTCAAGATAAATGCACTGAAGATTAAGAATGTTAAGAACCCTCAAGTTTTGACATACCCCCAAGGGATTTTGTACTTTGGAATGAGATCACCTCTTATTTGATTAAAGTTTAGAGAACATAGACCTGGTCTGTGTAAATTCTTCATATGCAGAAAACCTACAAACCTAGGTCACCATGTTATAAGAAAGATGTTGTCAAGTTGGAAAGGGTGCAGAGTTTTATGAGGACCTTGCCCAGACTTGAGGGCCTGAGCTATAAGGAGAGGTTGAGCAGAATAGGACGTTATTTCTTGGAGCACAGAAGGACGAGGGATGATCTTATAGAGGTGTACAAGATCATGAGAGGAATAGATTGGGTAAATGCACAAAGCATTTTGCCCACATTAGGGGAATCGAGAACAAGAGACCATAGGTTTAAAGTGAGGGGGGAAAGATTTAATAGGAACCCAAGGGGAAACTTTTTTACACAAAGGGTGGTGGGTGTATGGAACGAGCTGCCAGCGGAGGTAGTTGAGGCAGATCCTATCGCAAGGTTTATTAAACATTTAGATAGGTACAGGAATAGGATAGGTTTCGAGGGATATGGTCAAATGCAGGCAGATGCAGGCTTATGTAGATGGGACATGTTAGTCGTGTGAGCAAGTTGGGCTGATAGGCCTGCTTCTATGTGTGTGACTCCAGGACTCTATGAGTATGATATTCCCATCACCTCCCCCAGATTTTGCCACTCATTAACACACAAGGAATAATTTAGAGTGGCCAGTTATATAACATATGTCTTCAGGATGTGGGAGGAACTGGAGCTCATGGAAGAAATCCACACAGTTACAGGGAAAACTTGTAAACAGGCACAAAGACATAGAAACATAGAAACATAGAAAATAGGTGCAGGAGTAGGCCATTCGGCCCTTCGAGCCTGCACCGCCATTCGAAATGATCATGGCTGATCATCCAACTCAGCATCCCATCCCTGCCTTCTCTCCATACCCCCTGATCCCTTTAGCCACAAGGGCCACATCTAACTCCCTCTTAAATATAGCCAATGAACTGGCCTCAACTACCTTCTGTGGCAGAGAATTCCACAGATTCACCACTCTCTGTGTAAAAAATGATTTTCTCATCTTGGTCCTAAAAGACTTCCCTCTTATCCTTAAACTGTGACCCCTAGTTCTGGACTTCCCCAACATCGGGAATAATCTTCCTGCATCTAGCCTGTCCAACCCCTTAAGAATTTTGTAAGTTTCTATAAGATCCCCCCTCAATCTTCTGAATTCCACGAGTACAAGCCGAGTCTATCCAGTCTTTCTTCATATGAAAGTCCTGCCATCCCAGGAATCAGTCTGGTGAACCTTCTCTGTACTCCCTCTATGACAAGAATGTCTTTCCTCAGATTAGGAGACCAAAACTGTACGCAATACTCCAGGTGTGGTCTCACCAAGACCCTGTACAACTGCAGTAGAACCTCCCTGCTCTTATACTCAAATCCTTTTGCTATGAATGCTAACATACCATTTGCTTTCTTCACTGACTGCTGCACCTGCATTCCTACTTTCAATGACTGGTGTACCATGACACCCAGGTTTCGTTGCATCTCCCCTTTTCCTAATCGGCCACCATTCAGATAATAGTCTACTTTCCTGTTTTTGCCACCAAAGTGGATAACCTCACATTTATCCACATTATACTGCATCTGCCATGCATTTGCCCACTCACCCAACCTATCCAAGTCACCTTGCAGCCTCCTAGCATCCTCCTCACAGCTAACACTGCCCCCCAGCTTCGTGTCATCCTCAAACTTGGAGATGTTAAAGAGACAATGTTTAAGAGACATTTGGACAGGTTTGTTGATTGTAAAGGTTTAGAGGGATTGGAACCACATGAAGTCAAATGGGATCAGCTCAGGAGAGCACCGTAGTCAGTATGGGAGAGCTGGGATAAAGAGCCTGAAATGGAGATTTCAAAACTTTCCATTGTCATTATTAAACAAATTTACACAGTCGATGATAAATACGAATCTTCCATTATTGGTTGTTGTAAATACAAAGAAGTGAACATACCTGATCCTCTTTACTCTTATTCAAATTGTAGCTTTCCGTTCTTAATATCTGAACCAGTAAAAAACTATATTCCTTCTCTCATACTCGCCCAGTCGATGTAACCACTTCCTGGAGTTTCGCTAGCCTCCTCCAATGTATGTCACACCCATCTACGTATCAAAATCCCAGCCCTAAGCGTACAAAATAATTCTGCAAGAAATATCTAAACAAAATACTATAATATTGTAACAGTAACTAACTTAAGCAAGAATGGCTCCTACAGAGACTCTTTCCATGCTACATGTAACCTTATGAGTCTATGATCCTAATATGTAAAGAAGACCTTTATAATAGACATAAGATTATACCAGGTGGCGTCACCAGCAGTGGCTGCCTCGCCAACAGTCTGTCTGTCCTTCTTTTTTGTTATTTTTAGTACGGGTTACAAGTATGTTTTAGTGTTCTTTGGCTTGTTTTATGTGGGGGGTGGGGGACGCTCACCATGGATGCAGCCCTCTCCATATACTCAATATCGTCCCCAGCTGGCCACGATGCCTGCGCAAGGGGACAGAGCAAAGTCTAGGGTCAGTTGACTATTAGTCATCCGCCTGAGGCCATTTTTGGTCGTGTCAGTCTCAGGGATTGCTGGATCTTGGTGGCGGGGGGGTGATAATCACCTTGTGCCTATTATTTTATTGGCAGCCTTGGTGGTTTTTATAGCAAGTGCTTTCTCAGAAACTGCCTTGATCACATCTACAGTCACCGCCTGTCTCGTCATGGACAGCAAAGCGACAATGAGGTGGAGGCTGTTGAGGGACGCGAATGTCATTCCATCAGTCGCATGAGATGTGCTGTCGATATTCAAGTCGGAGATAGGTGAGAGGGTTCGACAAACAGGTGGGGACAGATAACCTCCGATTTTTCCATTTTACAAATCATAAACGGTTATAAGAATCAGTTTCTGGCTGATTATTTCCTCCAAGAGAAGCCAAGATTTCCGTACTTATGGTCAAAAGAGGAAACTATGGCTATCCAAGTGGGCGGCGCGACTCTCGTCAGCAGTGGCCTCTGCAGTCCGTCTGCGTTTTAATTATTTTATGTCTATGTTTTTATGTAGTTTTTGTTATTTTTTGTTGGGGTTTTGTTTTGTAACTTTTAAATCTCTCCCTGCACGGGAGACCCGACCTTTTCTTTGTCGGGTCTCCGTTGTCGTTGGGGCTGCAATGAGGAGCGGCCTCCAACAGGAAGACCGGGGGCTCTGGTGCCGACTACTCACCTCACCGTCGCGGAGCTGGCCGAGTCCAGAGCAGGTGAAGCGGTGGTGGAGCGCTGCTGCGGCCCGACCTCCGGAGTTTCGGTGGCTGCAACTGCGGGTCTGGCGGACGGCGGCACCGGGAGCCCGCGGGTCCCTGGGGGGAGACCGCTTTTCAGGGCTCCCGCAACGGCGACTTCTCCCGCCCGAGTAGCAGGGTTGAAGAGCTCCTGGAGCGGGGCCTTACATCATCGCCCCGCGCGGCTTGGAATGGCCGCGGGACTCTGCGAGCGCACGCCGGGGGCTCTAACATCAAGAACCCGGTGTGCGACCTTGCATCACCCGGCGTGGCTTTAATGGCCGCGGGACAATTCGCCATCGCCCGCCGGGGGCTTTGACTTTGACTCTGACATCGGGGGGGAGAGTGCAGTGGAGAGATAAGTTTTTTTGGCCTTCCATCACAGCAATGTGATGGATGTTTATGTAAATTATGTTGTGTCTTGGGTCTATTTGTTTGTAATGTATGGCTGCAGAAACGTCATTTCGTTTGGACCTCAAGGGGTCCAAATGACAAATAAATTGTATCGTATCGTAAGTTGAATCAGAGACATCTCACAAAGGATGAGCAGTCTGCCCAAGAACAAGAGGGGCATATTTCCAATATTATCTCAAGGTTGAAGAAAAATGGAGGATGCTAAATCAGTCCAGGATTTGGCTAGTCTGAACATGTGCTTGGTATAACCAGTTTAAGATGGATAATTGTCACTCAGCAATTTAGCTGATTACAGAGGATTTAATAATAAATTTTATATTTAATGGGCGCCTTTCATACAAAATCTCAAGGACACCTTACATTGTAATCGGAATAAAAACATATAATCGGAGTAAAACAAGTAATTAAAGACATCACAATGACACAAATTAAAAACAGAATTCAATCCAAAAACAGAAAATCAAAAACACAGCCTCAATCGAGCTTGAAGATGCATACTTTTCCATATGAATACACGAAAGGCACAGATATATCTGGTGTTTATATGGCAAGGCCAGTGGTGGAGATTTTTAGGCTCCACCTAAGGGGTTGACTTCAGCCCTAGGCTATTTACAAAGATTCTAAATTTAATGCTGCCCCACTCATATCTAAAGGGCATTTTGTCATGGCGTTTATAGACAACATACTTATTGTAGGGAAGAGATCAGGTGTCTCAGACTTAGCTGTTTCAGCAACCAAGGCTCTCCTAGAATTTCTAGGATTTGTTATTCATCCAGGAAAGCCCATACTGGAGCTGGCATTATCTATTACATATTTGGGTTTTTAGCAGTGGATGCCTCCTACGGTAATTCAAGACGAGGCAACATGAATTATAGTAGTGCCAAATTGGCCTACTCAACCAGGGCTTCCATTGTAAATAAGTCTGCTGAAAGAAGCTCCTATATTTGCTCGAAGACACGAGCGGTGGCTAGTTCAGCCTATTTCTCGTGCAATTATCACTGTATGGTTGTATGGAAAGTTTTGTAAAGAGACTCATGTCAGCTACTTTTAAACAGAAGTAGCAGAAGTTTGTGCTTTCTTTAAGTTTGGATTTATGAGAAGCGACTATGTTATAGCGCAATTGACACTGCTCGTGCTGCTTTGTCGTTGTATCTAGTACTATAAGTAGGACAATAAATGATTGGTTATTCACCCACTATTGACGAAGGTTATGGAAGGTGTCTTTTATATGAACACTCTAAAGCCTAGATACAAAGTAGTGTGGAATGTGTAATCAGTATAAATTATTATGCATATTATCATCAGCTGTATTCCTAATGTTGAAGTAGTATCTTTTAAGTTAATTATGCTTATGACAACTGATTTCAGCACAAAGAGCACAATCTTTACACAATCTCCTGCTGGATCTCTCGGTCATATCTGACATAAGGGTAGGTTTTTATGGGAATGAACTTATAAAGCAAAATGGGCATGGTTGGGTACAAGTTGGAGTTGACAGCATACCCACCAGATCTGAGATTGGGGGTGTTTATTATGTAAAAAGGTACACTGAGGTTACTAAGAACCTATAAGATGAAGGATAGTTTTTTCATAGTTATATAATAGTTTCACAAGAGATTGTTGGTGCAGACTATTTCAAGATGGATAGAGTGTAAGCAGCTGAAAGCGGGAGTGAATTCAAATAATTTCAAGTCTCACTCTACCAGGGCGGCTGGCTCGTTAGCAGCCAATAGAATTGATATTCCCCTTTGATCAATTTCTTGCAACAGCAGGAGGCTCAGATAAGCGCACTTTCAGAAGATATAAAATTTAATTGAACATGTCTGGACGGTTGCAGATAGAATTCTGAACAGTGTTGCATGAGCTATTGTCTAACCCAAAGGCAATTGGGACTGCGGTCCAATTAAGGGTGAGGCACATGTATGTAAAATTAGCATCATGTGGTTAATGGCCCATGTTTTATCCACCATTTATGGTTTATCTGTTAGTGTTTTCAAATACAGATTGGTTTACTGCATGAAACCACAGAGCTTCGAAGGCTTCACATGGTCTCTCACGAGACTTCGAGATAAAATAGTATGATTAAACGAGAACTCACCGTTTGAAGTTTGATCTTTATTTTATGAGAAGTTGGAGTGAGAGACTACGTGCCCTCCACTCCCAACCCTGAATCTCATAAATATCATTCGGTAAGTCAAGCGTTATTCATCTTTCTATAGTTTAAATTGGTGCAAGTGGTCTGTGGTTTCATACAGTTGCTTTGAAGATTGACGCGCATGCGTGCTGGCGGGTTCTTCATGTAGTCTCTCACTCCAACTTCTCATAAAATAATGATCAAACTTCAAACAGTAATTTCTCGTTTAATTTTTCTATTAACCTACAAACCTACACGTCTTTGGAGCGTGGGAGGAAACTGGAGCACCCGGAAAAAACCCACGCAGGTCACAGGGAGAATGTACCAACACCATACGAACAGCACCCGTAGTCAGGATTGACCCCGAGCCTCTGGCGCTGTAAGTCATCAACTCTACCACTGGAGCATTGTACCATCCAGAAAATGTAATTTTACTGTCTCCCAATGTTTTTAACTTAAGTCCCTGGAGTGGAATTTGCCCTGGGAAAGTTTTTACCTAGAGGTACAAGTCCTCAAATTTGAGGCATGACTTGCTTGGATTTATGAGAGATATTTTACTGTTACTCTGGCGTGTATTACGTGCGCTTGGCGTGTGGTGAGACGTGGCGGCGTGGGCAGTGACGCGCGGTAGCGCGCGGCGCCCCAGGGTTTTGGGATTCTCAAAATCCTCGCGCATCACCTGTGTGACGAGCAAATGACACCCATGTGGGACAGGCCCCTAAATTTCATTGGATTCTTCTGTCCCCTGTCCCATCTCATATATTCCACTGCACACCCTGTACTGACCCAATTCCATATGTCTATGCCTTTGGTAGACACAAAAAGCAAGAGTAACTCAGCGGGTCAGACACCATCTCTGGTGAAAAGGAATAGGAGATGTTACGGGTCGAGACCCTTCTTCAGACTGAGACTGTGTCTTTGGATAACTTTTGGATAACTTGTATGGTGTACAATTTTGGTCGCCTAATTATAGGAAGGATGTCAACAAAATAGAGAGAGTACAGAGGAGATTTACTAGAATGTTGCCTGGGTTTCAGCAACTAAGTTACAGAGAAAGGTTGAACAAGTTAGGTCTTTATTCTTTGGAGCGCAGAAGGTTAAGGGGGGACTTGATAGAGGTCTTTAAAATGATGAGAGGGATAGACAGAGTTGACGTGGATAAGCTTTTCCCACTGAGAGTAGGGAAGATTCAAACAAGAGGACATGACTTGAGAATTAAGGGGACAGAAGTTTAGGGGTAACATGAGGGGGAACTTCTTTACTCAGAGAATGGTAGCTGTGTGGAATGAGCTTCCTGTGGAGGTGGTGGAGGCAGGTTCGATTTTATTATTTAAAAATAAATTGGATAGTTATATGGACGGGAAAGGAATGGAGGGTTATGGTCTGAGTGCAGGTAGATGGGACTAGGGAGAATAAGTGTTCGGCACGGACTAGAAGGACCGAGATGGCCTGTTTCCGTGCTGTAAATTGTTATATGGTTATAGGGTTATACATCTTCATGCAGTTCTTGGTCCTGTGAATAGTGGGAACTTCTGTTGAGACTAAATCTCCACGCCACAATACAACTTGGGCTTTAAGTTTATTTTGATGCATGTCACACAAACTTTTTTTCAATTGTAGCGTTTGACAAGAACAAACTGATTTTGAGGGACTTTACTCACAACTCCACTATTTGTCATTTTTTGCTTCATTACCCACGGCAGGGTGTCAAATCATTGGGACTATGATTCTGTGACAAGCTAGGCATGACACAATGAACTGCATCGGACCCATGCAGTTCTGAGAAATAGTTTTCTATTGTATGAAATCCTACATGCGAAAACTCTAATATCTCAAAATTACTTTAAATTTAGAGAGTAGTGTGAATAAACATAACATAAAGTTTAATAACTTCACCAATAAATGAAAAGATGTTAAGCTTATAATATTTACCAGCTGGGTACACACAAGGTGTTTGACTGCCAAAGAGAAACTATTAAAAGCAAGTATATGATAAATTAATGGGTAATATTATACCAATAAAATGCCTGTAAATTACACAAATTATGGCTCTATACCTACTGAGAGGGTGTCACAGTTGTGCAATGGTAGAGTTGTTGCTTTACAGCACTAGAGACCCGGGTTTGATCCTTACTATGGGTGCTGTCTGTACGGAGTTTGTACGTTCTCCCCGTGACCTGCGTGGGTTTTCTCCGGGAGCTCTGATTTCCTCCCACGCTCCAAAGACGTGCAGGTTTGTAGGCTAATTGGCTTTGGTGTAATTGTAAATTGTCCCAAGAGTGTGTAGGATAGTGTCAGTGTTTGGGGATCACTGGTCGAGGCGGACCCGGTGGGCCGAAGGGTCTGTTTCTGCGCTGTATCTCTAAACGAAACTAAACTAAGTCGCCTGGATCTATTTGAAGCACTTTGCGTTGGAAGCTGCAATTTATTGAGTTAATATTCTCAGATCCTAAAATGTAGTCCTGAATGCAGTGAGTGGTGTCTGCACATGAAACATAGAAACATTGAAAATAGGTGCAGGAGTAGGCCATTCGGCCCTTCGAGCCTGCACTGCCATTCAATATGATCATGGCTGATCATCCAACTCAGTATCCTGTACCTGCCTTCTCTCCATACCCCCTGATCCCTTTAGCCACAAGGGCCACATCTAACTCCCTCTTAAATATAGCCAATGAACTGGCCTCAACTACATTCTGTGGCAGATAATTCCAGAGATTCACCACTCTCTGTGTTAAAAATGTTTTTCTCATCTCAGTCCTAAAAGATTTCCCCTTTATCCTTAAACTGTGACCCCTTGTTCTGGACTTCCCCAACATCAGGAACAATCTTCCTGCATCTAGCCTGTCCAACCCCTTAAGAATTTTGTAAGTTTCTATAAGATCCCCCCTCAATCTTCTAAATTCTAGCGAGTACAAGCCGAGTCTATCCAGTCTTTCTGGATGAAGGAAATACATCGTCATTCATGTTAGATCACAGGCTTCTTCGATTAGGTTAGATTAAGTTACCTTTTTTATGGTCACGTGCATCGAGTTGCTGTGAAAAGCTTTGTTTTACATGCTACCCAATCAAATCAGGCAATAATCTACAGAAATACCATCGCCAAACTCCAGTGCAATAATCGAAGATCTCGGAGAAAACCCATGCGGTCACGGGGAGAATGTACGAACTAACATACACACAACACCCATAGTCGGGATCGAACCCGGGTCTCTGGCGCTGCAAGCGCTGTAAGGCAGCAACTCCACCGCTGCACTTCCAGTAAAGTTGTTATATAGAGCTATTGTTGAAATCACTTGGCCCTAATATCCTACTTACTATATGATAAGATTGCCCAGTGACCCATTACAGTAACAGTCAAAAGGTGCTTTCAGAGTTCTACTCATCCTCTCTTCACAAGTTAGCGGTTGATTGAACTCAAGTTCCATCTCAGCCTCTGGTGTTATTGTTGTGGAACTTGCATCGTTTGTCCATGGCTGCATCTTTGGAATGTGATAGGAAACCGACCACCATGAAAAAAACCTATGCAGTCACAGGGAGAATGTGCAAACTCTGTTTAGAAAGCACCCATAATCAGGATCGAACCTGGGTCCTTGGCGCTGTAAAGCAGCAACTCTACCGCTGCGCCACTGTGCCGTCCCATTTGATGGATCCTGTTGAAGAAACGTAGAAACATAGAAACATAGAAAATAGGTGCAGGAGGAGGCCATTTGGCCCTACGAGCTTGCACTGCCATTCATTGTAATCATGGCTTATCATCCACAATCAGTAACCTGTGCCTGCCTTCTGCCCATATCCCTTGATTCCACTAGCCCCTAGAGCTCTATCTAACTTTATTTTAAATTCATCCATTAAATTGGCCTCTTCGGCAAGAATTCACAAATTGTATACTCTGTATATTTGTATACTCTGGAATTTAGAAGGATGAGAGGGGATTTGATTGAAACATATAAGATTATTAGAGGTTTGGACATGTTAGAGGCAGGAAACATGTTCCTGATGTTGGGAGAGTCCAGAACCAGGGGCCACAATATAAGAATAAGGGTTAAGCCATTTAGTATGGAGATGAGGAAACACTTTTTTCACACAGAGAGTTGTGAGTCTGTGGAATTCACTGCCTCAGAGGGCAGTGAAAGTATCTCTGGATACTTTCAAGAGAGAGCTAGATAGGGTTCTTAAAGATAACAGAGTCAGGGGATATGGGGAGAAGGCAGGAATCGGGTACTGATTGTGGATGATCAGTCATGATCACATAGCTGGCTCGAAGGGCCGAATGGCCTTCTCCTGCACCTATTGTCGATTGTCTATTTCTATAAATTTACAACTCTCTGGGTGAAAAAGTTTTTTCTCATCAAAGTTTTAAATGGCCTCCCATTTATTCTTGGACTGTGGCCCCTGGTTATGGACTCCCCCATCATTGGGAACATTTTTCCTGCATCTAGCTTGTCCAGTCTTTTTATAATTTTATATGTTTCTATAAGATACCCTCTCATCCTTCTAAACGCCAGTGAATATAAGCCCAGTCAATCCATTCTTTCATCATATGTCAGTCCTGATATCCCGGGAAATAACCTTGTGAACCTACACTGCACTCCCTCAATAGCAAGAATGTCCTTCCTCAAATTAGGTGACCAAAACTGCACACAATACTCCAAGTGTGGCCACAAGGGCAATGTACAACTGCAGAAGGACCTCTTTACTCCTATACTCAACTCGTCTCAATATGAAGGCCAACATGCCATTAGCTTTCTTCACTGCCTGCTGTATCTGCATGCTTATTTTCAGTGACTGGTGTACAAGGACACCCAGGTCTCGTTGCACTTCCCTTTTTCCTAATCTGACACCATTGAGATAATAATCTGCTTCCTTGTTCTTGCCGCCAAAGTGGATAATCTCACAGTTATCTACATTATACTACATCTGCCATGCATGGTCCACTCACCCAACCTGGCCAAGTTGAGAAAGCTTGATGAATTTAATTTTCAAGCACAGATTGCATGAATAAAAAAGTGTACACTCCAACCAGATGCAACAATCATTGCAAAGACCTGACTCCCAACAATTTTGATGGGAATGGATAGTATAATATATATTTATTGGGTGTTTGTGCTGGATGTCAATCCCAATGCCTTCACTGAAGTGATGGTATATTTTCTGCACAAATTCCATCTGCTGTTCTGAATGTTTTGGTGCCTAATTCATGTCTGTGAAATAGTTGAGAGAGCTGCCATTGAATCTCTTGGCCATAATGTCAACCCTTGGGCCTATTAATTCAGAAGGGGAACAGTTAAAATGCTGCTCATGGCCATCAAGCAACAGCTGAATGCCTAATCTTCTTTTAAACCTTTCACCATCTGTAGATTCATGACACTTCACATAAAGGGTGGTGGGTGAATGGAACAAGCTGCCAGAGGAGGCTGGGACTATCCCAACATTTAAGAAACTGTTAGACAGGTACATGGATAGGACAGGTTTAGAGGGATATAGACCAAACGCAGTCAGGTGGGACTAGTGTAGCTGGGACATGTTGGCTGGTGTGGGCAAGTTGGGCTGAAGGGCGTGCTTCCACACTGTATCATTCTATGACTCCATGACTTAAGGTGCAGCAGGTAAGGGTGGTTTTGAGCAACAGCAGGGCAGTGAAATGTCAGGCAGTCTCTCTGGAGAACATGGATAGACCGGACTACTGTCTACTTCAGATAGTGGTACTGCCTCACAGCTCCTGAATCCATGGTTCAATGCCGACCAGCATTGTGTCTGTATGGAATTTGCATCTTTTGCCAGACGCGAGAGGGTTGGCAGGTTAATCAGGCACTGTAAATTGCCCCAAGTGTGTGAATAATTGATAGGGGCTGAGGGGTTTGACGGTTACATGGGGAGATTAATCTAGATTAATGTAGCGAGGATACTGTATCACTCTATGACAATGACTATGAATCTAACTGTATGTTTGATAGTCGGTATGGGCCAAAAGGGGTTGTGTTCCCTCTGTTCAACTCTATGACTACGGAATGGAAACTAGAAACATAGAAACATCGAAACATAGAAAATAGGTGCAGAGGTAGGCCATTTGGCCCTTCAAGCCAGCACCGCCTTTCAATAAGACCATGACTGATCATCCAAATTCAGTACCCCGCTCTTGCTTTTTCCCCATATCCATTGATTCCATTAGCTCAAAGAGCTAAATCCAACTCTCTCTGGAAAATACACAGTAAATTGGCCTCCACTGCCTTCTGTGGGAGAGGATTCCACAGATTCACAATAGACAATAGACAATAGGTGCAGGAATAGGCCATTCACATTTATCCACATTAAACTGCATCTGCCATGCATCTGCCCACACCCCCAACCTGTCCAAGTCACCCTGCATTCTCATAGCATCCTCCTCCCAGTTCACACTGCCACCCAGCTTTGTGTCATTTGCAGATTTAATAATGTTACTTTGAATCCCTTTATCTAAATCATTGATGTATATTGTAAATAGCTGCAGTCCCATCACTGAGCCTTGCGGCACTCTACTAGTCACTGCCTGCCATTCTGAAAGGGACCTGTTAATCCCTACTCTTTGTTTCCTGTCTGCCAACCAATTTTCTATCCATGTCAGGACTCTACCCCCAATACCATGGGCCCTAATTTTGCCCACTAATCTCCTATGTGGGACCTTATCAAATGCTTTCTGAAAGTCCAGGTACACTACATCCACTGGCTCTCCCTTGTCCATTTTCCTAGTTGCATCCTCAAAAAATTCCAGAAGATTAGTCAAGCATGATTTCCCCTTCATAAATCCATGCTGACTTGGACCGATCATGTTACTGCTATCTAAATGTGTCGTTATTTCATCTTTCATAATAGACTCCTGCTTCTTCCCCACCACCGATGTCAGTCTAACTGGTCTATAATTACCTGTTTTCTCTCTCCCGCCTTTCTTAAAAGGGGATAACATTAGCTACCCTACAATCCACAGGAACTGATCCTGAATCTATAGAACATTGGAATATTATCACCAATGCATCCACGATTTCTCGAGCCATTTCCTTAAGTACCCTGGGATTCAGATCATCAGGCCCTGGGAATTTATCAGCCTTCAGTCCCATCAGTCCACCCAACACCATTTCCTGCCTAATGTGGATTTCCTTCAGTTCCTCTGTCACCCCAGATCCTCTGGCCACTAGTATATCAGGAAGATTGTTTGTGTCCTCCTTAGTGAAGACAGAAGCAAAGTACCTGTTCAACTCATCTGCCATTTCTTTGTTTCCTGTAATAAATTCACTTTTTCAGTCTTCAATGGGTCCAACTTTGGACAACTAATTTTTTCCCCTTCACATACCTAAAGAAGCTTTTACTATCTTCCTTTATATTCTTGGTTATCTTACCTACGTACCTCATCTTTTCTCTCCATATTGCCTTTTTAGTTATCTTCTGTTGCTCCTTAAACATTACCCAATCCTCTTGCTTCCCGCTCATCTTTGCTACATTGTACTTCTCTTTTATTTTTTATACTGTCCCTGACGTCCCTTGTCAGCCACAGTCGCCTCTTACTCCCCTTGGAATCTTTCTTCCTCTTTGGAATGAACTGATCCTGCACCTTCTGTATTATTCCCAGAAATACCTGCCATTGTTGTTCTACTGTCAACCCTGCTGGGGTATCTTTCCAGTCAACTTTGGCCAACTCCTCCCTCATGGCTCCATAGTCCCCTTTATTCAACTGTAACACTGACACCTCCGATTTACCCTCCTCCCTCTCCAATTGTAGATTAAACGACCATATTATGGTCACTACCTCCCAATGGCTTCTTCACCTCAAATTCCTTTATCAAATCCGATTCATTACATAACACTAAATCCAGAATTGCCTTCTCCCTAGTTGGCTCCAATACAAGCTGCTCTAAGAATCCATCACGGAGGCACTCCACAAACTCCCTTTCTTAGGGTCCAGTACCAACCCGATTTTCCCAGTCTACCTGCATGTTGAAATCTCCCATAATAACCGTAGCATTACCTTTATTACATGTCAATTTTAACTCCTGATTCAACTTGCACCTTATATCCAGGCTAATGTTTTGGGGCCTGTAGATAAGTGCCATTAGGGTTTTCCTACCCTTACAATTACTTAGTTCTATCCATACTGACTCCACATCTGTTTCAATGTCACCCCTTGCAAGGGACAGAATTTCATTCCTCACTAACAGAGCTACCCCATCCCCTCTGCCCACCTGTCTGTCTTTTCGATAGGTGGTATACCCTTGAATATTCAATTCCCAGCCCTGGCCCTCTTGCAGCCATCTCTGTAATTCCCACAACATCATACTTGCCAATTTCTAACTGAGCCTCAAGCTCGTCCACTTTATTTCTTATACTTCGCGCATTCATATACAACACTTTGACCTCGGCATTCCCTCTCGCACTGCCCGCAATTGGCCCTGACCTTACTCTCTTATCCCTTCTCGAACTTTCCTTCCCATTCATTTGAGAGTCTTTTGTAACTTTTCCTGTACTCATTTCCCCTTCAACTCCATCTTTATACTCCCAATTTGTCAATTCTCTGGGTGAAATTTTCCACAGATTCACAACTCTGTGGCTGAAAACTAAATGAAAATCCAGGCATTGCTAGAGATACTCACAACACTGGATAAAGAAAAAACATGCCGAGCACTTGAAAATAGGCTTAACTTGGGATAAGGAAGAATTTGTAACCTTTATAAGTCATGTACTGCTGAGCAGGAAATTCAACCCTTGACTTCCCAATAGGATTTTCGTGAGCTATAGAAACATATGGCTTGGTCACTGCCTGTGTAAGGATTATGCAGGAATTATAGAATTATAGGATATACTGGTATTAATTCAAAGGAGAACCATTCTTCAGGAAATATATTTTCTGGTGTATATTAAAAGCAGAAATCGGATAGAAATTAAAAAGACAGCTACAGTACGTAAACAAACTATGCTGTCTAGTGACATGACCATGATACATTTTCATAAACATCAACTGAAATTAAGACAATGGAGGTATGTCAATTGGCCTACATCAAACTTCCTGAGTTATTTTGCAACAACATTTTTGCTGGAGAAGGAGATTCAAGGAAGTTTCCTGACCAGACTTATTTTGTCACTTGGCGCATTAAACACAGTACTATGTACACATCAAATGTGACACTTCAAACATGGTCACGATCACTTAGTTTAGTTTAGAGACACAGAGCGGAAACGGGCCCTCTGGACCGCCATGTCCACGCCAACCGGCGAACCCCATACACTATCACTATTCCACACACATTAGGGATAGTTTACGATTTTACCAAGCCAATTAGCCTACAGTAAAATTCTTTGCTTGCATACCTTGCCAAGGTATTCAAATAGCTGCCCACAAGGGGTGCTTACAAAGTTGCAAATCCCCCCTTACTCCCCCGTGACAGTTCCCCCTTTGTTCTTCCCCCCTCCCCGCGTGGGATCTGACCTCGGCTGCGGGCTCCGCTGGCTCTGACCCCGCCAACTCTGCCGACAGCGAATTCCATACTGACAGTGCCCGTAGTCAGGATTGGACCAGGGTCTCTGGCGTTGTAAGGCAGCAACTCTACTGCTGTGCCAACATGCCACCTTGGTAGTTTGAATTCAAAATTGGTTTACCCACAAATGACAAGGGTGTGGTTGGTGCAAGGGTGTTATTCTAGCTCGAAGTCTGTGATCAGTGGAGATCCGCAGGGATCTGTTGTTTGAAATATCCATGTAGGAATTGGATGCAAATGTAAATGGGTTCTTTAGTAGGTTTGCCGACATTGCCACCAAATTAATGGAGTTGCAGGAAATAATAAAGGCTGTCAAAGTATACAGCAGGATAGATGCCTGCTACAGATATGGACAGACAAATGGATGAAGTTTAATCTGAGCAAGGGTGAGGTGTTGTCTGAGCAAGGGTGAGGAGGTCGAATATTAGAGCAACATATACAGCAAGACCTTTAACAGCATTAATGTACAGCGGATTCTTGGTCCTTGAAAGTGGCAACACAAGTAGATAGAATGGTAAAGAAGACAAATGCTATGCTTTCCTTCATCAGTCGGGGCATTATAGATAAGCGTCAAGAAGTCATGTTGCAGATTTATAAATCTTTGGTTAGGCTACATTTGGAGCATTTGGGTTGGCCCATTACAGAAAAGATAAGAAAGCTTTGGAGAGGGTGTAAAATATGTTTATCAGAATGCTGCCTAGATTAGAGAGTATTAGCTATAAGGAAAGAGTGGACAAACTTGGATTATTTTCTCTGGAGTTTCGGAGGTTGAGGGGAGACCTGATAGAAGCCTATAAACATGATGAGAGGCATAGATAGGGTAGATAGTCAGAAACCTTTTCTTGGGGTGGAAATACCAAATATAAGAAAGCATGGCTTTAAGGTAAGAGGGGCAAAATTTAAAAGAGATGTTTGGGGCAAGTTTATTACATGGAGAGTGGTGCTGCCAGGTTTGATGTAATAGTGACTTTTAAGAAGCTCATCATATAGACAAAGTGATATGCAGGACAGGGCAGAATATAGATCACATACAGGCAAAGCAGATTAGTTTAACAATGCATCATGTTCGGAACAGTAAGAAAGTAAGCATGCAGGTACAGCAGGCAATGAAGAGAGCAAATGGAATGTTGGCAATCATCGCGAAAGGATTTGAGTTTAGGAGCAAGGAGGTCCTGCTGCAGTTGTACAAGGAAGGCCCTGGTGAGACCACACCTGGAATATAGTGTGCAGTTTTGGTCTCCTAATTTAAGGAAGGACATTCTTGCTATTGAGGGAGTGCAGCGTAGGTTCACCAGGTTATTTCCCTGGTTGACGGGACTGATATATGATGAAACAATGGATCGACTGGACTTATATTCACTGGAGTCTAGAAGGATGAGAGGGCATCTTATAGAAACATATAAAATTCTTAAGGGATTGGACAGGCTAGATGCAGGAAAAATGTTCCTGAAGTTCGGGGAGTCCAGAACCAGCGGTCACAATTTAAGAATAAGGTGTAGGGCATTTAGGACTGAGATGAGGAAAAACGTTTTCACCCAGAGAGTAGTGAATCTGTGGAATTCTCTGGCACGGAAGGCAGTGGAGGCCAATTTACTGGATGTTTTCATGGGAGAGTTAGATATAGCTCTGTGGGCTAACATAACCAAGGGATATGGAGAGAAAGGAGGAACGGAGCACTGATTTTGGATGATTAGCCATGATCATATTGAATGGCGGTACTGGCTCAAAGGGCCGAGTGGCCTACTCCTGCACCTATTTTCTATGTTTCTATGTTTCTAACAGACATGTGGGCCGATGGGCCTGTTTCTGTGCTGTAGAATGGCTATGTTTTAAACGTTATGAAACATCTGTATCTGTACATCTGCAGTTTGTACATCATTGCCAAATTTGGACAGCTCTCCTTCGATATGCATTTGTTCTTCTGTATGATATAATGGGCTGGAAACAAGATCACAGCTGAGAATCAACCATGATATTATCAACGGTGCAGTCCTTTCACAGCTCTATAAATCAGATAAGGGCAAATGTGCACATTGGGAATTTCAAACAGCCAGCTTAATTTTTGATCAAAGGCTCCATTTAAATTAAAATGTTAGAAATGAAGTATTTCCTTTCAATATTTGTTTCATGGTTGAACTTTGCTCTATTTTACAAAGAGCAAATGTTATAAACTGTCATTTCAAATTTGACCAAGGTCAGAAAAGGAATATGTTATTCTCTAGAGACCTCAGTAATCAATTACAAATTAATTATCTCCTAAACGGCATTAACACATTCCCAACTAGTTTAATTTCATCAGGTAGTGTCAATGTGGGACACATTTATCTCCAAAATCTAGATCAAACTGAAAGTACCAGAAACACAACTAAAGCAAAGCAAGAATTACAAATATAATATCATTAAAGATTGTCTGCTTCAAACATTTACCAATAAAAGTGGTGAGTTCAAGGCTGCAATCTGAATAAGAGTTGATAAAGCGCCTCATCTCCCTTCAGAATGTTTTATGATGCCTTTGACTGGATTGTATTCTTAATTCATTGACACTCACTGTAAGGAGAGGCAGAAAGTCATTAGAACATATTGTTCACCAAGTATATTTGCTATGTGTAAATCATAGAGTCATGGAGTCTTACAGTGTGGAAACAAGCCCCTCGGTCCAACTTGCTTGCACCGGCCAACAAGTCCCATCTACCTGCGTTTGGCCCATATCCCTCTAAACCACCCCTGTCTAATTGTTTCTTAAACGTTGCGATTTCTGAGGATATGAGGATCTCTGAGGATCTCTGAAGCTCCATTTAATCAAAGGCTCCATTTAAATGAAAAGGTTAATCTCTGAGGATATGACATGGACATCACACGCCGCAGCACTCGTGAGTAAGGCAAGGCAGCGCCTTTACCACCTCAGGCAATTGAGGAAATTCAGAGTGTCTCCGAGGATCCTCCAGTGCTTCTACTCAGCGGCTGTGGAAAGCATCTTGTCCGGAAATATTACAATCTGGTTTGGGAATTGCTCCCACTCGGCCGAACGCACTATGGGAACTTCACTCGCCCCCCTGCAGGAACTATACATCAGGAGGTGCAACTCCAGAGCCAATAAAATCATGGGAGACCCCTTCCACTCCTGCAACGGTCTGTTCCAGCTGCTATGTTCAGGCAAACGCCTCTGTTGCCATGCTGTGAGAACGGAGAGGTTGAGAAGGAGTTTCTACCCAGAGGCCATTCGGACTGTAAACTCCTATCTCACCGGGGACTAACTTTACTGTACCACTCTACGGTTTTTAATTTAATTGTTTTTTTTTCCCTTTTTCCTTCCGCCCACAATATTTAATATGGAAAAGAATATGTGATTTTACTTCGGAGTCACGTAAGTGACTACGTGAAGAACCCCGCCAGGACGCACGCGTGTCATATCGCTACACGCATTGCGAAACGTCAGACACGGTGGAAGGACGTTCCCCCGCGGCGGCAGTTTAAAAGCCGCTAATTGCAGGTAAGCGTTTACTCTGCGGTCTTTTTTGTTCCCATTTCCAACTACAGGTAGGAAAATGGAGAAAACAAAGAAGACAAGGGCTGCGACAAAGCTGGTGAGGGAGGACCGCAGAGTAGCGGGAAGCCAGCAACAGCAGCTAATGGCACTTGGATCACCCGTAGTGGGATCAGCTGTGCCTGATGTCGCCTCCGCACCAGCCAAATCCACGCGGCAGGGCGGCAAGGCTAGACACAAAACTAACAAGGTCGTGGAGTCAGAGGAGTCCGACTTTGAACCACCGCGGGTGGCCAGCGACCGAGAGCGCTGGTCCTGAATGGAGCGGTGTATGGTGCATTTGCTCCAACGTGACAGATGGAGTCGGGTCACTGTGGGCCCTATGGTAAACCCACAGCAGTACCTTTTCAAGGGCTGCACAGTGCTTCTACCTCATCGGAGGGGAGCACTGCGGGTCAGTGCTGGGCTGACCTGGAAGAGGGGTCCGCAGAAGAAAAGACAAGTGTGCATGGGGTGCAGGAAAAAGAGAACTTACTGGACATGGTGGCCAATTTTATACAGCCGGAACAGACTGGACAAAATCTGGAGCCAAAGCTTGCTGCCAGTATAGACTACACGTCTCTAAACCAGTTACAAGAGCAGGCTGTACTGGACACCACAGGAAGACACCTGGCACCGGGCAATTGCATATCTCTGAACGTTCCAATAGTTAACAACTGTATATGGAAACACATTGGAACAGGAGTCAGGAGCATGGATGTAAAATTGCAAAAAGTACTGAAAGTACTGACCGCAGGGATAACAGCATTTGCCCGTACAGTGGACGACAGGGACATGTCCCAGGATCAACAAGATGCACTGGCACTATTCTGCAACACCCAGCATGAAATAAATAACATCAGGAAAAGTGCCATTCAACCCACACTGAACCCAAAATTCGCGGGACTGTGCAAACCTGGGACCACGAAACCACCCATACTCTTGTTCGGAGGCAACCTATCGAAGCAGGTAAAAGAGCTCGATGAGGAAGCCAAAACCTTGGGATTAATAAAAGGAACACCAACAAAAACCCACTACAGCCAAAGACAGCATCCCTACGCACCCACCAGCAGAACTGGTGAAAGCTCGAAGGCACGGTATTTCAAACATGAGTCTTTTTTAGGCCATGGCCCAGGCCGGCCTTCTTGGAAGATGCGGGGAACCCCAACGCCAACCAAACCGAAAAACCAGACACCAGCGCAACAACAACAGCGGAAAAACTGCAAAAAGAAGTAAACCTGCCACTGGTAACAATGGAGGTAGGTGGGTCTGGTTCCCTAAAAAATATGGAGAGCATGGAGGTTGGGGGGAGACTACACTGGTTTTTGAATGCATGGAGCATATTAACAACCGATACTTACATCTTAAGCAGTATCCAAGGATATACAATAGAGTTTATACACAAGTACAGCCCTCCAGTTCAACATATACCGAACCGAGTGTTCGTGCTCTCTGATAAAGAAAAATTAGAAGCACAAGCTGAACTGGAGCGGCTCTACATAAAAGGTGTAATTGAGATAACTCAACACGAACCATTAGAATTCGTGTCCAATATTTTTACCAAAATCAAAAAAGATGGTGGTTGTCGCATCATCATCGATCTAACAAAATTGAATACATTTGTACAATATATTCACTTTAAAATGGAAACCTTTGTACTGCTAAACAACTAATTTCCAAAGGTTACTTCATGGCCAGCATCGATTTAAAAGATGCTTACTATACAGTGCCTATACGAGGTGACCACAGATGTTACTTAAAATTCAACTGGATGGGACAACTCTGGCAGTATAAAGCACTGCCAAATGAGCTATCATCAGCCCCCAGGCTGTTTACAAAAAATTTAAAACCAGCCCTAGCATTTCTACGTAAACGTAAACACATGGTTATGGCATATTTAGATGACATACTCATTGTGGGCAAAACTTTGGAATTGGCCATACAGACTGTAACAGCCACAAAACAGCTATTTGAAAAACTGGGATTTATCATCCATCCAGTTAAATCTAAACTAACGCCGTCCACCACTATGGACTATTTGGGGTTCACCATTGACTCAGTTCACATGATGGTGACACTACCTAATGGAAAGGCTAGAGATTTAATAGAGGCTTGCAATAACCTCATTGACATCAGAAAACCATCCATCAGATTGGTAGCAAAAGTAATTGGTAAAATAGTGGCTGCTTTCCCAGCCACACAATTTGGACATCTACATTACCAAAACTTACAGAGAGCAAAAATACGCGCTCAAAATTAATGCAGGTCACTTTGACAGACCTATGAGACTACCAATCCAAGCCAAAACGGAACTAATATGGTGGATAGACAACATCTGGCTTTGTTCAAACCCAATCATTGTCAGTTGTGGTCAGCCATGGCTCGCTTGCTGGGGGTGCGGCTACACCACACCACGGCTTACCACCCGCAAGCTAACGGTCTGGTGGAGAGATTCCACCGGCAGCTGAAGGCAGCACTGAAGGCACGACTCTCCGGCCCGGACTGGATGGACGAGTTGCCGTGGGTCATGCTGGGCATCCGGACCGCTCCCAAAGAGGACTTGGCCTCATCATCGGCGGAGCTCGTTTACGGGTCGCTACTCACGGTGCCCGGGTAGTTCGTGCCGTCGGTGCCGGGGCAGCAGGGAACGCCCTCATCCACCTTAAAGCGCCTTCGCGAGCAAGTTGGCAGGCTCGCACCCGTCCCGACGTCCCGCCATGGGACATTTCGCCCACACGTGCCATCAGCCCTCAGGGACTGCCCGTACGTCTTCCTGCGCCGTGATGCCCACCGGACGCCACTCCAGAGGCCGTACGAGGGCCCGTTCCGAGTGCTGGAACACGGGCAGTCGACTTTTGTCCTGGACATGGGGGGCCGGCCGGAGGCAGTGTCGATTGACCGTTTGAAGCCGGCATACCTGGACATTGACCAGCCGGTGCTGGTTGCCCAACCTCGGCCTCGAGGGCGCCCCCCTTCACGGCTCCCTCCGCCTGTCACTCCACCTGTCCTCCCACCGGTCCCTCGTCCTGTCCCTCCACCTATGCCTCCGCAAGCCCCACGAGCGGCTAACTTCCGCACGCGGGCCGGCCGGGTCGTTCGCCCGCCGGTGCGTTTCGTGCCTCTGGTTCTGGGGGGGGGGGTCCTGTGGCGGCTCCCAAGGGTCGTGCCATCATAGTGTCGAACCCCTCGGCACAGGAATGCTTCAGTCCGGAGGCGGCCCTTAGCCGGAGGCTTTAAAGGCAGGGGTTTGGGTGCCATCTTCCTCTCGTTTGGTCTTCCCTACAACTGGGAGGAACGTAATAAAAAGTGCCTCTCAAAACACGACTTTGTGCTTCATTCTGAGACCTACGCACTACACAGTAACCCTTCCATGGTACTACAAACTGATGCCAGTGCACTTGGGTGGGGAGCCACCAATACCATCACCAGCTGTGGAGGGAGATGGACTGCACAGGAGGCATCTTTCTTACTCACACTGGGCATAAACTACTTGGAAATGTTGGGTGCATTCCATGGCCTAAAGTCATATTGTACTGGGTCATATCACCAGCATGTTCGACTACAAATAGACAATTCCACCGTGGTAGCATACATTAACCACATGGGTGGAAACAAATCGATATCATGTGACAATCTGGCTAATTCAATTTGGCAATGGTGCATCCAAAGAGATATTTGGATATCAGCCACTTACCTACCAGGGAGACTAAATTTAGTGGCAGACACCAGGTCACGCAAATTTAATGAAAACACCGAATGGATGTTGAACAAAATAGTATTTGCTGATATTACAGCAAAATATGGAACACCAGATATCGATCTATTCGCATCCAGACTAAACAACCAGATACCAAACTATGTTTCATGGGAACCAGACCCTGGGGCAGCAGCGACAGATGCATTTTCGCTGCATTGGGGGAAATTGTTTATTTACGCATTCCCTCCTTTCTGCCTCATCAGTTGGGTATTAAGGAAAATACAACAAGATTCTGAGTCTGGTATTTTGGTAGTACCCGATTGGCCTACACAACCATGGTTCCCAGTGGTACAAAACATGGTGTTAGAACCATGTATTACCATCCCACATAGGCCAGACTTATTGCTACATCCCGTAACAGGGGATAGCCACCCATGCCATAGATATTTGAACCTATTAATTTGTAGAGTTTAAAAACACCACTTCTACAACTGGGACTAACGGACCGAACAGCGAACATGATCTCGGCGGCCCAAAGACAATCGACTAAAAAACAGTATCTGGTCTACATCAGGAAGTGGGAAATGTACTGCCATAAAAACGACATCACCAACAGAAACATGAACATCCCGTCTGTTCTGGAACATCTGGCAGGCCTCCACTATGATGAGGGGCTCAGTTATAGTGCCATCAACAGCGCCAGAAGTGCCCTGTCGACTTACCTATGGCAAGGGACAGAGCGTTACCCTGTAGGGACTCACCCACTGGTAACAAAGCTCATGAGGGGAATTTTTAATACTAATCCCCCAAAAACCAGGTACTCCCAAATTTGGGATGTAAGTATTGTCCTGAAGACGCTCAGAAACTGGTCTCCAGCATCAGCTCTGTCCCTACACAGACTGACTTTAAAAACAGTCATGTTAATGGCATTGATCACGGCACAGAGGGTACAGTCACTGCATAAACTTAGACTGGACAACATGACTTCCTCACCTGACAATATTACGTTCCACATCTACGAGCTAGTAAAGCAGAACAGACAGGGATCAGCAGGCCTCAATATACTATTTAGGTCATACCCTACAGATGACCGTCTCTGTATAGTTAGACACCTGTCATTATACATAGAGAAAACAAAAATCCTAAGAGGCAATGAGAAGGGACTTCTGATCAGCCACAAGCAACCTCACAAAAGAGTGACAGTCCAGACCATCTCGAGATGGCTGAAACAAGTGCTTACACAGGCCGGGGTGGATACTAACATTTTTAAATCTCATTCCACCAGGGCTGCAGCTACATCGGCAGCAATACAATTGGATGTGCCCATGGACCAAGTCCTCGAAGCAGCAGGATGGTCAGGGGAAAGAACATTCCAATTATTTTACAATAAACCAGTAATGAAATCTGGAACATTTGCAGAAAAAATTTTAAGTTCTGTAAATTAATTCAAACCCATAAAAGGGTTATAATTTGTGTTAATAAATTTTATGATTTCAGTGTCGAATTCATGTCCAAATTATGTTAACACTATTCCTCCTACAGTCAAGGCAGACGTGATGCATGGACTCGTTTCCACGGCATGAAATCACAGAGCTTTAAAATCTTCACGTAGTCACTCACGTGACTCCGAAGTAAAATAGTAAGATTAAACGAGAACTTACCAGTTTGAAGTTTGATCTGTATTTTATGAGGAGTTACGATGAGGGATTACGTGCCCTCCGCTCCCACCCTTGATCATATACTTAACTGGTATCTCTTCTCTAATCTTACTATGTTTAGTCATTACAGTTGTCTGTGATTTCACACCGCTGCTTTGAAGAATGACACGCATGCGTCCTGGCGGGGTTCTTCACGTAATCCCTCATCGTAACTCCTCATAAAATACAGATCAAACTTCAAACTGGTAAGTTCTCGTTTAATCTTACTATTCTGTTACATTCTGTTTGTAGTTTGTTTGGTTGTTTGTTTGTTTGTCTTTTTGCACAAAGTCCGCGAGCATTGCCATTTTTCATTTCACTGCACATCTCGTATGTGTATGTGACGAATAAACTTGACTTGACTTGACTTGTACCTGCCTCAGCTACCTCTCTGGCAGCTTGTTCCATACACCCACCACCCTTTGCATGAAAAAGTTACCCCTCAGATTCTTATGAAATCTTTCCACCCTCACCTTAAACCTATGTGCTCTGGCTCTCCGTTCAGAGATTCTGTGCATATGTGCATTTAAAATAAGCCAGAGAAACATGCAAGGAGGGTGAGATAGAAGGTTGTTTAGGTGTGAGGAAGCTCATGTAGAACAAAAGCATGAGCTGGGATATTTTTTTTGTCTGAATTCCAGTTTCTGAGTTGTTTTCATACATTTGGACAAATACTTGGCTGTTATCGTACCAAGGTTTCATGGGGTGTCTTACTCCAGCGAATGAGAGCTCATGTCATCAGACGTCAATAGAAGCCTTGACTTTTTCTTATTCGGTTTAAGTCAATTCAAGGTGTAAGTTGGGGTGGGAGATTGCAACCTTCACCTGGTCCACCCTGTTTTGACTAATGCAATCAACCCGACGTGCACAAACAAAAAATCAAATAGAACAAGTTGTCGTACAGCTTTAGGCTGTGCATGTCATACGCAAGAAGAAGAAGGTGCAAGTTGACTCCAAACAAATAGTAATAGCCTCCAAAGTGCTGCTTGGCTTAGACATTGGGCTATAATATAAGAAATAAAAGCAGGACTAAGTCATTCAACCCATCATACCTATTTTATCATTTAATGATTGATCTTTTGTCCTTCACTAATCCTATACCCCTTGCTTTCCTCATTGTGCAATAATCTATGATCTCAGACTGAAATATATCCAGCAACTGACGTTCCACAACATCCTTGGATAAGAATTCCAACCACTTTCCACCTTTTGGGTTAAGGAATTGCTTCTAATCTAAGTTCCCAATGACCTCTACCAAAGAAAACATCATTTCGGGAAATTCACTGTAAAGCCTTATAAGAATTCTATATGTTTCAAAGCAGTCACTTCTCAATCTTCTAAGTTCAAAAGAGTAAAGATCCATTACGCTCATACAACAAATGTCCCATCTCAAGAAATCAATGTGGTGAACCTTGATTAAACTCTCTCTATCACAAATACATCTCTCTCCATAGGGAGACGAGAGCTACACTCACTTTTCCAGTTGTGGGCTCACCTGAGTTATTACAATTGTGGCAAGTCATCTTTAGTTTGATAGTCAGGATCTTTTATTTTAGAGATACAGCATGGAAACAGGCCCTTCGGCCCACCAATACCACGCCAAACAGCGATCACCCATACGAACTATCCTAATTTACCGAAGCCAATTAACCTACAAACCTGCATATCTTTGGAGTGCGGGAGGAAACCGGAGCACCCGGAGAAAAACAATGCAGTCACAGGGAGAATGTACAAACTCTATACAGACAGCATCCGTAGTCAGGATTGAATCTGGGCCTCTGGCACTGTAAGACATCAACTCTACCTCTGCGCCACTGTGCCACCCCTTTGCTGTAAACCTCTTGCAAAAAACACACTGTCTTTCCAATTATAATTGTGCATGCACATTGACTTTCACTGATCCATAGCGAAGGGATTGAGTACCTCTGCACATCAAATCCTTGCAATCCCTCACCACTTAAACAATTATCTTGTTATTATATTTTGTCTTTTAAAATAGATGACCTTGCATTTTTCTACTATATTCCATTTGATATTTCCCTGCTTTTCCATTTAGCCTACCTATCTCCCAGTGAGGCTTCTCTACATTCTCTATATATACAACCAACATTCTGACCCTGCAATATATCATCAAGCAAACTTGAGTATTATTACACTTGGTCTCTTCTATATAAATTGTGCACATCCCACATGCCGACACGGATTCCTACACAATCAGTCACAGCCTTCCAAACAGAAAAGCTCACCTTATCCCTAACTACCATGTCTGAAGAAGGGTCTCGACCCAAAACGTTACCCATTCCTTCCCTCCAGAGATGCTACCTGGCCCGTTGAGTTACTCCAGCATTTTGTGTCTATCTTCGGTTTAAACCAGCATCTGCAGTTCTTACCTACACCTGGTCTGCTCATTAACTGATCCCCAATACGCACCTTTATATTATCCTGGAACCATTTTATATAAATTTATTGCAAATAACTTACTGAGTAACATCTTAAAAAAGTCCTTCTGAAGTACTAAATGCACCACATCCATCAATTTCCCCTTTTTCTCTGCTGTTAGTTACAACCTCAAACTTAAATATAGAGGCAAGGAACTCCAGATGCAGGTTTATACCAAAGATGGACATAAAGTGCTGAAGTAACTTAACGGGTCAGACAGCATCTGTGGAGAAAAAGGATGGGTGATGTTTTGGGTCCCAAACCGAAACGGCACTCATCCGTTTTCTCCAGAGATGCTGACTAACCGGTGAGTTGCTCCAGCATTCTAAGTCTCAAGTCTCAAGCATTAAATAGTCTTCAATTATATAAATCAACATTCATTCTGTCCAATTATTTTACAATTTTCTAAGTGCCCTGTACCACTTTCTTAATCTTTACAGCACTTTCCCTACTACTGATATCTATCTAACTTTATTTGCTCCCATCTTTCTTTAATAATGCATTAACATTTGCTACCTTCCAAGCTGGGGAAACTGCTTCAGAATCCGTAAAAGTTGTGAAATTATAATCCTCACCTCCAGAGCCACTTTAATCAGAATTATGGCATCCAGATCATCAAATTCTTGGGATTTAAAGGTTTTCAATGCATATTTTTTATTGTAATCTTTCTGCTCCACATTCACCTTAACTATTGTTCTCTACATCACCACCTTGGCATCACCACCTCCCTCTGCAACTGGACACTGGATTTCCTCACCAACAGACCACAGTCTGGTAGGATTAACAACCTCACCTCCTCCACTCTAACACTGAACAGTGCCACAGGGCTGTGTGCTCAGCCCTCTCCTCTACTCCCTCTTCACCCATGACTGCGTCCCTATGTATGGCTCCAACGCCATCATAAAATTCGCTGATGACACCACGGTGGTAGGACTGATCAGCGACAACAACGAATCAGCCTACAGGGAGGAGGTCTAGAACCTGGCAGCCTGGTGTACCAATAATAACCTCGTCCTCAACTCAATGAAGACGAAGGAAATCATCGTAGACTTCCGGAAGACCAGAGGTGGCAGACATACCCCCATCCACAAAAACGGGACTGAGGTGGAGCGCGTCTCCAACTACAAATTCCTCGGGCTACACATCTCAGAGGATCTGTCCTGGTCCCTCAACACCACCAAACTGATTAAAAAGGCGCAGCAGCACCTCTACTTTCTGAGGAGGCTTAAGAAAGTTCACCTGTCCCCCCAGATCCTGTCCAACTTCTACCGCTGTACCATTGAAAGCATCCTGAACCTGCTTCACGGTATGGTACAGCAGCTGCACCACAGCTGACAGGAAGGCACTGCAACGGGTGGTGAAAACCGCTCAGCACATCATCGGTGCCCCGCTCCCTGCCATGTATGCCCTCCACCGCACACGGTGTCTGAGACGGGCTGAGAAAATCATTAAGGACCCCTCTCACCCTAACCATGGACTATTTGCCCTCCTCCCAGGAGCCTCAGGTCTCGCACCAGCAGGCTGAGGAACAGCTTCTTCCAAAATACCATTACCCTGCTGAATTCACCGGCCCAACGCTAGCTATCTTTTATACCCTTTTATCTGTATATATTTATTTGCCTATGTACTAGATCAATTTATCCACATTGTACATATTGTTTTAACTAGAATTTTTTCTACTTTGCACTCTGATTAGATGCTAAACTGCATTTTGTTTTACCTGTACTCGTATTTGTGCAATGACAATAAAGTTGAATCTAATCTAATCTAATACACTATTCACAGGGATTTCTGTGTCTTCTTTCGTGAAGGTAGGTTAAATATTTATTTAATTTCCCTGCCATTCCTAAGTCCCAAATATAATTGCTGCTGCCTCGGTCTGTAAAGGACTTTGAGTAATCCAAGCTTATCTGTTCCTTTCTGCACATCTATTGAAGGTTTTGAGCCGGCAATTTGTGTTTCTTTCTAGAATACTCATATTCTACTTTTGTTTCCGTATTTTTATTTAATCACAGCTGAGTTCTCAAACCTTCTCGATTCCCAGACTTTTCCAACATTCATTTGGGCAACAACAGAAGTATTGAATACTTTATTGTCACATGTGTAAAGTCTTTGCTTGCACACCCAAAGTATGCAAATAGTCACCACATAAAGGGCGCTTACAAAGTTACTAATATTCACCACATAAAGGGCGCTTACAAAGTTACTAATACCCCGCACACAGTTCCCACTTTGCTCTCCCCTCCCTCGTGCCACCCCGCCCCAATGCTGGGTCTTCCACAGTTCATTGTTCTACCCAGGAAGGAAGAAAGCTGGAAGAAAGGAGAGGCAGGACAAACAAAGCTTGGCCAGTAATATGTAATATGTTGATACAGGTGAGTGAGGGGGGGGGGGGGGGGGGGGTTATTAGGCAGATGGTGGCAAAGGCCAGAGATGAAAAGACAGATGGTGCGAGATAACATTTGAAGTGTTGTGAATTGTGAAGCTAGAGGAAGGAATGCAAGTGGAAGGGGAGGGGGGGGGTGAATAAATAGGTGTGAGTCAATGTGGGGTATTGGGAAGAGATGGGGAAGGAGAGAGGATGTGGGGGAAATGGGAGAGGGTGTGGGTTGAGTGGTTACCTAAAATTGAAGAATTCAATGTTCATAATGTTGGGTTGTAAGCTAGCGATCAGAATTACTCTAGCATTTAGTGTCTTTATTTTAGAAACCAACATCTGCAGTTCCTTGCTTCTAAGTTAGTAAGACTGTGTAAAAGGTATATTGGACCATGGACTTATTTATAACAACATAGGTCTCAATCGAAGCAGCAGAAATAGTGTGGAGGCAATGCATAGAATAAGTGACTAGTGGGGTGCCTCAAGGCTCATTGCTGGGACCACAGTTGTTTACAATATATATTCACGAATAAAACAAGGGAATTAAATGTAATATCACCAAGTTTGTGGATGACACAAAGCTGGGTGGCAGTGTGAGCTGTGAGGAGGATGCTATGAGGCTACAGGTTCACCAAACTTGGAAAGGTTGGGTAAGAGGGCAGATGCATCACAGGTTCAGTATAATGTGGATAAATATGAGGTTATCCACTTTGGTGGCAAGAACAGGAAGACAGATTATTATCTGAATGGTGTCAGATTAGGAAAAGGGGGTGCGCTTGTACATCAGTCACTGAAAGTAAGCATGCAGGTACAGCAGGCATTGAAGACAGTTAATGGCATGTTGGCCTTCATCGCGAGAGGATTTGAGTTTAGGAGGTCCTATTACAGTTGTACGGGGCCCTGGTGAGACTGCACCTGGAGTATTGTGTGCAGTTTTGGTCTCCTAATTTGAGGGATTGTTGCTATTGTGGGAGTTTAAATTCACCAGGTTAATTCCCGGGATGGCCGGACTGACATACGATGAAAGAATGAATTGACTGGGCTTATATTCACTTGAATGTAGAAGGATGGGAGGAGTTCTTATAGAAACATATAAAATTCTTAAAGGATTGGACAGGCTAGATGCAGGAAAAGTGTTCCCGTTGTTGAGGGAGTCCAGTGTTTCCGATGTTGAGGGGGTCACAGTTTAAGAATAAGAGGTAGGCCATTTAGGATTGAGATGAGTGAATATTTTTTCAAACAGAGACTCGTGAAATTGTGGAATTCTCTGCCACAGAACGCAGTGGAGGCCAATTCACTGGATGTTTTCAAGAGAGAGTTAGATTTAACTCTTTGGGCTATAGGAATCAAGGGATATGGGGAAAAAGCAGGAACGGGGCACTGATTTTAGATGATCAGCCATGATCATATTTAAAGGCAGTGCTGGCTCGAAGGGCCGAATGGCCTACTTCTGCACCTATGTTTCTATGTTTCTAATGCACAGTGTGAAATGGAGCATGCTACAGGAAAAAATGCACAGTCTTAAACTAAATCAGAGAAATTCTTTTGAGTTTAATGGTTCATGGGTCATTAACCAAGTCAACATTTATTGCCCCCACTAATTGCCCCTGAACTAAGTGGTTTGCTAAGCCACTACAAAGAGTGGGTAACAGGCAAACCATACTGGTAGATCTAAAGCCAACTATGGGCCAGATCTGGTAGGAATGACCATTTTAAAGCATCTTAGTGAGCCAGATAGGTTTATATGACAATGCAATAATTTGATAGTGGCCATTACTGAAAGTAAGTCTGAAGAAGAGTTCCGACCATAAACGTCACCCATCCTTTTTCTCTAGAGATGCTGCCTGACCCGCTAAGTTACTCTGGCACTTGATGTCTCTCTTGCATATAAACCAGCATCTGCAATTCCTTTCTACATATTATTCAAAGTAATGTTTTAATTTTCATTTTATTAATTATCTGAATTCAAATTACCCAGTTGCTGTGGTGGGATTCAAAATCTTGATTCTGGATCAATAATTCAAGCCTTGGACATTGGTTATTTTAGCTACCATAGGAGAACTCTCTAGTTTCTCTTTATCCACCCTATGAATGTTTCGAATGTAAGAACATAAGAAACAAAATCCCTTTGCACCCACTCCAATATTCAATAAGATAAGATCTTTCACTTCAGTGCTATTTCCTTGCACATATCCCTTCTCATTTGCTTCCATAATACAATATCAAAATAAATCTGTCTCAGAACCAAACTTTACTTTAGCCTTCTTGGCTAAAGAATTCATAAGTTCACAGGTTCATTACTTACAGGAGCAGAATTAGGCCATTCAGCCCGTCAAGTCTACTACGCCATTCAAACATGACTGATCTATCTTTCCCTCTCAACTCATTCTCCTGCTTTCTCCCCATAGCCCCTGACACCCGTTCTAATCAACAATCTATCAATCCGCGCCTAAAAAAGACCCAATGACTTAGCCTCCACAGCCATCTGTTGCAATGAATTTCACAAATTCACCACCTTCTGACTAAAGAAATTCTTCCTCATCATCTTTTTAAAGGTATGTCCTTTTAGTCTGAGGCTATGGCCTCTGGTCCTAGACACGCCTACTAGCGGAAACATCCTCTCCACATCCACTCTTTCCAGGCCTTTCACTATTCAGTACATTTCAATTTGGTCCCCCCTCATCCTTCTAAACTCCAATCATTCCTGGGATCATTCTCGTAAATTCCAGTGATTCATAAGTCTCAAGGTGAGGAAGTTTGCTCTCAGTCCAGTTCCGAACCACGCTTATCTGAAGACCGTGACTCCAGATTCCAAACACCATACTAGGGGAAGCGTCAACGTTGAATGTACCCTAACAGGCCCCTTAAGAATTGCGCATGTTGAATCATCCAAATTGCCACATTAGATCGCCCCTCAATTTTCAATAATTAAATCTACTCAAATCCTGCTCATGTCCAAACTCTGAAGAAAGTGCATTATTTTGCCATGTTTAGTAGAAAACTGATTTGGTACACTGACCAACACAAAGTATTAACTTCACTTGATGTTTGAGACTTTATCAAATATCTAAGCCTTAAGGGCCTGTCCCACTTATGTGACTTTTTCGGTGACTTCCAGCACCTGTCATAGGTCGTTGCAGGTCGGCGAAAATTAAACGGCAACCAGAAACACACTACGACTCTTTGGGTGACTGAGGAGACTATTCACGACCATACAGGCGACACCTTGACGACATGTCGCGGGGTGAAGCTTGTATGGTCGTGAGTAGTCTCCCAAAGAGTCGTACCTTGTTCTGGTCGCCGCTGGATTTTCAACATTTTCGGCGACCTGTAATGACCTATGACGGGTGCCAGCAGTCGGAGAAAAGGTTGCGTAAGTGGGACAGGCCCATAAATCTGTTCATATACCCAATGTGCTGTCTCCTTGTTACCATATCAAGCACAACGTGTGGCATTTTGGGCAGTGCTGTCAATACCCAGTGTTCCCAGATCAGTTACAGAATAGATCACAAGCAATTTAATAAACAGGTAATTGAGAGGCAGATACAGGTCAATGGAAAGATTGGATGGAAATAAAATGAGCCGATTAAAAACCATTCGCTTATTGTGAATGTCATGAAAGTATTCCCAAGTTTACCAATTATAGGAGTAGAACTAGGTCATTCGGCCCATCGAGCCTACTCCGCCATTCAATCATGGCTGATCTCTGCCTCCCAATCCCATTTTCCTGCCTTCGCCCCATAACCCTTGACACCCGTTCTAAGTAAGAACTCTAATCAAGAGTTCTAATCTAATCTTTTGTGAGGGGTATTATTTTGTGTTGTGTGTTGAAATCTTTTTGGGAGTGGAGGGCGTGACAGATTAAGAGAAAAAAATGGCATCTCAATTTAGCTGCGCGGTGCGAGTTCAATCATTAAGAAAACAATTTAAACATCTAGACGGAATTATTCTGACTAGGGTTATATTGGCAAGTGTGTAAATAGAATCGTTTTTTGAAATTTGGCACTAATGAGGTACCATTGCTTTTCTTGATTTATTGACAAGCAAGTATTGCCTTCCTGGTTGAAATAATTGAAGCACTGATATAATTAGATTGAGAAAACCCCTGATCTGAAGAGATCTTCGCAGCAAAATTATAATAATTAATTATGAGTGCCAACATTGCTGACACGTCCAGTGCTGTGGGGGCTGGTGGGCTGGGGGAAGGGAGGGGGGGGGGGATGTGAATTTTGAAGCGTTCCTTATATGGCTTCAGAGGCACTTTGAACAGCTGTTCGAAAACCATCCAACAGGCAGACTAAACATTAGCTGATTACCGACAAGTAATTAACAATGTCAACGAAACACAGAAACTGAATTAATAATAATTATATCATCAACATGATGATTGCCTTGTAGAGAATCCTAGGGAAGAGGAGAGGTTAATTACTCGCTCAGAGAACATCACTGAATTGACCATGGCTGTGCCTCAGGATGGTGTTAACTGCCAGTTGTATAATTAATTAACATCATAATTGCAATGCAGGCAGCATGAAAATATTGAAATATTACACCATTTCCATTCTATTACCTATCATAAGCTTCCATAATTTAGAGCCACAGCCCGCAGGCTGCGTTCATCTTTTGTTGGGTAATATATATCAAATCTATATTGTAATTTGCCTTTTTTTTTGCTCGTCGTGTAATTTGCAGGGAAAATAGTCGAGGTGATTGAAGCGGCTTACGGAGAAGAATCGGTAGTGATATGTGTGTTGGTGTGCGGAATCCACTACAGGATCGCTCCCTGCACACATTAGCATTTACTAACCAGTGATGGTTTAAAGGAAGGTTTCCACAATAAGTTTAGACTAAATCAAGGTTGTGTTGATCCAAATTAGCCTGGTTCTACCCCCCTCCCCTCCCCCGCCGCACTGAAAAGACAAAATGTTCAATTTAACCCTGTGAAAATAGTAATTGCATCAGACCACTATGGGAAGCGCAGTGCAGTGTGTAGCAACAGCAAACTGTCCACTTAGCCAACCTGAAGAAGAGTGGAATTGAAGTGGAGATTTTTTACCTTGAATCAATTCGTAATCTAATGACTGGGATTACAAATTGCATACAAGTCTTGGCAGGAGACACAACAGATTTCTTCCGGTTTTTGAACATCAGGAAGACTTCAGGTGCTGGAAGACAGAAATTTAAAAAAAAAACAGAAGATACTGGACAACTCGGCAAATCAGGCAGCATCTGTGGTAAGAGAAACTGAGTGAATAGAATATAGGACGTAGAGACTGGCGTCAATCCTGACCTCCAGTGGTGCCTGCGAGGAGTTTGTATGATCCCCTCTGACCTTGTCGGTTTCCCTGGGTGCTGCAGTTTCCTCCAACATCATTTTTGATCATGTTGAGGTATAGACAAGCAGTTATGAACTCCATTATGTTTGCAGTGAAAAATAAGGAGCCAATTCTTTCTCACAGCACGCCTGTATTCCACAACTGCCCCGCAGCTTCTGTCACAGATTGTTAAGGGCCTGTCCCATGAGCATGCGACTCCATGCGGCAAACGCGACCTAACGTGGTCGCTTGAGCTGTACGGCCTCGCGGGGCCGGTCCCACTTCAATCGCCGGAGCCGTATGGAATTGTGCGGAGCTGGTCCCGACATCGCGCGGTAACGGCCTGCCGGCTCGCAGCCACCTCGACGCCGTACGCACCGCCTCGACGGGCGAGCGCAGGGTCTTAAGGCCATACGCAGCGTCTAGATGCCATACGTCACGCGTGAACTTCCCGCGGACTTCGCTCGAACTTCACGTCACTCATTCGACCTCCGCGCGGCCCCCGCTTCCGATTTGGTCGCACTCGATGCATGCAGGCACATGCTGGTGGGAACAGCCCAGTACGGGGATCACTCGACCTCCGCGTGGCCCCCGCTTCCGGTTTGATCGCATGCTCGTGGGACAGACCCTTAACACAATCTACTGTTATTAAGTTTCCCGGACTAGGGACGTGTGAGGGTTCGCCACCTCCACTAGTGCAGCAAAGGTGAACAGCTGAGCACATGACCATCTCTTGCTGCCATCCCATGACATGCCATGTAAAAAACATATGCAAATGATATCATATGATGAAAGAATGGAGCGACTGGGCTTGTATTCACTGAAATTTAGAAGGATGAGAGGGTATCTTATAGAAACATATAAAATTATTAAGGGATTGTACACGCTTGATGCAGGAAACATGTTCCCGATGTTGGGGAGTCCAGAACCAGGGGCCACAGTTTAAGAATAAGGGGTAGGCCTTTTAGAACTGAGATGAGAAAAAAAAATTTCACACAGAGAGTTGTGAATTTGTGCAATTCTCTGCCTCAGATGGCAGTGGGGGCAGATTCACTGGATACATTCAAAAAAGAGTTAGATAGAGCACTTAGGGCCAGCAAAATCAATGGGGTATGGGGAAAAGGCAGGAACAGGGTACTGAATGGGGATGATCAGCCATAATCACATTGAATGGCGGTGCTGGCTCGAAGAGCCGAATGGCCTACTCCTGCACCTATTGTCTATATATCTATGTCAAAACTTCATCCACATCTAGGATTACATCTATAGCAAGGTTTACGTCTGTATCTCTTGTTTCCCTTTCCTCTGACTCTCAGTCTAAAGAAGGGCAGCACAGTGGCGCAGCGGTAGAGTTGCTGCTTTACAGCGCCTGCAGAGCCGGAGACCCGGTTTCAATACCGATTACGGGTGCTGCCTGTACGGAGTTTGTACGTTCTCCCCATGACCTGCGTGGGTTTTCTCTGAGATCATCGGTTTCCTCCCACACTTCAAAGACGTACAGGTATGTAGGTAAATTGGTTTGATAAATGTAAAAATTGTCCCTAGTGTGTGTAGGATAGTGTTGATGTGCGGGGATTGCTGGTCGGCGCGGATCCGTTGGGCCGAAGGGCCTGCTTCCGCGCTGTATCTCTAAAACTAAAACTAAAACTAAAAGGTTCACGGCCCGAAACATTACTTATTCCTTTTCCGTAGAGATGCTGTCTGAGCTGCTGAGTTACTCCAGCTTTTTGTGTCTCTCTCGGTTTAGTTTCAGTTTTATTATTGTCATGTGTACTGAGGTACAGTAAAAAGGTTTGCCCTGTCAAATTAGATAATACTACACATAAATACAGTCAAGCAAAACTCAAGTACAACAGGTGTAGGGAGGAAGTGCAGAAACAGGAAGTGCAGAAACAATGCGGTTCAGGTTTACACCGATGATAGACACAAGATGCAGGAGTAACTCAGCGGGACAGAGAGCATTTCTGGAGAGAAGGAATGGCTGATGTTTGCGGTCGAGACTCTTCTTCAGACTCGGGGACTCAGAATCTGAAGAAGGATCTCGACCCAAAACATCACCCATTCCTTAGAGTCATAGAGTGATGCAATGTGGAAACGGGTCCTTCAGCCCAACCTGCCCACACCGGCCAACATGTCCCAGCTACACTAGTCCCACCTGCCTGCGTTTGGTCCATATCCCTCCAAACCTGTCCTATCCATGTACCTATCTAACTGTTTCTTAAATGATGGGATAGTCCCAGCCTCAACCACCTCTTCTGGTAGCTTGTTCCCTACACCCACCACCCTTTGTGTGGAAAAGGTTATCCCTCAGATTCCTATTAAATCTTTTCCCCTTCACCTTAAACCCATGTCCTCTGGTTCTCGATTCTCCTCTGGGCAAAATACTTTGTGCATCTACGTGATCTATTCTTCTCATGATTTTATACACCTCTTTAATATCATCCCTCATCCTCCTGTTCCCCAAGGAATAGAGACCCAGCCTCCTCAAGCATTTCCTATAGCTCAGACCCTCTAGTCCTGGCAACATCCTCGCAACAGAGATGCTGACAGTCCGGCTGAGTTACTCCAGCATTTTGTGTCTATCTCAAGTACAATAGGTTGAGACATGATATAGTTCTCAACGTTGTAGCGCAACAATTCCAGAGACAAAACACAATGTCCGCAATGAGGTAGAGGAAAATCAGACTGTACCTTAGCTTATGACAGGACATTTATAGAATTGTTCTGAGCATGTGGCATCATCTTTGCTGTGTTTTGCTATATTTTTCATCGTTTATCCATTTTTTAATTGAAATAAAACCTTTGAAAAAACCGTGGCAAATTATACATTTGGAATTATGCAGCACTTAGTTTGATGAAAGAAGTGAAAAGTAAATGCCTGAAAATTTTTTTCAGAAGTTTTGATTTCTGTTAGTTTGGTTTTATGTATAAAATATGTAAAAGTACACAATTATACATTGATAATATAAATCTTCCCAGCAGTTTGATTCCTTGTGTTGTAATCCATGCATGATAAAATGTGTAAAGTATGAATAAACATGTCATAGAAACATAGAAACATAGAAACATAGAAAATAGGTGCAGGAGGAGGCCATTCGGCCCTTCGAGCCAGCACCGCCATTCATTGTGATCATGGCTGATCGTCCCCAATCAAGAACCCGTGCCTGCCTTCTCCCCATATCCCTTGACTCCACTAGCCCCTAGAGCTCTATCTAACTCTCTCTTAAATCCATCCAGTGACTTGGCCTCCATTGCCCTCTGTGGCAGGGAATTCCATAAATTCACAACTCTCTGGGTGAAAAAGTTTTTTCTCACCTCAACCGTAAATGGCTTCCCCTTTATTCTAAGATGTCAATGTAATTCGGTGAGGGAAACTGTGGACTGGATATATGTCTGGTAGAGGTTTTGCATCTGTAACCAGCATTCATTTACTGCACATTCCCAAACAAGACACTTTGAGGATCATCCTCAATCTGCAATAGGACGCATAAGAGCTGTCAAAAATCATAGAAAGAGTTGAAGATTAAAAAAAGGCCTACCCGGTGGGCAATTGGAAACAATTGAACATTATCAAGATCATTAGATGATAATGGATGAAGAGGGCCATTTGGTTCCTTTGACTCATCCATCCAGAGATTCTGGTGCCTCTCACTCCACTCTGCCATCAATCCTTTCCTAAATGATTTCATGGTTTGTGCTCTATCTTTTCACATCTTGATCTCAAATACCACAAAGAGGATTTTTTTTTGTGTTCTGAAAGTATCCTTGTCTTATTTGAACTCTCTGCCACAGAAGGTAGTTGAGGCCAGTTCATTGGCTATATTTAAGAGGGAGTTAGATGTGGAACTTGTGGCTAAAGGAATCAGGGGGTATGGAGAGAAGGCAGGTACAGGATACTGAGTTGGATGATCAGCCATGATCATATTGAATGGCGGTGCAGGCTCGAAGGGGAAAGATTGAGGGGAAAGATTTAATAGGAACCTGAAGGGCAATTTTTGATACACAGACAGTGGTGGGTACATCGAACGAGATGCCAGAGAAGATAGTTGAGACAGGTACTACAAACATTTGTAGAGTCATAGTCATGTAATGCGAAAACAGGCCCTTAGGCCCAACTTGCCCACACTGGCTGATATGTCCCAGCTACACTAGTCCCACCTGCCTATGTTTGACCCATATCTCTTTAAACCTATCCTATCCATGTACCTGACTAACTGTTTCTTAAACGTTGCAATTGTACCTGCCTCAACTACCTCCTCTGGCAGCTGATTCCATACACCCACTGCGCTTTGTGTGAAAAAGTTACCCTTCAGATTCTTTTTTAAATCTTTCCCCCCTAACCTTAAACCTACGTCCTTTGGATCTTTATTCCTCTACTCTGGGCAATAAACCCCTACTCGGTGCATCTACCCGATCTATTCCTCTCATGATTTTGTACATCTCTCTAAGATCACTCATCATCTTACTGCGCTGTGGAATTCTCTGCCACAGAAGGCAGTGGAGGCTTATTCACTGAATGTTTTCAAGAGAGTTAAATTTAGCTCTTAGGGCTAAAGGAATCAAAGGATGTGGGGAAAAAGCAGAAACGGGGTACTGATTTTGGATGATCAGCCATGATCATATTGAATTACAAGGTTAATTCCTGGGATGGCGGGGCTGTCATATGCTGAGAGAATGGAGCAGCTGGGCTTGTACATTCTGGAGTTTAGAAGGATGAGAGGATTTCTCATTGAAACATATAAGATTGTTAAGGGTTTGAGGCAGAGGCAGGAAACATGTTCCCGATGTTGGGGGAGTCCAGAACCAGGGGCCACAGTTTAAGAATAAGGAGTAAGCCATTTAGAACGGAGACGAGGAAACACTTTTTCTCACAGAGAGTGGTGAGCCTCAGAGGGTGGTGGAGGCAGGTTCTCTGGATGCTTTCAAGAGAGAGCTAGATAGGGCTCTTAAAAATAGCGGAGTCAGGTGATATGGGGAGAAGGTAGGAACGAGGTACTGATTGGGGATGATCAGCCATGATCACATTAACCATATAACCATATAACAATTACAGCACGGAAACAGGCCATCTCGGCCCTACAAGTCCGTGCCGAACAACTTTTTTCCCTTAGTCCCACCTGCCTGCACTCATACCATAACCCTCCATTCCCTTCTCATCCATATGCCTATCCAATTTATTTTTAAATGATACCAACGAACCTGCCGCCACCACTTCCACTGGAAGCTCATTCCACACCGCTACCACTCTCTGAGTAAAGAAGTTCCCCCTCATGTTACCCCTAAACTTCTGTCCCTTCATTCTGAAGTCATGTCCTCTTGTTTGAATCTTCCCTATTCTCAAAGGGAAAAGCTTGATCACATCAACTCTGTCTATCCCTCTCATCATTTTAAAGACCTCTATCAAGTCCCCCCTTAACCTTCTGCGCTCCAGAGAATAAAGACCTAACTTATTCAACCTATCTCTGTAACTTAGTTGTTGAAACCCAGGCAACATTCTAATAAACATCGCCCACATTGAATGGCGATGCTGGCTTGATGGGCCGAATGGCCTTCTCCTGCACGTATTGTCTATTGTCTAATAAAGTCCTAGCCTGCTCTACCTCCCCCGAAAGCTCAGGCCCTCAAGTCCTGGCAACCTCCTGGTAAATCTTTTCTGCACTCCTTTCCAGCTTAACAACATCCTTCATGTAGCATGGTGACCAAGGCTGAACTCAATACTCCAAATGCGGCCTCACCAATGTCTTGTACAACATCAATCCGACTTGTACAAGCCCCACTGACCTCAGGGACATCCCCAATGATCCAAAAATCGAACATACTTCCTTCTACACCATCTCTTTAGACAAGCATTAATTTAGCTACTCTTCTTAGTATGGTAGAGCTGCAGCTTCACAGTGCCAGAGACCTGGGTTTGACCCTGACTTTGGGTGCTGTCTGTGCAGAGTTTGTACGTTCTTCCTGTGACCGCATGGGTTTTCTCTGTATGCTCCAGTTTTCTCCTACATTCCAATGAAATGCAGGTTTTTAGGTTAATTGGTACATCAGATTCAGATTCAACTTTATTGTCATTGTGCAGTGTACAGTACAGAGACAACGAAATGCAGTTAGTATCTCCCTAGAAGAGCGACATAAATATGAGCAATAATTTATGTGCATACAGTCATAGTATTTTTTTCCTGGTGGGAGGAGTGTCAGGGGGGGGGGGGGATGATTGGCAATCACCGAGGTACAGAGTTGAGTAGTGTAACAGCCGCAGGGAAGAAGCTGTTCCTGGACCTGCTGGTCCGGCAACGGAGAGACCTGTAGCGCCTCCCAGATGGTAGGAGGGTAAACGGTCTGTGGTTGGGGTGAGAGCAGTCCTTGGCGATGCTGAGCGCCCTTCGCAGACAACGCTTGCTTTGGACAGACTCAATGGAGGGGAGTGAGGAACCGGTGATGCGTTGGGCAGTTTTCACCACCCTCTGCAGTGCTTTCCGGTCGGAGACAGAGCAGTTGCCATACCATACTGTGATACAGTTGGTAAGGATGCTCTCGATGGTGCAGCGGTAGAAGTTCACCAGAATCTGAGGAGACAGATGGACCTTCTTTAGTCTCCTCAGGAAGAAGAGACGCTGGTGAGCCTTCTTGACCAGAGTTGAGGTATTGTGGGTCCAAGAGAGGTCATCGGAGATGTTGACCCCCAGGAACCTGAAGCTGGAAACATGTTCCACCTCCGTCCCGTTAATGTGGATGGGGGTGTGCGTGCCGCCCCTAGACTTGCCCCAAGTGTGTAGGAAGTGAAAGTGGGATAACATAGAAATAGTTCACAGGTGATCAATGGTCAGCATGAACTCGGTGGGCCGAAGGACCTGTTTCCATGCTGAATCTCTGAACTCTAAGCTAAATATCTTGGCAGGCACAAAGGTGGATAAATCTCCAGGGCTCAATGAGACATCCCAGGATATTATGGGAGGCAAAGGAGTAAATTACCGTTGAAGAAATGTATTTCTTCCATTCAT
This sequence comes from Amblyraja radiata, assembly GCF_010909765.2. Lineage (NCBI taxonomy): Eukaryota > Metazoa > Chordata > Chondrichthyes > Rajiformes > Rajidae > Amblyraja > Amblyraja radiata. The sequence continues at coordinate 165,149,775 of NC_045956.1, forward strand.
CTGGCTATGGGTAAAGTGTCAGATGACTTTCACTGTGGTACCTTTATTCGAACAGGGCAGCAGGAATAATCAATGTAATTAGAGGCCTATTAGTCTAACGTCAGTGGTTGGGAAGTTATAGATTTTTGGATCATGTGCACAGTTCCCTGAAAGTGGAATCTCATGTAGATAGGGTGGTAAAGAAAGCTTTTGGTGTGCTGGCCTTTATAAATCAGAGCATTGAGTATAGAAGTTGGGATGTAATGTTAAAATTGTACAAGGCATTGGTGAGGCCAATTCTGGAGCATGGGGTACAATTTTGGTCGCCTAATTATAGAAAGGATGTCAACAAAATAGAGAGACTACAGAGGAGATTTACTAGAATGTTGCCTGGGTTTCAACAACTAAGTTACAGAGAAAGGTTGAACAAGTTAGGGCTTTATTCTTTGGAGCGCAGAAGGTTAAGGGGGGACTTGATAGAGGTCTTTAAAATGATCAGAGGGATAGACAGAGTTGACGTGGATAAGCTTTTCCCACTGAGAGTATGGAAGATTCAAACAAGGGGACATGACTTGAGAATTAAGGGACAGAAGTTTAGGGGTAACATGAGGGGGAGCTTCTTTACTCAGAGAGTGGTGGCTGTGTGGAATGAGCTTCCAGTGAAGGTGGTGGAGGCAGGTTCATTTTTATCATTTAAAAATAAATTGGATAGTTATATGGACGGGAAAGGAATGGAGGGTTATGGTCTGAGCGCAGGTATATGGGACTAGGGGAGAATACGTGTTCGGCACGGACTAGAAGGGTCGAGATGGCCTGTTTCCGTGCTGTAATTGTTATATGGTTATATGGTTATTGGAAAAAAACCTGAAGGACAGGACTAATCTACACTTGGAAAGATGCAGATTGATAAGGAATAATCAGCAAGGATTTGTTGGTGGGAGATCCTGCCTGACTAATTAATAATTTTTTTTGAAGAGTTAACTATTGATGAAGCTAGGATATTTGATTTGATTTACATAGACTTCAGTCAGGCCTTTCACAAGATGACACATGGAAAGCTGATCCAAACATTTCAAGCCCACAAGGACTCAAGGTAAATTGGCAAATTGGATCCAAAATTGGCTTGTAATAGGAGACAAAGACTGTGGGTGCTGGTTTAACTGAACCCATCAACATTGAGATAACTAAACTTTGATTGTTATATCTTGTTCATTTATTGCCAATGAATGTAAATTGTGGAGATGGACACAAAATGCTGGAACAACTCAGCGGGACAGGCAGCATCTCTGGAGAGAAGGAATGGGTAACTTTTTGGGTCGTGACTCTTCTTCAGACTCAATGTATTTGTGCAAATGTAATTCATGGAACTTCACAATGAAAGAGTCCCTTCAGCAGCAGCCTGCAAGCCATTCCAACAGGTGGCTCACCACTGCCCTCTGAAGGGCCATTATGGAAGGGCCAACAAGCCAAAATTAAAAATAAATGAATTTAAGAGGCTTTGTTTAGTTTAGTTTAGTTTAGAGATACAGCACAGAAACAGGCCCTTCAGCCCACTGAGTCCATGCTGATCCCTGCACTATTAACCTACAAACCTGTACGTCTTTGGAGTGTGGGAGGAAACAGAGCACCCCATGGAAAACCAACATGGTCATGGGGAGAACGTATAAATTCTGTATAGACAGCACCTGTAATCAGGTTCTGAAATAAAGTATTCCTTTATTCAACATTTTGGACGCACTTTTGTCTCTTTCACTCTTTCATTCTTATATCTCCTTTTCATCTGTGGCCTTTGTCCACACATCTGCCAATGAAATCCCCCTCACTTGCCAGGCTTTGTCCCACCCCACCTCCTTTTCAGCATTCTCCCCCCAATTACAATTAAGCTACTGAAGAGCCCCAACCCAAAATATTGCCTAGCCATGTCCTCCAGAGAGGCTGCCTGACCCATGGAGTAATTCCATCACTTTTTGTTCTGCGGAAGATCCAGCATTATCTAAATGGTGGCCGACTAGGAAAAGGGGAGATGCAGCGAGACCTGGGTGTCATGGTACACCAGTCATTGAAAGTGGGCATGCAGGTGCAGCAGGCAGTGAAGAAAGCGAATGGTATGTTAGCTTTCATAGCAAAAGGATTTGAGTATAGGAGCAGGGAGGTTCTACTGCAGTTGTACAGGGTCTTGGTGAGACCACACCTGGAGTATTGCGTACAGTTTTGGTCTCCAAATCTGAGGAAGGACATTATTGCCATAGAGGGAGTGCAGAGAAGGTTCACCAGACTGATTCCTGGGATGTCAGGACTGTCTTATGAAGAAAGACTGGATAGACTTGGTTTATACTCTCTAGAATTTAGGAGATTGAGAGGGGATCTTATAGAAACTTATAAAATTCTTAAGGGGTTGGACAGGCTAGATGCAGGAAGATTGCTCCCGATGTTGGGGAAGTCCAGGACAAGGGGTCACAGCTTAAGGATAAGGGGGAAATCCTTTAAAACCGAGATGAGAAGAACTTTTTTCACACAGAGAATGGTGAATCCCTGGAACTCCCTGCCACAGAGGGTAGTCGAGGCCAGTTCATTGGCTATATTTAAGAGGGAGTTAGATGTGGCCCTTGTGGCTAAGGGGATCAGAGGGTATGGAGAGAAGGCAGGTACGGGATACTGAGTTGGATGATCAGCCATGATCATATTGAATGGCGGTGCAGGCTCGAAGGGCCGAATGGCCTACTCCTGCACCTAATTTCTATGTTTCTATGTTTCTATGTTCCTTGTGACTCCAGAGTTAAGAGTAGGTGGCAGGACCTCCTGCTAAGGAATGTGAAAAAGGTGGTTGATTCAGGATGATTCCGCAGGCCTTCTTGGACCAAGCACAAGTGTTTGGTGAAACCTAGTCTATGCTTTGACTCATTGATGAAGGGGAGATCTCATTGGGAGCACCAATTGCAGTAGATGTGGTTAGAGGAGTTGCATGTGAACCTCCGTTTCACCTGGAAGAGCTGCTGGGTCCCTGGGTGAGCTGAGTGAGGAGGTGTAGGAACTGTTATGCATGCAAGTACAGCAGGCAGTGAAGAATAAAATGGCATGTTGGCCCCCATAGCGAGAGGATTTGAGTATAAGAACAAGGAGGTCCTACTCCAGTTCTACAGGGCCCTGGTGAGACCACACCTGGAGTATTGCGTGCAGTTTTGTTCTCCTAATTTGAGGAAGGACATTCTTGCTATTGAGGGAGTGCAGTGTAGGTTCACCAGGTTAATTCCCGGGATCGTGGGACTGACATATGATGAAAGAATGGGTCGACTGGGCTTATATTCACTGGAATTTAGAAGGATGAGAGAGGATCCTCTAGAAACATATACAATTCTTAAGGGATTGGACAGGCTGGATGCAGGAAAAATGTTCCCATGGTCAGGAGATATGGAGAGAAGGCAGGAATGGGGTACTAATTGGGGATGATCAGCCATGATCACATTGAATGGCGGTGGTGGCTCAAAGGGCCGAATGGCCTACTCCTGCACCTATTGTCTATTGTCTAATGTTCGATGAGTCCAGAACCGGTAGTCACAGTTTGAGAATAAGGGGTAGGCCATTTAGGACTGAGATGAAGAGAAACATTTTCACCCAGAGAGTTGTGAATCCGTGGAATTCTCTGCCACAGGAGGCAGTGGAGACCAATTCACTGGATGTTTTCAAGAGAGAGTTAAATATAGCTTTTAGGGCTAATGGAATCAAGAGATATGGGGAGAAAGCAGGAACGGGGTACTGATTTTGGATGATCAGTCATGATTACATTGAATGGCGTTGCTGGCTGGAAGGGCCGAATGGCCTACTCCACCACCTATGTTTTTTATGTTTTTATGTTAATACATCTCCTGCTGTTGTGGGGGGAAAGTTTCTAGGTATGACGCAATTTGGTTGGGAAGGGATGAGTCTTCTTCTTCTTGCGTATGGCATGCACAGCCTAGAGTTGTTGGACAACTTGTTCCATTTGATCTTATTTGATTGTGCACACCAGGTTGATTGCATTTGCCAAAACAGGGCGGACAACGTGAAGGTTGCAATCTCACACCCACAGTGCATTTGCACATATAAACTAACGTAAACTATTCCCAAACTACTATAATGACTTTTCCCATGATTGTAAAAACAAGAGGTCACTTGGAGTGGACAAGTCACTCTGCAAAATCAGCACTCCTGAGAAACACATTACTTAACTGCAATTGATTTTCTTTTTAATAAACCGTGGGTGGTTACCTTCTTATTATTAGCAGAATCCTGTGATCACGGCAACGTGTGGGCCTCACTGCAAAATGTAGATATAAGGGTGAAAGCCTTTTGTGCAAATTTATTGTCCATAGGAGCCAGGTAAAAATTCCAGACCCATTAACCTGCATTCAGTGTGATAGTTCAAAAGTACAACCACAAATTGCTGAGGAGGTAAATTGAAAGGAAATAGTACAATACTGATTTACCCTGGAATGTACTTGCACTCACACCACACAACAGATTCCAAACCATTATTTGACTTTGGTTCCCACTGTGAGTTTCCATCTTCATGGTCAGCTCACTGAGGAGGTCTCGACTCAAGATGCTGCCTGTCCATCTTCCTCCACAGATGCTGTCTGAATCACTGAGTTCCTTCAACAGTTTGTTTCATAACTAAGGAGGGGTTCTGATTTTCTTTTGTTCTTGGAATATTGGGCAAGACCTCACCTCACGAGAACACAGGTAATTAAGGAGTAAGTTCACACGTTCATAAATTCATATGTTCTAGGAGCAGAATTGGGCCATTCCTCCCATCAAGTCTACTCCACCACTCAATCAACTCCGCCAACTCCATTCTCCTGCCTTCTCTCCATAAGCCCTAACACCCATACTATTCAAGAATCTATCAATCTCTCCCTTAAAATTACCTATTGACAACCTCCATAGCCTTCTGTGGCAATGAATTCCACAGATTCACCACCCTCTGACTAAAGAAATTAGTCTAAAGATCTCAGCACTCGTGAGTAAGGCAAGGCAGCGCCTTTACCACCTCAGGCAATTGAGGAAATTCAGAGAGTCTCCGAGGATCCTCCAGTGCTTCTACGCAGCGGCGGTGGAAAGCATCTTGTCCGGGAACATTACCATCTGGTTTGGGAATTGCTCTGCCAAGGACAAGAAGGCTCTGCAGAGAGTAGTGCGTTCGGCCGAACGCTCTATGGGAACTTCACTTGCCCCCCTGCAGGAACTATACATCAGGAGGTGCAACTCCAGAGCTAACAATATCATGAGAGACCCCTTCCACCCCTGCAACGGACTGTTCCAGCTGCTACGGTCAGGCAAACGCCTCTGTTGCCATGCGGTGAGAACGGAGAGGTTGAGAAGGAGTTTCTTCCCAGAGGCCATTCGGACTGTAAACGCCTATCTCACCAGGGACTAACTCTACTGAACATTTTTCCTTCCATTATTTATTATGTAAAAGAATATGTGTGTTATGATTGTGTTTATAGTTTGTTTGGTTGTTTGGTTGTTTGTCTTTTTGCACAAAAGTCCGCGAGCATTGCCACTTCCATTTCACTGCACATCTCGTATGTGTATGTGACAAATAAACTTGACTTGACTTGACTTGACTCTTTTCTCCAGGTACCTCATTTTATTGTAAGGCTAACAGTTTTAAATGACTGGCCCTTGACTTTGTAGCTGTGTCCCCTTGCTCGTGATTTCATTCCCATCATATTGGGAAACCAATGTAAATTCTTTGATCCAGCAATTATTTTCACAACTGTGTGGGTTGTCACATCAAGCATCATCATCAGCCAACAATTTCTGACAGTGTTTGCATATTGAAAAGCTTGAGGCCCGCTTATTCTGCAGAGTAAAACATCAAGGCAAGACACAAGTTCAATAACTCCATGAAGATTTCCCATTTACTATTTCAGCCTGTAGTAAGTATTCTGACTAAATGAACCTTAGCCTGGTATGGCAACTATCCTGACCTTGACTGCCTGTACCTGCAGAGAGTGGTGAACACAGCCCAATCCTTCACTTGCTCGTCACTTCCTTCCAATCAGTCCATCCACACAGAGCAATGTATCAGGAAAGCTGGATGTGTCGTTAAGAAGATAGACACAAAATGCTGGTGTAACTCAGCGGGTCAGGCAGCATCTCTGGAGAAAAAGACATCAAGAATGCCTTCTACCCAGGGCATAACCTTTATCTCTTCAACCTTCTGGGGGAAGTTTCGGGAGCTTGGAAGCTTGGACATTCAGGCATAAGACCAGCTTCTTCTCCAGAAGCAACCACCTTTCTTGCCTTCCTTACCCATACATTCCTTACTTGGAGATGCTGCCACATATTTCTACTCTTAACTACCTCATTCAGTTATTCCATGGTTCCCTTACTTTGCCATCCATATCCTTCCTTCTTACTGGAACATGTCAGTTCTGAACCTCTATGAACTGGTCTTTAAGCAGCTCCTACGTCAGATGTAGACTGAGCCAATAATAATTGCTCCCAGTACCAGTGTACATCCTGCCTAATATCATTGTAGTTTGTCTTACTCCATGTTAGTACCATCCCACAAGGTCCAGTCTTCTCCCTATTCAAAACAATCTTAAAACTTATAGAGTTGTGATCATTATCCCCCAAAATGTTCTTCCACTGAAACACTGGTCACCTGGCCAGGTTCATTTCTCGATTAACCTATCACATGAAGAAACTGGTTACACTTCCAACACCTCTGACCCGACTGCAAGGTAGATTTTTAACACAATGTACCTTTCTTCTCTGCTCTTCAATGCACAGCTATCAGCTTTGCTGTGGGACATCCAAATAGAAAAGAGTGAACAGAGAGAAGGAGAAAAGGTAAGAATAAAAAGAATGGAAAAATAAATAGTGTTGCAATAAACTTAATAAACCATGTATTCGGATGATCTTCTGATAACGCGATAAGTTGAATGAATTTGGTCATATATATTAGAAATGTCCAGTATGTGTCAAGATAATTAATTGTAGCTGAATCAATTCAGTTATCTCTGCCTTTTCAAGAAACCTTTTTCAGAACAAACATATATGGATATTGAGGACCCAATGTTTGAATTGCCTTTTGATCCTCATTGTCACATCATGCCCATGAATAATGGCCAGTTCAAATGGTCAGTATGGTGAATGACTGTACTTCCCTTTACAGTAACAACCTAGGACAAGGCATGGGAGAGAACTGGCCAGGCCAGAAGCTTTTTAAAATGTTAAGTAAAATCAAATTGTCTTGAGCACTGTAGCTTGATTTATTTCTCATACCATTGATTACTTATCACTATTACTGTCAGAGCTAATTTTTACAAATGAATGTCATGGATTGCTAAATAAAATAGACAAATTTCCTGTTTGAGATCATTACAATTAGCTATATAGAATACAAATTAAAAATAAGTTATTTTGGTAAAAAAAAAAGCACAAGCTATCAAGATATATTTTGATGCAGCCATTTTGACATAGACTAAACCAATTCAACCAAGTTCAAAACTGAGCATCGAAGACATGTCTGAATAACAAGGTTTGCACAGTGTTAAAAGTTCAACCCTGATCCATTAACAATTACAGTGATTAATAATCACACTCACAACTCATTTTTCATTCAAGTCTATGGCACTGACATGTTAGGCTATATAGACTGGCTGATGTAGCATTGGCCCATTTATCACAACAACCAACCATGAAACAACAAAACATGATCCAGCAAGCTCAAAATGCTGCCTGAGCTTTTGACCGTGTGATGGAACAAGATTACAAAATATAGCGAATGTACAGGCTAAGGCATTTTTTTTCAAAATTATCTCTTCGATGCTCGGATATGGATATCACTATTATGCCAGCATTAGATTTCATGGTGTGGATGGGGTAAATAATGAGAAACCTTTCCCCTTGGCAGAGGCCATACGTTTAAACTGATTTTTGTTAAACCCAGAGAGTAGTTGCAATCTAAAACACACTGTTTGAAAAAGTGATGGAGACAGGTATTTTGACACATTTTAAGAAGCATCTGGTTAAACACAGGATAGACACAAAAAGCTGGAGTAACTCAGCGGGACAGGCAGCATCTCTGGAGAGAAGGAATGGTGACGTTTCAGGTCGAGACTCTTCTTCAAACGTCTGAACATAGATGTACGGTAGAGATCATATTGACTGATTGCACCACATACTGATTCGGCAACTTGAATGCTCAGGGATTAATATCATTAAAGAGAGTGGTGGGTTGTGCCCAGTACATCACGATAACTGACCTTTCACCATCAAAGAAATCTATAGGAGTCACGGCCCCAAAATGGCAGCCAATGCCATCACCAATATCATCACCAATATCATCACCAATGCCATCACCAATACCATCACCAATGCCATCACCAATACCATCACCAATACCATCACCAATGCCATCACCAATGCCATCACCAATATCATCACCAATGCCATCACCATACCATCACCAATACCTTCACCAATACCATCACCAATGCCATCACCAATATCATCACCAATGCCATCACCATACCATCACCAATACCTTCACCAATACCATCACCAATGCCATCACCAATACCTTCACCAATATCATCACCAATATCATCACCAATATCATCACCAATGCCATCACCAATGCCATCACCAATGCCATCACCAATGCCATCACCATACCATCACCAATACCTTCACCAATACCATCACCAACCAGGCCATGCCCTTAATTTACTCCAACCATCGGGAAGAAGATATAAGAATCTGAACAGCGTGACCATCAGTTTCAAATATAGATTCTTCACAACAACCACCAGGATCCTGAACTCTACCCAACACAAGCCTCAACTATGAACTTCTATGAACTGACTGGTTAATAGAATTGTGGTTATTCATTTATTGATTTTTTTGTTGGTACATTCATCTATTTCTATTGTCAATAGTCAGTGTGTTTACAGGCCTGTTACGCTGCTGTACGCAAGAATTTTACAGCTCCATTGTCGGTTCATATGACTCGAGTGCGAGTAAATGGATTAGTATAGATATATATACTCAATGTTAGGCAGTTCAGTAATAGTGCTTTTCTATTCTGTATGACTCCATGATTTTTTATTGTCCATCGCCAATTTGCCCTTAGCTCAGGAGACAGCTAAGAATCAACCACATTAGAGGATCTGGGGTCAAATATAGAACAGTCTGTGTAAAGAGGACAGATTTCCTTCTTTGTAAGACCAAGTTAGTTTTAAAAGCAATCCGATAATTTCATGGTTAGTGTTACTGAGAGCAGTTTCTCTATTTGTGAAATTCTAAGGAGACCTAATAGAATTTATATTCACAATCTTCTATGGAGGCATGTTTCTGGACCAATGGAGGAGAAACCTGGACACTAGTCCAGTAACATAACCAGTAAGCTACCATGTTGCGGCGAGCATGACAAGTTTTTTTCAGCCCTCTGCCAAATATTCTAGCAAACCATCGCTGCTCGTGACCATTATAGGCACAGAATAAAAGCACAATATAACATGATTCAGACAAATTGCAATTTATTTTTTTAAATCTCCACAATCGGATGATACAAATCATCAGTGATGCACAAGGTATGGTCACGGGAAACAATTTCTTAGCATAAAAAAGAGTGAAAGGGAAAGAGGGGAGTGTGTGTGTGGGGGGGAGTGCAGAAATGGGTGCAAATCTGGGTGAGGCACAGGAAAATGAGAGTGGATAAAAGGGGTGGTGGGGGAGGAGGAGAAGGGGGTTGGGTTGGTACCTATAATTGTAGAATTCAATATTCATACCATTGGGTTGTATGCAGTAGGTTGGTTCTGATATATTGGTCTTGCTCCCCATTAGCAGAGCCTACAGCTCTGCATTTCACAGTTTTTGCGTAACTTTGTTTGTACTTTCTCCAATCACTCTCATCTCGCTGTTATTGAACCAGTTCTTCTCACTAATTAATCAACCAGGTTACATCCCCCCTGATTGTTCGCAACACAGTTCTGATCTGAGGTATTCCCTGGGGACATAGTTGCAGAATAAGGGGGGGCTCTTTTAAAACTGAGATGAGGAAGAACTTCTTCACCCAGAGGGTGGTTAATTTATGGAATTCACTGCCCCAGGGAGCAGTGGAAGCAGAAACGTTAAATATATTTAAGACTAAAATAGATGGTTTTTTAGCTGCCAAGGGGATAAGGGGCTACGGGGAGAGGGCAGGGATATGGACCTAGGTATGGTTAGTATAGTAAGACCTGAGTGATCTCCTGGACAAGTGTCGATCGTCTGGATTGGGGTCGGAGAGGAATTTCCCGGATTTTTTTCCCGAATTGGACCTGGGTTTTTATCCGTTTTTTTGCCTCCCCCAAGAGATCACGAGGTTCTTGGGGTGGAGAGGGGTGATAGCGGTATAAAGGGGAGGGTAGTGTCTTGTGTTCTGTGTCTTGTGTCTACTGTTTGTGGGTAAGTGTGTCTGTTTAGTATTCAGCCATGAGCGAATGGCGGTGCGGGCTCGACGGACCTGGTGGTCTACTCTCGCACCTACTTTCTATGTTTCTATGTTTCCTATCTATCTATAAGTATGTAGGGAGATGGGCGCCATTTGAAGGCAGCCTCTGCCTATAGTCTCTGTTTTTTTCATCTTTTTGTTATTTTTAGTCTGTTTAAAAGTATGTTTTGGAGGTTTTCTTAGTCGTTTTATGTGGGGGAGGGGGACAGGGTAAAGGGTGACGTCTCTTCCTGGCGAGGATGCAACTATTCTCCGAGTCGCATCTTCGCCCCCTCCTCGCGGCCACCTGGATGGCGCGGCCTTTCCTACCGGGGACCGGCCAAAGCTTCAGCAGCACTGAATTAACATCATGGAGCGGAGCGGGCGGTGCCTTACTGCGGATCGCTTGGTGAAGCTCCTGCTGCTTCAACATCGTGGAGCTGTGGTGTGGAGCTTCCAGCTGCGGGCGGTGCTGAACAACGTCGCGGAGTCCTGGTGGTCCCTTTGCCGAGGGTGCCAGTGTGAATCTCCGCCCAGCACGGCCTGTAGACTTCGGGAGCCGCGGTCTTGGGTAGGAAGTGGCCGATTCGGAACTCCAAACCGCTGAGAGTGTTCTCCGTTCCGACGTAGGAGTTTTGATCATCCGGGTGAGAGGGCCTGAAACATCGGGGCCCCCGACCACTGGTGAACAAGGAGGAAGATGGCTGAACTTTATTGCCTTCACTCACAGTGGGAGACGTTGATTCTGCTGTGTGGGGATGTCTATGTTAAATTCTATCGTGTGTTGTGTTCCTTTTTTATTCGTATGGCTGTATGGCAACCCAAATTTCACTGTACCAATTGGTGCATGTGACAATAAATGTAAACTTGTAAACTTGAATAGTGGGGGGAGGGGTTGGGGGGGTTAAGGGGGAGGGCCAGATTAAAGAGGCAGCTGGCAGGGTGGGGATGTTGGGGGAGGGCACTGAGAACAATGAGCGACCAACGTGAATCTCATGGGTACTTTTGTAACTGTCAGTGCAAGAAACGTGGCGACTCCTTTGTGTACTTGTGCACGGCATGCAAAAATAAATAATTTATTCTGTATTTACCCATGTTCACACTGTTCTCAGGTGCAAATGTGTTCTCATGTGACAAGAAGTATAATTGAATCATTGGACTGAGGACTGAGCACCCATACTTGCAGGGCAGCGGATTGGGAATGATTGTGGAGGAGGTGTTGTCACCTATCTTCTCCGATTGTGGTCTATGGGTCAGAAGATTGAAGACCCCGTGGCAGAGGGGTTTTTGGACACGTTTCCTCCCCACCTGCCTTAAAGCATCAACCTTTCAACTTCAGACATGCATGCCTGTCGCTGAGAAGAATAAAATTTGAGAGGAAGGCTGGGTTGGTAATTCAAAGGATTACACAGCCCATCATTTCTATGCACTGCACTCCTGCCTGCTCCTCCCTCCCTCCCACCCCTCCCCCCACCCACCCCCAAAATGGCAACCAAAGGCTTTGACCTCATGCACCCCACCTCCATGCTGATCATTGCAGGATAAGTCTCTCCCCAAAAACTATTTGTGATCCACAATTCTCCTCCAACACCACTGGGCCTCTTCCAGACTTCCGAGATTTTCTTTCCTTTGTGGTGCTCTGCATCAGTGTAGGCTGCAAAAAGAAGTCTCACTATGTTGTAAGACCCACAAAACAATGTCTGATGTCTTGAAATGAAGGGACTATTGATTTTCCAAGTGGTAGGCCCCCAACCAAAATGGTAACTTTGTGACAGGTTAACACATTTACAAATGGGCTGTGGGAACATTTCCCCAATATTTTCATGCGTGGGTTTTCTCTGAGATCTCCAGTTTCCTCCCACACTCCAAAGACGTACAGGTTTGTAGGTTAATTTGGCTTGGTATATTTGTAAATTGTCCCTAGTGTGTGTAGGATAGTGTTAATGTGCGAGGATCGCTGGTCGGCGCGGACTTGGTGGGCCCTTGGGCCTGTTTCCACGCCGTATCTTTACACTTTAAACAAAGTGTAAAAGATAAACAAAACTAAACAAAAAAAAGCAGAAATATGCAGAAGGTATAAAGAATTGGAACTAAATGGCAGCTGCTTCAGGGAACGGGCAAAGATAAGATGGCCAAATGGCCTCCATGTTTTTTTTTCACAGCCTGTCTGCTTTGCTTTGTTTTAACTGGTTAGTTTGGCACTTTAGTTGATATAATTCCACGCAGGCTGAGTATCAAAAATGCCTTGTGCCAAAACAAGGCATTTCTGCTTTTAAAAACACTGCAATTTTTGTGACATGCCTCGTTCATGTTAATGAGGTATCAGAGTCCATTTGATTTGTCTGGTCAGTTTGAAATACATTTGCTCTAATAGCATAATGATGGTACACTTTAATTGATTTCCTCAACATTGTCATCCGAGTAAGTAATTGATGTATTAACTCTGTGCGATATTAGATTTCTCATCTTAAATCCTCTTTTTCTTGCCAATTACAAATGATTTTTGACATAATATTTTAAAGAAAAGGAATATCCCTTGGGTTCATTATCTTATAATTACAATTAAATAACATCTCAACTAAGAGACAAAGCCAGCGCAAAGCAGCCACTTCTGTTTAAGATTGCATTAGAAAATGTTTTAGCTGATATGTAATGGACCATAAAATTTAATTTTAAAACGATATTACCCAAAGAATGATAGAATGAAACCAGTCACAAAACATCACATCAGTTCCCATCATCATTTCCTTTTGCTCGATGCCTCTCTATTCACTCTGCAGAATTAAAAAAAAGAAATTACTTAATATATTGCAGAGAATACTGCCAGCGCCAGCTTTTCTTCTCTCTGGCTCTCGCGCACTTAAAAGTCAGAATTGACCAGCGAAGCTTCATGTAATTACACAGATTCCCTTATCTTAACCTATTTGCTGAAGTCATCCCAAAGAAAAGGTTCTCTAATCCATTGGCTGTCTCATATCTCATTTACATTGGTGGTAATCCCTGACCTATCTCAGTGTTTAGGTAATGACTTTGGGATTAAATTGCACTTCTTGCAATTCTGCTTTAAATCTCCACAACACATCGCTGAGGACCATCTGAAAAGCCTGTCAGCGCTCTGTTGATGCCGCACTGTAGGTACGTCGTGTAGGCTTTTGCAATGAAAGGGGATGAAAAAAGAACTCCAGGTACAGAAAAGGAAATCAAAGGAAAACTCGTCTGTGATATGGTCTCCCCAATGCTAGTACTACAATAGAAGATCCGTGCTAGCTCAGCACTGTGCCTAGCGTCTTATTCTTCAACACATTGTCTCATTTGACTCCATCAATTTACATACACTATGGGGGTCTGCTATCACACTGCTGCCAGCAAACAGCATCCCCTTATCTGGAAAGGAGTCTCATTTGTTATTCCTTGCCAGATACACCCGCACCCATTATTCCGGTAATTCTTTGAAATTCACAGGCCTTGCCCTAATGAAACCTATATTACATATACAGCCTTGATGTTAGATTTGTGACCCAAAGCAGATAAGCAGCAGCGCATAAATTAACTTGCATGGCAAAAAGGATCTTGTTTCACCATTGCAACATTTATTAATTGTTTAATTCTGCGAGAAATTCCAAATTAAAAAAAATCGGGCAGTTTTATTTGCATTAAAATATCGGCTGTGATATTTTAATGGGTCGAGTAACATGCATTTTTGAGTGGATTTCAATATTGATTAAGATTGGGACTCCCGCAGAGGCTTACTGATTGGGGAGATGCACTGGCTGTGTGCAGACACACTGACTGAAGGCCCGGCAGTCTAATGCTGACCCTAGAATTATTGAGCATGTAACAAACACTGGTCTTATAACAGGCAGCAAAAAGGAGAGATATAAACTCACAGACAGCAACAATGCCCTTTCAAAATCCACCTTGACTCTCTTTCCACCTCACTTGCAGGTCACAAATTCCTCAACCTCTCGCCAAATAAAAATAATATTCTTTACATGTAACAAATTCATGAGAGTAATAGATCGGGTAGACGCACAGAGTCTCTTGCCCGGAGTAGGGGAATTGAGAACCAGAAGACATAGGTTTAAGGTGAGGGGGGAAAGATTTAGTAGAAATCTGTGGGGTCACTTTTTCACACAGAGGGTGGTGGGTGTATGGAATGTGCTGCCGGAGGAGGTAGTTGAGGCAGGTAGTATTGTAGCATTTAAGAAACATTCAGAGATATACATGGATAGGACAGGTTTAGAGAGATACAGTATGGGCAGGTGGGACTAGTGTAGATGGGACATGTTGGTCGGTGTGGGTAAGTTTCTATCGAAGGGCCTGTTAACCACACTGTATGACTCTATGATTCTATTTATGTCACCCCGTGCTTTTTCCCCTGTTAGTTTAAATCTGGGCCCCAGATTTCTACCATGGGGATACCTGCTCTCAGTTTACCCTCTATAAACCTGCCATGGCCTGACGCTCATCTTTCAATCTTTCCATTCAAAATCTTTTGGAAATCTGAAAGCCTATCATCAAGACTTTGGATCAAAACACAAAAGTGCTGGAGAAACTCAGCGAGGCAGGCAGCATCTGTGGATGGGTAGTATAAACAATGGTTCCGGTCGGGATTCGTCTTCAGACGGATGGCGTAGGGGGAAGAAAAATGCAAAAAGAGAGGTGGGGCAGGATAAAGCCTGCAGAGTCTTCAAACCTACACATGATAGGTGGATACAGTGTCTGTACAGTATTTTTTACCATGCTGAAAATTGTCCGCGAGTAAAAATTGGTCGGCATGGAAAAAATTGATATTTTTTTTACTCGTAGGTTTAGTCAAATTAGATTGTAGCAGGTCGGCATGTTATTCGTAGGTAATCAAGGGGAGTGGAAGGTAATCAAAGGTAGTCAAAGGTAATCGAAGGTAGTCGAAGGCAGTCGTAGATATTGTTAGTATAGTCGAAGGTTGTCAAAGGGGGTCGTCTTCATTCTCCACTGCTCGGTGTCCAATTTTCCCGAAGCTAGTCGAAGCTAGTCTTCAAAATAGTCGAAGGAGGTCGAAGGAGATCAAAGGAGGTCTTCTAGATTGTCGAAGGAGGTCTTCCACATATTCGGAGGAGGTTCTCTACATAGTCGTAGGAGATGTTCTACTTCAGCGATACAACAAGACCATGACACTTTTTGAAAACTGTCCTAAATTTCTTCTAAACACTCAAATTAGATCCCCGCAGTGGGACAGGCCCTTTAGATTTAGCTCTTAGAGCTAACAGAATCAAGGGATATGGAAAGAAAGCAGGAACAGGGTACTGATTTGGGATGATCAGCCATGATCATAGTGACTGATGGTGCTGACACGAAGGGCCGAATGGCCTACTCCTGCACCTATTTTCTATGTTTCTATAACTGAGGCACGGGAACTATGGGGGACTCAGAATGTGGAAGCGGAATAAATTGATCAAGACAAACAGCAGTAGATTTTGATTTGGAAAAGCGTTTCATCAGGTATGGAACAAAAACAGGTGAATAGAATTGTGAATCTGAGACGCTATGATCTGATGAGAACCTGAAAGGCTTACTCATTGCCCTGTGCCCTGCCCAGTTTTCCTGGCCTATTATCAATTCAGTATTGCCTACATTGAACCACTGCACAATAATATAGCCCATGCACAATAATATAGCCCATGCACTTCACTACAATCCAATACATTGGGATACTCACCAACTTCTACAGATGCACCGTAGAAAGCATTTTATGGGGATGCATCACAGCTTGGTTTGGGAACAGCTCCTTCAAGACCGCAGAAAATTGCAGAGAATTGTGGAAGCAGCCCAGACCATCACACAATCCAACCTCCCTTTCATCTACATCATTTACACCTCATGCTCTCTCGGCAAGGCCACCGGCATAAACAAGAACGAGTCGCACCCTGGTCACCCCCTCTTCTCCGCTCTCGCATTTGGCAAAAGGTATAAAAATGTGAAAACGCATGCTTCCAGATTCAGGGACAGTTTCTTCCCAGCTGTTATCAGGCTGAACCATCCTACCAACTACTAGAGAGCAGTCCTGAACTACTATCTACCTCGTTGGAGACCCTTTCACTATCTTTACTGGCTGTAACATGCATTAGACATTATTCACGGCTATTCCCTTTATCCTGTATCTGTACATTTAGGATGGCTTGATTGTAACCATGTATACACTTTCCGCTGACTGATTAGCGCAACAAAAGCTTTTCACTGTCCCTCGGTACGTGACAATAAACTAAACTCAAACTATATTGGTGCTGGTGAAATGAGGTGCAGTGTTAAAGTAATTACGCTGGATGTAGTCCCCGGATGGGCTGCAATATTCTACAGCTAACATCACAAGGTGCTGTAATTTAGTGACCATGTTGCAGCATGTTTTAACACTATTAACTGGGTGAAGTGATGTGAAACATTTTGATAAACAGGTAAAGTGCGAGATCAATGCTTGCACTTTCCTGGTATAATTTCAAAACTAAGCTATTAATTAGGATTAAATAATAAGATCTTTTAAAATTTAAACATTAAAGATGTTTGGTAGACACAGGTCTAATGCTTTGACATGCGAAAGCTGCTTGATGCAGTGGTGATCCTACCAGTGGTAAACAAAATCAAACATCTTTAATGTTTACATTTTAAAGATCTTATTACTTAATTCTTAATTAATGACTTTGTTTTGAAATTATACCAGAAAAGTGCGAACATTGATCTAGCACTTTACCTGTTTATCAAAATGCTTCAGATCACTTCACCCAGTTAATTAAATTTAAAGACATGCTTCACCAAATTACATTAATAGAATCATAGTCAAAGAGTGATACAGTGTGGAAACAGGCCCATTGGCCCAACTTGCCCACACCGACCAACTAGTCCCACCTGCCTGTGTTTGGCCCAAACATCCCATCCATATATTTGTCTAAATGTTTCTTAAACGTTGCAATAGAAGGATTAGGTATGTTTAATTTAGTTTAGAGATGCAACGCTAAACAGGCTGAGTTCCCACTGAGTCTGCACCGGCCCACTGAGTCTGCACCGGCCCACTGAGTCCGCACCGGCCCGCAATCCCCGCACTATGCTACTCGCACCAGGGACAATGTACACTAGCACCAAGCCAATTTTCCTACACACCTGTACATCTTTGGAGTGTGGGAGGAAACCGAAGATCTCGAAGAAAACCCTCGCAGGTCATGAGGAGAACGTACAAACTCCACACAGACAGCACCCGTAATTGAGATCGGACCCAGGTCTCTGGCGCTGAGTGCTGTAATACAGCAACTTTACCGCTGCATCACTGTGCCAGCCCAATTGGTTATTTTTGATGCTACTAACTGAGAGGCAAATATGAAGGTCTATTATGAAAAGCTTCTGCATTTCAACCAGTCAATCTGTAGCACCTTTGAAACCCAGTTTAATAATCTCAACGGCAGCAAATGGCGATATTTTTATCTACTTATAATTTACATTTTTTGAAGAAGAACCATTCCTTATCCATTGCAAAACTAACATTCACTTTCGATTTAATTATGTTTCGACAAATTGCATTTTAGGGGAAAAGTAGTCAATGACAGAGATTCAGGCAATCATACCGTCATAATGACACAGATTAAAGCCATTGGGCCTGTTAATCCATCTAAGCAATTCAGTGATTCCCATTTCCCCACTCTGACTCTGAAAATTATTTCCCGTTAATTTCTCATCCAAATTTCCTGTTTTAACCCTGTTCCCATCTCGCTTGCATACATCAAGTTCCAGATCTCTGAGGAAAAAATATGTACTTTATACCACACTGCAGTATTTTGCCCATCAGTTTAAATCTGGTTTAAAAAAAAAAAAAAGTTCTGTAATAACCCAGCAGGTCAGGTAGCATTTCTGGAGGTCAAGACCCTTCTTCAGACAGTGTGTAGTAAGGAAAGAGAAAGCTGGAAAAGGCTTGGGGGTGGAGGGTGGGTAGGTGGGTGGCAGGACTAAGCCTGGCAAGTGATAGGTAGAATCAAGGAATTGCAGATGTTAGTATATCTCAAAGTTAGACACAAAATGCCTGTGGTACTCAGCGGGTGAGGCAGTATCTCTGGAGAAAAAGGATGGGTGACGTTTCGGGCCGGGACCCTTCTTCAGATTTCTTCTTCTTCTTTCAGATAGGTAGATACAGGTGAGGAGGTTTTGAATGGCAGATTGGGACTAGTGTAGATGGGACATGTTGGTCGGTGTGGGTCACCAGTTTAAATTTGGTCCCTGGTTGCCGAACCATCCACTCTTGAAGGCTGCTTCATATTGTTTCTCTCAGATAAACCTCTCATGAACTTGTACACTTCAATCAAATCTCCCTTCAAGCTCCCTTGCTGCTAGATGGTCTCGATGGTGGACCATCCCTCTGCCTCCACAGATGCTGTCAACCCATTGAGTTCCTTATTGAAACCAGACTGTTTCACGACCTCAATTACTGTGTGATAAAGGATATACGCTGCAATATGACCAGTCCTGCAGTTCTATGCCATTAATGGAATTTGATGATCAAAACCTGTGCAAACCTCATATAATTTTATCAACTATCACGATGCTCTGGCAAAATGCCAATTTACAATGTAAGTAAAATGGCAAATGTTTACTTAACCTCCTTAGTCTTCTCCTAATATTTGTGAAGACTGATTACATGATGCAGAGGTGACCTTGTATACTAATAGCATGTGCAAAGACATATTACTCGCCACTTAATGGTAGGCAAATATTTTCAACCTAATTTTTGAATGTTCTGCACCAACACGTTCTTCTGCTCCGTCCTTCTCATATAATTAACCTTCTGACTAATGACACGATGTTTGACTGAAGGAGCAATCCGAAGCTCAGCGACAGCTGAAAGAACCACTCCAATTTGATGGAACTACAGCGGGCGCATGCAAAATTATTCACCACCAACCTCTAGTTTATACGTTTACTTCATCGCCAGGCAGAATAAACAAACAGCCAGGCACCGGACCCACTGCCTCCATGGAGTCCCAGGTTCAGCACCGGGCCCACAGTCTCCATGATGTGGACTCCCACACCATGGGGCCTGACTGTGCTGGTTCCTACTGCTCCCCCCCCTCCCTACAGGGAGCCTCAGTGGGGGTTCCACTGGGTCTTCCCCTACCCCTTTTAGCCAGGTGACCCCAGCTACTCCATACCCATACAATAGTCCCCATGCCCCCTTCCTCTCTGAACACCCACCATCTCCCCCCCCTCCCCCCCAGACATCGCCTCAGCCTCCTTCCACTCACTTGTCTTCCTCTGACCCCAACCCCCACCCTTGCCGTGTGTTCACCATCTCCCCTGCTCCCCCTTTCTGATACGGAATGGTCTGTCCTCAACAGAGACCTCACCTTTGTTCCCCTCCAGCTCCACCTCAATGAGTTCCGGGTCCGCCATGATGTAGAGCTCTTCTTCCGTCGCCTCCGTCTCTGTGACTTTTTCCATGGGAAGGAGTCCTCACCACCCAGTCATGACCCCTTCTCCCATCTCCAACCTACCCCCCCTCCTCTTGGACTCCCCCTCATGGCCCTCAACCTTCTTTAGACCTTTTCATTTCCAATTGCCGGCGGGACATCAACTGTCTTAACTTTTCCACTCCCCTTACCTACTCTAACCTCTCCCCCCCCTTGAATGTACAGCCCATCCGCTCACTCTGCAGCAACCCCAACTTGATAATCAAACCCGCCAACGCGCTGACCTCTACCGTACTGAGGCCAGGTGACAACTCTCAGACACCTCCTCCTGCTAATCCTTGGACCATGACCCCACAAACGAGCACCAGACCTTAATATCACACACCATTTCTGATTTTATTACTTCCGGCTCTCTGTCCTCTAAAACCTCCAACCTTATCGTTCCCCAGCCGTGCACGGTCCGATTTTATCTTCTCCCCAAAATCCACAAACAGAACTGACCTGGCAGATCCTTTGTTTCTGTTTGTTCATGCCCTACCAAATTAATTTCCACATACCGCGACTCCATCCTATCCCCCTGGTCCAATCCCTCCCTACCTGTCCAAGACATCTCACACGCTCTTTGTCTCTTCAATTACCTGTTTAACAGGCCCCCACTCACTCATCTTTACAATGGATGTCCAGTCACTCCACACCTTCATCCCCCAACAGGAGGGTCTTAAAGCCCTCTGTTTCTTCCTCGATCGCAGAACTAGCGAATTTCCGTCCACCAATACTCTCCACCGCCTAGCTGAGCTGATCCTTACCCTCAACAACTTCTCAACTCCTCCCACATCCTCCAGATCCAAGGCGTAGATATGGCGCTCGCATGGGCCCTAGCTATGCCTGCCTTTTTGTAGGGTACGCCGAACAATCCCTGTTCCAGGTGTACACTGGCCCTATCCCCGAACCCTACCTCCGCTACATTGATGACTGCATTGGTGCTGCCTCCTGCACCCATGCAGAACTAACTGACTTCATCAACTTCACCACTAATTTCCATCCTGCACTCAAATTTACTTGGACCATCTCCGACATCACCCTACCGGGACCATCTCCGACAAAAACCTCCAGGAACCTCACGGAAACCTTTGGTGGGGCGCAAGGTCTCCAGAGGTTTCCGTTCAGGTTTCCTAAGTGGGACAGGGGCATTAGTCTACCTTCTTCACTGTCCACTAATAACACCAATGTTGGTATCAATTCCAAAAGTATTCATGCAGTGCCATATGCTCTAAGTAACAGGGGACCCAGCACTGATCCCTGAGGCACACCACTGGTCATGGACCTTTCTTCTGAAAAACACCCCTCCACTACCCCCCTCTGACTCCTTCCACCAAGCCAAATCTGTACCGAATTGCTTAGCTCACCCTGGACCCCATGTGATCTAACGTTCTGGCCCACCTGCCAAGCAGAACCTTGTCAAAGGCCTTGCTGAAGCTCATGTAGATAACAACTACCACCCTGCTCACAACAGTCCTCTTGGTCATCACTTCGAAAAACTTAATCAAGTTCGTGAGACGATTCCCCATGTACGAAGCTGTGTTAACTGCCCCAAATCAATCCTTGCCTTATCAAATGCAAATAGTTCCTGTCAGCCAGAACCCACTCTTCCCACCACTGATGTTAGGCTCACCTTCTTGTAGTTCCCTGGCATGTACTTGCAGCCTTTCTTAAATAAAGTTATAACATACAACAAAGGAACCAGAAAAACATAACAAATGAAACTTTTTTTACACAAAGGGTGGTAAGTGTATGGAACGAGCTGCTGGAGGAGGTTGTTGAGGCAGGTACTATCGCAACATTTAAGAAACATTTAGACAGGTACAAGGATAGGACAGATTTGGAGGGATATGGGTCAAACGCAGGAAGAAGGGACTAGTGCAGATGGGACATGTTGGTTGATGTGGGCAACTGGGACCGAAGGGCCTGTTTCAATGCTGAATGACTATGAATCTATGACTCTAGTAAGCCCCTTCCAGCCTTCCATTACCTCACCTGTGACTAGAGAAAATACGAACATCTTTTCCAGAGCCTCAGCAACCACTTCCCTTACTTTCCACAACGCCCTAGAATACACTTCGAGCCTGCACCGCCATTCGATATGATCATGGCTGATCATCCAACTCAGTATCCCATCCCTGCCTTCTCTCCACACCCCTTGATCCCTTTAGCCACAAGGGCCACATCTAACTCCCTCTTAAATATAGCCAATGAACTGGCCTCAACTACCTTCTGTGGCAGAGAATTCCACAGATTCACCACTCTCTGTGTAAAAAATGATTTTCTCATCTCGGTCCTAAAAGACTTCCCTCTTATCCTTAAACTGTGACCCCTAGTTCTGGACTTCACCAACATCGGGAATAATCTTCCTGCATCTAGCCTGTCCAACCCCTTAAGAATTTTGTAAGTCTCTATAAGATCCCCCCTTAATCTTCTAAATTCTAGCGAGTACAAGCCGAGTCTATCCAGTCTTTCCTCATATGAAAGTCCTGCCATCCCAGGAATCAGTCTGGTGAACCTTCTCTGTACTCCCTCTATGGCAAGAATGTCTTTCCTCAGATTAGGAGACCAAAACTGTACGCAATACTCCAGGTGTGGTCTCACCAAGACCCTGTACAACTGCAGTAGAACCTCCCTGCTCTGATACTCAAATCCTTTTGCTATGAATGCTAACATACCATTTGCTTTCTTCACTGCCTGCTGCACCTGCATTCCTACTTTCAATGACTGGTGTACCATGACACCCAGGTCTTGTTGCATCTCCCCTTTTCCTAATCGGCCACCATTCAGATAATAGTCTACTTTCCTGTTTTTGCCACCAAAGTGGATCTCACATTTATCCACATTATACTGCATCTGCCATGCATTTGCCCACTCACCCAACCTATCCAAGTCACGTTGCAGCCTCCTAGCATCCTCCTCATAGCTAACGCCGCCCCCCAGCTTCGTGTCATCCGCAAACTTGAAGATGTTGCATTCAATTCCCTCATCCAGATCATTAATATATATTGTAAATAGCTGGGGTCCCAGCACTGAGCCTTGCGGTACCCCACTAGTCACTGCCTGCCATTCTGAAAAGGACCCGTTTATTCCTACTCTTTGGTTCCTGTCTGCCAGCCAGTTCTCTATCCACATCAATACTGAACCCCCAATACCGTGTGCTTTAAGTTTGTAAACTATTCTCTTATGTGGGACCTTGTCGAAAGCCTTCTGGAAGTCCAGATATAACACATCCACTGGTTCTCCCTTATCCACTCTACTAGTTACATCCTCGAAAAATTCTATAAGATTCGTCAGACATGATTTACCTTTCATAAATCCATGCTGACTTTGTCCAATGATTTCACCACATTCCAAATGTGCTGCTATCCCATCTTTAATAACTGACTCCGGAATTTTCCCCACCACCGATGTTAGACTAACTGGTCTGTAATTCCCCGTTTTCTCTCTCCCTCCCTTTTTAAAAAGTGGGGTTACATTAGCTACCCTCCAGTCCTCAGGAACTACTCCAGAATCTAAAGAGTTTTGAAAAATTATCACTAGTGCATCCACTATTTCTGCGGCTACTTCCTTAAGTACTCTGGGATGCAATTTATCTGGCCCTGGGGATTTATCGGCCTTTAATCCATTCAATTTACCTAACACCACTTCCCGGCTAACCTGGATTTCACTCAGTTCCTCCATCTCATTTAACCCCCGGTCCCTTGCTATTTCCGGCAGATTATTTATGTCTTCCTTAGTGAAGACAGAACCAAAGTAGTTATTCAATTGGTCTGCCATGTCCTTGTTCCCCATGATCAATTCGCCTGTTTCTGACTGCAAGGGACCTACATTTGTTTGAACTAATCTTTTCCTCTTCACATATCTATAAAAACTCAAGACCCCCACCTTTCATAATGTCAATATGTTTCAGGACATTATTGTTCCCTAACTTCCATAGCTTCCATGACCCACTAAATGAGCAAAATTATTTAAAAAAAAATAGGAAACAAATATGGTGCAGACATAAAAAATATGCAGATTTAGACTTTGGACTTTAGAGATACAGCGGAGAAACAGGCCCTTCAACTCACCGAGACCGCACCAACCAGCAATTCCCCATAGACTAACACTATCGTACCTACCTATTAGGCAGCCAGCCTAGTCAGAGACCCTCACCACCCTGGCCACACACTCATTTCACCCCTGCCACCGGGAAGAAGGTACAGGAGCCTAAAAACTGTTACGTCCAGGTTCAGGAACAGCTTCTTCCCTGCAGCCATTCGGCTGTTAAACACTACAACCTCAAATAAACTCTGAACTACATAGACTATTATTGTTATTATTGCACTATTATCGTTTGTTATTTTTGTGTGCGTGTGATCTATATAGTGTATTTGTGAATGTGCATATCTACACACAAAGATTTTTTTTCTCTCTCATTTATTATATTGTTTAGAGTGTACTATGTTTACATAGTTTGTTGTGCTGCTGCAAGTAAGAATTTCATTGTTCTATCTGGGACATATGACAATAAAACACTCTCTTGACGATCCTACACGCAAGGGACAATATTTACAATATTACCAAAGCCAATCAACCTACAAACGTATACGCCTTTGGAATGTGGGAAGAAACCGGAGCACCCGGAGAAAACCACTCGGTCATGGGAAGAACGTACAAACTCCATACAGACAGCACCCGTAGTCAGGATCAAACCCGGGACTTTGGCGCTGTAAGGCAACTACTCTATTGTTGCGCCACTGCACCACCCTAAATCCTGATGCCAGAATATGGGGAGGGAAATGGACAGTGAGTCAAGGTGCTTCATCTGAACTGAAAGAGTAGAGGGCAAAGAACCAGTGTAAAGAGGTGACCGGGAGGTCTGGAGCAAGAGCTGGTGGGTCTCGGTGAAGAGGGGTGTATTGGCAGGTGGAAGAGGGAAGAGTGGAGATAGAAACA
The DNA here is from genome assembly GCF_010909765.2 of Amblyraja radiata. NCBI lineage: Eukaryota > Metazoa > Chordata > Chondrichthyes > Rajiformes > Rajidae > Amblyraja > Amblyraja radiata. Next base: position 165,174,621 of record NC_045956.1, read on the forward strand.
GAGGCTGGACAGTAAACGGCTGTGGATTATGAAATCTAATGAAAGAGCGGTACCAAATAAGGGAAGGGTGGTGAGCTGATTGGGACAGATGAGGAAAGGGTAACAGTCTTAGAGGGAGGAATGTGAGGGTGGTGGGCTAATGGTGGGATTGGGGGCTGGAAGACGGGGCTGAGAATTTGGGAAAGAGGTTTGCATGTAAAAAGACCTACGAAGATCAGAAGAAGAGAAAAGGTCAGAGGGGAAGCAAATTACCTGAAAATGAAGATTTATTTTGATTATGCCATTAGGTTGCCATTAAGTTGTAGACTATGCAAGTGGAATTTGAAATGCCGTTCTTCTAGTTTGCATTTGGCCTCACCCTGGCAGTGGAGGAGGCCATGGACAGACTGGTCGGTGGGAGAATGAGAAGTGAAATTTAAATGGTTTACTAACGTGATGCATCTGTTAGTTTGTTAGTTATGCTAAGAAATAGTAATGGAAGTATAGGAGTACAGGAGTTAGGACATCGTGTTGCACCTTATGAGATATGCATCATATTTTCAGGCAGAGATAGATAGATTCTTAACTAATACAGGTGTCAGAGGATATGGGGAGAAGGCAAGAGGATGGGGTTAGGAAGGAGAGATAGATCAGCCACGATTGAAATGGCAGAGTAGACTTGATGGCCTAATTCTGCTCCTATCACTTATGATCTTATGAGGTGTACAAGATGTTGGTAGGACCATCTTTGGAGTTCTCTATTTGTACAGGAAGTATGTCATTAGACTAGAAAGGGTGCAGAATAGATTTACGAGTATGTTACCAGGTCTGGAGGGTTTGGGCTACAAGGAGAGGGCAGAGTGAGTGAGTCATTTCTCCCTGAAGCATAGGAAGCTGAGAGGTGGCCTTGTATAGGCATGTGAAATCATGACACACAGATAGAGTAGAAGGATGAAACGAGAAGGTATAAGTTTAAGGTGAGAGAGGGAAGATTTAAAAAGGAATTAACAGGCAGGGTTTTCACTCAAAGGGTGGTGCCGATATGGAATGAGCTGCCAAAGGAAGTGGCAGACAGGTATAGTCACAACATTTAAAATCATTTTGTTGGGTTTGTGGAAAGGAAAGGTTTGAGGGAAAATGTGCAAGGCAAATGGAACCAGCAACTTGATTGGCATGGACAGGTTGGGCCGAAGGGCCTGTACTGTACCATATACCCTTATGACTCCACGACTACACACAACACTTTTGTCCCAGCTTCACATTCATCCTTATTAGCATTGATGAGGAAATACTCATAGACTAGCTAAAAATAATAGTCCCAGTGCGTGATTCCACATTAATGGATTGCTATTGTGTTCTTCATGGAGTGACAGATATAACATCCCCACGAATCGTTTGTGATTAAAACATAAGCATCTTGAAATTATGTTGTGTGAAGTTGCTTAACAGTTTCATGTGAAATTTCTCAGCCCATTGTTTTTATATGAGCTGCTTATTTCAATCATAATACTTCATTAATACAATGGTGAAGGAAATTTAGTACAGCTACATTAAGCAAGACTGTGCTAATGTGTGTAAATTTCAAAGCCAGGATTTTTTGTTTGCGGTTTACAAAGACCTTTGGTATTGCTTTTCTGAGTCACGGATATCTAATCAGGTTTGCAAGGAACGCTGGGTTAAAACTGTGCAGGGATACTCATTCATATTGAACTAAAAGGAAACATCCTATTTGTTTGCCAATTAGCTTCTCAATGTGTGCATTCCTGTTTTCCCACATTTGTGGAATTTACAATGAAGTATATCTTGTACATGAATGGATTTTATCCCATTAAGCACACAGCTGTAGTCTGTGGTACTCTAATTGCAAAAGATTGCTGCATAATTAATCAAGCCATTATTAACATCGGCATGGTGCCAACCAACCAGCTAGGCAGGAGGAAGACCTTAAAATATTTTAAATCTTAATAAAGGCTGGTAATTTAAATCATACTGTTTGGTTCATGAGTTCATAAGTCATAGGAGCAGAGGTGGACCATTCGGATAATCGATGCTACTCTGCCATTCAATCATGGCTGAACTACCTCTCCCTCTCAACACCATTCTCCTGCCTTCTCCCCATAAAGGGGCAGTCCCACTGTACGAGCTAATTCGATAGCTCTCCCGAGTTAAAAACAAATCAAACTCATAGTAAGCACGGAGAATGTGCACAGCGGGTACGTCGGAGCTCGGGACGTTTCTTAACGGCTGGTACTCGGGAAACGCGGTAAGCTCTTGAAGACTCGTGAAGTTTTTTCAACATGTTGAAAAATGTCCACGAGAAAGCCCCGAGTACCGGGAAAGTAGACTATTATCTGAATGGCGGACAATTAGGAAAAGGGGAGATGCAAAGAGACCTGGGTGTCATGGTACACCAGTCATTGAAAGTAGGCATGCAGGTGCAGCAGGCAGTGAAGAAAGCGAATGGTATGTTAGTATTCATAGCAAAAGGATTTGAGTATAGGAGCAGGGAGGTTCAACAGCAGTTGTACAGGGTCTTGGTGAGACCACACCTGGAGTATTGCATACAGTTTTGGTCTCCTAATCTGCGGAAAGACATTCTTGCCATAGAGGGAGTACAGAGAAGGTTCACCAGATCGATTCCTGGGATGGCAGGACTTTCATATGAAGAAAGACTGGATAGACTCGGCTTGTACTCGCTGGAATTTAGAAGATTGAGGGGGGATCTTATAGAAACTTACAAAATTCTTAAGGGGTTGGACAGGCTAGATGCAAGAAGATTGTTCCCGATGTTGGGGAAGTCCAGAACAAGGGGTTACAGTTTAAGGATAAGGGGGAAGTATTTTAGGACCGAGATGAGAAATTTTATTTTCACATGATCACATTGAATGGCGGTGCTGGCTCGAAGGGCCGAATGGCCTACTCCTGCACCTATTTTCTATGTTTCTAATAGACATTAGACAATAGACAATAGACAATAGACAATAGACAATAGACAATAGTTGCAGGAGTAGGCCATTTGTCCCTTCGAGCCAGCACTGCCATTCAATGTGATCATGGCTGGTCATCCACAATCAGTACCCCGTTCCTGCCTTCTCCCCATATCCTCAGACTCCGCTATCTTTAAGAGCTCTATCTAACTCTCTCTTGAAAGCATCCTGAGAACCAACCTTCTGAGGCAGAGAATTCCACAGACTCACAACTCTCTGTGTGAAAAAGTTTTTCCTCGCCTCCGTTCTAAATGGCCTATCCCTTATTCTTAAACTGTGTCCTCTGGTTCTGGACTCTCCCAACATCGGGAACATGTTTCCTGCCTCTAGCGTGTCCATACCCTTAATAATGCTGCCTGGATTAGAGTGTTTCTGCTGTAGGGAGATGCTGGATTATTTTCTCTGGGATGTCAATGGTTGAGGGCCAACATGACAGAAGTATGTAAAATTATGAGAGGCATGGGTAGGGTAGACAGTCAGAAATTTATTTTTTCCCAGGATGGATAAATCCAACACTAGTGGGCATAACTATAAAGTGAGAGGGGAAAGTTCTGAATGGTGTCAAGTTGGGAAAAGGGGAAGTGCAAAGAGATCTGGGGGGTCCTTGATCATAAGGCACTGAAAGTAAGAAAGCAGGTACAGCAGGCAGTGAAGAAAGCTAATGGCATGTTGGACTTCATAACAAGAGGAGTTGAATATAGGAGCAAAAATGTCCTTCTGCAGTCCTCCAACCTCATTTATTGCATCCGCTGCTCTAGATGTCAGCTGCTCTACATCAGTGAGACCAAGTGTAGGTTGGCGATCGCTTCGCCGAACACCTCCGCTCGGTTCGCTATAACCAACCTGATCTCCCGGTGGCTCAGCATTTCAACTCCCCCTCCCATTTCGAATCTGACTTTTCTGAGCTGAGCCTCCTTCATGGCCAGAATGAGGACCACCGGAAATTGGAGGAGCAGCACCTCCCTCATATTGGGCAGTTTGCACCCCAGCTGTATGAACATTGAAATCTCTAATTTCATGTAGTCCCTACTTTCTTCTCCCCTTCTCAGCTCTCCGTCAACCCACTGGCTCCACCCCTTCCCTTCTTCTTCCCGCCCCCCCCACCCCACCCTCACATCAGTCTGAAGAGGGGTCTCGACCCGAAACGTTGCCTATTTCCCTTGTTCCCTAGATGCTGCCCGCTGAGTTTCTCCAGCATTTTTGTCTACCTTCTGCAGTTGTACAGGGCCCTAGTGAGACCACACCAGGAGTATTGTGTGCAGTTTTGGTCTCCAAATTTGAGGAAGGACATTCTTGCTATTGAAGGAGTGCAGAGTAGGTTCACAAGGTTAATTCCCAGGATGGCGGGATTGTCATATGTTGATAGAACAGAGCGGCTGGGCTTGTATACTCTGGAATTTAGAAGGATGAGAGGACAAGGGGTAAGCCATTTCAAGAATAAGGGGTAAGCCATTTAGAATGGAGATGAGGAAAAACGTATTCTCCCAGAGAGTTGTGAATCTGTGGAATTCTCTGCCTCAGAAGGCAGTGGAGGCCAATTCTCTGGATGATTTCAAGAGAGAGTCAAATAGAGCTCTTAAAGATAGCGGAGTCAGGGGATATGGTGAGAAGGCTGGAATGGGGTACTGAATGGGGATGATCAGCCATGATCACAGCGAATGGCGGTGCTGGCTCGAGGGGCCGAATGGCCTACTCCTGCACCTATTGTCTATTGTCTATTGTTTAATGGAGATGTGCAGGCAAGTTTTATTTTACACGGAGAGTGGTGAGGGCCTGGAGCACACTGCCAGGGGTGGTGGCGGAGGCAGATACGATAGTGACGTTGAAGAGGCTTTCATATAGTCACATGGATATGCATGGCATGGAGGGATATGGGTTATGTGGAGGCAGATGAAATTACTTTATCTTGACATCACGTTCAGCGCAGGCATTGTAAGTTGAAGATCCTGTTGCTGTGCTATACTGTTCTACGTTCCATCACATCAGAACTTATTTTGTTAGAGGGTGGTGATTCTATGGAATTAATTGCCACAGGTGGCTGTGGAGGCCAAAACTGTGGGTATTTTTAAAGCAGAGGTTGAAAGGTTTTTGTTTAAGAGGGAACTGCAGATGCTAAAAAATCGAAGGTAGATAAAAATGCTGGAGAAACTCAGCGGGTGAGGCAACATCTATGGAGCGAAAGAAATAGGCAATGTTACGGGTCGAGGCCCTTCTTCAGACTCGTTAGAGTGTCAAATGTTGCGGGGAGAAGGCAAGAGAATGGAGTTGAGCCATGATCAAGTGGTGGGCAGATGTACCGAATGGCCTTATTCTTCTCCTGTGTCTCATGGTCATGAGTCAAGCCTCATTGTTTACTCCTGGCATTTGCAAGTCATCAACGTTTAGACATTTAAACTGAAGTTATGCCTGTCCCACCAGCATGCGACTGCATGCGGCGAGCGTGACCTAACGTGGTCGCTTGAGCCGTACGGCCTCGCGGGGCCGGTCCCACTTCGATCACCGGAGTCGTATGGAGTTGTGCGGGGCTGGTCCTGACATCGCGCGGGGCTCCGAAAAACTGACACTGTCCAAAAATTCCGCGCGGCAATGGCCTGCCGACCCGCAGCCACATTGAGGCCATACGCAGTGCCTCGACGGGCGTAAACAGCGTCCAGACGCTGTACGCAGCATCTTGATGCCGTACGCAGCGTCTTGACGGCGTACGCCTAGCACGTGGCATTGCGCGATGACGTCACCGCCCGGCGTGCCGTTGCGTGATGACGTAACCACCGGACGCCGTGCGACGTCCGAATTCATTCAGCCCGCCTCCTGCCCAGCTGATTGGTGAGTATGATGTCGGGACCAGCCCCGCACAACTTCAGACGGCTCCGCGGTTGGAAGTGGGACCGGCCCCGCGAGACTGTACGCCTCAAGCCACCACGTTTGGTCGCGCTAGACGCATGCAGTCGCATGCAGGTGGGACAGGCCCTTTAGACTTCTGTTGTGTGCTGCTGAGTGTTCAAGTCCGGGACATACAATAGATTCTACCAGTTCTCTTTGCCGCTGGTTGTACCACCACAGCCCAGACATACATAGAACTAGGAACATGTATAGAATGGAGAACAGTACAGCACAGGAACTGGTCCTTGGTCCACCATGTGTGTGCGGACCATGGTGCCAATCTAACTAATCCCATCTATCTGCACATGATCCATGTCTCTATTCCCAGCCTGTTTGGCTGTCTTTCTAAATGTATATTTAATAAACTGCTATTGTATTTCCTTCTACGTAAAAAAATCTTGCCTCATAAATTTCCTTTGAACTTTCCCCCGCTTGAACCTTAAACCTATTCCTTCTAATATTTGACATTTCCATCCTCGGAAAAAGACTTTTGACTATTTTGTCTGGCCTTCCAAGCTTTCCACAGGGAATTCTCATGTGCCACAGAATCTAAAATTCAAACTTCTCATCAGTATGAAGGAGGGTCACGGCCTGAAACATTAGCTGTCCATTTCCTTCCACAGATGCTGCCTGACAACAGTTTGTTTTCAGCTCAATATTGCAGCGTTTGCAGACACTTATGCCTTCTGAATGGAAATTCTGTGGCTTTGAATTTGGGAGCAAAGGGAAGAAAGTATTTTTAATTATCTCACTTCATTTCAGCATTTTTCGTATTTGATGTGTTCTCAGTGTTTTGTTTTGTAGAAGGAATAGCCACTCTTAATTATTTTAATTGTCTCATTTCTAATAGCTTTTAAGTGTCTCTACATGTCAGAAATATTATTTAAAAATTACGTGCAGTCGGAAAATCTGGACTTTGGAAGATGGGTTTCAACCCAAAACACCAACTATTCCTTCTCTCCAGAGTTGCTGCCTGACCCGTTGATTTACTCCAGCATTTTGTATCTATTTTTGGACAGGCTAGGCTTGTTTTCCCTAGAGTTAAGGAGGCTGAGGGGTGACCTGACATGTTTATACGATTATGAGAGCCACAGATAGGGTAGAGAAGAGTTTTAAGGTGAGGGGAATTAAATTTGAAGGGGATTAAATCAACGGGTCAGGCAGCAACTCTGGAGAGAAGGAATAGTTGCTTCCGGCTGCGGCACGGCAGGTACTTTAAAACTTTGACCGCCGGCCTGCGGCCTTCACCAGCCTGAAGCCGCGGTCTCTGGTTGGGAAGAGCCGATCCTGGACTCACCTTGACTTTGACTTTGTCCCTTACCATCTGGACGCCCGCAGCAACGGCTGTGGAGGGTGGTGGTCCCGACCACGGGGGAAAATGGAGGAGGACTGGCCAAGCTCTGTGCCTTCCACCACAGTGATGAATGCTGTGGTGGATGTTTGTGTAAAAATTTTATTGTGGTTGTGTTCTTTATTATTGTACCGCTGCTGGCAACCCAAATACCACCGACCTTGGTTGTGTGGCAATTAAATTATATCAAATTATATCATTTGAAGGTGATTTTTTTTTAACAGAGAATGGTTGATATCTGGAGGATTTGGATGGATAAGGGTGGCACAATGGTGCAACGGTAGAGGTGCTGCTTTACAGAGCCAGAGACCCGGGTTCGATCCTGACTATGGGTGCTGTCTGTACAGAGTTTGTACCTTCTTCCTGTGACAACTTGGATTTTCTCCCACACTCCAAAGACATACAGGTTTGTAGATTAATTTGCTTCAGTAAAATTTGTAAATTGTGTAAGTTGGATAATGCTAGTGTAAGGGGTAATCGCTGGTGATTAATGCGGTCTCGGTGGGCCGAAGGGACTGTATCCACGCTGTGTCTCTGAAGTCATTATGTTTATGAGGCACTTAAACAAATACTTAAATAGACATGTGTATTAAGGAACTGCAGATGCTGGTTTAAACCTGATGGACACAAAATGCTGGAATAACTCAGCGGGACTGGAAGCATCTCTGGGGAGAAGGAATGGGTGACGTTTCAGGTCAAGACCCTTCTTCAGAAACAGGCATTGCAGATGATGCAGTCCTAATGTAGTCAGGTGGGATTAGTTTAGACAGGCAAAAAGAAAAGTCAAAGGGACTGTTTCTGTGCTGTCCAGCACCGTGACTTTATAACTACCCTCTTGGAGATCCTGTTGCCAATCAGCTGACAGCAAGGAGAGACAGCAAGGAGAGACAGCAAGGAGCCGTCTGAAGAAGGGTCCTGACCCAAAACGTCACCCATCCATTTCTCCAGAGTTGCTGCCTGAGCTGCTGAGTTACTCCAACACTTTGCTGACAGCAAAATTGGGCAACTAAATGTGGAACAGGCAAATATAGAATACACTGTGGCGGCACCTGGTGGTTGGGCCATCAGCTACACGAAGCCTCAGCATTCGGGGGTACGGTCACGTGACTGGGCAATGGCAGGGAGGAGTTGTCACGGGGTTCGCGGGTGTGTCCTGCGTTATATAACGAACCCTGGGACAACCCTGTCTCTCTCTTACTTCGAGATGACAAGCTCTCTTCTCTCTAGGGGTGAGTGTCCTTCCACCTCAGCAGGGGCAACAGCCTTGCAGCAGCAACCACAACTTTATGTTAGAGGACCAATGTGCATGTATAACGAACATTTATGCCTGAATAAAGTAACCCATTTGTTCACCACGTTTGGTGCCTCTACATTGGTGACCCCGATGTTCCAAAACAGATATTTTGGATTTCCTGAAGCATGCAGCCGACCATCTACCGTGGTGACCTGATGTTGGCAGACGGCAGCCCAGCTCTATGGTAATGACCACTATGGATGCAGCCGTCAGCTCTGCACTGCACCCGGACGCCGCCTTTGGGCCCCACCACCGCGGTCGGGCCGCTCAACTCACGCCTATGCCTGGTCTAGCCGATCGCAGGCCACCTGGGTCGCCCGCCCGCATTCCGGGCCCACCGCAGCAGACAGCAGCGCAGCAGCCTCGGCCCTTGCTTCCTCTCCTGCATGACCTGCCCGGAGCTGCCCACCGGGATTGAGAGACCACGGCTGCCTCGCTCCTGCCACCGCTCCTCCACCAGTCAAGAGGCCGCGGGTGCCGCCGCTCCCCCACCAGCAGCAGCCCCCGCCCCCAGCATCACCGATACCCACCCAATGGCCCTGGGAGCAGGGAGAGAGTGGGCCCGCCTATTACCCCCGCCAGCCACTTCTCAAGGCCTAGCCACCCGATAGGGCGGGCCTACCTGGGGCGGCTGCCTGAAGATGTCCTCACCGGCGCTGAGCCCGAAGATCCCTGGGAGCTGGCTGCCTGTCCGGCCCAGCAGCAGGGTGGAGCCTCGGCCAGTCGTGAGTCGGCGGTCCTGCGACGGATTCCCTGGCAGCTTCCAGCCTCTGCCGCGGGCGCGGCCGGTCTCCGCCGACACCGGCGACGGTGGGTGGAGTCCCTACCTGCAGACGTGGGGTGAGGCCCGTCAATGCCGACAGCCCTGCACGCATCTGGAAATGCCTAGGTTGGCCGCCTCAGCTGGCCGCCAAAATGGCCACATGGGCTCCATAGTGACTACAAAAATGGCCGCTGCTGCCGGCCGGAAGCGGCGCTCGACCTGCTGACCGCCGTCAACAGCACCACCTCTGGTCAAGTGGCGACTCTGCAGCCCGACCAAAGTCTACAGGTCGGTTGGTGTTACTACAGCCTCCAGTTTAAAGCGCAGCTAATCCGACCACTTTGGACTTTGCTGTACCTTTGCTGTTTGCTCACTGTAGTCTGGTTATTTTTCCACTGTACACTGTAATCACCTAGCTTAATATTACTATTAGTTTCTTGTTGTTGTATTTGCATTGTTGCCGACCCGTCCCAACCCACAACCGGGGTGCCCCCGACCTACAGCAAGAGCCACCCTCGACCATGCGCACCTTCCAGTAGAAGGTGAGTGCACTCCATCCCTATTCGATGTCTGCCCTTACGGTCTGCCTGTAAATTTACCGCGTTTTGTCGACCTGCTCGTTTTCCTGCCTCCGGTTCTGGGGGGGGGGGGGTTCCTGTGGCGGCACCTGATGGTTGGGCCATTAGCTACACGAATCCTCAGCAGTCAGGGGTGCGGTCACATTACTGGGCAATGGCAGGGAGGCAGGTTGTCACGGGCTACGGGGGGGGGGGGGGGGGCCTGGGTTATATAACGAACCCTGGGACAACCCTCTGTCTCTCTCTCTCTTACTTCGAGCTGACCAGCTCACTTATCTCTAGGGGTAAGTGTCCTTCCACCTCAGCAGGGGCTCAGCTCGAGCCCACGAGGCAACAGCCTGGCAGCAGCAACTACAACTTTATGTTAGAGGACCAACGTACATGTGTAACGAACCTTTTATGCTTGAATAAAGTAACACATTTGTTCACCACGTTTGGTGCCTCAACAATACATACATTATTTTGACAAACCTCCTCTGCGCCCTTTCCAAAGCCAAGTATTAAATTGGACAGGCACAGAGGAGAATGTCAAAGAGAAGCAACGTGATGGGGTGGTACGAAGGGAAATTAAGTTACATAAGTTAAAATACACTAGGTTAAAACGATGAAGGAGCAAAAACAAAATATGGGTACGGAAGAGGTTCAAAGAGAAGAAGCAGAAAAATTACCTGAAATTAGGATGTAGAAACAAGGAACTGCAGATGCTGGTTTACAAAACAAAGGCACAATGTGCTGGAGTAACTCAACAAGTTGGGCAGCACCCCTGAAGAACATGGATAGGTGACGTTTCAGGTTGTGATGCATCATTATCTGAAACTATTTAATCCAGCATGGTGTAACTTGCACCCAGATGCTTGCAGCGGGTTAAGTGTGGTCTCACTCCTAAAGGGGCAGGTCGTGTATGGTATCATGGGTGAGCTCACCAACTTCTACAGATGCACCAGAGAAAGCATGTTATCAGGTTGCATCACAGTATGGTTTGGGAACAACTCCATCCAAGAACGTAAGAAATTGCAGCATGTGGATGCAGCCCAGACCATCACACAAGCCAACCTCCCTTCCATTGACTCCATTTATACCTCACCCTGCCTCAGCAAGGCCAGCAGCATAATCAAGGATGAGTCGCAGTCTGGCCATTACCTCTTCTCCCCTCTCCCATCAGGCAAAAGGTATAGAAGTGGGAAAACACACACCTCCAGATTCAGAGACTGGTTTTCCCAGCTGTTATCAGGCAACTGAATCATACTACCACATCCAGAGACAGCACTGAACTACTATCTACCTCTTTGGTGACCCTCGGACTATCCTTGATCTGACTTTGCTGGTTGTACCTTGCACTAAACGTTATTCCCTTATCATGTATCTATACAACTGAAATTGGCCCAATTATAATCGTCTTTCTTCTGACTGGATAGCATGCAACAAAAGCTTTTCACTGTACCTCAGTCCACGTGACAATAAACTAAACTGAACTGAAAAGCCTCATCCAGAAAATGATCGGAAAATAAAACCCTGAAAGTAAATCTGGCTGTCAATGAGTTTGAATGCTTCTGAATGCTCTAACATTAAGGAACATTAAAACGATTGAAAATCAATTAAGCAATTAATTAAAAAAATACTTTAAATCAATTAAGGGATTCAGGTACCTCAAATGAATCAATAAAAAGGTGTAAATTATCTTAAGAGTTCCTCTTTGCAGCTGCTCTTCTCAATTTAAATGCATGAGGTCACTGTCCCTTCACTTGAGTCTGCAGACAGGATTTACAACATGGTAGGGCAGCATGGTGGTGCAGCGGTAGACCCAGGTTCAATCCTGACTACGGGTGCGTGTCTGTACAGAGTTTGTATGTTCTCCCCATGGCCTGCATGGGTTTTCTCCGGGATATCTGGTTTTCTTCCACACTCCAAAGACGTACAGGTTTGTGGGTTAATTGGCTTTGGTAAAATTGTAAATTGTCCCTAGTGTGTAGGATAGTGTTAGTGTACGGGGATCACTGGTCGTTGCGGGCTCGGTGGGCCAAAGGGCCTGTTTCCGCTCTGTATCTCCAAACTAAACTAAACTAAACACAATTGCAAGGGGATTGCAGTAGGTTTGGATCCTGCCATTGGGCTCCAGAGTCAATACATGACCAAAAATACACCAGCAAGTTTGGGATCCATATGTTTGTGTGGGAGTCCTAAAATATCTGATGCTTACTGGAATAAATGTTGGCAGTTTAGTTAGTTTAGTTTAAAGATACAGCGCGGAAACAGGCCCTTCGGCCCACTGAGTCCGCACCGACCAGCGATCCCTGCACTTTAACATTATCCTACACACAGTAGGGACAATTTTTACACATACACCAAGCCAATTAACCTATATACCTGTACGTCTTTGGAGTGTGGGAGGAAACCGAAGATCTTGGAGAAAACCCATGTTGTCACGGGGAGAACATACAGACAGCATTCGTAGTCAGGATCGAACTCCGGCACTGCAAGGGCTGTAAGGCAGCAACTCTACTGCTGCACCACCGTGGCATTCCAACATTTCTCAACAATTTTTGACCCAATAAAGCCGTAACACGCCTATAGGGTGCTATTCCTCAGGTTTCTAATGAACTTAATTGGAAAAGTGTCAGAGGCCCTGTAAAGAGAGGGAAGGGCCAGAGCGTTAAATACTCACTAGTGCTGAAAATGCTGTCACAGAAAAGATGCTTTATCTCACTCTGACAAAGTCACACATGTGCAAGGCTAAACAAATGAATGGTCATGTAAAATATATTATTTCTTCACTTGCAGTAAAGATAGATAAAGAAGTTCTGTTATCTTCCTGAAATTGCAGAAAAAAACCTATCCTCTCAGCATTTATTATCCATTATATATCATTTAATAATTGTCCTTTAAAGTCAAAAACAATTCTTGTTGATTCGTACAACATTCCTCCAACACAATTGTTCCATTGATCAGTGCAGGGTATAATATAAAACTAATTAAAAATAAATAAAAACTGCACCATGAATCTAATAACATTTCACAGACAAATGAATAATTCCAATATTAATTTCCTCGTGGCATCAATAAAATGCTTTATTTGCTAATACGGGTCTGTAATTATTTGAATTTTTAATATTCCTTTGCGGATATTTGTAAAATATATTCCAAAATACACAGTCAGCTGCAATTTATTTTCACAAGCAAAAATGTTTCAATCACCTTCAGATTTTAAGCAAATTCACCTCAGAGAAGCTGTTCACTTTTACTGGACCATTTATTGATGGTGGTTAATTAATCTGTATTGTGTGAGATAAAATAGAGATAGTATGCTACAATCAGCAACCTGTATCGACCCCAAGTATTCCAATTACAGACCTTACATGAATGTGACCATAAAAGCCCTTAGGTATATTGTAGTTAACCTCTTAGCGACCCCACTCAGATGCAGGTCAGCTCCCAGTGATTTGACCTGAAACAGACCTTGACATGGCAAAAGGCCTCTGGATACACTGTCAAAAGTGTCTACTTGTACTCACTAAAGCAAACAGCGTTTTTGGACTGTAATTACATATGTTCTCACGTACTGTAGGTGTTGGAGATATATACTCTGATCCATCAATTTATTTTTGCTGACATCAAAGTGAAACGTACCCTGATTGTATACCTGCTTATTTTCTGTGGAATAAGTCAAAATGTGGGGTAAAAAAAAATGGGGAGAACTAAATTAAGCTTGTATTGACCTGAACCAACTCCACAGCTTCAATCCTCAGCTATGGCACAAAACATTCAAAGTCAAGAATGATGATTAAGATTGGAATAAATTCACACTGCCGCAAATTGGTATGCACAGTATGAATCTAGAAATGCCTGTGTCACGGGATCAGAGCAGAAATACAGCAGATGATGAAAATCTGGAATGAAAAGTGGATAATCTGTGAAGTAATTCACATTTTACTAAATTTGTGTAATCTGGCACTTTATAATAGAGCAAATGAGGTTTCTGGGCTTCGTTAGCTATGCCATCAGGATCATACACTGACATTATACTCTTGATATCTTGGAGAGCATTGACTGGGGTATATCTGTGCCAATGGTCAAACCCTGTCAATTTTCCAGATATCTTAATAGGAGAATTCAACATATCAATCGTTGAATCTCATGTCAGTGGTAGGGAATCTATTGGAGAGGATTCTTCGGGATAGGATATGCTCTCATTTGGAAGAAAATGGGCTAATTAGAGACAGTCTGCATGACTGTGTCTTACAAATTTGATTGAGTTTTTTGAGGAGGTGACAAAGGTGATCGATGAGGTGAGAGCAGTACATGTTAGTAAGGTATTTGATAAAGTCCATCATCATAGGCTAATGCATGGGATGCATGGTGACTTGGTCATTTGGATTCAGAACTGACATGGATGTGTGTGTGAGGGAGTACAGAGAAGGTTCACCAGACTGATTCCTGGGATGTCAGGACTTTCATATGAAGAAAGACTGGATAGACTCGGATTGTACTCGCTAGAATTCAGAAGATTGAGGGAGGATCTTATAGAAACTTACAAAATTCTTAAGAGGTTGGACAGGCTAGATTCAGGAAGATTATTCCCGATGTTGGGGAAGTCCAGAACAAGGGGTCACAGTTTAAGGATAAGGGGGAAATCTTTTAGGACCGAGATGAGAAAATCATTTTTTACACAGAGAGTGGTGAATCCGTGGAATTCTCTGCCACAGAAGGTAGTTGAGGCCAGTTCATTGGCTATATTTAAGAGGGAGTTAGATGTGGCCCTTGTGACTAAAGGGATCAGGGGGTATGGAGAGAAGGCAGGTACAGGATACTGAGTTGGATGATCAGCCATGATCATATTGAATGGCGGTGCAGGCTCGAAGGGCCGAATGGCCTACTCCTGCATCTATTTTCTATGTTTCTATGTATGTGTGTGTGTGTGTGTGTGTGTGTGTGTGTGTGTGTGTGTGTGTGTGTGTGTGTGTGTGTGTGTGTGTGTGTGTGTGTGTGTGTGTGTGTACACACACACACACACACTCACCCACACACACTCACCCACACACACACACACACATATACATAAACAACTTGGGCCAAATATAGCTAGGTTGGTTCGCAAATTTGCAAAGTGCATCAAGATTTGTGGGGTTGCAGACAGTGCAGAAGGCTGTCAAAATATACAGCAAAATAGAGATCAGCAAGAGGGATGTCAAAGGGCGTTTAATCCAAACAGTGTGAGGTATTGCACTTAAGGAGGTGGAATGTAAGGGGAAAATATACAGTTTGTGGCAAGACCCTTAACAACATTGATGTATAGAGTTATCTTGAGGTCCAAGCACAGCTCACTAAAAGTGGCAACATCAGTTATGTGCAGGAAGAAACGACAGATGCTGGTTTAAACCAAAGATAGACGCAAAAAGCTGGAGTAGCTCAGCAAGCCAGACAGCATCTCTGGAGAAAAGGATTAGGTGACGTTTTGGGTTGAAACCATTCTTCAGACTGAAGAAGGGTCTCGGCCCGAAACGTCACCTATTCCTTTTCTCCAGAGATGCTGTCTGACCCACTGAGTAACTCCAGCTTTTGGTGTCTATCTTATGTATCAGTTATGCTTACTTTTACTGCTCATCGCATTAAATATAAGAGCCAGGCAGCCGAGAGTATTTTAACTTGGCGTCATGTTTGGCACGGACATTGTGAGCGGAAGGGCCTGTTCCTGTGCTATGTTCTATGTTCCCCGAGTGACACTGGGAAACTGATTCCACCAAGGCTCTGCAGTGTCTTTTGCAGGAAGGGAAACAGCTGAGATATTTGCCCAACCAACAGCAGAAGGGTTGGTTGGGTTGGAACACAGAGGGAAAGTGATTGGCAGAAGTTTCAAGAAACAAGAATCAAGAATGTTTTATTGCCATATGCCTCAAAATGGAATAATGAAATTCTTACTTCAAACAAGAATAGAGTAAAAGGTTTTTCATGTTGCAAATATTTACAATCTGGAATCCATTGCCTGAAAAGAGGATGAAAGCAAATTCAGTTGTAGTTCCAAAATGGAATTAGATAAGAAAGAAAAAATATAGCGATGCCATAGAAAATGTAACTCATTTAATTGTTGTTGAAAGCGACCAGCCAAATGTCATTGGTATCTGCTGTAAAAATTGTATAATTCTATGACGTATAAAAGTGTGTTTTGTAAATTCATTTTTTGGGATATGGATATCATTGCACAGACAACTTCTATTACATTTCCATAATTCCTCCTGAGAAGGTGTCGGTGAATTACTTGAACCGCTGCTTCCTTCTGGACAGGCAGTATTGGGGCAGGCAGTCGTATTGGGCAGGGAATGTCAAGATTCAGATCCATAATTACGAAGGACATGTAATATACTTACAAGTCAGTATATGACTTAGTATTGGTTTATTATTGTCATGTGCACGGAGATACATTGAAAAACTATTTCTTGCATGTTATCCAGTCAAATTATACTCAACATAAGTGCAATCAAGCCATACACAGGTACAACAGGTAGTGCAAAATATATATATATACCAGAGTGCAGAATAGTGTTACGACGTTGCAAGTTCACAGTTACAAAGAAAGTGCAAATACATAAAAGTGCACCATCTGCAATGAAGGTAGACAAAAATGATGGAGAAACTCAATGGGTGAGGCAACATCTATGGTGAAAAGGAATAGGTGAAGTTTTGGGTCGAGACCCTTCTTCAGAGGTAGGTTGGAAGATTAGAACTACACCCTAACTGATGGGAAGTCTGGTGGTTCCTCCTTTCAAGCTTTCCTATCTTCCATGGTGGAGAATATTCCATAATGTTGCTGATATGTGCTTTGAGGATGGTGGAAAGACTTTAGGGCATCAGGACGCGAGTCACCCATCGCAGGATTACTTTCTGGCTCTGTGGAGCAACCCCACTTCTGCCTTGCTCTACTTATATTGTTATTCAGGATGAGTTTCTGATCAATGGTGAACCTCAAAGACATTCACAATGGGGGCGGGGGGGAGCTTGCGGTAGTAATGCTGTTGAATTTCAAGGATATCTGGATAAACTCTCCACTGTTGGAAATGGTCATAGCAACCAATTGCTAGCAACTAGGAAAGTTAATGGAATGTTCAGCATTATTTCAAAGGTTATGGAGTATGAAATTTGGGAAGATGTTCCCTGGAGAGAAAGGGTTAACATTATGAAAAAGCATGAGCAGTTTGGGCCGAAACTCAATGGAATATTAAACAATGGAAAGTGATTTTATTGAAATATATGAGAGTCCGAAGATGCATTTCCCTGGTCTAGACATGTAGAGGTAAGGGGAAGATCAACACAAAGTACTGGAATAAGTCAGTGGAACAGGCAGCATCTCTGGAGAAAATGAAATGGGGACGTTTTGGGTCGAGACCCTTCTTCAGATGAAGTAGGGGGAATTGTTTCAACACACGAAGTTGCCCATTTTAAAAGGAGATCAGAAAGAATTTCTTCTCTCAGCTGACTGAGAATCTTTGGAATTCTCTGAGTTGTTGCAGATGACACAGTGGGTCAGATCCTGATTTAGACTTTAATGTCGTGATACAGTGCGGAAACAGACCCATCAGCCTACCTAGCCAACCAGCAATCACCCTGTACACTAGTACTATCCTACACACTAAGGACAATTTACAATTTTACCGAAGCCAATTCACCTACAAAAATCTGTACGTCTTTGGAGTGTAGGAGGAAACCGGAGCACCCGGGCAAAACCCACGCAGTCACAGGGAGAACCTACAAACTCTTGACAGGCAGCACCCATATTCAAGATTGAATCTAGGTCTCTGGTGCTGCAAGGCAGCAATTCTACTGCTGCTCCACTGTGCTGCCTCTGCAAAAAATTCAGGCATTCATTCTCATGTGTTATCTGTTTGGAGTTTGCATGGGTTACCGGTAAGCTTTGATGGGTAATTCAGTTTGTTCCAGCATCTAAATAATGTACTAATAAGTTAGCTACTGCAAAATACTATTTGTGTAGGAATGTGTGAAAAGATCCAAAGGGGAGTTGATGGGCCTGTGGGAGAAAATAAATTGTAGCATTATAAAGTAAGGAAGGATGAAATGTGGGACTAACTCTAAAGCTGCTGCCTCACAACATCAGAGACCATGGTGCGATCCTGGTCTTGGATTCTCTGTGTATGGAGTTTACACCTTCTCCCTGTGACCACACAAATTTTCCCTGGGTGCTCTTGTTTCCTTCCACATGAATGAATGAATGAATGAATGAAAACTTTATTGTCATTCAGATATACACCTAGACACAGTGCACCTTGAACGAAATTTCGTTGCATTTGACTCTCCAAATCAGGTAATAGTAAAAGTAAAAGTGCTAGTTGCGTCCATAAAAATCCCAAGGATGTGCAGGTTTGCAGTTATATCTTGTTCCAAATGCAGGTATGAAAGCTTTTGGATTTTCGGTAATCCAACTTGCCAATGCTAGTTTGTGACCCCTTTTGGCCCTTCTAATAGCTCAAGTTATTTCCTCCTTTCTTTATATTCCTCAAAGGCCCTGTCTGATTCTGACCTCTTAAAACTCGCATGCATTTTTTTTTTGGTTTTGATGAAATTTACACCCTCTTTGGCCATCCAAGGTTCCCTTACTTTGCTTCTCCTTACTTCTCCTTACATGCCAATCCTGAATTTTGATCGACTGGCCTTTAAACAACTCCACATGTCAGATGTGAACTTACCTAGTAAGAATTGCTCCCAGTTTACCCTCCTGAGCTCCTACCTAATACCTAGAGCCAGGATGTCTAATCACTAAAAAACTCTGAAATAGGCAGGCAAAAAGGCAAAATAAAATTACCAAAAAAGGCATTTATTGACAAAAAAAAGCATTAAAAGGCATTTATTTTCACTACCAAAATATGGTTAAAAATATAATATAATGGGCCTGTCCCACTAGCGCGACTTTTTCGGCGATGCCGGCACCCGTCTTAGGGTCATTGCAGGTCGCCGAAAATTTTCAACATGTTGTAAATCCAGCGGCAACCAGAACAAGTTATTACTCTTTGGGCAATTACTCATGACCATACAGGCTTCACCCCGCTACATGTCACCAGGGTGTCGCCTGTATGGTCGTGAGTAGTCTCCTCAGTCACCCAAAGAGTCGTAGCATTTTTCTAGTCGCCACTAAATATTCGACATGTTGCACATTTTCGCTGACCTGCAATGACCTATGACGGGTGCCGGCAGTCGCCGAAAAAGTCGCATAAGTGGGACAGGCCCTTGAAGGTTTACTACATTAAATGGCCAAAGTTGCCTTGTTGCACATAATTACTAGCATTTTTTTCAAATTATCTGGTGGTAAACTATGCCGTCTGTCAGACAGAATATGCTTCAGTTGTGAAAAACTTCTTTCTACCCCAGCTGAAGCCACTGGTGCATACCCAAAACAAGCTACAGACTCTATGTTCATGTCGATATCTTGTGCATTACAACTACCTTTGAGAACTTTAGCTATGTTTTCTATTTCTTTAAGATCTTTGTAGCTAAAATCACTCTCACACATTTTCCTTGCATTTCTTTACCTACATCGCCATGAACTTTACCAATATCATCAATTACTTTGTTAAAAACCTGCACGTTATTCACTAATGTTTCACCACGTTTCTCAAAGGAAGTGATAGCTTGTGGGAAGTTTGCAAAATTGGCAGCAATATACACAGGATCGCAGTGGAGGAACTTTTTCTGCATGATTTCCCTGACGATCCTGATTGCAGCAGATTCTTCTTCTTCAAAACAGTTGACGATTTATTTTATCTTTTCAATATTTGCAGCATAATAGAGCAGAGAGCCATGTACCCAACCTAGTCAAAACGAGCTGAGGAGGTAGTTAAATCTCAAGTGCTATTTCCTTGAACAACTGTACACGTGATGGTACTTTGAGGAAGATCTTCTTGACATTTCCGAGGCGATCGACATTTGGAAACAAGCTACATCTGTGCTTGGCATTTTTATGAAGTCCTTGAGCTAAGCATGTCAAATGCAACATTTTGGGGAATAAAACTTTAAGTCACAAACATAAGTACATTCTCGTGTTTTTTATCTTCTGGCCAAAGTACAAGTGAAGATGTAAACAACTGAGCAATAGTTGAGCTGTTTGACTTCTCCAATACTTCAGATGTCAACAAATAGTCCTTTGATAGTCCATTGGCAACATATCTCCCCGCAGCATCGGTTGTCTCGCCTAATAGGATCCATATTTTGTTGCATGCAACTTCATCTCTAATTTTCTGCACAACAATGTTGAAGTTGCTGTCAACATTATTTTTCCATAATGACTCGCTTGGTATATGTTCCTCTGTGTATTTCTCTAAAAAACCTCTGAGAGATTTGTTTTCCAATTTCCACAGTGGAATTCTAGCATCAATGAATGCCTTGCACAGAGCACTCAAAAGTTTAGATCTGCGACTGGAGCCAGCAGTAAATGTAGTGAGGAGACAAGCTTGGGTATTTTGCCTGGGTAGTCTGCACCCCAGTGGTATCAACATTGACTTCTCAAATTTTAGATAGCCCTTGTCTTCTCCCTCCTCCCGCTCCCCTTCCCAGCTCTCCTTCTAGTCCTACTGTCACTGCCTCTTCCTTTCTTTTTCCCGCCCCCCCCCCCACATCAGTCTGAAGAAGAGTCTCGACCCAAAACGTCGCCTATTCCATCTCTCCATAGATGCTGCCCCACCCGCTGATTCTGCAGCATTTTTTGTCTACCTTTAATTTTTACAGCATCTGCAGTTCTTTCTTAAATAGATCTAGGAGAAAACTGAACCAGTGGGCAGCGGCACGAACGAATGAACGACCGACAGTGGCACGCCCGCTTTTGCCCCGGTGGTGGAAGTTTTCTTGTATGTTATACTATATTAAAACGTTAATAATAACATTAATATTAACGCGTTAACATAGAAAACGTCATTGTAATCACGGTACAACTAGAGAAAATAGCATGGCCTTTTAGTAAAACGGCAAAAAAAGGCTGATTTTGGCACATAATGATGAAAAATGCATTATCCTGGTGAAATCATCAAAAAAAAGCATAAAAAGGCACATTGCATTCATGGCAAAATCCTGTCTCTTCTAACAACGCCATAATTTGTCTTACTCTAAGTTAGCCCTCTCCCACAAGGTCCAGCCTTCTCCCTATTCGAAACAATCTCAAAACTTACAGAGTTGTGATCAGTAAATCCAAAATACTCTTCAACTGAAACACCAATCATCTGGCCAGGATTATTTCCCAACACAAGTTCCAGTATGTTCCTGTGGGCTAATCTGTCTACATATTTATTCCCCAAAAAATATTTTATCAATTATTTACAATAATATTTATAGTACAAAATAAATCAAAAGAAGACCCACCACCATAATACAAGACAAACAAATATACTAAATAACCTACTATACAACTATATTACAATCCTTATTGAGGATGCAGTCAACTCCCCGCGGTGCCCGGCGGTTCCGGAAATCCCTCAGGGTGCCCGTGGACAGCGCGTCCAGGTTGTTATTAGGGTGCTTGCATCTTACTTATTATTTTAAGCTCTACCCATATCACCTCAGCAGACAGACCCGCCAGCAGGCCCTCTCTGAGGCCCACCATGAAAGTTTACCTGATTGGTAGCATAACTCCATCTTTTTTCCCTCCCTTTCCAGTACTTCAGACATTAAGCTGCCAGTCATGACCCTCTCACAACTACATTTCTGCAATGGCCGCAACATCATAGTCCCAATATTCATCTATCCTATTTTCCTATTCCTCCTCTCACTAACAAATGGCAGCAAGAGTAATCAGGAGGTTACTCTTGGGATCCTGCTTTTTAATCTTTTGCCAAACTGCCTATATCCACTCTGCAGGACCTCTACCTTTTTCCTACCTAGGTCATTTGTTCCAATGTGCACAATGACTTCCAGCTGCTCGCCCTCCCATTTGGAGATGGCCTAGACCATGGCACAGGGAGGCATAAGACTATCCTGGTGTCTTGTTTTCTGGCACAGAATCTCCCGTCTGTCCCCCGAATAAATGGGTCCATCCCCCGAATAACAAACGGTTATTTGCGCAGATATTTGTTATTTATTTTTTCCCGTTTTATATAATGTTTACATATTCTAGCAATGTTACAAAATTTTGAGATTTTAAAAATCAAGTCTGCAATTTATCCCATCAGATAAAGCATAAAAAGAAGTTTAATTTGACACCTAATTCACTTTCATATCTTCAGTATTAAAAAAGTTATGGCCATTTTCATACTCTGAAATTAGCATCTTGTTCCCTATTGCTTTTCCATTAACTTAACTCAAAAGCTGTGATCGAGGACAGTCAAAAGCCCATAACTTTCTTAAAAATTAAGAGAACTGAATAAAATGTTCAGTTATTATAGATTGAAGCATTCTGAAACAAATATGAAACAATCTTACTTGGATGACCTGAAATTAAAGCATATAATTAGTTAGTTACCTAATTGTAGCTAATTACAAAACTCAATTACTAGTTCTAAACATCTATCCATTTCTTAAGAAAAGGTTAACATTTTTAAATAGCCTAAGTGTCCAAATAACATTCACACAAGAATTCACAATATAACATGATTATTAAATCTCAATGTCATGAATTTATAGGCCAAAAGGAAGGAATTTAGTGTTTAATTCCCGTAAATTAATGGCCATTTAAATCATCTTGCGAGTGGGATTTTGTGGAACGCGAACGTTGCATTTGCGGTGAATTTTTTTAACCCCATATCGGCAGGAATAATACTGCCGGTTCGTATGGGGTCTAAGTCACCTTTTCGCAACGTAAAATTTTGATTAAAGGCATCCTAAGATGCACGTTTATATGTAAAAATAAACGGCTTACCTTTATCTGTCCCGTACGGGAGATCCGTCCTGTCGTCGGCGTTGACGGCTTTAGACGTCGATTTTTAATTTACTCCTGCTATTAAATTATCCAGCGGTGTTTTTAACAAACTTGATAAAACGCAAGTCGGATGGATTATTCTTCAGCAGCTAAACAGCCTGACAAAGATCGACTTCAACAGGCTGGAGAAAAATGACATTTTAAACCCGCCCCCCTCTGAAAGGCGCCAAAGTCGCGCACACGGGCAGTGGCAGAACTGCAGCGCCGCTGAAGGTAAGTTTCGTAACATACCTACATATTCACATATTCTGTTGTGCTGCAGCAAGTAAGAATTTCATTGTCCCGTCCGGGACATATGACAATAAAACACTCTTGACTCCCATTAACATGGCTCTGTCTGGCTTTTTCCCTCCCGGCGAGCCGCAGTGGCAGACGCCTCCCGGCAGGCCACGGAGAAGCCGAGGCCGAAGTCTCGCGGTCCGGATCCCACGGCCAACGTAGTCAACAGTGCCCGCGGTCGGCCCCTGGGTCGACGGAGCCCGCAGCTGGGGCCTGGATCGGCGCCAGGGAGACATCCGGAGAGGACCCGGTTATGATAATGGAGAGGTTGGCGAGGTGATCAATTATGGCGCCGACCGACAGACGAGGACAGACCACGTGGAAGTGAGGACGCCACTGCCTAGGGAAGGAACAAAGGAGCGGGGGGGGGGCGGGTAGAACAAAGGGGACATGGTGCTGATACATTATAAGCACCATTTATGTGGTGACTATTTGCATACCTTGGATATGCAAGCAAAGAATTTCACTTATGACTGAATAAAGTATTCATTCATTCATTCATTCATAATTGACACCAAACTTTAAATTGTCATCGTAATGACACAGTTCAGAAAGTTCTCATTTGGCTCATAAGATTATTACACAATGGAGACAAAAAAAGGCATCAGTGGTTATCCTGGACAGCTTCTTTTGCAAAATCCATCTTTTAAGAGAAATTATTTCATAGCATTTTATTTCAAATCCCAGGTTTAGTTTAGTTTAGTTTAGAGATACTGGGAACAGGCCCTTCTGCCCACTGGGTCTGCGTCGACCAGCAATCCCCGCATATTACTATCTACACTCACTAGGAACAATTTTTCATTTACCAAGCCAATTAACCTACAAACCTGTACGTCTTTGGAGTGTGGGAGAAAACCGAAGTTCTCAGAGAAAACCCACGCAGATCACGAGGAAAACGTACAAAGTCCGCACAGACAGCACCCGTGGTCGGGATCAATCCCGGGTCTCCGACGCTGCATTCGCTGTAAGGCAGCAACTCTACAGCTGTGCCACCGTGCAGCCCCTAGGTTTTGGCATCTCTTACTGATGCTGGTCACAATTGTGTGCAGAAATTCCTCACAGCAGTCTTTCTGTAAGTATTTAACAGTGAGTGTACACCTGTGTATCAATTTCTCATCCTCCCAATTTACTTTGAAGTAATATTTTTTTTAATTTGTGGGATTATGGATAACATAAGAATTTATTGCAATCTCTTCACAAACTACCTACGATCATTTTAGAGGGCACAGAGCAGTCAACCACATTGTGATGAGTATGGTGTCGCAGATAAACAGCCTTCTGTCCCCAAAGGTTCATTAGGGTCCGTGCCATTTAATAACTAACGGGATTTGGTCGTTACCATTACTAATGCAGCCATTCCTCAATTTACAAAAGGTACAGTGTATCCCAATGCCAGGAGAGTGGCGTGCTGTAGCAAGAAATAAGCTTAGTTAAAGTGTTGTGAATTGTGGAATTCTCTGCCACAGAAGGCAATGGAGGCCAATTCATTGGATGTTTTCAAGATGGAGTTAGGGCTAACGGAATCAAGGTATATGGGGAAAAAGCAGGAAAGGGGTACTGATTTAGGATGATCAGCCATGATCATATTGAATGGCGGTGCTGGCTCAAAGTTGCGAAATGGCCTATTCCTGCACCTATTTCCACATACCTCGACTCCATCCTATCCCCCCTGGTTAAATCCATCCCTACCTATGTTCAAGACACCTCAGACACTCTCCGTCGTCTCAGGGCATTCCGTTCTCTAGGCCCTCACCCCCTCATCTTCACCATGGACGTCCAGCCACTCTACACCTCCATCCCCCACCAGGAGGGTCTCAAAGCCCTCCGGTTCTTCCTCGACCGGAGAACCAACCAATCTCCATCTACAGATACTCTCCCCCACCTAGCGGAGCTGGTCCTTATCCTTAATAACTTTTCGTCTGACTCCTCCCATTCCCTCCAAATACAAGGCATAGCTATGGGCACGCACTTGGGCCCCAGGTACGCCTGCCTCTTTGTAGGGTATGTCGAACAATCCTTCTACGAGGCGTACCAGGGCCCCATCCCCGACCTCTACCTCCGCTACATCAACGACTGCTTTGGTGCCACCTCCTGCACCCATACACAACTGACTGACTTCACCCGCTTCACCACTAACTTCCATCCGGCACTCAAATACACCTGGACCATTTCCGACACTTCCCTACCATTCCTTGACCTCACTATCTCCATTGCAGGTGATAGACTTCTAATCGACATCCACTATAAACCCACTGACTCCCATGGCTATCTCGACTATACTTCTTCCCACCCTGCTTCCTGTAAGGACTCCATCCCCTACTCACAATTCCTCCATCTACGCCGCATCTGCTCCCAGGATGAGGTGTTCCACACCATTGGAGGGCATCGGAAATGGCCTCATTCTTCAGGGAACGGGGGTTCCCCTCCCCTACTATAGATGAAGCTCTCACCAGGGTCTCTTCAATACCCCGTAACACTGCTCTCTCTCCCCATCCTCCCACTCGTAACAAGGGCAGAGTCCCCCTAGTCCTCACCTTTCACCCCACCAGCCATCACATACAACAAGTAATCCTCCGTCATTTCCGCCACCTCCAACGTGACCCCACCACTTGCCACATCTTCCCATCTCCCCCCATATGCTTTCCGCAAAGACCGCTCCCTCCGTAACTCCCTGGTCAATCCTTCCCTTCACTCCCGCACCACTCCCTCCCCGAGTACTTTCTCTTGCAACCGCAAGAGATGCTACACTTGTCGCTTTACCTCCCCCCTCGACTCCATTCAAGGACCCAAGCAGTCGTTCCAGGTGCTACAGAGGTTCACCTGCATCTCCTCCAACCTCATCTATTGCATCCGCTGCTCTAGATGTCAGCTGATCTACATCGGTGAGAAGAGGCGTAGGCTTGGCGATCGTTTCGCCGAACATTTCCGCTCGGTCCACATTAACCAACCTGATCTCCCTGTGGCTCAGCACTTCAACTCCCCCTCCCATTCCAAATCCGACCTTTCTATCCTGGGCCTCCTCCATGACCAGAGTGAGCCCCACCGGAAATTGAAGGAGCAGCACCTCATATTACGCTTGGGCAGTTTGCACCCTAGCGGCATGAACATTGACTTCACCAATTTCCGGTAGCCCTTGCTGTCTCCTCCCCTTCTCAGCTCTCCCTCAGCCCTCTGGCTCCTCCTCTTCCTTGCTCCTTTCTTCTCCCCTCCCCCCCCCCCCCCCCCCCCCCCTCCACCCTACATCAGTCTGAAGAAGGTTTTGGCTCGAAACGATGCCTATTTCCTTCGCTTCATAGATGCTGCCTCACTCGCTGAGTTTCTCCAGCACTTTTGTCTACCCTATTTTCTATGATTCTATGTTTCTCAATAAATTCCTTACCTCAAGTAGTCAACTGTATTAAAGCAAACATTCATTCATCCAGGAATACCTGCACTACATTTGTAAATTCCAAGATGTGGATGCAAGGAACTGCAGATGCTGGTGTACAAAAATAGATCCAATGTGCTGGACTAACTCAACGGATCAGGCAGCATCTCTGGAGAGCATGGAGGGTTGACGTTTCAGGTCAGGATCCTTGTTCAGACTAAATTCTATTGGTGTTTAGCTAATTAGTTTTAATTTATCCAAACATGGTGATATTTGAACCCCCCAGGTTCCTATTAATTTTTTCCGAATTGTAAACCTATCTGTTTGGGTTCTTAATTCCCCTACTCTGGGTAATAAGATTGTGCATTTACCTATCTATTCCCCTCATAATCTTATATACCTCTATAACTCATAGAGTAATAGAGTGATACAGTGTGGAAACAGGCCCTTCGGCCCAACTCGCTCACACCGCCAACAATGTCCCAGCAACACTAGTCCCACTTGTCTGCGCTTGGTCCATATCCCACCATACCAGTCCTATCCATGTACCTGTCTAACTGTTTCTTAAACGATGGGATAGTCCCAGCCTCAACTACCTCCTTTGCCAGCTTGTTCCATACACCCACCACCCTTAGTGTGAAAATGTTACCCCTCAGATTCCTGTTAAATCTTTTCCCCTTCACCTTGAACCTAAGTCCTATGGTCCTCGATTCCCCTACTCTAATAATAATAATAATAAATTTTATTTGTGGGCGCCTTTCAAAAGTCTCAAGGACACCTTACAGAATTTAACAAGAGTAAAAAACATATAATCGGAGTAAAATAAATAATAAAGACATCACCAATACACAAATTAAAGACAGAATTCGATCCAAAGACAAAAAAATCAAAAACACAATGTGAAGAGAGAGCAGCGGCAGCTAAATCGCGCCAGCGTCCACTCTCCCTTCCGACAGCCATCTTGGACACAAACTAAAATAATCACTTACACACAAAAATCATCCCCCCACAATGATTGCCACTGTGGGGGAAGGCACAATGTCCAGTCCCCATCCCCAGTTCTCCCAAAGTCAGGCCTATTGAGGCCTCCGCTATTGCCTCTACGGAGGCCCGATGTTCCTGGCCGTTTTCGCCGGGTGATGTTGCACCGGCGTCGGGAGAGTCCTCTCAGCGGCTGGGCCACCTGGAATGGCCGCTTCCTTACCGGAGACCGCGGCTTCCGAAGCCGACAAGGCCGCGCCGGTTTGGAGCTCCCAGGCTCCCGATGTTGAAGTCGGCGCCGCCCGCTCTGCTCTGCAGACCCGCAGCCCGGAGGTGTTGAACTCGGCGGTAACAGCTCACCGGAGCTCCAGCTCGTCGATCCAGCGCGGCGACCCAGGCAAGGCATCGCCCGCTCCGCGATAGCGCTCCAGCGCTGTGCCGCCACCGAAGCCGAGGTGCTGGGCAGTCCCCGCCAGGAAACGGCGCTCCACGCCCGCTGGTAGGCCACGAGGACAGGTCGACGGGGCAGCCCGGAGAAAAAGCTGCCTCACCGACCAGGTAGGGACCTAGAAATATAGTTACCCCCTTCCCCCCACATTAAAAAGTCTATTTCTCCCACAAACAAAACACAGGACTCACTAGAACTACAAAAAAAAAGTTAATTAAACGGACGGCTGCTGGTTAGCAGCCGTTCCCCAAGATGGCTCCTCCTACTCTGGGCAAAAGACTGTGCATCTACCCGATCTATTCCTCTCATGATTTTGTATACCTCAATAATATTTCCCCTCATCCACCTGCGCTCCATGGAATAGAGACCCAGCCTACTCAACCTCTCCCTATAGCTCACACCCTCTAGTCCTGGCAACATCCTCATAAATCTTTTCTGAACCCTTTTCAGCTTGACAATATCTTTCCTGTAACATGGTGCCCACAATATTCTAAATGCGGTCTCACCAACGCTTTATACAACTGCAACATGACCTCCCAATTTCTATACAATACTCTGACTGATGAAGGCCAAAGTGCTAAAAACCTTTTTGACCACCTTACGGACCTTCAAGAAACCATGCACCTGTATTCCTAGATTCCTCTGCTCTACAACACTACCCAGAGGCTTACCATTTACTGTGTAGGTCCTGCCCTTGTTAGACGTCCCAAAATGTAACACCTCACATTCTTCACTTTTCAGACGATCACCCCTCATCCTCCTGTGCCCCGAAGAATAAAGTCCTACCGTGCTCAATCTTTGTATTGTATTGTATTGTATTGTATTCAAATTTATTGTCATTGTCTCAGTTAGAGACAACGAAATGAATTTCCCTTACAGGCAGTATCATAAAAATAAAAATAAATAAATAATAATAAATAATAAAACATATTAAAAAATAAAATAGAATTTAAAAAAAAGCACAAACACTGAAAGTCCACGACACAACATAACATAGTGGCACCAAGGTGAGGAAGGCACCATAGTCCAGCCAGCCTCCCCTCCGTTCTTCCCAGATGTTCACTCGTGGTCGAGGCCTTCCTAGCACCCGCAGACGCCGCCCCGGGTGGCCCGATGTTCAGGCCCTCACGCCGGGCTGGTGGATCGCCGACGCTGATCCCCGACGGTGAACATCCTCCTCAGCGGCCCGGACCTCCTGATCAGCCGCCTCCCGCCTCTCTCCCTGTAGCTCAGGTCTTCGAGTTCTGGCAGTATCATCGTAAATCCTCTCCGCGCCCTTTCCAGCATAACCACAACCTTCCTATAACAGGGTGACCAAAATTGAACACAATACTCCAAATGTGGCTTCACCAATGTCTTGTACAACTGCAACATAACCTCCCAAATTCTATAATACTCAGTACTCTGACTGATAAAAGCTAATGCGATAATAGCCTTCTTAACTATCTATCTATGATATTACTTTCCAGGAACTATGTGCGTAAATTTCTGGATCCCTCTTCTCTACAACACTCCCATGGCGGCTTCATTCAAGTCGCTGCTAATTTTTCAACATTTGAAAAATTCACGGTGACCATGATGAGGCCGCGACTAGTTCCCAGAATGCAGGAACTCCTCTCGACCATGAAGGCGACTCCCCGGCAACTACCCGCAAACATGTGGCGACTGCATAGTCTCCTGCAGTCGCCTAAAAAGTCCCGCAAGAGGGACAGGCCCATCAGGATCGCTGCTTTTCTCAGCAGATTTTATAATAAGCCTTTTCCTTTGATCTAGCACTATCTTTAACTTTGTTTGTTTGTCATGGTTGGACAACTTTTCCTGCTGAGTTTTCTTGTTCCATCTTCTGCATCATTTGAGATAATGGCTTTTTGCGTGGATCCTAATTTATGATCTAATTTGAAGAATCTCTGTGATCCATTTAACTCTTTACCAATTGCTTAGCATTAGCATATTGAGTCGTTTCCACAGTTTTGTTTGTAATAAATGATCTGATGCTGCCAATGTTTATGTTATGGACCACCCATTTGTGTCACTCATACCCTCCGGGAGCGATCTTGTCTCTGAGTAGGTTCGTGTGCTACTTCAGAAATTAAACTGATAATCAAGGGCGGCACGGCGGCGCAGCGGTAGAGTTGCTGCCTTACAGTGCTTGCAGTGGCGGAGACCCGGGTTCGATCCCAACTGCGGGTGCTGTCTGTACGGAGCGAGTAGCTTCTCCCCGTGACTGCGTGGGCTTTCTCCGAGATCTTCTATTTTTCTCCCACACTCCAAAGATGTACAGGTTTACCTTTACAGATGTAAAGATGACCAACTCAGTGGTCAGGGAATGCTTCAAGAGGCTGATTAATTGGCTTGGTGTATGTGTAAATTGTCCATAGTGTGTGTCGGATAGTGTTAATGTGCGGGGATTTCTGGTCAGCTCGGAGTTGGTGGGCCAAAGGGCTGTTTCCGCGCTGTATCACTAAACTAAACTAAATCAAAGCTAATGCTCCACTGCACAACTGGAGGAGCTAAGCTCTTGGACTTGCCTTCATTCAAATGAGACATCCGTTCAATCTGACACCTAGCCTTGACTCTCCTCTCATCCTTTACATGTGATTAGAAAGCTCTAATGGCACCATTTGCAGAAGAGCTTAGAAATATAGAAAATAGGTGCAGGAGTAGGCCATTCGGTCCTTTGAGTCAGCACCGCCATTTAATATAATCATGGCTGATCATCCAGAATCAGTAGCTCGTTCCTGCTTTCTCCCCATATCCCTTGATTCCATTAGCCCTAAGAGCTATATTCAACACTATCTTGAACAGATTCAGTGAATTTGCCTCCACTGCTTTCTGTGGCAGAGAATTCCACAGATTCACAACTCTCTGGGTGAGAACGGTTTTCCTCATCTCAATCCTAAATGGTCTACCCCTTATTTTTAAACTGTGAGTCTCTGGCTTTGACTAACAGTTCTCCTTCATGTCCTGGGCTAATGATAAAGATGTCTTGACTGACCTCACTAAATCGTATTTTCAGCTTATCATTGGACACCAATGTGATTTTTACAGCAATTCTTTGAGGCAAAGATATTTATAATTCTACCAGCCTTTGTGTGAAAAATCTAACTCCAATATTAAGCTTATTCCTCCTTATTCTACACATCTGCATGAAATTAAATACTTCTGCCTTTCCACCATCTCAGAACATCTAATCAGCTTAGACACCTCAATGACGTGCTCCCTCAATAAGGGCCGATGTACCTCAGACAATATTTAACCTCAATCAACAATGCAAATACTGACGGCCTAATTGTTATTATACTGTTTGACCTTTTCATAGTGTGCATTAGGCTCATCCTTAGTCACGTGTGTGGCCAAACAGACGAAAAATCGTGGAATACATCTCTTCTAATTCTGAAAGCATTACAGGTATATTGTTTAGCGGGCGAGGCAGCATCTATGGAGCGAAGGAATAGGTGACGTTTCGGGCCTTCTTCAGACTCGACCCGAAACGTCACCTATTTCCTTCGCTCCATAGATGCTGCCTCACCTGCTGAGTTTCTCCAGCATTTTTATCTACCTTCGATTTTTCCAGCATCTGCAGTTCCTTCTTAAACAGGTATATTGTTTTGTACTACATATATGATTCATATTTTTTTCAGTTTACCAAGTGAAATTTTTATATGTTATGCTGACAATGTTTGTTTCGGGTCAGAGGTAAAATACGACTGGTCACGTGTGTGACATCACACGGAAGCATTATACAAACTCTGTGAATTTTAAAAAGCTAGAATGTTCATATCTTTAACAGACATGCATTATAGTTCTGCAGGTAGGAAAATAGCAATGATTAATCTCTTACAATAATTTTTTTAATGTATCACTTTGTAATGACATCTGGTCACGTGTGTGACATTTTAGTTCACTTTCCAAAGAATGGGCCTTTAATACATCTAAACTACATTGCACTGAGTTTCTTGTATGCAAACTTGTTACTTGCCTCCCATGTTGCAAAGGTGACTTCAAAGGTTTATGACTGTAAATCAGTTAGTGTCACTCTGAAACAGTGAATTGCATTATATTAATGCACTCCTTTCTTTTCTTCCACACTCAACTTGTATTTTTTACCGTTAGCTTCTATTTGCTAATATTTTGTAGGGACCTGGAACCTTTATTAATAAATCGAAACATTAAAATCCGTTAGCATTAACAATTTGCGACGTTTGGAATCGAAAGGTACATTTCGGAACATAGAAATGACTGGTCTGAAAACGGTCGTCCAGTCTGCCTTCATCGTTCCTCTTTGTGATGGTTCCATAATATAAGAATAATGGAATTGTTAACAAGTCCGAGCAATCAATCTCTATCAGTTAGTCTACGGTAAAGCCAAGCATGCGATGGGTAAAATCTCCAGCGGCGGAGAGGATTGTGATCCGCAAGTGCAAAGTCACCCGTTCCTCCCATGCATGCCACACTCACCATATGCCATTTAAATTGCATGTGTCGGATGAGGCTCTATGCGCCTGTGTGACTGCATGGAGCAGGCTTCTGCAAACACATGAGATTAGTGTTGATTATATCAGAAAACTGGGTTACTTTCACTAATGCCGCACTCCCAAAGCACATTAGTTTTTACAGGTTGTAATCCACATGTTTCATTAAAAATTATTAACATTGAACATAGAACAGTACAGCACAGGAATAGGCCCTTCGGCCCACAATGACTGTGCTGAACATGATGCCAAGACCAATTCTTATTTGCCTGCACATAATCCGTATCCCTCCATTCCGTGCATATCCATGCGCTTATCCAAAACATTTCTTAAATGCCACTATTGTATCTGCCTCCACCACCACCCCCGACAGCACGTTCCAGACACCCTTGATCCTCTCTGTAAAAAAACTTGCCCCGCACCTCTCCTTTAAACTTCGCCACTCTATGCCCTCTAGTATTTAATATTTATATCCTGGGAAATAGGTTTAGTTTAGCTTAGTTTAGAGATACAGCGCAGAAACAGGCCCTTCAGCCTACCGATTTGGCGGCATCCAGCGATCGCTGCACACTAACAGTGTCCTACACACACCCAGGGTGCAAAATGCAATTATACCAAGCCAATTACCGTACTATCCTGTACATCTTTGGAGTGTGGGAGGAAACCGGAGCGCACCCAGAAAAAACCCGCGCAGGTAACGGGCAGAATGTATAAACTCCGCACAGACAGTCAGGGTGGCGCAGCGGTAGAGTTACTGCCTTATAACAAAATGCAGCGCTGGAGATCTGGGTTCGATCCCGATTCTACGGACACTGTCTGTACGGAGTTTGTACGTTCTCCCCGTGACCTGCGTAGGTTTTTCCTGAGATCTTCGGTTTCCTCTCACATTTCAAAGACGTGCAGGTTTGTAGATTAATTGGCTTGATAAATGTAAAAATTGTCCAGTATAAAATTGTCCAACTTCCAGTATAGTCCCTGGTGGACTCTTCGGAAGGTACAAGGTACAAGATACAAGGACAAGCACTCGTAGTCAGGATCGAAGCCTGGTCTCTAGCACTGTAAGGCAGCAGCTCTACCGCTACGCCACCGTTATATGAAGATAATTCCCAATGTTTACATCTTTTGGGAGAAATTAATTCAGCCTCAAGTTTCCGAATGTTTATGTTTTTTGAGAGAATTTCAAAAATTCGGCCTCAATTGCTCGCTGTGTTTTAGATGTTCTCTCTTCCTAGGCCACATCGCTTGTTCCATACACGGTGCCTCACAACAAATTATGCACAAGCAAATCGCCTGCCTTATCGACCTCTGACCTCTGGAGGATACTGGCCTGTGGGTGGCAAGTCATCCCTGCACTGCATAAGCCAGACCAACGCTGAGCCATGGCAAATTATATGTTTTTTTCACTTCCGTTATTTATTTATTTTTGCGTTACTCCTCGTGAAACAAAGAAATAAGATGTTGTGACCTCCCAGGCTGCCCCGTCACCCCTTCTCTGATCCAGTTACACACTTGCAGAATATTCTTCTGCAACTCCTGTCAGTTAAAGCTCGGAGGGAGATGCGGAGCCCAGCACGAGCAGCCCTGAGTGTCAGGCTTCAGAGCGGACACTGCCATGGGACCTCGGGGGCCAGTAAATCACTGCATGCTTGTCAACAGCTCCAACCCGCAAGAATTACTCAAGTGAAAATAACGAATGGCTGTCATTGTGAAGCCAAAAACCTGTGATTATAATTATCACATCCCCAGTGACCTTGCATAAACTTTAATCCCTCTCCAATGGAGCATTTAAATAGCCTGTATCTACTGTCGAGGGACCGCGGCCCACAGTCGGGGAAAGAGCAAGGGAGGCCACGGAGCCAGTGATTCTCAGAGGCACATTTCTGTGTCTGTGTCTCACAGCTTGTATCAAAGGCTGCAATCCACAGCACAGAATAGAACACAAACACGAGTGGGGTTTTGTAAGCATAATTAAATTAGAATGCACAGTCGCCTGTTCATTAAATACTTCAGCATTCATATTCAAGCCATGCAGTTTAGATGTATTAACACGCACCGTGAAAAGGTCAAATTGATTGAGGTACGATTTCAGCTAAATGTTAAGAAGTGTTTGTTGTATTCAGAGTTGAATGAAGCTCTGATTAATTTTATCTCTATTTTTAAATATCATGTGTACATAGTGGGACAGGTTACATTAGATATATTGTAAGGAAAAAGCAGGTTACCGTACCATGCACAGTTCAGCAGATGCACCTTTAGATTGTTAGAGAATCAGCACATTTCTCCATTCGTTTTCAGTTCTTACAATCCTTGGGTTTTGGACAAGGGGATGCAATTGTTTGATTAATTGACTCATTAGGAATTAATTATACATATAGTCGATAACAAATTTTGTAGCAATTTAACTATTTGAATAGGCACAGAAAGAAAGTGGGATAAAAAAAGCCCTGATTGTTTGATTAATGCCTTGCAGTTGACAGAAATTACATCATTTTGTATAGTCAAAGTGACCGGTATTGGAGGAGCGATGCACATTAAACCAGAGTTAAAGCAAATACTCAATGATCGCTTGATAAATGATAAATGACTAACCAGTTTGCATAGCGGGACCAACTAAATGTTTTGGTGAATGCCTTGAGAGTGTTCTGGTTAGGAACAAATGTACAACAGAGTCAAAATACACGTTTATATTTGAGAACATCAAATTAAAAAGATGTGAAAACAAGCTGCTGCTTGAAGCAAATATTGAAATAAAAACTACATGTAATATTTGACAAAAGATTAGTACTTCCTTTTAACGTCATTGCCTGTGATCCAGGCAAGCTGAAATTTAAAATAGGAACTTATTATAAACAGTGAGATGGAAAACTCATCTGAGAGATGGTGATATTTCCTTAGCTTTAAAAGAATTGCATTAATAATTTTTTTTCATCTTTATCTTTACCAAAAATTACAATACTACCACAAGCTTATTCAAAGCCGCTCCTTTCCAGATTTCTGCCAATTCTCCAAAAATTCAAACTGACCAACTCAATAATTCTTCTGACAAACCAATTAAAATGCTTGCGCAAACCAAAAAATATCAGGTCAGCTCCCAGGATAGCTGAGTAGGAACTTAAGAGATTGACAGCATGGAACGTGCAATGTGATTTCTGTCAATAAAGCCTTCAAAGCAAGACTCTGTGTGTTTCCTCAGGTAAAAAGAACATTTAAATACCAAAAATAATCTGGAAAATGCAGAAAATCAGTAAAATCATGAAGGTACTACAGGGTAAACCCCTTGGATTTGAGTGACCCAGGGCGGCACGGTGGTGCAGCGGCAGAGTTGCTGCCTTAAGAGCCCGTCCCACTAGGGCGTTATTTGCGCGTCATTTACACGACATCATTTACGCGTCACGACGCGACATAATTTACACGTCACGCGCACGCCTTTACGCGTGCATGCTGTGCATTACGCGGGCATGGCACATGGTGCGACATGGTGGCGTACGCAGTGACGCGCAAATGGGATTCACAAAATCTTTGCGCGCCACCTGCGTGATGCGCAAATGAGGGGAGGGAGTAAATTTTAAAATGAAACTGCTGCATGAGTCACAGTGCCACCTCATAGATGTCCAATCACTATGGATCTCATTTACATATATGACATCACAATGGGACAGGTGTGGGAGATTGGAACCTTCACGTGGTCCCACTAAAATCAAACTGCTGCATGAGTCATCCTACCCCCCCAGCAAGGCTCCTGACCCCGCCCGCTGACCTCACAATGCCTTTGCACCTGGCCCAACTGCCCCCAGACAGTTTAAAAAAAAAAAATTTGCTGTCTTCATTGACAGCTTAGATCGGACCCGCTGTGTGTGTGTGTGTGTGTGTGTGTGTGTGTGTGTGTGTGTGTGTGTGTGGAGGGTGGGGGGGGGGGGGGGGGGACAGCAAAAAAAAACATTAAAAAATTCAAAATGGTAAAAAAATTAATCTGCTTCTTACCCATAGAATATTGATGAATGTTCCATCGTGTGATGTCACAATGCCCAATGTCCACAGATGTCCAATCACAATGGATCTCATTTACATATGCCTTTGTTCCAGCCCCAGGCCCGTCTGATGTCGCAGCACATTCCATTGTGTGATGTCACAATGCCATCCCTCACAGATGGCCTCGCCCCTCTCTCGTCCCTCTCTCTCCCCCCATTCCCTATTCCCCTCACCCCTCTCTCCTCACCCCTCTCCCCTCACCCCTCTCTCCTCATTCCTCTCTCCCCCTCTCTCCTCACCCCTCTCTCCTCCCCCTCACCCCTCTCTCCTCACCCCTCTACCCTCTCTCCTCACTCCTCTCTCCCCCTCTCTCCTCTCCGCTCTCTCCCCACCCCTCTCTCCTCACCTTCTCTCATCACCCCTCTCTCCTCCTCTGGATCTCCCCCTCTCCTCCCCCTCTCCCCATCTACCCCTGTCTCCCCCTTTGCCCTCCCTTCTCTCCTCCCCTCCCCATCCTCATCCTCCTCTCTCACCCTTCCCCCTCCCCCTTCCCTCTCCTCTCTGCCCCCTCCCCACTCTCTCCCCATCTTACCCCACTCTCCCCCCTCTCTCCCCTCTCCCCTCCTGCTCCCTCCCTCTCCCCCCCTCCACACCTTCTCTCCTCACCCCTCTTCCCCCTCCTCCCTTCTCTCCTCCCCCCTCTCTCCTCACCCCTCTCTCCTCACCCCTCTCCCCTCTCTCCTCACTCCTCTCTTCCCCTCCCCATCCTCATCCTCCTCTCTCTCCCTTCCCCCTCCCCCTTCCCCCTCCTCTCCGCCCCCTCCCCACTCTCTCCCCATCTTATCCTACTCTCTCCCCTCTCCCCTCCTGCTCCCTCCGTCTCCCCCCCTCCCCACCCTCTCTCCTCACCCCTCTCTTCCCCCTCCTCCCCCCTCTCCTCCCCCCTCTCCTCCCCCCTCTCCTCACCCCTCTCTACTCACCCCTCTCCCCTCACTCCTCTCTCCCCTCTCTCCACTCTCCTCACCCCTCTCTCCTCACTCCTCTCCCCCTCTCTCCTCACCCCTCTCTCATCACCCCGTTCTCATCACCCCTCGCCATCTCCCCCTCTCCTCACCCCTCTCTCCCTCCTCCCCCTCTCCTTCCTCCTCCCCCTCTCCTTCCTCCTCCCACCCCCCACTATCCCCCATCTCTCTCTCCTCTTCCACCCCTCCCCGTATCCTACTCCCCCTCCCTCCCCACTCTTCCCCTTCTCTCATTCCTCCCCCCCTCTGCCCCCCCTTCCACATCCCTCTCCCCCTTCCCCATCCCCTCTCTCCACCGCTACCTCACCACTCTCACATCCCCTCCTCCCCCTCCCAATCTCTCCCCATCTCCACCCTTCCTCCTCCCCCCACTCTCCTCACCCCTCTCTCCTCACCCCTCTCTCCTCACCCCTCTCTCCTCACCCCTCTCTCCTCACCCCTCTCTCCTACCCCTCTCCTCCTCCCCCTCTCCTCCTCCCTCTGCCCCTCCCCCTCCCTGCTCTCCTCCCTATTCTCCCCTCTCTCCCTTCCCCTTCCCCTCCCCCTCTCCCTCCCCATTCCCCCCTCTCCCTCCCCCTTCCCCTCCCTACGCTCTCCCCATCTCCTCCCGCTTCCCCTCCCTCCCTCCCCCTCTCTCTGCCCCCTCCCCATCCCCCCTCTCTCCCTTTCCCCTTTCCCCCCTCTCCCTCCCCCTCCCATTCCTATCACCACTCTCTCCCCATCCCCCTCTTCACCCCCTCTCCATCTTCACCCACCCCTCTGTCCCATCCTCTTCCTGCCTCTCCACCCCCTCTCCATTCCATCTGCCCCCCTCCCTCACCCCGTCTCTCCAACCCCCCTCTCTCCCCTCATCTCCCTCCCCCCTCTCCCTCTTTCTCTGCCCCACTATCTTTGCCCCTTGAGATAGGGAGGGGATGGGGTAAAAGGAGCCAATGAATAATATTAATATAATATCAAGGGGGGTGGTTAGTGTGTGTGTGTGTTGGGGAGAAGGTGGTTAGTGTGTGTGTTGGGGTGGTTAGTGTGTGTGTTGGGGGGGTGTTAGTGTGTGTGGGGTGGGGTGGTGGTTAGTGTGCGTGTGACGCCGCAACCCCCCCCCCCCCCCCCCCCCCCCCGCGCGCAACCGCGTGTTGAATGGACGGGACCATCTCCCACTCTCCCCTCCCTCTTCCTTCCCTTCCCTCTCTCCCCTCCCTCCCCTCCCTTCCCCTTCTCTTCCCCCTCCCCACTCTCTCCCTCTCTCCCCTCCCCCCTCTTCCCCTCCCCTCCCCACTCTCTCTTCCCTTCCCCCTCGCCCCTCTGTTCCCCCTCTCCCCCTCTCTCCACCACGTCATCCCCCTACCCACCCCTCAGGCCTCAACTACCTTCTGTGGCAGAGAATTCCGGAGATTCACCACTTTCTGTGTGAAAAATGTTTTCCTCATCTCGGTCCTAAAAGATTCCCCCCTTATCCTTAAACTGTGACCCCTTGTTCTGGACTTCCCCAACATAGGGAACAATCTTCCTGCATCTAGCCTGTCCAACCCCTTAAGAA
The DNA here is from genome assembly GCF_010909765.2 of Amblyraja radiata. NCBI lineage: Eukaryota > Metazoa > Chordata > Chondrichthyes > Rajiformes > Rajidae > Amblyraja > Amblyraja radiata. Next base: position 165,213,426 of record NC_045956.1, read on the forward strand.
TTTTGTAAGTTTCTATAAGATCCCCCCTCAATCTTCTAAATTCTAGCGAGTACAAGCCGAGTCTATCCAGTCTTTCTTCATATGAAAGTCCTGACGTCCCAGGAATCAGCCTGGTGAACCTTCTCTGCACTCCCTCTATGGCAAGAATGTCTTTCCTCAGGTTAGGAGACCAAAACTGTACGCAATACTCCAGGTGTGGTCTCACCAAGACCCTGTACAACTGCAGTAGAACCTCAATGCTCCTATACTCAAATCCTTTTGCTATGAATGCTAACATACCATTCGCTTTCTTCACTGCCTGCTGCACCTGCATGCCTACTTTCAATGACTGGTGTACCATGACACCCAGGTCTCGTTGCATCTCCCCTTTCCCTAATCGGCCACCATTCAGATAATAGTCTACTTTCCTGTTCTTGCCACCAAAGTGGATAACCTCACATTTATCCACATTATACTGCATCAGCCAAACATTTGCCCACTCACCCAGCATATCCAAGCCACCTTGCAGCCTCCTAGCATCCTCCTCACAGCTAACACTGCCCCCCAGCTTTGTGTCATCCGCAAACTTGGAGATGTTGCATTCAATTCCCTCGTCCAAATCGTTAATATATATTGTAAATAGCTGTGGTCCCAGCACTGAGCCTTGCGGTACCCCACTAGTCACTGCCTGCCATTGTGAAATGGACCCGTTTACTCCTACTCTTTGCTTCCTGTCTGCCAGCCAGTTCTCTATCCACATCAATACTGAACCCCCAATACCGTGTGCTTTAAGTTTGTATACTAATCTCTTATGTGGGACCTTGTCGAAAGCCTTCTGAAAGTCCAGATATAACACATCCACTGGTCCTCCCTTATCCACTCTACTAGTTACATTCTCGAAAAATTCTATAAGATTCGTCAGACTTGATTAGGCAAAGTAGTAGTAGTAAAATATTAACTTGACGGGGCTGTATCGGCAAATTATTAAACAGAGTGTTTACACAATGCATGAATCTCCACAATCCTAGCACCATCCTACACAATAGGGTTAATTTACAATTTAACTTACACTTTAATTAACCTACAAACCTGTACATCTTTGTCGTGTGTGGATAAACCGGAGCATCTGGAGAAAACCCATGCTGTCACAGGGAGAACATGCACACTCTGCACAGACAGCACCCTTAGTCAGGATTGAACCCAGGTCCCCGGCGCTGTAAGGCAGCAACTTTACTGTTGTACCACTATGCCACTGTGTAAAGAATCTTTAAAATATATTTTGACCATTGCGGCACAGGAGATGTGGCACGCAGTTTGCTCACGATCAGTGTGAACATGAACAGATTGTCCATTTCAGAGATGTTGATCAACGAACAAACATTGGTCAGAACACCATCAATAACTGCCTTCCCTTTCTATAGAATAATTCAGATTCAGATTCAGATTCAGATTCAATTTTAATTGTCATTGTCAGTGTACAATACAGAGACAACGAAATGCATTTAGCATCTCCCTGGAAGAGCGACATAGCAAATGATTTGAATAAATAATAATAAGTGATAATAAGTGTCCGGGGGGTGGGGGGGGTGATTGGTAGTCACCGAGGTACGTTGTTGAGTAGAGTGACAGCCGCCGGGAAGAAGCTGTTCCTGGACCTGCTGGTTCGGCAACGGAGAGACCTGTAGCGCCTCCCGGATGGTAGGAAGGTAAACAGTCCATGGTTGGGGTGAGAGCAGTCCTTGGCGATGCTGAGCGCCCTCCGCAGACAACGCTTGCTTTGGACAGACTCAATGGAGGGGAGCGAGGAACCGGTGATGCGTTGGGCAATTTTCACCACCCTCTGCAATGCCTTCCGGTCGGAGACAGAGCAGTTGCCATACCATACTGTGATGCAGTTGGTAAGGATGCTCTCGATGGTGCAGCGGTAGAAGTTCACCAGGATCTGAGGAGACAGCTGGACCTTCTTCAGTCTCCTCAGGAAGAAGAGACGCTGGTGAGCCTTCTTGATCAGAGTTGAGGTATTGTGGGTCCAAGAGAGGTCATCGGAGATGTTGACTCCCAGGAACCTGAAGCTAGAAACACGTTCCACCTCCGTCCCGTTAATGTGGATGGGGGTGTGCGTGCCGCCCCTGGACTTCCTGAAGTCTACAATGAGCTCCTTGGTCTTCTTGGAGTTAAGGGCCAGGTTGTTGTCAGCGCACCATGCTGCTAAGTGCTGGACCTCCTCCCTGTAGGCCGACTCATCGTTGTTGCTGATGAGGCCAATCACCGTTGTAACATCTGCATACTTGATGATGGTGTTAGTACCATGTACAGGTGTGCAGTCATAGGTGAAGAGGGAGTAGAGGAGGGGGCTCAGCACACAACCCTGTGGAACGCCGGTGTTCAGGGTGAGGGTTGAAGAGGTGTGCTTGTCTAACCTAACAGACTGGGGTCTGTTGGTTAGAAAGTCCAGTATCCAGTTGCAGAGGGAGGGGTCGGTGCCCAGGTTACCGAGTTTGGTGATCAGTTTTGATGGTATAATGGTGTTGAATGCTGAGCTGTAATCGATGAACAGCATTCTTACGTAAGTGTCTCTGTTGTCGAGGTGGAAGAGGGCGGAGTGAAGTGCCGTTGAGATGGCATCCTCCGTACTCCTGTTCTTGCGGTAGGCAAACTGATAGGGATCCAGTGTGGGGGGTAGGCAGCTTTTGAGGTGTGCCAGGACCAGCCTCTCGAAGCACTTGGTGATGATGGGGGTAAGTGCAACTGGGCGGAAGTCGTTGAGGCTTGCCGCAGTGGAGTGTTTTGGCACTGGCACGATGGAGGTGGTTTTAAGGCACGTGGGGACAACTGCTTGGGCAAGTGACAGGTTGAAGATGTCAGTCCAGACGTCTGTCAGCTGCGCAGCACAGGCCCTGAGCACGCGCCCGGGGATGCCGTCAGGGCCAGCAGCTTTACGTGCATTAGTCCTACTCAGTGCCACAAATACGTCGTAGGGGGTGAGTGTGAGGGGTTGGTGATCGGCAGGTAGCACAGCCTTGATGGCTGTCTCTAGATTGTCCCTGTCGAAGCGGCCATAGAAGTGGTTAAGCTCCTCAAGGAAGGAGGCGCCGCTGGATGTGGGGGTGGTGTTGGAGGGTCTGTAGTCCGTGATGGCCTGGATGCCTTGCCACATGCGTCGGGGGTCGGAGTTGTTGTTGAAGTGCTCCTCAATCCTGAGCTTATGGCAGTGCTTGGCCTTCTTGATGCCCCTCTTCAGGTTAGCCCTGGCTGAACTGTAGGCTCGAGCATCGCCTGACCTGAAAGCGGTGTCCCGTGCTTTCAGCAGTAGCCTGACCTCGCTGTTCATCCATGGCTTCTGATTCGGGAATATGGTCACCTGTTTGAGGGAGGTGACACTATTGATGGTGGAGTTTATAAAGTCCAGAACAGAGGATGTGTAGGAATCAATGTCCGTGTGGGAGTCAAGGGTGGCCTGGGCTGCAAACGCCTTCCAGTCAGTGTTTCCAAAACACTGCTGAAGTGTGAAGTCCGCTTCCTCTGACCAGACTTTAACTGTCCTCACAGTTGGTTTAACCCGTCTGATGAGTGGGGAGTACTTAGGGAGCAGGAACAATGAGACGTGATCAGACTGACCAAGGTGGGGGAGGGGGATGGCTTTGTAAGCTTCAGCCATGTTGGTGTAGACTTTGTCCAGTGTCTTGTCTACTCTAGTGGGGAAGGAGACATGTTGGTGGAATTTGGGGAGTACAGTCTTCAGGTTAGAGTGATTGAAGTCACCCGCAACAATGAAGGCTGCCTCGGGGTTGTGCGTCTGTTGATTGCTAATGGCAGTATGCAGCTCTTTCATTGCAAGCTTGGCATTAGCATCAGGAGGGATATAGGCTGCAGTCACAACAGTGGAGGTGAACTCTCTGGGCAGATAGAACGGTCGGCATCTAACCAAGAGGAACTCAAGGTTAGCTGAGCAGTGACTCTCGATGATGGTGGAGTCCGTGCACCATGCTTTATTTACATAAATGCACAGACCCCCACCTCTGGTCTTACCGGAGTCTGATGTCCTGTCCGCTCGGAGTAAATGACGCCCCGATAGCTGGATGGCGCTGTCAGGAACGTCAGTGTTGAGCCAAGTTTCCGTGAAGATCAGGATGTTGCAGTCCTTGATCCAGCTGTGGGAGATGATCCTTAGCCGGAGTTCGTCCATTTTGTTTGCCAGTGAGCGCACGTTGGCGAGGAAAGGCTAGGAATCGCTACCCTGTGTGGGGCTAGCTCTAACCTGGCCTTTAACCCACCTCTGTGTCCCCGGCAGTGTTTTCGTACGCGTCGCCATCTGTTGGTGCTTCTGGTCGGCCGAGCTGGCTTGGTGCGCGCTGGTGTTCTGCCGCTCCGTTGCTCCGCGTCTGCGTCTCCGTGACTCCGCAGGCGTTCTTCAGCCCCGCGGCTCTGCTGATGGTCTCCAGCCCCGGGGCTTAACTGGCGTTCTCCAGCCCAGCGGGTCGGGTGGCGGTCTCCAGCTCCGCGGTGTTCTCCAGCTCCACGGGTCGGGCGGTGTTCTCCAGCTGCGAGGGTCAGGTGAGCTCCACGGGTCGGGTGGTGTTCTCCAGCTCCACGGGTCAGGTAGCGTTCTCCAGCTCCACGGGTCGGGTGGTGTTCTCCAGCTCCACGGGTCGGGTGGTGTTCTCCAGCTCCACGGGTCAGGTAGCGTTCTCCAGCTCCACGGGTCGTGTGGTGTTCTCCAGCTCCACGGGTCGGGTGGTGTTCTCCAGCTCCACGGGTCGGGTAGCGTTCTCCAGCTCCACGGGTCGGGTGGCGTTCTCCAGCTCCACGGGTCGGGTAGCGTTCTCCAGCTCCACGGGTCGGGTAGCGTTCTCCAGCTCCACGGGACGGTTGGGCTCCGCGGGTCGGGTGAGGGCCGCGGGTCGGGTGAGGGCCGCGGGTCGGGTGAGGGCCGCGGGTTGGTTGGGCTCCGCGGGTCGGTTGGGCTCCGCGGGTCGGGTGAGGGCCGAGGGTCGGGTGAGGGCCGCGGGTCGGGTGAGGGCCGATGTTATGGGATTTGTTATGGGATTTGTTACATTGATCCGCAAGAAAAAATGGTGCCTAATTTTAACCCATTGTTGGAAAGACACCACCTCCAATCTTGCCCAATTGCCTGAGAACTACACTTGGGCATTGGCTGAGAGTTTGTGCACAGGTCACTGGAGCATGTATTGAACCCACAGCTGTCGGATGTAGATGAATGTTCTACCCACTGGTCCACTGGAATGGACTGGCCCACTGGAACTGAATAATTATACTGACAGCTCCAGATAAAACTCACCCCTCTGTGCCACAGTGGGCAGCACAGTGGCACACCAGTAGATTTGCTGCCTTCTCGCGCCAGAGACCCGTGTTCTATCCTGACTGTGGGTGCTGTCTATGTGGAGTTTGCACCTTCTGCCTCTGACATCATGGGTTTTCTCCTGGTGCTCTGGTTTCCACCCACATTCCAAACGCATGCAGGTTTGCAGATTAATTGGCTTCTGTGAATTGTCCCTGGAGTGCGGGATAGAACTAGAGTACGGGGTGATTGTAGCTCAGCGTGGGCCGAAGGGCCTATTTCCACACTGTATCTCTAATCTAAACGAAACTGAATCAGGATGACCATCTAGCAGGGAAGGTATGACACAACTGGATATGACTGGCACCATTCGGTGTGGAGCAATAGTGAAAGTCTACTATATTAGTTAGTTTGAGCTATTGGATCAGACTGATCCAGTGGAACAGACCCATCATTACCAAAATGGCCAAAAATAGACATAATGTGCTGGAGTAACTCAGCGGGTCTGGCAAGATCCCTGGAGAACATGGATGGGTAACGCTTGGCTTAAAACCCTTCTGGCCACGTTTCGGATTGGAACCCTTGTCATAGTTCTCCAAAGATGCTGCCTGACCCAATGGGTTATTCCAGCATTTTGTGTAAGGGTTATGGGGAAAAGGCCAGAAAATGGGATTAGGAGGCAGACATGATTAAATGGCGGAGTAGACTCGATGGGCCGAGTGGCCTAATTCTACTCCTATAACTTATGAACTTGTGTCTATCTTTAGCATAACCCAGTATCTGCAGGGATAAAAGTCTTATCTCTCATGCAGAGCAAAGTGATGCCCTAATGGTAAAAAAAAAAACCTTCCATTGCATCTCCTTCATTCTCCTGAATATTGGAAATTAATTACACTAATGAAATAATTACTTCCAATCCATTTTCTTACAGAAATTAAAAGGAAGAGTAAATAAACATGAATCAACACCAAGAGAAGGAAGATTAAAGTGATCAGAATAAAGCCAATCAGCTGTATAGGAAGGAACTGCAGATGCTGATTATACAGAAGGTAGACACAAAATGCTGGAGTAATTCAACGGGTCAGGCAGCATCTCTGGATAGAAGGAAGTTCAAGTTCAAGTTTGTGTTTATCGTCACATGCACCAATAAAGGTGCAGTGATATTTGAGTTACCATACAGCCATACTGAGTGAAAAGCAACAATACACAGTCACATAAAATAAAATTCAACAGAAACATCCACCACAGTGGAATCAACATTCCTCATTGTGATGGAAGTATCCGCAGTTCCTTGTTGTTATATTGTATACCAAAATAACCAGCTGCACTAGCATGGACTGAGCTGCGAAGGAAATGATCCTCTGGAGTGGATTAGCTCCCTCTGGGGTTAATCCACTCAAAGATTAACTCTGGAACAGACTGAATGGGAAAGACTGAATTAAACAGAAAGCACTCAGTGGAACATACTGTCTCCACTGGAACAAAATGGCTTCACTAAAAGCAGGTAATAATAATAATAATAATGGATGGGATTTATATAGCGCCTTTCTAATACTCAAGGCGCTTTACATCGCATTATTCATTCACTCCTCAGTCACACTCGGTGGTGGTAAGCTACTTCTGTAGCCACAGCTGCCCTGGGGCAGACTGACGGAAGCGTGGCTGCCAATCTGCGCCTACGGCCCCTCCGACCACCACCAGTCACTCACACACATTCACACACATTCACACACATTCACACACAGGCAAAGGTGGGTGAAGTGTCTTGCCCAAGGACACAACGACAGTATGCACTCCAAGCGGGATTCGAACCGGCTACCTTCCGGTTGCCAGCCGAACACTTAGCCCATTGTGCCATCTGTCGTCCCAAAATGTAGACAAAAGGTAGACAAAAATGCTGGAGAAACTCAGCGGGTGAGGCAGCATCTATGGAGCGAAGGAAATAGGCAATGTTTCGGGTCGAGACCCTTCTTCAGAAACTGTCTTCGGAGAGAGGAGGAGAACTTCTTCAAAGAAGGCTCCACTGAAGCAAAGAAGGATTTTGGCACGCTGTCCATAACCAGCAAGGACATTGAGTATAGACTGGGATGTTATGATGCAGTTGTCTTAAGAAGGGTCTCATCTCGAAACATCACCCATTCCTTCTCTCCAGAGATGCTGCCTGTCGCACTGAGTTACTCCAGCATTTTGTGTCTATCTTCGGTTTAAACGAGCATCTGCAGTTCCTTCCATTGTACAAGATGTTGGTGAGGATGCTCTAGGAGTATTGTGCACAGCTTTGGTCACCCTGCTGTAGGAACGATGCCATTAAGCTGGAGAGAATGTAGAAAATATTTATGATGATGTTACCAGGGACTGAATTTAGTGAAGGCACAGGAGGGCTTTATTTCTTGGAGTTTAGGAGACTGAGCAATGATGTTATAGAGGTGTATAAAATCATGAGGTGAATAGTGAGGCTGAAAGCACAGCCTTTTTCCGAGGGTAGAGGATCAAGAACTAGAGGGCATAGGTTTAAAGTGAGAGGAGAAAAGGTTAATAGGAACCTGAGGGACAAAGTGTTTCACACAGAGTGTGGTACGTATACGGAACAACCTGCCAGATACATTTGACACCAGTACAATAATAGGATGAGGGGGAACAGTGGCTAAGCTGGTAGAGCTGCTGCCTCCCAGCATTAGAGACCTCGGGTGATGTCTGTATGGAATTTGAACTTTCTCCCTGGGACCACGTGGGTTTCCTCTGGGTGTTCCGGTTTCCTCCCACATCCCAAATATGTGCAGGTTTGTAGGTTAATGCATTGATATGCTGGGAATGCAGTATATGGATCACATGCAAACAGGGGAAATTAGGTTAACTTGGTAAGGATCTTGTGGGCTGAAGGAATAGTTCCTGTGCTGCACAGTTCAATGTTCAATATACTTATTTGCCCCACAGTTTTTTGAAGCATTTTTGTCACTTTTCTGCAGACTGCGGGAGGGGAAGTCATGTTTACCAACAAACAGTAGAAGTGGGATGGAAGCTTTTTGTTTAGTTTAGTTTAGAGATGCAGCACTGAAACAGGCCCTTCAGCCCACCGTGTCCGCACTGATCAGCGATCCCCGCACATTAACACTATCCTACACACACTAGGGACAATTTTACACGTACACCAAGCCAATTAACTTACTTACCTGCACGTCTTTGGAGTGTGGGAGGAGACCAAAGATCTCGACGAAAACTCACGAGGCCACGGGGAGAACATACAAACTCCGTACAGACAGCACCCGTAGTCGGGATCGAACCCGGATCTACAAGTGCTGTAAGGCAGAAACTCTACCGCTGCGCCACCGTGGCCTCGGTTTTAATTCATTCTGACCTGGATGCCTGTGGAAGCTAAACAAATGCAGTTTAATGACTTCTAAAGGCAAAAATATTTGCTGTTTTGATTACAGAAACTCTGTATTTAAATGGTCCGGTGCGGATGAAGTTCTTGGGAATACTAATGACCAAGCTGAAGTAAGAATCACTGTGAGGAAAGTTGCTGGTTCTATATGATGGATCTCTGGTGCCAAAAGCTCTTAAAATGAGAATGTCAACCAAATATATGCAGCCAGTTACACGATGCATGTATAATTATACTTCATGTTTATTCATACCTACAGTACTTTTGCAAAACAGCATCCTTCACACAGATCTAACTGCCTGCATTCAACTATCAACAGAAATGTGTTGGAAGGGGCAGCAGGGTGGTGCAGCGGTAGTGTTGCTGCCATACAATACCAGAGACCCGGGTTAGATCCTGACCATGGGGGCTGTCTGTACAAAGTTTGTACGTTCTCCCTGTGACCGCGTGGGTTTTCTCCGGGTACTCCGGTTTCGTCCCACGTTCCAAAGACATCCAGGTGTGTAGGTTAATTGTCTTTGGTAGAAATTGTGAAATTGTCCCTAGTGCTTGGTCGCTGGTCGGCATGGACTCGATGGGCTGAAGGGCCTGTTTCCGCGCTGTATCTCTAAACTAAACTAAACATAGAGGGATACAGGCCCCTTAGCCCAACTTGCCCACATCGGCCAACATGTCCCAGCTACTCTTCCTGCATTTGGTATCACTCCAAACCTGTCCTATCCATTTCGAGTAACACCTCATGAACCTTCTCTGCAGTCTTTGCAGCTTAATAGGACATTTCCTAAAGCATGTTGACCAAAACTGAACACAATACTCTGCCAATTTTCAAACTCATTGATGAGATGTGGACATTGCTGGCAAGACTGGCGATTAGTATTTATCCCCAGATGCAAATAAGAAGGTGATTTGTGAACCACTTATGAAGCTGCCGCAGAACCTCCACAATGCTCTCGCACGGTCCAGATCTTAGACCCTCTGATGGTGAAGAATTGGAAACATATTTCCAAGACAGGATTGAGTGTGATTACAAAAGGCATCTCAGATGATGGTGTATCCATGCACCTGATGACCTTGGCTGTAGAAAGCATGGGTTTGGATGAGGCTGTCACGGAAACCTTGATAAGGAATTGCATCTAGTAAATAGTGCACACCTTGACCACATTTTTATTTATATGCCTTTATTTATCTACTTCTTATGTGATATAGTATCAAGTTTTGCTTGATTAAGTTTGTGTGAAACACCTTCAGATGTTTCATCATGTTAAAGATGCTAAGGCTGTTGTTATTACTATTATTGAGGTGAATAAAGACAGTTTATTCTATGTTGCCTGGTTACACATTACCAAAAGATAAAATTGCCGTCACCCACCATGGCCATATTAAGTTACAATATGATGGTTAGTCATTTCTTTTAACTTGGTGATACATAGCCCTGTTTCTTGAACAGAAGCATCATTCCTCAACATTTCCAGCTACTTCAGTAAAATATACCAAAGAGTGCAGTAGTTCAGACTCTTAATGAATGATATAAAAGTCTTATCTCATGCAGAGCAAAGTGATGCCCTGATGGTAAAAAAAAAACCTTTCATTGCATCTCCATAATTCTCCTGAATATTGGGAATTAATTACATTAATTAAATAATTACTTCCAGTCCATTTACTAACAGAAATTAAAAGGAAGGGAAAATAAACATGAATCAACACCAAGAGAAGGAAGATTAAAGTGATCAGAATAGAATCAATTATATCGGAAGGAACTGCAGATGCTGATTACAGAGAAGGTAGACACAAAATGTCGGAGTAACTCAACGGGACAGGCAGCAGGTTTGGAGGGATATGGACCAAATGCTGGCAGGTGGGACTAGTGTAGCTGGAACATGTTGGTCGATGTAAGAAAGTTAGGCTGAAGGCCAGTTTCCACACTGCATCACACTATGACTCTAAGACCCTTCTTCAGACTGGGAGTCAGGGGAGAGTGAAACTAGAGATATGGAGGGGACACAGAGAATGTAAGTTGTAGTCTTCAACACACTCAAATTTAACATCCAGGAAACCTCAGCTGGCTTGATCAGCCTCACTCTCCCTCCATCATGAGCACACAATGGCTGCATCTATATAATGCCCACAATTTTTCATTTAAGCTACTCCACCAGCACCTCCCAAACCTTCAAAAACTTTCACTGAGAAGGACAAAGGCCGCAGAATGTCATGAATTGCAGATTCATAGAAACATAGGAGACCATTTGGCCCTTCGAGCCAGCACCTCCATTCATTGTGATCATGGCTGATCATCCACGATCAGTAACCCGTGCCTGCCTTCTCCTCATATCGTTGTTCAAAAGGGAACTGCAGATGCTGGAATATCGAAGGTACACAAAATTGCTGGAGGAACTCAGCGGGTGCAGCAGCATCTATGGAGCGAAGGAAATAGGCGACGTTTCGGCCCGAAACGTCGCCTATTTCCTTCGCTCCATAGATGCTGCTGCACCCGCTGAGTTCCTCCAGCAATTTTGTGTACCTTCTGCTCATATCCCTTGATTCCGCTAGCCCCTGGAGCTCTATCTAACTCTCTTTTAAATTAATCCAGTGAATTGACCTCCACTGCCTTCTGTGGCAGAGAATTCCATAAATTCACAACTCCCTAGGGGGAAAAAGTTTTTTCTCATCTCAGTTTTAAATGGCCTCCCCTTTATTCTTAGCAAGTGGCCCCTGGTGCTGGACTCCCCCAACATTAGGAACATTTTTCCTGCATCTAGCTTGTCCAGTCCTTTTATAATTTTATATGTTTCCATAATGGGCCTGTCCCACTTAGGCGATTTTTCAGCGACTGCCGACGACTGTCAAGTTGCCGGCAGCAGCCTGAAAAACTGGCAACACGAACGGCGACTGTCAGAGTGGAACAGACACACACACATCGCTTCTTTCTCCAGCGCTCCCCCCGCTTGCCCTGTCTAAAAAATTCACACGGTGCAAAGCCAAGGTGATACAGACACACACCGTGATGAACAGGAAGGTTGGCGCTGTAATTAAGATGGCTAAAGCACAGTGTATTGTAAGTCCTTTAAAAGAGAGGGGGAGGGGGGGAAGAAGGAGTGGAGACAACTTTTAAGAAGCCAGAGATACACGGCTGTGAAGCTTGATGGACATTTAACATTACCTGTCGGTTATCCTTTGTTCTGAAAATTACTGCTTCGCTTTTTCTCCCCAATGTGCCTATGAAATTCACCGGTCAGCACTGGCTACAACCTACGAGAATCTCTGAGAACCTTCGGCCTTCTGGCAATCAATTAGGACCTCCTGGCGACCCACCTACGGCTCGAGAATTCTCGCTACTCTGCATGGCAGCTTCATTTTAGTTGCCACTCATTTTTCAACATGTTGAAAAATTCACGGCGACCATAATGAGGCCGCGTCTAGTTCCCAGAATGCGGGAACTCCTCACGACCATGAAGGCGACTCCCGGCAACCACCCCTGAACATGTGGCGACTGCATAGTCTCCTGCAGTCATGTAAAAATACAAGCCCAGTCTTTCCAATCTTTCCTCATATGACAGTCCCGCCATCTCGTGAACCTATGCTGCATTGCTTTAATAGCAAGGATGTCCGTCCTAAAATTAGGAGAACCAAACTGCACACAATACTCCAGATGGGGTCTCACCAGGACCCTATATAACTGCAGAAGGACCTCTTTACTCCTATACTCAAATCCTCTTGTTATGAAGGCCAACATGCCATTAGCTTTCTTCACTGTCTACTTTACCTGCATGTTTACTTTCAGTGATTGATGTACAAGGACGCCCAGGTCTTGTTGCACTTCCCTTTTTCCTAATCTGACACCATTGAGATAATAATCGGACTCCTTGTTCTTGCCGCAAAAGTGGATAACCTCACATTTATCTGGCCCTTTACACAGTGCCAGTTCTAGTTCAGTTCATTAATCTGCAATTATGAGATATTCAAAAAGTTAAATATATTATTATTTTCATTTAATCCTTAATGTTTATGCTACAGGAATAAGAAAATATTACTTGTGTTTGAAACATTTTCTTATCTTTATTCATAATTTATGTGTTAAAATGTATTTAATCTGAGGCGGCAATCCACAGCAGCTGATAGCAATAGTTTTAACTTTGGGAAAAACAAAACCAAGAAAGAAAGAAAAAGGTGGAATATCCTCCTACCAGTCCATCAGCTTAATTCCTAACCAATGTCTGCAGTGATCTCCGCTGAGAAGATAAATATTTGACTTGGATAAGGGCCAGTTAGAAGGGGGTTATGCAGTATGCCCAACCTCACTTCTCGAAGGAAAGGTGGCAATAGCCTCACTTTCCACGATAATAACATGTTTGAGGATGATAGGCATAAACTAAGCTTTTCTTTAAAATAACTGCACTTACCTTTGAACAAATTGTGATATTAGTTTACCATTTGTTTTCCTAATTCCTAATCTACCAAAAAATACAGGTTCTACGCCATAGTCAACATCCCTCGAGCTCTGGAAGCAATCAACTACACCTAATGCATTACCACAAATCTAAAGGCTGCTACTGAACAGAAAAAACCCACTGACAAAGAGAATATTAAGGCATTCTGCAAAAGCATAAACTTGGTCAGGCTACATTACATGGGGAAATGGCAACAGCACTGCATGGAATTGCCAGCATTCTCTTATCTTAAGTGCCACTATTTTTGGGATTACTTTTGAAGTCTTTACTGGCTGCTTTCTTACCCACTGGGGAGAAACAACTTAAAAACCTGCACCAAATAACAAAGTCAATTATACGTTAATTCAAATAGGGTTCTGTAAGCATGTCCATTACATACTGGTACAAGTTACAATGCAAAAGAAAATGGTGCAAGTATATTGAACTAATTTATACAATCACAAGATTATAACAGAAAATTGGAATGTCAAATACTGATTAAAATTATCCAATGTAATAGGAATCAGAAGAGACATGATTAGTCAGGAGACTCGTGGCTAAGTTTTGTACTGCACAACTTTACTTACACATGTACATGTAGAACTCATTCAGAAGTCAACAACTGTGCATACAGCCCGTGGCTGTGGACTAGTATAGTGAGAGGTGCAAACCCCACAAATACTTTTCATATTATCTATTGATAGTTTTAGAAACCATACATTTCATTTCATTCTCCCCCCCACCGCCCCTTCAAAACAAAAACAAGAAGAAAAAATTGTTATTCATCGTAATTCACCGATCTCGCTCACTCACCAAAGCATTAAAACCACCAAAATCATTGGAGTTTTGTACAAATGAACCATAAATACACCTAGTTAATCGTTTTTAATTTTGGGTGAAATCGTTTTTAAAGCAGTATATTCCTACCTCGAAGAAGCAAAACTGGAAAATATGTATGAAACGCAGGTCCGTACACCCTCAGTAGCTCAGCTGGCGAGAAAGTTTATCCCAAATGACCTGGGCATGCGCAGCTGCAATACCGAACTCGCTTATTTTCTATCCATGTCAATACCCTATCCCAAAGACCATGTTCTCTAATTTTGCCCACTAATCTCCTGTGTGGGACCTTATCAAAGGCTTTCTGAAAGCCCAGACACACTGCATCCACAGGCTCTCCTTCATCCATTTACAAAACTATTTTGGGTAAAATTGATATCGGACCACATAACATCCAAATAATGAACGTTGCAAGATCCAAATTTCTCGGCTTGCCCCAAGCACGTTCTTTGATATCTGTTGTCACTCAAAGTGTTTTAAACAGCATTTTGTGCAATGGGAATAAGTCAACACAAAAAAAAATAATTTTCCTTAAAATTGGATAATTTATCACTCTTTCTCCCCATTGTAAATAATCCTTCATTTAAACCTTCTGTGTTGGATAAAGGTTTTGTACAATGGAAAAATTATGGAATTAAAAAGGTGGGACATCTTTACAGAAAATGTTTTTTTCTTTCATTTCAGGAGTTACAACAGAATTATGGACTACATTCAAATAATTTTTTTAGATATTTACAACTTAGAGATTATGTTAAATCACATACACAAGAATATAGAACTAGGGAGCCAGAGACCCTTGATGATTGTTTGAATAAACATCCTAACACAGACAAATTAATATCTCACATTTATAATATTCTTTTAGATAGCGAGGTCCCATCGACGGAATTATATAGACAAGCATGGGGAAATGAACTAGCTCAACCTATAATGAAAGATATTTGGGATGAAAGTCTACAACATATACATCAATGCTCGTTAAATGCCAAACACTCTTTAATACAATATAAAGTACTACATAGACTGCACTACTCTAAAACAAAATAAAATCGCATTTTTCCAAATATTTCTCCTATTTGTAACAAATGTCAATATTCAGAAGCTAATACTTCATACTTTTGTAAACTTTAAACATTTCTGGACAGATATTTTTTAAATTATTTCTGAAGTTGTTAATATCCAATTGGATCCTGATCCAAAACTAATAATATTAGGAATATCAGAACAAAGCCTAAAACTGACAACAAGCCAAAGAAATGTCCTTGAATATAGAATAATAATTGGGAAAAAATTAATATTAAAATTTTGGAAAAACCCAACCCCCACAATTAAAATGTGGATTATGGAGATGTCTGAGACCCTACACTTGGAAAAAATTAGACTTGTCTTAATTGATTTTTTGAAAGGGTAAATTGGTCCAACACGGAAACTTGACTGAAACTTGAATCCAGGATTGGATGAATAGTTACACTTTATAACCTACGGACCTACCTCCAAAATTGTGTTATTGGTAATTTATCTTATTTTCTCTTCACTTTCTCCCCCTCCCCCCCCCCTTCTTTCTATAGCTCTATCTTTCAAAAAATCTATTAAAAAAATAATAAACAAATAGAAGCTGTGTTAATATGTAATTGATAAACGAGGACCCCAGCTATTTACAATATGTAATTGATAAACAAACTGTGTTTTGGTTACGATATGTATATGCTTCTAATAAAAATATATATTTTTTTTTAAATCATTTTCCGTGAGCGAGTTTGAAACGTTGCTGTGAGTGAAATATTTAGGTGACTCACACACTAATATTAAATTTTTAAATCTATTTCAGTCCTACTTAACATTATGAACATACTTCTGCAGAACCTCTTCGCCATAGAATAAAGTGGAGTGGGGGGAAATTCACTCTTTAAATAAATAGTTTTTTTCTTAATTCTGTCACACCATTGCTGCTTTAAAAATGTCAAAGAAAATTTCAGAACAAGAATGTAGTCCCCTTACATTAATGTGCCTTAAAAAGGTAAGTCATATCCAAATAACTTGGCCGTTCCATTATTAAGCATGAGTCAGTCAGTAAATGGGATTTGGAGGCGGATTTATCGGCTGCCTTAAAATGCCATTTGTCTTAATGGGAGGGTTTTAAATTACGATCCAATTATTTCAGAAGCAACAAAGAATAAAGTTTAATTTCACTGATTTCCTTTTTGATTAAAGATTCGGCATCAAGGTGCCAGCATATCTGAACCATAGCTCTCACTTAGTCGAATGCATGGTATGCAAAGTATATGTAAATCTGAAGATAAAAAGTCTTTGAACCAACACGTGAAGGAATGGGTGCAATTTAAGGCCAAATTATTTTGCATTAATCTTGGGGACCTTTTAACATGAAAACAAAATAAGAAAAATGCAGGTTTCACTTTGCTCATTATGGTCCATCGACTTCAACCTAATCTTAAGCAATTAAAATTTCTTCCTGAGACATTCTCATTGAAACGAAGAAAGTGGCACAAAGCTGAATGTCGTGATGGATTCAGCATAAACTTTTCCCCTGGACAAACTGATTTATCATGTCTCATTTGAACAATCCCATACTGCCGGCTCATTTTTCATCTTATTACTGCAGTCGTGTAATTAAAGAGGAACATCCTGCAGGAAGAGGGCTAACCTTCAAGCGAGGCACCATTTAGCTGTAAGTCCCTTGGCTGTGTTCAGAATCGTTTCTCCCTTACATGGAGTAAAAAAAAAAATACTCGGGTCATCACAGTGGGCAAAACAACATTCAAAACCCGGATTGTTTTCTCTAGAACACTGGAGGTTGAGGGGAAACCCAATAGAAATTAATATAATTATGAGTGGCACAGATAGGATAGACAGTCAGAACCTTTTTCCCAGGGTGGAAATGTCAAAACTAGAGGGCATAGCATGAAGGTGAGAGAGGTAAAGTTTAAAGGCCATGTGTGGGGACATTTTTTTACATGGAGGGTGGTGGGTACCTGGAAAGCTTTGCCAGGGGTGGTGGTGGATGCAGATACAACATGGCATTTAAGAGGCTTTTAGATAGGCCCCTGGATACGCAGAGAATGGATGGACATAGATCATGTACAAGCCCCCCGGTGAACCACTGCGGCAGACACCTCCTGCGGGCTGCAGAGTAGCCAAGGCTGGAGCCCCCACTGGTCAGAGCCCGCAACCAGCGGAGTCAGCGGAGACAGTGGCCGACATCGGAGCCTGCGGCTGTTGGAGCGTGGGTCGGGGAAGTCCGCGTGCTGCGAATCGACAGAACAGGTGGCCAAGGCAGCGGTCGGCGCCATGGAGACATCCGGAGAAGATCCTGGCAGCGATAGTGGAGAGGTCGGTGCGGCGGTTGATAGGGGAGCCGACCGATAAAGACGGACATGTGAAGTGAGGACCTGCTTTAGTCGCGGGCGATGAATCTGTGGAATTCTTTGCCACAGAAGGCTGTGGAGACCAGGTCAGTGGATATTTTTAAGGCAGAGATAGATAGATTCTTGATTAGTACAGGTGTCAGAGGTTATGGGGGGATGAATGGGGTTAGGAGCGAGTGATAGATCAGCCATGATTGAATGGCAGAGTAGGCTTGATGGGCCGAATGGCCTAATTCTACTACTATGCCTTATGACCTTATAACGCCGCTGCTGAGGGAAGAAACAAAGGAGGACCCGGCGTGGGGGGGCCACTGTCAGGGAGGGGGGTGGGCAGGGGTAGAAGAAAGAGGGCCCTGGCACAGATACTGTGTATACTTTGTAACTTTGTCAGAGCCCTCATGTGGCAACTATTTGCATACCTTGGATATGCCAGAAAAGAATTTCACTGTGACTTGGCACATGTGCCAATAAAGTATGCATTAATTCATTCATTCATATGAAATTAATTTATCTTGATATTATGTTTGACACAGACATTGTGGGCCTGTTCCTATACTGTACTATTCTATGTTCTTTGTTCCATACCAATGCACTGCCTAAACATTCACTCCCTCCATCCAGCTTTGGGCATTACAGGTACTACCGAAGTCCACTTTGAAATCTCGCAAACGCACAAGCTCAACACCAAGTTTAGTTTAGTTTAGTTTAATTTACTTTAGCTTAGTTTATTATTGTCACGTGTGCTGAGGTACCATGAAAAGCTTTTTGTTGCATGCTATCCAGTCAGTGAGAAGGCTATACATGATTACAATCAAACCATCGACAGTGTACAGATCAAGATCACAATGTTTAATGCAAGATCAAGTACAATAAAGTCTAATTGAAGATAGTTTGAAGGTCTCGAATGAGGCAGTTGGCAGGTCAGGACAGCTCTGCAGCTGGTGAGAGGACGATTCAGTTGCCTGATAACAGCTTGGCAGAAACTGTCCCTGAATCTGGGGATGTGCATTTTCAAACTTCTGTACCTTTTGCCTCATGGGAGAGGGGAGAAGGGGGAGTGGCCATGATCATATGCCTTGCTACAGCATTGTAAAGTGTGGATGGAGTCAATGGATTTGCGTGATGGTCTGGGCTACGTCCACAACTCTCTGCAATTTTTTGCGGTCTTGGATGGAGTTGTTCCCAAGCCATGCTGTGATGCATCCCAATAAAATGCTTTCCACGGCGCATCTGTAGAAGTTGGTGAGAGTTGTTGGGCACATGCCAAACTTCTTAAGCATTCTAAGGAAGTAGAGGCGTTGGCGTACTTTCTTGGCCATTGCTTCAATGTCGCGGGTCCAGGACATATTGCTGGTGATATTTATTCCTAATAACTCAAAGGGTTCTTCTTCTTGCGTATGGCGTGCACAGCCTAAAGTTGTCGGACAACTTGTTCTGTTTGATCTTACTTGATTGTGCACACCGGGTTGATTTCATTTGTCGAAACAGGGCGGACCACGTGAAGGTTGCAATCTCCCACCCCAACTCAAAGGGATCAACCATCACTACTTCGACTCCATCAATATATACTGGGCTATGTGTATTGCTTCACTTCCTGAAGTTGATCACAATCTCCTTTGCCTTGCTGACATTGAGGGAGAGGTTGTTGTCTTGGCACCAGGTTACAAGCTTCTCAATCTCCTTCCTGCATTTGTCATTATTTGATATCCAGCCCACTATGGTGGTGTTGTCTGCGTAAGGGATGAGGATGAGAAAGCATGACTGCTGGGAACACCAACCCTCATAAGTAGAAGCGAGGAGCTGCGGTTGCTGATTTACCAAGGAAAGACACAAAAAGTTGGAGTAGCTCAGGGGGTCATGCAGCATCCTGGAGAACATATATAGGTGACATTTCAGGTTGGTCCATGTTCCGCAGGGATGCTGCCTCACCCGCTAAGTTATTCCAGCATTTTGCGTCGAAACTCATAAATACCTTGACATGGAAGTTTCTTTTTTGTTGTTGATGTTAAATCTGGAGCTCCTACATTACAGCACCATGGGTGTATCTTCGCAAGAAGGACTATCATTAAAAAAAAGATAGCAAAGGAGGCTCAACCTTGCTCACCGAAAAAAATTAGATGTGTATTGGATCGAAGGAGGAGAAATATAAAATGGTCAGAAAAATAGACCAAAGGGAGCAGTTTAGAATTGAGCAAAGGAAGGCAAATGAATTGATAAAGAAATAGAAATTTAGATACGAGAGTAAGCTTGCAGAGAACATAAAAACTAAACTGTAAATTCTTCTGTGCCGGGATAAAGATTGATGACAACAATATAGTCAGAATCAGAGGGAGTTAATAGGGGCAACAAGAAATATATTTAATTAATCTACCGACACAAAACATCATATATTTCTTTTCGGCAGAAATGCTGCCTGACCCATTGAGTTGCACCAGCATTTTGTGTCTCTCTTCGGTATCCTGCATCTGCGGTTCCTTCCCACATAGTATGGTTCTGATTATCCAAAGGAGAATAGAAATAAACTGCCTGGAATGTTGGGAACACAGGGTCTCGTGAGAGGGAGGGATTTAATGAAATTAGCAAAAATAAGGGAAAAGTATTAAATAAACTGTCAGAAAGGCTTGGATAGAGTGGATGTGGAGAGGATGTTTCCACTAGTGGGAGAGTCTAGGACTAGAGGTCATAGCCTCAGAGTTAAAGGACATTCTTTTAGGAAGGAGATGAGGAGAAATTTATTTAGTCGGAGGGTGGTGAATCTGAGGAATTCTTCATCACAAAAGGCTGTGGAGGCCAAGTCAATGGATAATTTTAAGGCAGAGATAGATAGATTCTTGATTAGTGCAGGTGTCAGAGGTTATGGGTAGAAGGCAGGACAATGGGGTTAGGAGGGAGAGATATTCAGCCATGATTGAATGGTGGAGTAAACTTGATGGGCCGAATGGCCTAATTGTACTCCTATTTCTTATGACCTTATGACCTTATAACTGAATGAGAATACATCTCCAGACCCTCAAGATCTACATCCAAGAGTACTGAAGAAAATGTCCCTGGAAATAATTGTTGCATTGGTGGGTATGCATACCCTGGACAACTCTAAAGGGCCTGTCCCACTTACGTGTCCTTGGCACGCAAATTACGCAACCTCGTGGTCGCGTTGAGGCACACGGTCATCGTATGGCCGCGCGGGGCCGGTCCCACTTAGAAGCGCGGAGGGGTATGTAGTTGTGCGCGACATCGCGCGGGGCTCCGAAATTTTTGTAGTGAACGAAATTTTCGCGCGCCAACGGCCTGTCGCGGAACTGACGGCCAAAGTGGGACAGGCCCAAGACCCTGGCGCGACGCAATGTCTCACCTTCAACAGCAGCAGAAGCAGGCAAACGATTGCCGAGCTCGGCCAGGGGCTCACGGCCGTTGCGGTCCGGATCCGCCCCCACTTCAACTCCCAGAGCGGGGCCAAGAAAATTGAAGATAGACACAAAATGCAGGAGTAACCCAGCGGGACCGGCAGCATCTCTGGAGAGAAGCAATGGGTGACGTTTCGGGTCGAGACCCATCTTTTTAGACTGAAGAAGAGTCTCGACACGAAACATCACCCATTGCTTCTCTCCAGAGATGCTGCCGGTCCCGCTGAGTTACTCCAGCTTTGTGTCCATCTTCAAATGACGTCACGCACTC
This sequence comes from Amblyraja radiata, assembly GCF_010909765.2. Classification (NCBI taxonomy): domain Eukaryota; kingdom Metazoa; phylum Chordata; class Chondrichthyes; order Rajiformes; family Rajidae; genus Amblyraja; species Amblyraja radiata. The sequence continues at coordinate 165,234,405 of NC_045956.1, forward strand.
CAGACGGCTGTACGTACGCATGTAATCGTGCCCGACCTTCGCGGGACCATCGCGGCTTAACGCGACCACGAGGTCGCGTAATTTGCATGCCAAGGACACGTAAGTGGGACAGGCCCTTAGGAGGGAAGGTAGTTAATATAAGCCAACTGTTTAACAAAGGAGATAGATTAAAATAAGGAATTAAAGATGAAGTCATCTGACATCTCAAATAGAACAAGTTGTCGTACAACTTTAGACTGTGCACGCCATACGCAAGAAGAAGAAGATCTGACATCTGTAATGGGGAAAATGCCAGAGCTCATTGTAAAATATGCATTAGCAGACTACTAGCAAAACAAGAACTGGATCAGACAAAGTCAACATCTGAAGAGAATTTACGATTGACAAATCCTTTGGCATTTTTTTTTAGGATGTAACGGTTGGAGTGCCGGTGGTGAATCAATGATTGTGGTGTGTTTTGACCTTCAGCCAGCACAGCAATTCAATGTGATCATGGCTGATCATCCACATTCAGTACCCCGTTCCTGCCTTCTCCCCATATCCCCTGACACCGTTATCTTTAAGAGCCCTATCTAGCTCTCTCTTGAAAGTATCTAGAGAACCGGCCTCCACCTGAGGCAGAGAATTCTCCAGACTCACAACTCTCTGTGTGAAAAAGTGTTTCCTGCATCTAGGATGTTCTCTGTTCTAAATGGCTTACCCCTTATTTTTAAACTGTGGTCCCTGTTTCTGGACTCACCCAACATCGGGAACATGTTTCCTGCCTCCAGCATGTCCAAACCCTTAATAATCTTATATGTTTCAATAAGATCCTCTCTCATCCTTCTAAACTCCAAAGTGTACAAGCCCAGCCGCTCCATTGTCTCAGCATATGACTGTCCTGCCACCCCGGGAATTAACCTTGTAAACCTATGCTGCACTCCCTCAATAGAATGTCCTTCCTCAAAATTTGGGGACCAAAACTGCACACAGTGCAGTCTCACTAGGGCCCTGTACAACTGCTCCTATACTCAACTCCTCTTGTTATGAAGGCCAACATGCCATTCGCTTTCTTCACTGCCTGCTGTACCTGCATGCTTACTTTCATTGACTGATGAACAAGGACCCCCAGATCCCGTTGTACTTCCCCTTTTTGACACCATTTGACACCATTTAGATAATAATCTGCCTTCCTGTTTTTGCTACCAAAGTGGATAAAATCACATTTATCCACATTAAACTGCATCTGCCATGCATCTGCCCACTCACCCAACCTGTCCAAGTCACCCTGCATTCTCATAGTATCCTCCTCACAGTTCACACTGCCACCCAGCTTTGTGTCATCTGCAAATTTGCTAATGAATCTCTTCATCTAAATCATTGATGTATATTGTAAATAGCTGCGGTCCCAACACCGAGCCTTGCGGTACCCCACTAGTCATTGCCTACCGTTCTGAAAGGGACCCGTTAACCCCTACTCTTTGTTTCCTGTCTGCCAACCAATTTTCTATCCATGTCAGCACTCTACCCCCATGTGCCCTAATTTTGCCCACTAATCTCATATGTGGGACCTTATCAAATGCTTTCTGAAAGTCCAGGTACACTACATCCACTGGTTCCCCCTTGTCCATTTTCCTAGTTACACCCTCAAAAAATTCCAGGTTAGTCAAGCATGATTTCCCCTTTGTAAATCCATGCTGACTTGGACCAATCCTGTTACTGCTGTCCAAATGTGCCGCTATTTCATCTTTTATGATTGACTCCAGTATCTTCTCCACCACCGATGTCAGGCTAATTCCCTGTTTTCTCTCTCCCGCCTTTCTTAAAAATTTAAGAGATCAGCGTGCAAGTTAATTAGGTCCCACTTAAGAGATTAGCGTGCAAGCTTAAAACACCTGGGAATGGGGGGTAACTATGAACCATGCCATAAGAATAAACAGGACATTTGGGGTTATTGTGGGGTGTTATGGGATCAGTACCATGGGCCCAGTTATTCACAACATATGCATTAATGATTTTGATGAGAGGATTAAATGTATCCAAGATGACACAAAGCTGAGTGGAAATGGGACAGAGAAGAGACAGGCAGCAAATTTGTTATTATTGTTTTATTGTGCAATACAAATGGGTTTATTCTCTCACCCTAAGAACATATCAGGAAATGCAGCCAGATTTCCCATTGCTTCTAGTCTTAACTGTGGAGTCTGATTGAGAAGCATTAAATTGAATGGTAAAAGCAGCCGTTAAGAAATTCTTAGACATGGTTATAGAGTCATAGATTCTTATAGCATGGAAACAGGCCCTTTGTCCCGAATTGCCTACACCGACCAACATGTCCCATATACATTACTTCCATCTATCCCTCTAAACCTGGCTTATCCCTGTACCTGTCTAAATGTTTCTTAAACATTGCGATAGTAAATGTGATGGTTCTTTTAGATTCAGCAGCGAGTTAACATGCTCCCGATGTTGGGGAAGTCCAGGACAAGGGGTCACAGCTTAAGGATAAGGGGGAAATCCTTTAAAACCGAGATGAGAAGAACTTTTTTCACACAGAGAGTGGTGAATCTCTGGAACTCCCTGCCACAGAGGGTAGTCGAGGCCAGTTCATTGGCTATATTTAAGAGGGAGTTAGATGTGGCCCTTGTGGCTAAGGGGATCAGAGGGTATGGAGAGAAGGCAGGTACGGGATACTGAGTTGGATGATCAGCCATGATCATATTGAATGGCGGTGCAGGCTCTAAGGGCCGAATGGCCTACTCCTGCACCTAATTTCTATGTTTCTATGTTTCTATGTTTCTAACCTCCAAGGAACCTAAACAGCAGAAATTCATAATTTTAACTTACTTGGGAAGCACAAAGAAAGCAATGGTCTGGACAGCCACATACTGTACATCCACAGGATTAGAATGCCACACAAGAAAATCTGTCCTACAGAAGGTTTGGAGCTGATAAGTTTTGAAAGAGTAGCTTCTATATTAAAAGGATTCATTTAGGTTGCTGCTCCATTTGCTTCTCGATTGAAAAAACCTATTAGCATTGGAAAAAATGCAAGTGCTAAAGGTAGTTTGTCGCCAAATGCATTTGGAAATTAACTGCACCTTCACAGTCTTAATATGACATGATGTTTTGTGATGTTAAACTGAATAATGTTTCATCACCACTTCGTGAAAATTGTTAATGAAAAAGTAGAAAAAAGAGAGAATTGCAATAATTTTGCAGATAAAATATTTTTCTGCCTCTCATCCTGATTTGCATAAGAATGGGAAGAGTTTCGTTACATGCAACGGAGGACTACCAATTACTGTGGTGCTCGCTGAAGGTCGCAATCATCAGGCATAGTCTTGCATTCTCTCCCTGGAAGCCCATCTATGATGATCCCTCCAAATTTCATGAACGCCACTGAGCTCACAGAACTCTTGTTAGATCAGTTGAACCAATTCGTGACTCTATAAGGATTAAACATTGAGCCCAGAAATTATTTACAGCTAAGATGGACACAAAATGCTGGAGTAACTCAGCGAGACAGGCAGCATCTCTGGAGAGAAGGAATGGGTGACGTTTCGGGTCAAGACCTTTCTTCAGACCTTGCAGCTGCCTTGTCTTTCACATTTGGTCTGGTCACATCCCGCATCGATTACTGCAACGCCCTCCTCACTTGCACCTCCAATAAGCTTCTTCATCGCCTCCAACGCATTCAGAACTCTGCAGCCCGGATCATCACCCGCACCAGATCATCGGACCACATCACACCCATCCTCACTCAGCTCCACTGGTTCCCTGTGCACCACCGGATTAACTACAAGATTTTACTGCTGACCTTCAAAGCCCTACACCACCTTGCTCCTCAATACCTCTCTGACCTGCTGCTACCATACACTCCTTCCCGGTCACTTCGTTCCTCCTCAGCTGCAATTTTAACTGTCCCCACATTTAGACTCAGCACCATGGGTGCCAGAGCCTTCAGCTGCTCTGCCCCACGTCTCTGAAACACTCTCCCACCTCCCATCCGTCACCTGGACGCTATCGATCAATTCAAATCACAACTCAAAACACACCTGTTTAGATTAGCATACCCGACATAACTTCCACCATGTTCACCCTGATTTTAATGACTTAAAATGTTTTGTGTATTTTTTTGTTTTTTTTGTTTTTTGTTTTTAATCAACTTGATTTTAATATTGATAAATGTATTGTGATTTTATGTCCTGTAAGGTGTCCTTGGGTGTCCAGAAAGGCGCCAGCAAATAAAATGCATCATTATTATTATTATTTGTACCAAATTCCTCACTCTGCTATCTTGAAGTGGTGAGCTCATTTAAAGGAAGGCAGATCAGTGCGTCCAGTCTGGGGAGGACAGAAGTATCAGAATCTGCAATTTTAGGGATTTGCAAAATAATATCTTCAATGACAATAGAAAATAGGTGCAGGAGAAGGCCATTCAGCCCTTCGAGCCAGCACCGCCATTCACTGTGATCATGTCTGATCATCCCCAATCATTACCCCGTTCCTGCCTTCTCCCCAAATCCCCTGACTCCGCTATCTTTAAAAGCCGTATCTAGGTCTCTCTTGAAAGTATCCAGAGAACCTGCCTCCACCGCCCTCTGAGGCAGAGAATTCCACAGACTCACCACTCTCTGTGAGAAAAAGGTTCAATGGTTCTTTTTATTATCGCATCCACAGTGAAATTCTTGTTTTCAATACACTCCGGAAGTGGCGGTGCTGTGATACAGCTGCGGCTCGCCTGCAGTCTGTCTGTTTTTACTTTTTATGTTGTTTTTTTTTGTCTAGTTTAGTACATTTTTTGGTTATTAGGTGGTGTTATGTGTGTGGGGGGAGGGTGAAACAGAGCTTTCTGTCTCTCCCTTCGGGGGAATGCGACTTTTTGTCGTATCCCCCTTCTCTTCCCCCGTCTGCGCTGAGGCCTAATGGCGGAGCTGGCGGCCTCCAACCTGCGACCGACCTCGAGGGTCCGGAGGTAGAGCCAGCCAGGACTCACCAACGCGAGGCTGGCCGTCTTCGAGCTGTGGCGACGTCCGGGTAGCTCCGGTGAGGGCGAACGGTGCGGGGCTGAGACACTCCTGTGCGGCCGGCACGGCTACCGGCTGGGAGGCGCTCCCGAGCGAGCAGCCTGGTGCGGAGCTGAGACACTCCTGTGCGGCCGGCACGGCTACCGGCTGGAAGGTGCTTCCGTGGGGGCAGCCCGGTGCGGGGCTGAGACGCTGCCTTGTGGACGGCCCGGTGCGGAGCGGAGACGGTGCTACGGCGGCTGAGGCGGCGGCGACCTGGATCCGGGGCTCGGCCGCGGGCCAGTGGAGGACAATGTCGGGAGCTCGCAGGTCACAGGCTGGTGCCTGTTTTCCGGAGCACCCATTGCAACAGCTGCGGGCAGCTTCGACAACCCCCCGGGCCGCGGAGTTTGAATCCGCGGGACTGACTTACCATCGCCCGGTGGGGTATCGCCTCGGCGCAGAGGGAGAAGAGGAGGGAAGAGACAGTAACTCTAAGACTTTTGCCTCCATCACAGTGAGGAGGTGTTTGGTGAACTCACTGTGGTGGATGTTAATTTGTGTTTATTGTGTTTTGTTATTATTACATGTATGGCTGCAGGCAACAGCATTTCGTTCAGACCGAAAGGTCTGAATGACAAATAAAGGATTCAATTCAATCAGCAAGATTATTGCCATACATAAGTACAATCCACGATTAAATACAGAATGAACAGAACAGAAGTGGGCCACAGGGTCCATATGCAAGAGTCACCAGGTTTTGGCACCATTTTCAAAGTCCCGGCTGCAGCTGGCCACAAAGGCTCATTGCAGCCGTCGCCTCCATCCCCCATCCTGATCACCAAAGAACCATCGTCCTTCTCCTCGCCTGGCGCACCTTCAGCCTTCGTGCCCCAGGGCCGCCTCCTGCAGCCGACCTTGAGGGCACGGAAGGTAGGACCCCCTGTTCTCCTTGCCGACCCTTTGTCCAATGTCTGCCACTGTCACTGACTCCCTGCACCTTCCGGTTCCCAATATTTCTGCGCATCCTGCAAAACACTCTTCTGGGCTGCCATCTTTCCCCATCCATTCTCTTCAGCTGGGTTACAGGTTCAGTTTGAAGTTTGAAACAATATCAACATCTGTTTATTTTTAATTTCAACGTCAAGGATCATCCAGAATCCAGAATCATATCTTAATAAGATAGTCAATGAAGTCAGATGTTGAGTCAAATAAAATATCAAAAGTGCAAATTAAAAACTTCATCATCGAGTTACATTTTAAGGGAATTCTTAAAGGGGAATCCACAGTTGAATGGGCTTATGCAGAGAATACTAAAGAGTGAACTACAAGCATTTAAAGGATTAGATATGTGAGGGCTGAAATTAGAACTTTTTTGGCATCTTTTCAGTGATATGATAATATTTCTAAATGCTTGTCAAATGATCAGACATTTGATAACATGAAATAAATTAACTCTCATTTATTTTACTTAAATGAAGTCAATTGTCAAATTTTAAAATAATACCAGATGATTACATCTGCCTTCTGCACTACCTGGCTATGGAGGTGGTGCTGCTTGCCCTTGCTGATCAATATTAGGAACCATGTTATGAACCCCACCTCTCCAGAGTGAACTACCTAACGCCACTTCTCCAGAGTGAACTTCCTAAGGCATCACCACAAATCAAACTTTGTGAGTCTAGATTTTCTCACTGACAGCTCAGCTTACGGGCGACCGCGCCTTTGCGGTTGCAGCTCCTAGACTGTGGAACAGCATCCCCCTTCCCATCAGAACTGCCCCCTCCATCGACTCCTTTAAGTCAAGACTAAAAACGTATCTATACTCCCAAGCCTTTCCTGACGTCCACTGAGCGAGGGCTATAAGTATATATGTATGTAGTTTGTTTGTTTATAATATTCTTATAACAAATGTAAAGCACTTTGGCCAACGAGAATTGTTTTTTAAATGTGCTATATAAATAAATGTGACTTGACTTGACTTGACAAACAATTTGCTTTGGTACACCAGTGGCACAGGGCGCAGCGGTAGAGTTGCTGCCGTACATCAACAGAGACCCAGTTCGATCCTGACTATAGGTGCTGTCTGTACAGAGTTTGCACGTTCTCTCTGTGACCGTGTTAGTTTTCCCTGGTTAACCAGTATCCATCCGCACTCCAAAGACGTCTGTATTTGTCGGTAAATTGGCCTCTGTAAATTGTCCCTAGTGTGTAGGATAGAACTAGTGTATGGGTGATCGATGGTCGGTGTGGACTTTGTGTGTCGAAGGGCCTGTTTCCATGCTGTATCTCAAAAATAAACTAATACAGCTCAATGTATTTAATTGGAAATATAACGCCATCAGAGCAGAATAATTAGGGGAAATCTAACGACAGTAAAATGTAGTGAATGTGGCCACAAATGTGTCTAATTGGGAGCTGGTACTATTCTGGAAGCAATTTCACTGTTATGATACAAATGGCTGAAGGAGTGCTGCCCTCAAAGATCCCAAATAGGCCATTTCCTCTTGAAGCAAAATGGTTAATTGCTGGATGTTTCCCTCCGTTTTGTTGACCTGATTTGCACATTAGGATAAACAAATTACCATAACAACATCCTCCGGCCATCAAAGTAATATGCTGCCATTATACACCTGCCTCTTTACCCCAGCCTCCCTTCTTCCTTCCCTCCACTGAAACAGCAGGTAGACATGGTCACAAAGCTGCGCTCAGTGGGATATTGTTCCAGTGAATGCCAGAGAGATTCTCCCACAAGCTGAAAACTGGTGAATAGGAAAACCAACTGTGCGTTCAACAAACATCCTAGAAAATTACCATTCAACATTGATGCATCATCTGGGGACAAAGGACTTGAATGAGAGGCCACACTGACCAAAGAATTAGTACAATGAGAATAAGTCAAACAGTCTTTTGTCAGTGAAATGGCACCTGTATTTTGTGGAGAATTGGTTTTATGATCTATCCTTTGATCCACATCAAAGTCTCTTTAAATGTGCTTTGGTCGGTATCAATATAAATGTGGCTTTAATTCATGTCTAGATCTATGTGAGAAGCATCACGTGAGATGCATCAAATCGACATAATTGAAATGTTAGCAGTTTTATTGAGAAAGCAATCAGTTTGAGAAAGGTGTAAGCAGGAACTGCAGATGCTGGTTTACGGAAGATAAACACAAAATGCTGGAGTAACTCAGTGCGTCAGGCAAGCATCTCTGGAGAAAAGGAGTAGGTGATGTTTTGGGTGAAGGGTCTTGAGTAACCCGTTGAGTTACTCCAGCATTTTGTGTCTAGCTTAAGAAAGGGCTGATTGGATCTGCCAAAGTTGCTCAAAATACTCGTGGGCTCCATGTACTCTTGAAAGTGATCAGTTTGTGGAGGTCTTCTAGGAATCACATCATACTGTCTCAGCCCTATTCTTAGTTGATACTAGGACTTGTTTTGTTTTCACTTGACTGCATGTCATTGTAGGGTTCACCTTTAAATGTGAGAGCCCTGGATCAATGGGAGATGGAGTGATAATTATACTTCGGTATGAGTTTAAAAACACCTTTATTTCCAATTTGTGATTGGGCAGAGGTTAGTATCAGCAGAGGAGCTAAAAAACATGAGCATCCAAAAATCTTTCAACACGATATTCCATTGACACCATTGATTTCTGTGCTTGTAGACCTCCAATATTGGCATGAATTATAACATCACACAATCACAATCACAATAATACATTATTAGCCAAGTATGTTTTGTAACATATGAGGAATTTCATTTGCCAAGTTAGTCATACAAGTAGAAAGCAACAGAACACATAAAACACATTTTAACATAAACATCCACCACAGAGACTCCTCCACATTCCTCTCTGTGATGGAAGGCGAAAAAAAGTTCAATCACTTCCCTTTGTTCTCCGTTGACGGAATGATCTCGACTCCTGTAGCCGGTGACGGGCACTCCTCGTTGAGGCGATCTGCCCCTGCATCGGGGGATGTCAGCTCCCCCTCATCGGAAGATCAAACATCGCGTTGGGGCTGGTCGAACCTTTCACATCATTGGGGATCCCAACATCCACGGCCTTTCCCGATGTAAAGACTGCAGGCCGCGGTTGGAACGATCCCAGGCAAGGGATCGACTCCGATGTAAGTCCATGCCCCACGGTGGCGCCCAAGGTCAGTCCGAGGAGGCCTCCAGCTCCATCGATGGTAGACCGCAGAGCGACGGGAGATTGTGATCTGAAAATGAATCGCATCTCTGGCAAGGTAAGAAACTGAAAGAAAAGTTTCCCCTGATCCCTCCACCTCCCCCCACATAAAACAAACCGGAGAACATTGACACAAACTTTTAACACACTAAAAATTAAACAAAGATGAAAAAACAGCCTGCCAATCGTACGCCGCCCCTGGTGATCATGAGAACCATTTAATGCTGCAATATTAGGGAACTTAAGAGTTATATCTAAGTCTCTCTTGAGAACAGTTCTTATTTATTTTGATTATTAGATTTTAGAGATGCAGCGCAGAAACAGGCCCTTCGGCCCACCGCGTCCACGCCCACCAGCGATCACTACTAGCGCTACTCTACTCACTAAGAACAATTTACAATAGCCAATTAATCTACAAACCTGTACATCTTTGGAGTGTGGGAGGAAACTGGAGAACCCGGTGAATATCCACTCAGTCATAGGGAGTGCATACAAACAGGATGGAACCCGGGTGTCTGGCGCTGTAAGGCAGCGACTCTACCATTGGGCCATTGTGCCACCTCTTTAATCAAACCAGAAATGGCACGGTGGTGCAGCGCTGGAGTTGCTGCCTTACAGCGCTTGCAGCGCCGGAGACCTGGGTTCGATCCCGCCTATGGGTGCTGTCTGTACGGAATTTGTAAGATCTTCCCATGACTGCGTGGGTTTTCTCCGAAATCTTCGGTTCCCTCCCACACTCCAAAGACATGCAGGTTTGAAGGTTAATTGGCTTGGTGTATGTATAAATTGCTCCTAGTGTGTGTAGGATAGTGTTAATGTATGAGAATTACTGGTCGGCGCGGACTCGGTGGGCCGTAGGGCCTGTTTCCGCGCAATATCTCTAAAAAAAAAGAAAACTAAAAGAAAGATATGTCAGGAATCGCGAGTAATATAGAGTGTGTAGGGGAGAACTTAAAGAGCGCAAAAACGGGCCATAAAATTTTCTTGGCAAGTCAGGTTAAAGAGAATCCCAGGCATTCAAAAGGAGCAAGATAGTAACGAGAGAGTAAGTTGAGGACCAAAGGGATACAATATTTATCCCTTTCTCCAAAATATTTTTTCTCGTATACATTCACGAAGACGAAGGGCATGGAAGATAGTGGTCAGAGAAGGGTATGTGAATGATCTGGAGTGGGTCAGTCTTAAGTAAGTCAGTCTTGTCTCCATCATCAGAACAGCGGTGGAAAGAGTAAATAGCTTCAAGTTCTGGGGCAAGCATATATCGAGATATCCTGACCCTAACAAAATCGATGCAATCACAAACAAAGCTCTTGTTTGCCTTTACTTCCTTAGAGGGTTGAGACAATTTGGGGCAATACCATATCGAACTTCTACAAGTAGAGAGAATACTGACTAGTTGCATCAGGGCCTGGTTCAGGAGAAGGTGCAGGAGCCTGAAAAACATAACTGGCAGTTGCTTCCCAGCAATCATCAGGCTCTTGAGCCCTATACCCAGAGAGTTGTGAATCTGTGTAATTCTCTGCCACAGAAGGCAGTGGAGGCCAATTCACTGGATGCATTCAAGAGAGAGTTAGATATAGCTCAGGGCTAATGGAATAAAGGGATATGAGGAGAATGCAGGAACGGGGTACTGAATTTTATTTGAACTCCTGTTTCTGGAGCAGAGGGAAGGAATGTTCCTGGGAGCGGAAAATAAGCTAGATATCAATAAGCAGGAAAAGATTCTAACATTTCCCTTGAACTCCCACTACTCAAAGCAATTTACTTTAAATAGTGTCACCCTCAACGACAAAACGGAAGAAATGATTTGAAGGGTTGAACTGAATGGCACGTGCAAAGCAAGAACAATAAAACGTTCAGCAACAGTTCGACAGACAAAACGGGATAATATCCTGCAAAGAATTAGCATCAGTGTAGCGCTGCAATAATGGAACATTCCAAGGCTGATGGACCCTTCATCTGCTCTATGGTGAATGATCCTTCAGTTGAAGGTGTAAGCTGCAATTTGCACAAGCCTGGAAGAGGTACTATTAGGAGGGAGGAAATCTTTCCAGAAAGCAATTTACAATTTGTAGCCAAGAGTTTACTGTCAGAAAGTGTAATTGATCATTATTTACTGGCTTGCCTTTGAAAAGAGAAAGACACATGTCAGGCAGTATTAACAGCCGGCCCTTGCCAGTGAGGCATCTGTCGCAATTGGTTTCTTTCCTATATGGACTCACCAGGCTGTAAGACTAAACTGTTTCAGCAGTGTGGGAGAGGGCTCTGGAATTTGCAATTTTAGACATTTCCACAACAGGACAGATTTTGTGGGATAAGGACCAAACGTGTGCAGTTTGGACTAGTGTTGATGGGGCATTTTAGTCGGCGTGGGCAAATTGTGCTAAAGGATCTGTTTCTATGCTGTGTGACTCTATACCTCTCTATGACTCAATCAAACGAATACGTCAATTTTATGGGCATTCTTTTCATAGCGTCATAGAAAGTCATGGAGTCATACAGCATAGAAACAGTTCCTTCAGCCCAACTTCCACATGCCGACCAACATGCCCCATCAACACTAGTCTAAACTGTCTTTGTTTGGCCCTTATCCCTCAAAATCTATCCTGTCTAAATGCTTCTTAAACATTGCAATAGTACCTGTTTCAACTACCTCCTTATTACATAGAACCTGAGAACCATAGTAGCAGGATGAGACCATACAGCTTTTATCATTGAAATGTCGAACATAGTAATTTGTGTGTCCTTGGCACGCAAATAACGCAACTTCGTGGTCGCGTTGAGGCGTACGGGCATCGTATGGCTGCGCGGGGCCGGTCTCACTCAGAAGCGCGGAGGGGTATGTAGTTGTGCGCGACATCACGCGGGGCTCCAAAATTTTTGTAGTGAACAAAATCTTCGCGCGCCAACGGCCTGTCGCTGAACTGACGGCCAAAGTGGGACAGGCCCAAGACCCTGGCGCGACGCAACGTCTCACCTCAAACAGCAGCAGAAGCAGGCAAACGATCGCCGAGCTCGGCCTGGGTCTCACGGCGGTCCAGATCCGCCCCCACTTCTACTCCCAGAGCGGGGCCAGGAGAGGAGCTGTTCTGCTGGCAGGGAGGATTTGATGAACTTTTCGGAAGCTTTTGTTTGGCGGGGGGAAACAAAAGCAGTCAGACTTTGCAGTTCAGAGCTTTGTCGATCTGCAGAGACTTTCTTTGTTCAAAGATTCCTCTAATTAGTGAGGATTTGTCCGTGTATCTGGAAAGTCGTAGGAGCGCCTTTGGTTGGCGGAAGGCCAAGTTACACTTGTACAAGTGGGAGCTGAGTCTGGAGCGGTGTTTGTGGTCAGTAACATCGGAAAGCTCCCTCCTACACTGACTTACCCGGTCCAGGTGTGCTGGGTAAGAACGGCAGCAGTGCCTTGGATTTCGTTGAAGCCGAGGAGGCGACGGAGACCTGGGGAAGAAGCCTCCGGAAGCTCCATTTTTGACGACGGGGAGGATTGGCACGGACATTCCTATCTTATCAGGAGGAGATTGCTTCTGTTGCTTGCCAAGAAAGCCTTCACAAGACTATTTAACTGCTGCAAAAGAGTGGAGGTGCAGCAACAGCAGAAAGACTGCTTTGATTTATAAAGTACTGATACTTTGTGTGTTGTGTCACACCCTAAAGATGGCGGCCCCTCAGAGTTATGCAGCTGTCACACGGTCGGCAGTCTCCGAGACTGAGGGCCACGAGTTGATGGGGCGTACATATGGTATAAAAATGTACATGCATAGCAACCTGCCCTTCAAGGCCTTTCTAGATGCGCTGGGTGAGACTGTTGGCAAGAAAGCCATAGTCTCGGGCGCGGTGGTCAGTGGGAAGGTTGTTGTTCTACTAAAGACTGAACAGGCGGTGGCTCTGGCTCTGGAAAGGGGGGTAACAGCAGGCGGGAATTTCGCGGCGGTGAACCCATGGTGGGGTCCCGTTTTGCCGGTCATTCTGTCCAACGTTCCCACTTTTGTTCTGGATGCGCTCCTGATCCCACATGTAAGGAAGCTGGGGGAGGTGCGGTCAGGGCTCACCAAACTGTTGTACAGGTTTGACGATCCTGAGATGCAACATATATATACGTTCAAGTGTCGCGTGTATATACAGTTGGCACAGGGGACGGACACGGAGGGGAGTTTTGAGGTGGAGGTGGATGATTTCTCCTATCGCGTGTTCTGGAACGCGGGCCAAGTGTGTTGGCATGCTTGCAAAAAGGTGGGGCATTTTCGCAGGAATTGTCCCAGAACCCGGGCTGCCAGTTCCACCATGATGGCACGGGAAAGCACTGCTGGCCCATCTGGGGCTGCTGGTTTTACCACGGTGGCCCGTGAAGGCTTTACTCCCCTACCCCCACCCCCTATCCCCCCACCACCCCCATGTCCCGTACCTATGGCGGTGGATGCCCGTGAAGTGCGTGGGGTGGATGGGAAGGTTTGGGAGCATCAGCGGGGGAGGAAAGTCAAGAAAAAGAAGAAACATCTCCAGGCGGGTCCCCTAGAAGATGATCACCTCCAAGCGGGACCCCTGGCAGCAGATAAATTTGTGCTCGCCTCTGAGATAGACGGTAATGCGGAGGTAGAGGCTTCTGCAATGGAGCTCACCGTACCACCGCACGCCAGTGGTTGGAAGAGGAGGAGGCACGGGTCCTCCGATACAGAGAAGGGCCCTGAAGTTCAGGGGCAACCTGAAGGGGAGCCTTCCCCTCCTGTTGAGGTGGAGTACCCAGGGCACGGTTCCTCTGAGGGGTAGGATGCCTCTGTAGGTCAGGGACCACCTGAGAGTGGCGATATATTACTCTTGGTGGCTGTTTCCCCAGAGAATGCGTCTGCTAGCTTAGTGGATGACCAGGGGCAGCCTGAAGTAGGGGACTTGGGTGAGGGAGTGGGTCCCCAACGTGAGCTCCCCATTGAGGCTACAAGCCCAGTTGAGGGGTGTGATGCCCCACTGGTTGAGGGAGCAGGAGAGATTCCAGTGGGGCATCGGCCCCTGAGGGCCGCAGTGAGGTGATTCACCTGGTGGTGGGGGACGGGGACTCTCTGGGTGACAGTGCAGGGGCGGGTACCCTGGGTGGGGAGGAGGGTAAGATCATTTCGGATCGTGTCCTTAGGTCGGATTCCAGACAGACCTGCTTACAGCAAGGCCCGGAGACTTGCTCCGACTTCACTGTTCCCGAACCGGTTACAGAGGGCGGTGGGAGCGTGCAGGAGACTGGCCAATTATCAGATAGCTGGCCGCAGTCAGAGGCAACCATACCTGCCCCTGTCACTGATCCTGGGGGTGGGATGGTGACAGAGGAGGGACTGTGTGATGTGGCCGGATTGCCCACCTCACAGGGAGGGGTGAGCGAGGCGGCTGAGAGTAGTAACCTTCCGGACTCGGGCTCGGACATTGAGTGCGAGGAGGATGGGGTACGCGGAGTCCATCGACAGTGAGTTGACGGACTGCTCCACCCGTGACCCCGTGTCTCGACTTGTCGAAGTCTGGGAACTTCAGAAGTTCTTAAAGGGCACTAGAGGGAGTAGGAACAAGCTGGATTTGGCTGTCGACCGCTGGTCGGACCTGAGGGCGCCTATGCAGTCCATTCATGCCATCCTTCAGAAGAAGCGGAATGAGACGGGGCTAATAAGAAATGAGAGGCGCCAGTTCCAAGAGCTTTTTAAGGCCGTAAAGAGAGGGCAGAAGGTTAGGGGCAGCTCCAATCCTTCACCGGGGGCGGGTAAAAGATCTAGTGTACTTTCAAAATGAAGCTCACTATAGTCAGTCTTAATATCAATGGGGGAAGGGGGTCTCTCCGTAGGTTTCACCATCTCTCAGTGCTCAGGGACGGGAGGTATGCGGTGAGCTTCCTGCAGGAAACACACACTGTGGCTAGTGATGAACCCACCTGGCTCCTGGAGTGGGAAAGGGGGGTCTACATGAGTCATCTCAGCTCCAATTCGAGTGGAGTGGCCTTCCTGTTGGCCCCGTCTTTCCAGCCGGAGATCCTCAAAGTGCAGAACATTATACCATGCCGTTTGCTGTATCTGGCCGTGCGCTTGGATGGCGTGCCATTACACTTCATTAATGTGTACGCCCCCAAGATCGGCGTAATGCAGACGCGCTTAACAAGGGAAGTGGCCACATTGTTGAATACTATCGACCGTGGGGAGTGTGTTTTCCTTGGGGGAGATTTTAATTGTACCCTCAAGGCAAGAGATCGCTCTGGCGTTCAGCGTGACCCGGCTGCAGTAAAGACTTTAAGGGAGATGGTGGACTCTTTTGAGCTGGTAGATGCTTGGCGGAATTTCCATCCCCGACTCTAACGCCTTCTCATACAGGTTTGAGGGTGGTGGTTCCCGTATTGACTGTTTATACGTGTCCAAGGCCTATGTCTCCTGTGTTTCGGCGGCCTCCATGCGGCCGGTGCCATGCTCGGACCATTGCCTGGTGCGAGTCAATTTTATCCCGACACGCACACGGGCTGGGTCCGCATACTGGCATTTTAATAGCCAGCTGTTGGAGGATCGCCGATTCTGAGATTCATTTGGGCAGTTCTGGGCGAAGTGGAGAGAGAGGCTGGGGCGTTTCCTTTCCCTAAGGCAGTGGTGGGACGTGGGGAAGGCCTACGTCCGTCTGTTTTGCCAGGACTACGCGAGGGGGTCGACCAAGGGGCGGGACTCCGAGATCGGACGGCTTGAGAGAGAGTTGCTCGACTCGGAGCCTCGTCTGGATCAGACTGGTGGGGCTTCGTGTGAGTGGGAGGAATACCAGGAGAAGAAGGGAGCACTGAGGGACTTGCAGCTTAGGAGGCTCCGGGGTGCGTATGTGAGGTCGCGAGTCCAGATGTTGCACGATCTGGACCGCGCCTCCCCCTTTTTCTTTTCTCTGGAGAAGGGGCGAGGAGCCCGCAGGCAGCTTGTAGAGTTGCTTGCGGATGATGGCTCCTCTGTCACAGATCCAGAGAGCATTGGTGCCTCAGTTCGGTCTTTCTACAGGTCTCTGTTCTCGGCAGGCACATTGAGTGGGGAGGCGCAAGAGATCCTGTGGGAGGGCTTACCCGCTGTGTGCAATGATGTGGCTGAACACCTGGATGATCCCCTAACTCTGGAGGAGTTGACTGGTGCCCTGCACCAGCTCAGGGGGGGCAAGTCTCCAGAGCTGAATGGGCTGACTGTGGAGTACCTTAGAGCCTTCTGGGATGTACTGGGGGGTGACTATATGAAGGTCCTGGGGGAGAGCCTGGCGACCGGGGAGATGCCCTTCTCGTGGCGCAGGGCAGTCGTTGTCCTGCTGCCCAAGAAGGGCGATCTCCGCCATTGAAGAACTGGCGCCCGGTCTCTCTCCTCAGCACGGACTATAAAGTTTTTGCACGGGCATTGGCGAATCGCCTGGGTCCCGTGCTGTCCCTGGTGATCCACCCTGACCAATCGTACACAGTCCCGAGCCGGTCCATCCAGGACAATATCCATCTGGTCCGGGACCTGATCCATCTGACCCAGGGGGCTGGTCAGTCGGTCGCCTTTCTCTCCCTCGACCAGGAGAAGGCGTTCGACAGGGTGGAGCACGACTACCTTCTTGGGACTCTGCAGGCGTTCGGATTTGGACCGCATTTTGTGGCCTGAGTCCGACTTTTATACACTGCTGCAGAGTGCCTTGTTAAGGTCAACGGCTTTTTGTTGGCCCCCATTCCCTTTGGGAGGGGGGTTCGTCAGGGATGTCCCATGTTCGGCCAGCTGTATTCCATCTGTGTAGAGCCTTTCCTGTGCCTTCTCCGGAGGCGGTTGACATGCCTGGCTTTACTGGGGGCCGGGGATGGAGGTGGTTCTCTCGGCCTACGCCAATGATGTCATTTTGATGTTCACCGACCCTGTTGACCTGTGGAGGATGCGTGAGTGCCAGCAGGTTTTCTCAGCTGCTTCCTCCACCAGGATCAACTGGGGGAAGTGTTCTGGTCTCTTGGTGGGTGGGTGGCAGGTGGACTCCCTGCCGGAGGAGATGGCAGGTTTTGCGTGGAGTACCACGCACCTCCTCTATCTGGGGGTCTACCTGAGTTCCGCTGAGGAGGGGTGGCCGGCGAACTGGCAGGAGCTGGAGGCGAAAGTGGTCGCCCGGCTGGGACGTTGGTCCGGCCTACTTGGTGTGCTCTCTTACCGAGGCAGGGCTGTAGTTATAAACCAGCTGGTGGCCTCTCTGCTGTGGTACCGGATGGCCACTGTGGTCCCGTCCGCCTTATTTATAACCATGTTACAGAGGAGATTGGTCAATTTCTTCTGGGGTGAGAGGAACCACTGGGTCTCTGCTGGAGTTCTGAGTCTCCCGTTGGAGGAGTGCGGTCAGGCGCTGGTCTGTGTTCGTACCCAGGTGGCGGCTCTCCGACTCAGGACCCTGCGGAGGTACGTCTACTCGGACTACCCTCCTAAATGGCACGTGCTGGCGACGTACTTTTTCCGCCAGGGGCGCTGCCTTCAGGAGGGCTCACGGCTCCCGGTAGCGGGCATCAGTCGACGGGCTAGGCGGGAGTTGCCTGGCTTTTACGGTGACCTCCTGAAGGCCAGGAATTTGGTCACCTTCAGCCAGGGCCCTGCTCCTCAGGGGGAGGGGAGTGTCGTGGCTGTGACGGTGAGTGTTGAGGAGAGGCGTGTGCATGGAGCGATTCCGGACGAGCTTACCCCTGCTCAGTCGGAATTGTTCATAGGGCCCACGGCCCGGGTCCCTCCCCGAGAGCCAGCCTCATGCAACATGAGCCGCCTTTCCGAGATGCCCAGCGTGCCGTTCTGTGACGCGGAGAGGCGCGTACTGTACAGGCTGCTCTTGCACACTCTCCACTTCCTCGCCCTCGTCTTCCGTCCAGACACACCCTGGCGGTTCGTGTTACCACCTGACGAGGGGAGCGGTCCCCAGTGGAGGTCTCTCTACAAGGGAGTCCTCCCCCTTTACATCGGGGACCTGGGGTGGAGAGTGTTGCACAAAGCCGTGGCCTGTAATAGGTACTTGAGCCGGTTCACGGACTCTTCCCCTGCTTGTCATTTCTGCGGTGAGGAAGAGACCGTGTTCCACGTGTACATAGAGTGTGAGAGGTTGCAGCCCCTGTTCGAGTATCTGAAGGGGCTGATCCTCAAGTTTTGGCTACATTTTAGTCCAACGCTATTAATTTATGGGCACCCGGTACAGAGGGGGGAGGGTCGGAAGGGAGGAGCAGGCCCTGTCGGTCTGCTCCTGGGCCTGGCCAAGATGGCCATTCGCGGGTCCAGGCAGCGGGCAGTCGACGGCCGCACAGCGGTCGGCTGCCTGCCCCTTTTCCAGGGCTACGTCCGTGCCCGCGTGTCCCTAGAGAGGGAACACGCGGTGTCCATGGGATTGTGGAGGCCTTCTGTGAACGCTGGTCACCGCAGGAGGTTGAATATATTATAGATTAAAATGTTAATATTTTAATTTGATAATTTTGTTTAAGTGCTTTTTAAATTGTGTGAGCTTTCTACCTACCCTTGTAAATTGTACACTTGTTTAAAAATCCAATAAAAAACCTTTCCGGAAAAGAAAAAAAAAGAGCGGGGCCAAGAGCGGGGCCAAAGTGGGACAGGCCCAAGACCCCGGCGCGACGCAATGTCTCACCTTCAACAACAGCAGAAGCAGGCAAACAATCGCCAAGCTTTGCCTGGGGCTCACGGCCGTTGCAGTCCGGATCCGCCCAAACTTCTACTCACAGAGCGGGGCCAAGAAAATTGAAGATAGACACAAAATGCAGGAGTAACTCAGCGGCACCGGCAGCATCTCTGGAGACAAGCAATGGGTGACGTTTTGGGTCAAGACCCATCTTTTCAGACTGAAGAAGAGTCTCGACAAGAAACATCACCCATTCCTTCTCTCCAGAGATGCTGCCGGTCCCGCTGGGTTACTTCAGCTTTGTGTCCATCTTAAAATGACGTCACGCGCTCCAGACGGCTGTGGCAGAGAATTCCACATTCACAACTCTCTGGGTGAAAAAGTTTTACCTCATCTCATTCCAATATGGCCTACCCCTTATTCTAAAACTGTGACCCCTAGTTCTGGACTCCCCCAACATCGGGAACATTTTTCCTGCATTTTATTGAAAAGTGCAAGACCACATCCTTGCTCGGATTAAACTACATCTGCCATTTCTCCGCCCATTTTGTAGCTGATCTATATCCTGCTGTAGACTTTGACTGCCTTCCTCACAGTCCGTGACTACAGCAATCTTGGTGTCATCCACAAACTTACTAACCGATCCATCCATACTTACGTCCAAGTCATAATATATGCCACAAATGGTGGCACGGTGGCGCAACGATAGAGTTACTGCCTTACAGCGAATACAGCGCCGGAGACCCGGGTTCGATCCCGACTATAGGTGCTGTGTGTACGGAGTTTGTACATTCTCCCCGTAACCTGCGTGGGGTTTCTCCGAGATCTTCGGTTTCCTCCCACACTCCAAAGACACACAGGTATGTTGGCTTGGTAAATGTAAAAATTGTCCCTAGTGTGTGTAGGATAGTGTTAATGTGCGGGGACCGCTGGTCGATGCGGACCCGGTGGGCACGGAGGGCCTGTTTCCACACTGTATCTCCAAACTAAACTAATCTATTGGACTACATGTTTCTGAAGCTCAGATATATACCTACATTACTGGCAGGATGGGGCTTATGGAACTTCAAATACTTCCAAACAACTCATGGCCCTGAAAATATAAAACAATTCGATGTTAATCTATAATCCACAAGTTTTGTGTTGTTTATTAAGGTGTTTACAGAGTGCTACATTTAAAGATCAGTTGAGCAGCTGCAAGTAGGAATGTCACTGTTCCATTTGAGGACATATGATAGTAAAACACACTTGACTCTTGACTAAATGGCATTATATTTGAGGCCACTGGTGAATTGATGCTGTTCATCACTGACGTTGATGAAAGCTGTCCAGTTGGACTGAACGAACTCTGTGGCACGCATTCCACCTTTCCCAATATCTGCTGCTGGTGAAATTCCATTCAATGGCACCCCTGGGAGCCAGTCACCCAAGAATTCACACTGACAGTAAACCAGAAAAATCAGTTTTTAAGTCACATTTTATGGGGAGTATAGGAACATATAATTAGAGTCATAGACTCATATCCATCACTAGAGCTAAGAGGCAGCACCTCTTCGAGCTACAACACCGTATCACAGTATCAGTCTGAAGCAGGGTCTCGACCCGAAACGTCACCCATTCCTTCTCTCCAGAGATTCTGCATGTCCCGCTGAGTTACTCCAGCATTTTGTGTCTACTTTTGATTTAAACCAGCATCTGCAGTTCTTTCCTACACACCGTATCACCTTTTGTAGTCACATGTTAGGGTGGCCCAGGGAAGCACAATGGTGTAGTGGTAGAGCTGCTGCCTTACAGCACCTGAGACCCAGGTTCGATCCTGACTACGACTGTTGTCTGTACGGAGTTTGTACGTTCTCCCCATGACTGCGTGGGTTTTCTCCAGAAGCTCCAGTTTCCTCCTAAACTCTCAAAGGCGTACAAGTTTGTAGGTTAATTGACTGGTAAAATTGAAAATTGTCCCTACTGTGTGGGATAGTGTTAGAGTACGGGATGATTCTGGTCGGTGTGGACTCGATGGGCTGAAGGGCCTGTTTCCGCGCTGTATCTTTAAAGTCCAAAGTCTAATGTTATTTCAAGTGAATCTTAATAAAATGTGTCACTGGCAATGATGACCTCAAAATGATCAGATAGTTTTAACAAGCCCACCAACTGTAGCTCGCTAACATCCTGGGCTAGAAAAACGTCACCCTTACCTTAGCTCGCCACTGGCTCAGCTGTTTCGTCAACTTTGAGTTGTCAGAAGAACAATTAATTTGAAGGGCAGTTAAGGATATGCAGTAAACGTTGGCCTTCTCAGTATGCTTGGATCCCCAAAAAATAAGCAATTAAAAAAATTAGGTCCTGTGAGTTCTATGCAGTAATTCTGACATCGAATAAAGCAAATGTAATAAAATTTAATATGTTCAGGCGGTGAGATAATTCTGAAGAAGAGTAAATTCATGTCAATTCAGTCCTTTGGAGAATGTTGCTAGCAGCACCTTCTGTGGAAGAGAGCAGAATCGCTGGCATCCGCTTTGGGATTTTAACATTGAACTGCACATATGCTGTCAGTTACATAGAGTAATGATGACAAATGTTCATCGTTTCTCCGGCATCACTGCTACAAAATGCAGGTTCTTAATTTCTCATCAGTTCATTGATTCCTGCAGATTATGCTAGAGGGGACTGTGAAACCGTGTTCCCAATGGAAAAGCAAGCAGCATTTGTATAAATGCTGGCGTGTAACAAACTTGTGAATCTTTGGTTTAGGTTTAGATTTATTATTGTCACATGTACTGAGATACAGTGAAAAGATTTGTTTTTGCATGCTATCCAAACAGATAATATACCATACACACATCATCAGGACAAACTCAAGTACAATAGATAGAGCAAAGTGGAAGATACAAAATGCAGAATATAATTCTCAGCATCATAGCGTCTTGTAGCACATCATTAGACTATGTCCAATGTTCTCAATGGGGTAGAGATGAATCAGACAATACCATAGCTTATGGAAGGACCGTTCAGAAACCTGATACAAAGGGAAAAAGCTGTTCCTGAGTCTGGTGGTGCATGCTTTCAAGCTTCTGTACCTTCTACCCTCTGGAGTTTAAGTGACAGATCTACATCCTTTGGGATATAGAAGGATAATGCGTGACATTCCTGCCCATTGAAGGGTCATGAGTGAGGAGACATAGAGATACTATAAGGGGCCAGTTATTTAAAACTGAGTAACATAGGAACAATTTATTGCAGAGGGCAGTGAATCTCTGGAATTCTCTGACACAAATGGTTGGAGATACCAATCATTGAGGACATCGCAAGATGAAGTAGATCTTTTTTTTTAATGAATTGAGGATGTTAAGCCAATTTACCTACAAACCTAAGGTACACAAAAATGCTGGAGAAACTCAGCGGGTGCAGCAGCATCTATGGAGCGAAGGAAATAGGCAACGTTTCGGGCCGAAACCCTTCTTCAGACTGAACCTTCGATATTCCAGCATCTGCAGTTCCTTCTTAAACACTTTACCTACAAACCTATACGTCTTTGGAGTGTGGGAGGAAACAAAAGATCTCGGAGAAAACCCGCGTGGTCACGGGGAGAACGTACAAACTCCGTACAGACAGCACCCTTAGTCGGGATCGAACCCGCGTCTGCGGTGCTGCAAGTGCTGTGAGGCAGCAACTTTACCACTGCTCCACCGTGCCACCCAGCTGTTGCAATATATTCTGCACTCTGTTTATTTTCTTTTTTATACTACCTGTTGTATTCATTTATGATATAATCTGCTTGTATTGTTTGCAAAATATAGAATCCTGTCAGCCTCTAAGTGTCCACATTAATTGAGCATTTACAAACTCCAAACATTGCTGCCAAATTTCCTCCATTATAACAAACAATATTACTATTACAAATATTAATATTATTATTCCTCCAATATGGGCCAAACACTGGACTAGCTTAGATAAGTCCTGTTTCTGTACTGTATGATTTTATGACTATAACAGTGACTTTGACAACCTTATGTTGTGCAGAAAAATTTGCAAAACCTTGTTTCCTTATTCCTTAAGATTGATATTTAGCTAAAATTCTGTTTTGATTTCATAAATAATATCAATATTTTTTGTTGTCTCTTTATCATTCTGACCTGCAGGGTCCTGACCTGAAACGTCATCTGTCCACCCCCTCCACGGATGCTGCCTGAGTTCCTCCAGCACTTTGTGCTTTGCTCAAGACCATCTGCAGTTCCTTATGTCTCCACAATATCATTTTAAGTTTTAATCATCATGGGTTACTTGCTTGAAATAAAATAGCTGATATTGTATTGTAAGTGGCTGTCTGCATTAAATAACAAGGTCGTATAATGTGGCCTTGAGCCACACACAGACACATATATATGCACTGATTTAATTGATATTAGTAGCGCAGCAGGCAAGATACTATTGCCCTGCATGCCCCTTGAGAAAAGGGGCAGCATGGTGGCACAGTGGTAAAGTTGTTGCCTTACAGCACCAGACATCCGGGTTCGATCCTGTCTGTATGTAGTTTGTACGTTCTCCCTGTGACCGCGTGGGTTTCCTCCGGGTGCTCTGGTTTCCTCCCACATCCCAAAGACATGCAAGTTTATAGGTTAATTGGCTTCTGTAAATTGTCCCTTGTGTGCAGGATAGAACTGGTGTGCGGGGATCGCTGGTCGGTGCAGTGGGTCGAAGAGCCTGTTTCCACGCTATATCTCTAAACTAAACTAAACAGGTCAGATTGACATGATTCTGCCCATATCTCTAATAAAATGATGCCCCACCATGCTGCCATAATGTGAATGGGTCCATATTGACTGTCCCTGTAGCAGAGGGGGGGGGTGATTGGGAGCTATAACTGGGGTGACTTGAAGAACCCTTAAGAATAAGGGGTAGGCATTTAGGACTGAGATGAGGAAAAACGTTTTCACCCAGAGAGTTGTGAATCTGTGGAATTCCCTGCCACAGAAGGCAGTGGAGGCCAATTCACTGGATGTTTTCAAGGGAGAGTTAGGGTTATATTTAACTCTTCGGGCTAACAGAATGAAGGGATATGGGGAAAAAGCAGGAACGGGGTATTGATTCTGGATGATCAACCATGATCATATTGAATGGTGGTGCTGGCTCGAAGGGCCGAATGGCCTACACCTGCACCTATTTTCTATGTTTCTATGTTTCTATCAACAAACATGTGGAACCAGATGTATGAGTTCAGTCTCCCAAGTTCTTTCTCACAGTAGCCTTTATACAAATTCTGCACACTTGTGCCTAACAGGATCTCATAGCCTTTCAAACGTGACTATTTGTTTCATTTATCTGGACACCTTTAATTAGATTCAGGACGAGTCTGCAAATACGATACGTCCACTACATTTGCCGTCAATGCCAAGATACCAAAATCACGTGTTCTGCAATTTTTTGGGTTTCTTTTTCAGCGTGTTCCAGGAATCGGTTTCAGTGTCAAAAGGTCTTTCGGGAGCTCAAGCTTAGAAGCTACAAACAGTGGCCTGGCATGCAGTCGCTGCTCCTGACGTACATTCAGAGGCTCTCTCAGCTACTCACCATGACCACAATTCTACATTACAAATACATAAATCATAATGTTTCAACAAAAGCAGAATTTAATTTTCTTCTTTCAGCTGTTATCTAGACTGGGAGGTATACGGCACGCTGCAGTCAACTCATTTATTACATTTGCTGAATGGATAATAGCATCGAAAGTCCATTATACTGGAAATAGGGGGCAGCTTTGTTAAGCCTTCCAGTGTGGCTGAGAACCTGCTGCAGTTTAAATCTCTTCACATCACACGATATGCAGCACTTTATTATTTAAAACGAAGAGATTTAAATGGCTCAGAGTTTTTTTTTCAGCCGAGCATATTCTTGCACAGAAGACGTAAGCATGTGTCTGCTAAAGATCTCAGGCTGACTGGATGTTTGGTGCAAAACTTTAAAAAAATTGCTCTAATTTTATGCTGTTAAAAAAAAATTAATAAGCCGTATCAGAATAAACGTATATATTCGGAAAGGATCAAGTTCCTTTTCTGCAGCTTTCAAGAAGTAAATAGTTTTTTTCATGTGATTCATGCAATAATGATACAGATAACAAGGGCCCTCTGCGATTTGAAAGGATTCTCTGTGCTATAGAAACATTAGTCTAACAAAATGTATCACTCTCCCACTATCTCTATATTATTTATAACTCATACAGTGGCTCCATCTGCTGTACTGTATTATTTAAGAAGTATAATTTTCTTAGCATTATAAAGCATATGGACACATTTCTTCTTTCACCTGTTATCTTGCAAGATTATATGCTTTGAAATGAGAATCTGCAAATTTTCAGGAAATAAAGGCTCCATCCTCAAATAGTCCAAAGCAATTTTGCTGCTTTTTGTCACACTTTCTATCTTGGTCCACAAAAAGATAACTTGAGTAGCAAAGTTCACTGTTTTATGGTGCAAATTACTTCTTTTCAATATGTTGAGGTGTTTTGTGGAACATAACTTTTGTTTCCAATCCAAAGGCTGCCCGGGTAGATTCGAACTGATGAAATCAGAGTAAATTACAAGCATCCACAAGACCTCAAATCATAAAACACACCTTTAAAAATAACCTTTCCCGGTAAAAGCATGCCAGTTTGTAGCTCCTAAGCTTGATTTGGTATCTTGACATTTATGCAAAGTATGTGGAAATATAATTTTTGCAGACTCGTCCTCACTATAATTAAAAGTGTTCACATCAATGAAAAATATAGCATAACATAAGAATAGCATAGAACTAGTGTATGAGTGATTGGTGGTTGGTGCAAACTCGGTGGGCCGAAGGCCCTGTTTCCACGCTGTATAAACTAGAGATATGTTACCACACTATGACTCTATGACTCTAAACTAAGCTAAACTAAATAGTCATGTTCTGAAAGGCTATACGATCCTTGGATAGCATGCAAAACAAAGATTTTTGCTAACCTGAGGGCTCCAGTCGCGGAGCTTGCGGACTTGCCATCGTGGAGCTGGACGTCTTCGGAGCAGGAAGAGCTGTGGTGGCGCTTGGCTGTAACCCGACTTCGGAGCTTCGGAGGTTCCGGCTGCAGGCCCGGTGGACAGGAACATCGGGAGATCCAGGTCCGTGATGGGAGACCGCTTTTTGGAGCTTCCGCAACGGCAACTTCTCCCACTGGAATCGCACAGTTTAAAGGACACGGAGCCGGGGCCAAACATCGCCCAGCGTGGCTTAACCGGCCACAGGACTTACCATCATCCGCCGGGGGCTTTAACACATCGGAGCCCCAGTTCGCCTCGATGCTGCAGTTGGACTGCTGGACCATGGGAGAAGAACAAAGGGAAGAGATAAAGACTTTGCCTTCCATCACAGTGAGGAGGTGTTGGAGATTCACTGTGATGGATGTTTATGTCAACTGTGTTAAGTGTCTGTCTTGGGTTTTTTTGTAATGTAAAAACTGTAAAAAATGCAATTTTGTTCAAACCAAGTTGTTTGAATGACAATAAAAGGCATCTATTCTATTCTAGTCTATTCTTTTGAACATCTAATCTTTATTTTAACAAAACACAATTACAGTTCAACCACTGTACCTATCCCACCGCGCGTTCGATCCTCGTATCTGCCTGATCAAGCCCTCTAGGCCTCGGGCAAACAGAGACACTCCAGAAGGTCAAGCAGTCCCAAGCGCTCTCCCAGAAGATTGATGCGGGACCTCGTGGTAGCGAACTTTTATAGGTCCCGGGACCTCGAGGGGCCGAACCACATGGGGGTGGTCTCTGAACAATCCAATTATAGATATCGATTAACCCCGTACATAGCAGACATTTCCATAACCCAATAATACAGCAGCTTAATACATTGTATTCAAACAGGACTTCGCAAGGAAGCCAACTTAGAAACGTTTACCCTGATCTGCAAGAAACCCAGACAAGGCACAATACCTCATCCAATCAACACTCGGCAAAGCAGAACTCTGCAACATTATTTACTATTATTTACAAGGTGTATGTCTGGTTTGCAGCCCTCCAATCCATTCTAGGCATTTTGCACCTAATTGACAGGGTCTGCAGATGTTCTTATTCTTTTCTTGCAACTTGTCTCTAGGCTCTAGACACACTGGCACCACTCCGCAGCTTGTCCCAGTTCTGCAGAGAGCAATTCCAAATTGACCAAATTTCCCAGCAGCCCTGAAGCTTTTAACCCATTTTAAAGTACTAGCCCGGCCAATTTGGCCAGGATTAACACTAACTACGGCATGTTGACTGTATGGAGTTTGTACACTGCCCCTGTGACTGAAAGGGTTTTGTACCAGTGCTCCGGTTTCCTCCCACACTCAGAAGACGTACAGGTTTGGAGGTTGATTGGCCTTGTTAAAATTGTAAATTGTCCCTGGTGTGTAGGATAGTGCCAGTGTATGGGGATCGCTGCTCGTCACAGACTCAGTGCGCCAAAGGGCCTGTTTCCGCACCGTATCACGAAATTAAACTAAACTAAACTAAACAACACTGACGCTAGTCTTTTATTTGCAGTTTTGTTTAACCTAGCCATGGTGAGCTTTATGTTCATATGTCCACGTCAGTGGTGAAACCACCAGGCCACCTCACCCAGTAATGAGGATTGAGCAATGTGTACTGTTTGATTGTGAAGTGTAGGAAGGAACTGCAGATGCTGGTTTACACCGAAGATAGCCACAAAATGCTGGAGTAATTCAGCGGAACAGGCAGCATTTCTGGAGAGAGGGAACGAGAGAAGTTTTGGGTCAGGACCCTTCTTTACCCAAAACTTCACTAATTTCCTTCTCTCCACAGATGCTGCCTATCCCGCTGAGTTACTCCAGCATTTTGTGTCTCTATTTGATTGCAATGTTCAATCATGGTTCAGTGATAGCACCCTCACGAGGTAAAGTGTACTCCAAGGACCAGAACATAAAATGAAATCTGTGCAAGGCGGCACAGTGATGCAGCGGTAGAGTTGCTGCCTTACAGCGCCAGAGATCCGGATTCGACCATGACGACAGGAGCTGTCTGTACGGAGTTGATATGTTCTCCCTGTGACCATGTAGGTTTACCCCGGGTGCTCCAGTTTCCACCCAAACTCCAAAGATGTACAGATTTGTAGATTAACTGGCTTTGGTAAAAAAATTGCAAATTGTTCTAATTAATGTGTAGGATAGTGCAAGTGTATGGGGACAGCAGGTCATCGCAGACTTGGTTGGCCGAAGGGCCTGTTTCCGTGCAGTATCTATAAAGGCTAAAGTCTAATGTCAGATCCCTCGGGGAAAGAGTGAGGAAGTGATTTTCTCCCAGAAGAGATGCTGAACTTCAAACCTATTTGACATTTCAATTTGATCTAAATTCAACGGAGGTCTCGGAGTCCTGAACAATATTAACCCCTCGAGTAACAGTGGTAACATTGGCAAATGTAATAACCAGGTTGGTACTGTACCTGGCCACAGAGTCATTACACTGCAGGGGACTGAGCACACAAACCTAAGGAACACCGGTGTTGAGGGTCAGGGGCGATTGAAATGTTACAACTAATCCTAACCAACTGAGTTCTGCTGGTCAGGAAGTCCAGCTGCAGACAGAGGGGTCTGAGGCCAAAATCCAGACATTTTAGATTTAAGTGGAATTTTTTTGAGCAAATGAACAGCAACATCAGGTCAATGGGATGTATTAATAACCTCTGATCTACAGCAGGGTGAGTAATCAAGTGGTTAATATGAACCTGGGTGATGGGATGAGGGGAAATCAGAGAAAGGAATCAAGGTGGCCAACTATGAGAAGAATTGTTTGTGACTGGGGAGCAGACAGAGATAGAAAGATCATTATGATTATTCCTCTGCAACTAGGATTGCAAATCGAGTGGGCAGAAGGAGGGAATAAAATTACATTTGAAAAGTCCAAAGCCTACACAAAATGAATAAACGTCAACAAAGATTACCTGTACAGGTCAAGCTAGTTTCATTTTAAGCTCCCTTCCGGCAACCAGCGTTCGCTAATGAGAATACTATCACTGGTGTTATCACTAAACGGCTTGTGAGATTACTTTCCCTGAATAATGTATTCAGAGAGAACCAGAGTTTCTATTTTACAGCAACTCCAGGACTTTATCATGCAAGATTCAGTTGGAAAATCTACGCACTCATAAATTCCTGTGCCTAGAAATTTGTCTGCTACAAAACTCCCATGATGTGCAGATAAAGAACATGTGTGAAGCATTTTTAGCAAGTATGTGCATGCTTCAGTATAATACCTGCTGTTCTATGGTGCAATATAGATTAGTTTAGTTTAGAGATACAGTGTGGAAACAGACCCTTTGGCCCGCCGAGTCCGTGCCGACCCACGATCCCCACACACTAACTCTATCCTACACCCACTTGGGACAATTTACAATTTTACCAAAGTCAATTAATCGACAAAGCTATACGTCTTTGGAGTGAGGGATGAAACCAGAGCACCCGGAGAAAACCCACGCAGTTCATGGGGAGAACATAGAAACACTGTATGGACAGCACCTGTAGTCAGGATCAAGCCCGGGTCACTGGTGCTGTAAGGCAGCAAATCTACTGCTGTGCCACTGTGCTACTTTTACTGTAAATATACTGTGATATTTTTGCAAAATATGGGATCTTTTATTTGGCACAAAACTATGTGAAAATAATTAGTGCGATGTTTGTTAGTGTGAGCGTTTGATGGCACTGGGCCTGTACTCGCTGGAGTTTAGAAGAACGAGGGAGGACCTCATAGCAAAGTACAGAATAGTGAAAGGCTTGGATAGAGTGGATGTGGAGAGGATGTTTCCACTAGTGGGAGAGTCTAGGTCATAGTCTCAGAATTAAAGGATGTTTGTTTAAGACGATGAGAAGGAATTTCTTTAGTCAGAGGGTGGTGAATATGTGGATTTCCTTTCCACAGAGGCTGTGGAGGCAAAGTCAGTGGATATATTTAAGGCAGAGATAGATAAATTCTTGATTAGTACAGGTATCAGAAGTTATAGGGAGAAGGCAAGAGAATGGGGTTAGGAGGGAGAGATAGAGCAGCCATGATTGAATGGCGGAGTAGACTTGATGGGCTGAATAGCCTAATTCTACTCCTATCACTTATGAAACTATAATACTAAAAGTCTGATCTTGGCCACTTCCTATTGTTCTGTATATTGATTTTAGGAAAAAACGCTGCCACTTACGGCTGTGATTTTTGGCCATCTTACTCAGAGTCCCCCTCCGCTACGCAGGACAAGAGGATTTTTCCCATCGATGAAAAATAAAAGTTATTAGTGTTTAAAAAATGTTGAGATTCTCTCTCCTGAAGGCCACACCACTTCCGGAGGGACTATAAAACCCGGAAGTGTTGCGTGCCTCAGTGAGTCTCTGCAAGATGGGGGAGCGAGAGGGTCACGTCTCTCAGTCTGAGCTGTGAATAACACTGAACACATGTCTACTAAACAGTGCGTGGTTTTACTGACCTGTCAATGCCCTTAATGTGGTTTGAAAATATAGTTTGGAAATGCTAAAGCTGTGTTGCCTTTGGTTTGGAAATGCTAAAGCTGTGTTGCCTTTGGTTTGCCAATGCTAAAGCTGTGTTGCCTTTGGTTTGGAAATGCTAAAGCTATGTTGCCTTTGGTTTGGAAATGCTAAAGCCGTGTTGCCTTTGGTTTGGAAATGCTAAAGCTGTGTTACCTTTGGTTTGGAAATGCTATAGCTGTGTTGCCTTTGATTAAGAAATGCTAAAGTTGCCTTGCCTAATTAAAGTTGCCTTGCCAAATTAAAATTGTCTTGCCTAATTAAAGTTGCCTTGCCTAATTAAAGTTGCCTAATTAAAGTTGCCTTGCCTTCGATATAATTAAAAGTCTAATCTTGACCACTACTTGTTTGCGATTTATATTGATTTTAGAAAAAAAACGCTACCACATACGGCTGTGATTTTTGGACATCTTCCTCAGAGTCCCCCTCCGCTCATCAGGTGCCGAGGGTTTTTCACATCAATGAAAAATAAAAGAGTTATTAGTGTTTAAAAATTGTTGAGATTCTCTCTCCTGTCAATCACGGCCTGAAGGCCATGCCCCTTCTGGTGGGAGTGGGGGAGGGACTATAAAACCCAGAAATGTGGGCGTGGCTCAGTCTCTGCAAGATGGAGGAGGGAGAGGTCACAACTCGCTGTCTTTAGTGGCCTTGCACCCTGCTTGAAATGGTATGAAACTGCACTTGAATTTGGTGGCCTTGCACCCTGCTTGAAGTAGTATGAAACTGCACTTGAATTTGGTGGCCTTGCACCCTGCTTGAAATGGAATTTCAAGGAATAGCCGTGAGTCAACTGCCAGCCCACCAGTCGTGAGTGAGTGAGCTGCCAGCACAACAGGCTTGAGTGACTGAGCCGCCAGCCCAAGAATCCATTCAGCCCACAATGTCCATTCTAGCACTTTGGAAACCAGTCCCTTCAGCCCACAACACCCATACTAGTGGCGGTTAGGGCGGCACAGTGGTGCAGCACTAGTGTTCCTACCTTGCAATGCCAGAGGCACGGGGTTTGATCCTGACTACAGGTGCTGTTGGTACGGCATTTGTATGTTCTCCCCTTGACCGTGTGGGTTTTCTCTGGGTGCTCTCATTCCTCCCACACTCCAAAGACGTACAGGTTTGTAGGTTAATTGACTTCTGTAAATTGTAAATTGGCCCTAATGTGCAGGATAGGGCGAGTGTACGTGGCGATCGGTGGTTGGCGTAGACTCAGTGGGTCCAAGTGCCTGTTTCTGCGCTGCATCTCTAAAGACTAAAGTCTAAAGTCAGATCACTCAGGATAGTAGTGAGGAAGGACTGACCTCCTTGAAGAGATGCAGATCTTCAAACCTCTTCCTCTAAACTCCACTGGTCAATTAATTGCGTACATTGAAGAACAGTGTATGAAACCCAGTCTTTTATTAAGGTACAAAACATAAAGTGCTGGAGGATCTTAGTGAGTCAGGCTGTAGATGAATGGACAGACATCGTATTGGGTCAGTCTCCTCTTCAGACTGATGCAAGCGATACGTGCAAGTTATTAAGATAATAGTCCATGCCAATATTTAGTACACAGCAGTGAAGAATAGACGCATCCATTTGTTGATTCATGAGATGTATTTTTCCACTTCTTATGGGTAAACAATTGGAAATGAATAGTCCAATTTTCACTATGAGTGGGCAGTAATTTCACTGGTAGCAAGAAAGTCATCTCATTCAGTTTTGCAGAATGAAAAATGTCACTTTGTCATTTTTTTCAGGAATTGACTTTCAGGAAATCCAGTTCACTATTAGCAAGTTTCATTCGACATTTTAATGGTGACAGTGTATATTAGATAATTCATAATAAATCAGAATTCTCAGATGTGACAAGCTGCCTTGCATTAAATTACTAATAATATGTGACACCAGTTTTATGTCGGGTTTTACAATGGCAGCTTTATGATAGTAAAACATGCCCGATTTCAAGAATGTCTGATAGTATCACAGTTTGTGCATCCTGTTTGCAGCTACGATCAGTAATTCTTGTTAAAGTTGACTTCTACATTTTCTCAGGACACTCCATTTAATGCATCAAAATTGCTTCAAGGAATATTTATATTTTTTGCTGGTTTGGCTGGTTTAGGCAGTGAGTTTCAGAGCTGTAATAAAATGCCTGGATAGAGTGGATGTGGAGAGGATGTTTCCAGTCTCGGACCAGAGGGCACAGCCTCAGAATAAAAGGATGTCCCTTAAGAATGGAGATGAGGAGCAATTTCTTTTAGGGGTGATGAATCTGTGGAATTGCCACAGACGGCGGTGGAGGCCAAGTCATTGGGTATTTTTTAAATGGAGATTGATAGGTTCTTGATTAGTAAGGGTGTCAAAGGTTACGGGCAGAGGACAGGGGAATGAAGATGAGAGATAAAAATAGATCAGCCATGAGCAAATGGCAGAGCAGATTCAATGGGTCAAATGGACTAATTCTACTCCAATGTCTTATGGTCTTATGTACCGACCAGGAAGGGTGAAGATTCTCTTGCGAGTTACCAGGTTAATATAAAACAGTAGTGAGTGCTGCTACCTCAACAAGGTGGCATCTCCCTTCAAGGATCCCCACCCTGCCCTCTTCTCTCTGCAACAATTGTGCAGGAGGCACAGAACCCTGAAGTTTGCATGTCAGCAAGTTCAGGAATAGCTTCTTTCCAACAAATGTCAGGTTCTTGAACCAACCCGCACAGCCCTAATCCTACCTCAGCAATGAAACACTATAGACCACCTCTTGTACCACCATTGACTTGCTTTATTAATCTAAATTAATTTTGCACTAACAACTTTTAATTCTACAGTATTTTTTTTTTTTTTTTACTGAATTGTAGAGTTTTATATGTAATTTATGTATAATTTACGCTTTATGCTTTCGTATGTTATGGATACTGTTCCGTACCCAAGGTAGGATTAGGGTTGTATGGAAGATAGGCACAAAAAGCTGGAGTCACTCAGCGGGTCAGGCAGCATCTGCAGTTCCTGTGACACAGTTACAGGGAAAGCATGCGACCTCCATGAAGACAGTACCCGAGGTCAGGATTGAACCCAGATCGCTGGTGCTTGTGAGGCAGCGGCTCTGTTAGCTACACCACCATGCTGCCCAAAAAGATCAGTTTATTTCTATTATTTGATTTATGTCCTGTAAACAATTTTCAATCCACTTCAATATCTGAATTACATCTTCCTGAACGTTGACAACCAATTCTAATTACACACATTCCTAATCTATCGGAAAGGGCATAACCTAAAAATGTGATGCAAGTCGCAGTCTTAAATGGGATAATTACAGAAAATTATATTATATATTATATTAATCATATTATATATATATGTGTGTGTGTGTGTGCTTATATAACACATATATACACATATACATACACACACACATATATATATATATATGTGTGTGTGTGTGTGTGTGTGTGTGTGTGTGTGTGTGTGTGTGTGTGTACACATTTATATGCAGATGAATACACACACACACACACATATATATATATATATCCACGTAGTTGTTTATACGCAGGGTAGTTGTTTATTCAGGCAGCTTTGATAGAAATTCATCAACATTATCAACTACTTTTTATAAAAAATCTATTCCACATATTTACTGATTCCTGGCCTCTTTGTCCATCACCCATCCATTTTGAAGTAATTTGAGTTTTTGCCACACAGATTGATTTCCATGATGTGCAGTTTATGTTTTCACACCACCGATCATTACTCCTCACCCCTGGGTTCTGACTAATTGATTAGCAGAAACCTCTGGGCAAAGGATCAGAAACCAGAGGTGTGAGTAGGCAAACTGCATGTTACTCAAATTGATCTCTGTCACAAAGCCTAAAAAATCTTCAAAAACCTGATGGTGTGAAGGACATTTTCTGAAGCCAGTCTCTTTCGTTCCTATCAAGACCTGAGGGAAATGTAATTATGTGGTAATTGTGAACGTAAAACGCATCTTTTAAATGTTCAAGGTCTGAAATCCAAATAATACTGATAGACTTCTCAAAGGAATGGCATTGTTTTGCATCTGCAGTCAAGTCGGGAACAGTCTAATTTGCATTTAAAGCTCTCATTCTAAACCTGACTTTTACACTTTATTGAAATCATTTGACTCCAATATAAACTGACATTGTTCGTTGATAGCCTACTAATTCTATATGCCTTTTCAGAAATATATATATATATGTATATATATATGTATATTCTCGATATCCCTCACACATATTTATATACACACACATATATATATACACACACACACACACACACACACACATATATATATATAAATATATATATATGCATACATATATATAAATTCATATATAAAAGCATATATAAATTCATATATAAAAACATTCATATATTAAAATATATATATGTGTGTATATGTGTATGTATGTGTGCATGTGTGTATATAGATATATATATGTTTGTGTGTGTGTAAATTTCCACTTTTGTATGGACTTGCATTTCAACTGTTTTGGGTGCTGTTGCATTGGATGGGAATACAATAAAATGTTTTTCTGTTAAAAAGTTGCATATAAACGAATGGTGCGTATGTCATTTACTCAGACCTCGCTACCTAAATCCCTGTTAAAAAAGCTCCACATCGGGCAGATTAATTTTAAAATGATCACTGCAATAAAATATGGTGGATTTTTGTTTGAAGATGATGCTGCAATTAACTTAACCCATTAAAGTGTGGGACTAATTGCAGCTGTTTATGTAGCCATTAACGGGCTCGTGCTCATAATCTGCTTTGACATGATCACTGGTATGATCTCTCGAAAATTAATTGAAAGTGCCAGTTTGGAGATCTCAGTCCAGCATTTTGCTCAGTGACCAATGACCATATCAATGCATTGGAGACAGGGTTTTTTCACAATGTTATTTCCTCAGTCCAATGAATTGCATGAAAGGAATCAGTGAGGCATGGCCAGTGTAATAAAATCATGGGGATAAAAGTTTCCTTGCACTTTCTAAAAAGCTATTACAGCGTTTTGTTAATTTTAAATGTATTTAGAACTTGCACATGTTCTCTATTCAATGCAGCCAGCTCCTGCACACAACGGCTAATGAGACTGAATGGAAATTGTGTAGGACTTTTAAGTACAGTTGATCTGCGCTATAATGCTGTCTTTAAGAGGTAAAATAAAAAACATGTCTTGCCAAAGTACATTGTATAGAGAAGGTATTATATTTAATTATTGGCAAATGTACCAAATAATAAAGCTTGAATCGTAGCATTTCACAAGGATCAGTGTATATTGTAGAACAAAGCAAATGAAATATCATTGCAACATAACAGAATATTTCTATATCGATGCATCTCTAATTTTCTACTTTTGGACCCTGTAAATCAAAATATAAATCAAAACTTCAGTGGACATTGCGCTGATGATAATAGTGCCACTTTTCATTTTCTTCTATGCCCTCGAGTTTATATTCTTCCATTTGTCCTTTACTGCTTACAGTATATCCCCTTTCTTTTATAATTTCACATTCTATGCTTCCTTTGGATTCCTGGCCTTTCTGGTTTAGTTTAGTTTAGCGATACAGTGTGGAAACAAGCCCTTTGGCCCACTGAGTCTGCACCGACCAGCGATCACCGCATACACTAGCACTATCCTACACACACAAGGGACGATTTACAATTTTACCAAGTCAATTAGCCCACAAATCTGTACGTCTTTGGAATGTGGGATGAAATTGAAGCACCCGGAGAAAATGCACGCAGGTCACAGGGAGAAAGTACAAACTCCGTACAGACGGCACCCGTAGTCAGGATTGAACCCTGGTCTCTAGCGCTGTAAGGAGGCAACTCTACTGCTGCGCCACTGTGCTGCCCCATTCTAGAATAGTTCAAATTGTATTCTTGGGTTTTAATCAATATCATCTTGTTAGTATGTGGTCTGGTTTGTTTGTGTTCTCAGTATGAAGTGTTTCCTTAGATTTGTTATATCATAAAATGGCATGGAGCTGTGGACTACATCTTCCATGCCAATTGAAGTTCAATCTAGTGACATCAGTAAACAAGTGGACCTAATCATTAGAACTTGCATGCTTTGGGAGGCAAGACCAAGAATAAAAAGTGAAATTATTTTACCTGCAAAATGACTGTGGTGCAGAAGACCTGTGCCAGTGTATATGATGGGCAATAATGTAGGAGGTGGAACTATGAGCATGATTTAGGTATTGAGCCCGAGAGTGATAGCTATTGCAATATTTCACCCATTAGCACATAAACAATGCCCTGTAATCCCAGTTGAAACTGACCTGTGATGATATATGTCATGCCCACATCTCACCAAGTGCAGCTGAGTAATGGATCCAACCACTGCTGGAAGCAACTGGTCAACTTGAGGATCACCGGCAATGGAATTGGCAGTGCAGATCCAGGAGAGACGTGTTGTACGTGCTCGACCCCAAGATCCTAGGAAGAGAAGTAGACACTCAATGAGAAGTCTTCCATGCCAGGAGTCCCGGAAACCATCTAAGGGCAGCACAGTGGTGCAGCGGCAGAGTTGCAGCCTTTCGGCGCCAGAAACCCAGATTCGATCCTGACTACAGGTGCTGTCTATAAGGAGTTTGTACGTTCTCCCCGTGACCTGCATGGGCTTTCTCCGGGATCTCCAGTTTCCTCCCACACTCCAAAAACATAACCAAAAAGACAATACGGGGAGAAAAGTTGAGGTGCGAAGGTAAGCTAGCCAAGAATATAAAGCAGGATAGTAAAAGATTCTTTCAGTATGTGAAGAGGAAAAAATTAGTTAAGAACAATGTTGGACCCTTGAAGACCGAAAAAGGTGAATTTGTTATGGGGAACAAGGAAATGGCAGATGAGTTGAACAGGTACTTTGGATCTGTCTTCACTAAGGAGGACACAAACAATCTTCCTGATATACTAGTGGCCAGAGGATCTGGGGTGACAGAGGAACTGAAGGAAATCCACATTAGGCGGGAAATGGTGTTGGATAGACTGATGGGACTGAAGGCTGATAAATCCCCAGGGCCTGATGGTCTGCATCACAGGATACTTAAGGAAGTTGCTCTAGAAATCATGGATGCATTGGAGATAAATTTCCAATGTTCTATAGACTCAGGATCAGTCCCTGTGGATTGGAGGGTAGCTAATGTTATCCCACTTTTTAAGAAAGACGGGAGAGAGAAAACGAGGAATTATCGACCAGTTAGCCTGACATCGGTGGTGGGGAAGCTGCTGGAGTCAATTATAAAAGATGAGATAGCCGAACATTTGGATAGCAGTAACAGGATCGGTCCGAGTCAGCATGGATTTACGAAGGGGAAATCATGCTTGACTAATCTTCTGGAATTTTTTTAACATGTAACTAGGTAAATGGACAAGGGAGAGCCAGTGGATGTAGTGTACCTGGACTTTCAGAAAGCATTTGATAAGGTCCCACATAGGAGAATAGTGGGCAAAATTAGGGCACATGGTATTGGGGGTAGAGTGCTGACATGGATAGAGAAGTGGTCGGCAGACAGGAAACAAAGAGTAGGGATTAACGGATCCCTTTCAGAATGGCAGGCAGTGACTAGTGGGGTACCGCTGGGACCGCAGAGATTTATAATATACATCAATGATTTGGATGAAGGGATTCAAAGTAACATTAGCAAATTTGCAGATGACACAAAGCAGTGTGAACTGTGAGGAGGATGCTATGAGAATGCAGGGTGACTTGGACAGGTTGAGGGAGTGGGCAGATGCATGGCAGATGAAGTTTAATGCAGATAAATGTGAGGTTATCCACTTTGGTAGCAAAAACAGGAAGGAAGATCACTATCTAAAAGGCGTCAAGTTGGGAAAAGGGGAAGTACAACGGGATCTGGGGGTCCTTGTACATCAGTCTATGAAAGAAAGCATGCAGGTGCAGCAAGCAGTGAAGAAAGCGAATGGCATGTTGGCCTTCATAACAAGAGGAATCGAATACAGGAGCAAAGAGGTCCTTCTGCAGTTGTACAGAGCCCTAGTGAGACCACACCTGGAGTATTGTGTTCAGTTTTGGTCCCCTATTTTCAGGAAGGACATTCTTGCTATTGAGGGAGTGCAGCGTAGGTTTACAAGGTTAATTCCCGGGATGGCGGGACTGTCATATGCTGAGAGAATGGAGCAGCTGGGCTTGTACACTCTGGAGTTTAGAAGGATGAGAGGCTATCTCATTGAAACATATAAGATTGTTAAGGGCTTGGACACGCTAGAGGCAGGAAACATGTTCCCGATGTTGGGGGAGTCCAGAACCAGGGGCCACAGTTTAAGAATGAGGAGTAAGCCATTTAGAACGGAGACGAGGAAACACTTTTTCTCACAGAGAATGGTGAGTCCGTGGAATTCTCTGCCTCAGATGGCGGTGGAGGCAGGTTCTCTGGATGCTTTCAAGAAAGAGCTAGATAGGGCTCTTAAAATTAGCGGAGTCAGGGGATATGGGGTGAAGGCAGGAACGGGGTACTGATTGGGGATGATCAGCCATGATCACATTGAATGACGGTGCTGGCTCGAAGGGCCAAATAGCCTACTCCTGCACCTATTGTCTATTGTCTATTGTCTATTGACATACAGGTTTGTAGGTTAATTGGCTTGGTAAAATTGTAAATTGTCTCTAGAGTGTGTAGGTAGTGTTAATGAATGGGGATCGTTGGTCAGCGTGGATTCGGTGGGCTGAAGGGCCTGTTTCCACACCGTATCTCTAAACTAATCTAAACTGAAAGTAGTAAGCCAAAGGATTGGCATTGGAAGGAGGACGGAGGAAGCTGGAGAAATCAGTGCCAGAATAAATGATCCATGACTTAGACCGAGTGCCAGGGAAAGATTCCTGCCTCAGACGTCACGTTCAGCGTAAACAGAATAATCGTGTCTAAGAACAATCATACTCACCAAACTCTCTAACGCACTACTTAAGAAGGTACTCTGACATCATATTTTTTAAACAAAATTAACAAGCATCATGGTCAGCATCGATGAGATGAGCCGAAGGGTCTGTTGCCATCTGTATGACTCTTTGATTTTAATAGGCTACAGACCAAGTGCTGAAGAATGGGCTTAGTTCAAATCTGGTCTGTGTGTAAATGATGAGCCAAAGAGCCTGTTTATATGCTGAGTGACTCTACGATTCAATGACATGCATCCTGCATTTTATACACTCCCAGCCCTTCAACCAGAGTATATACATTTCAATGGTTTAGTTTTAGTTTAGCTTAGAAATACAGCCCTTCTCCCCACTGAGTCCTCACCGCACATTAACACTACCCTACACACACTAGGCCTTGGGACAATTTTTTACATTTTATACCAAGCCAATTTACCTACAAACCTGTATGTCCTTGGAGTGTGGAAGGAACCAAAGGTCTCGGACAAACACCAACTCAAGTCACTGGCAGAATGTACAAACTCCGTATAGACAGCATCTGTAGTCAGGATCAAATCCAGGTCTCTGGCGTTGTAAGGAAGTATCTCTACCCCTACACTACCATCTCTCTGATAATATTCCTGTTTCTTAAAGGAGAAGGTTGCTCACCTATAGTTGCTGGTAGAGCTGCTGCCTCAATGCGCTAAAGAACCAGATTCGATCCTGACCTCGGGTGCTGTCTGTATGGAGAGTACATGTTCTCCCTGAGACTGCGTGGGTTTCCTCCAGGTGCTCCGATTTCCACACATATTCCAAAATATGCAGGTTTGTAGGTTAATTAGCCTCTGAAAATTGGCTCTTGTGTGCAGGAGTGGATGAGTGGGATAACATGGAACTGGGGCAGCACAGTGGCGCAGCAGTAGAGTTGCTGCCTTACTCCGCCAGAGACCAGGGTTCGATCATGACTAGGGGTGCTGTTTGTACAGAGTTTTGTATGCTCTCCCTGTGACCACGTGAGTTTTCCCCAGGTGCTCCGGTTTCCTCCCACACTCCAAAGACGTACAGGTTTGTAGGTTAATTACTTCGGAAAGTTGTAAAATTGTCCCCAGTGTGTGTAGGTTAGTGTATGAGATGATCGATGGTCAGTGCAAACTCGGTGGGCTGTATGGCCTCTTTCCATGCTATATCTATAAAGTCTGAGAACTAGTGTGAAGGGGTGATCGGTGGTCGCTGTGGACGGTGGGCTGAAGCGGGCTCAGACTGGCTGAGTGAGGAGGCAGCAGCCCAACAGACACAGTTCCCTGGAGGACAAGATGTCTCTGACAACACAGTGCCTGTGGGGTAAGATCTTTAAAGAAGAAGCCACGCTTATCTTCTTGCTTCTCGCATCCCGCATAACTCTTGAGCCACAATCCCTTCTGGCTTATTATTCAGGTGCCTATCACTCTCAGGTATCAGAGATTATAGGGCGAAGGCAGGAGAATGGGGTTAGGAGGGAGAGATAGATCAGCCGTGATTGAATGGCAGTGTAGACTTGATGGGCTGAATGGCCTAATTCTACTCCTATTCCTTATGACTGCATTCTCCCCTCACCCTTCCATTTTTGCCATTCCCATTTCAAATAGACAAAGTAATTCCAATTGGTTAAGTGGTGGACGTGGAGTCGTCTATTCCAAAAACAATCACCTCATTACACTTTAAAGGGCCTGTCCCACTTGGGCAATTATTTAGGCGACTGTCATAGTCGTAGCTCGTCGCCGAAAAACTGCCGAATGGCCCCCCCCCCCCTCCCCCCACGACAATGTCTACGACAATGTCTACGACAAGCTACAACAACCTACCACCTAGTCGACGTCAAGCTACGACAAGCTACCTACAATCTGCGACCCATTAGGATGTCCACCTACGACCACACCTACGACAACCTACGTCCACAAGCTACGACAAGCTACGACCCTGTCGGCGACAACTGAAGATAATTCATTCACCGGTACCTGTCGCCGGTTGACGCAAGTTGATGTCGGTAGTCACCAATGGAATTCACCTAAGTCAGCACTGGCGACAACCTATGTCACCTGGCGATAACCTACGTCATCCTGGCGACAACCTACGACAGCACCTACGTCAGGAGAAGTCAAGCTATGCTCATTGGCGTCAAGCCCACCGTTGCCAACATTTTTTCAACATGTTTAAAATCCAGCGGCAACCAGAAAGACGCTACGACTCTTTGGGTGACTGAGGAGACTACTAACGATCATACTGGCAACACCTAGCGACCATGTGGCGACAGTCTAGTCACCTGTAGTCACCTAAAAAATAGCCTTTAGTTTAGTTTAGAGAAACAGTGGAGACAGGCCCTTCGGCCCACCGAGTCCATGGTGACCATCTGTTCACGCTAGTTCAATGTTATCCCACTTTCTCATCCACCCCTATACACTAGGGGCAATTTACAGCAGCCAATTAACGTACAAACCTGCATGTCTTTGGGATGTGACGGCACAGTGCAGAGCAAGTTTGGCCACCAACCTCCAGGAATTTTTGTGTCCATCCTACAATTACCATTTTGAAGAAGGGTCCCAACCCGAAACAATCGGTCCATGTTCTACAAGGATGCTGCCTGACACGATGAATTACTCCAGCAGTTTGTGTCTCTTTTTTTTATTAAAAGAGTATTTGCAGTTCCTCCTTTCTATACCATGGGAATGCACATGGGTAATTACTCAACAGATTATAATTTTGGTTGAGATTGGATATCGTAAAAATCCTCAGGTATGCAAGAGGTGTGAAAAGGTACAGAAAGGGTCTAAAGTGGGTAGAAGACCATCTGAGGGTGTCGCGGAGGAGGGGAGAACTCCTAGCCTTCTACCCTCTTTAGACCTTTTCTGTACTTTTTTATATCGCTAGTTTCCCTCTCCCATGACTCTCAGTCTGAAGATGAGTCTCGAACTGAAACACCACCTATTCCATTTCTCCAGCAATGCTGCCTCACCTGCTGAGTTACTTCAGCTTTTTGTGTCTAGCTTTTAGAAAAGTGAGGGGCCAGGTACAAAGTGCATCTGATCCTTCACATCAGCAACTTACAGAACTCCCCAGGATTGAATGATCAAGTCACAGGTCGATAAGGTTTTTGGCGCCATACATGGCAGCCGCGCCAACAGCCTGTCTTGGCTTTTTCTTCTTTTACTGTTTTGGTCTGTGTTTACTGCGTTTGCTTGTATGTTTTTAGTGCACCTTTAGTTTTTGTATTATGTGGAGGGTAGGAGGTGGGGGTCGGGGGGAAACTTCTTTTATCTCTTTCCTCGACGGAGATGCAACTTTTACATCATATCTCCGTTTGCACTGTGGCTTTAACATCGTGGAGCAGGCGGTCCCTTTGTTAGGGATCGACTGCGGGAGCTCCAACCGCAGGAGCTTCGACCGTCCCCAACTGTGGATGGTCCGACTGCCCCGACTGCGGGAGAAAAGGAGGAAAGAAGATACAAGTTATTTGACTTCCATCACAGTGGGGAATGTGAGGTCGCCGAGAAAACAAGATGGACGTGCTGTCTGCTCTGGTGGGGACTCGGTGGGAGTGCCGTGAGTGCAGTGATCTCGGTGTTTTGCGGGGACATCACTCCATGTGGACATTCCAGAGTCTGGTGCGAGTGTGGATGGCATTCTGACTGTTCGGGCGGACAGTATTGTGCCAGTTCTGGGCACCATGTTATAGGAAAGATATTGTCAAGCATGAAAAGGTTCAGAGAAGATTTATGAGGATGTTGCCAGGACTCGGTGGTGTGAGCTATAGGGAGAGGTTGAGTAGCCTGGGTCTCTAGTCCTTTTTGCACAGGAAGATGAGGGGTGATCTTATAGAGATGTATAAAATCATTCGAGGAATAGATCGGGTAGATGCACAGAATCTCTTGCCCAGAGTAGGGGAATTGAGGACCAGAGGACATAGGTTCAAGATGAAGGGAAAAAGAATTGATAGGAATGTGAGGGGTAACTTTTTCATACAAAGGGTGGTGGGTGTATGGAACATGCTACCAGAGGAGGTAGTTGAGGCTGGGACTATCCCAATGTTTAAGAAGCAGTTAGACAGCTACATGGAGGGATATGGACCATGCGCAGGCAGGTGGGACAAGTGTAGTTGGGACATGTTGGCCAGTGTGGGCAAGTTGGGCCAAAAGGCCTTTTTCCACACTGTACTGTATGAGTGTGAGTTATGAATCTGTGGAATTCTCTTCCTCAGACGGCAGTGGAGGCCGATTCACTGGATGCATTCAAAAGAGAGTTAGATAGAGCCCTTAGCTCTAGTGGAATCAAGGGATATGAGGAGAAGGCAGGTTGAATTGAATTGAATTGAATTGAATTGAATGCCTTAATTGTCATTCAGACCTTACGGTCTGAACGAAATTTCGTGCCTGAAGTCATACATACAATCATACAATAATAACAACAATAAACACAAATTAACACCACCACAGTGAGTCCTCCAAGCACCTCCTCACTGTGGTGGAGGCAAAAATCTTAGGGCTGTAGTCTCTTCCCTCCTCTTCTCCCTCTGCGCTGAGGCGATACCCCACCGGGCGATGGCACAACAGTCCCGCGGCTCACCGAACCCCGCAACGGGCCGGCTCAAACACGCCGGCCCGGGGTGGTCGAAGCTGCCGCCCTCCAGTCCAACAGCTAGAATATTAACAAACAAAATGTTATCAACTAAATTTAATCTCTCTAGAGGCTGTAGACAAGGATGCTCACTATCCCCACTATTATTTGCTCTTGCAATCGAACCCCTAGCAGAAAGCGTTAGAAACCATCCAGGAATATTTGGATACAATACTAGAGACACAAGTAATAAAATCTCCTTATATGCAGATGATATACTAATATATATTACAAAATTAGAAACTAGTATTCCAAACCTATTAAATCTAATAACTCAATTTGGTCAGTTTTCGGGATATAGAATCAATTGGAATAAAAGCGAAATCATGCCAATAACAAAATTCAATTTACATACAATACAACAATCCCCTTTTAAAATAGTTAAAGATAAATTTAA
Source organism: Amblyraja radiata (assembly GCF_010909765.2). Taxonomy (NCBI): domain Eukaryota; kingdom Metazoa; phylum Chordata; class Chondrichthyes; order Rajiformes; family Rajidae; genus Amblyraja; species Amblyraja radiata. The sequence goes on from NC_045956.1 coordinate 165,278,625, forward strand.
ATACTTAGGAATCTATGTAACTAAGACATATACCTCTTTATTTAAACTAAATTTCCCACCCTTACTGAATAAACTACATAAGAATATTCAATACTGGAAAACACTCCCCATTTCAATGCTTGGGAGAATTAATGCTATAAAAATGATTTTTTTACCGCAACTGCTGTACCTACTTCAATTAATTCCGATATATATCCCAAAAACTTTTTTAAAAAAAGTCGATTCCATTGTTACAAGTTTTGTCTGGGATTATAAGAATCATAGAATAAGTAAAAAACATTTATGTAAATCAAAGATAAATGGAGGTCTGGCTTTGCCAAATTTCTTATTTTATTTTTGGGCAGTCCATATTAAAAACATGAATTTTTGGCTGGAAGAAATGGACCAACAACCAGATTGGCTAATGATGGAAAAGGAAGACTGTCTACCTTTTGAAATTGGACCGATCATATTTGCCCCCACAAAACTGCACAAAAAAACCTATAAAGAAAACCCCATAATACATAGTGGAATACGAATTTGGAAACAAATAAAAAAAGATTTAAAATTGAATAATATACCACTCTGCCTTCCCATTGTAAATAATCCTTTATTCAAATCATCCTTTATGGACAAAGGTTTCACACAATGGAAAAATCATGGAATCAAAAATATAGGACATCTTTATGGGAAAGGTACTTTTCTTTCATTTCAAGAGTTACAACAGAATTATGGACTGCACTCAAATAATTTCTTCAGATATCTACAAATTAGAGATTATGTTAAATCTAATACACAAGTTTACAGGAATAGGGAATCAGACATTCTTGATGAATGTCTGAACAAGCATCCTAATACTGAAAAACTAATAGCTTATATTTATAACACCCTACTAAATAACGAGGTACCACCGACCGAACCATATAGATACAAATGGGAAAATGAAATAGGTCATCCTATCACGAAAGATATGTGGGACGAAAGTTTACAACAAATACATCACTGTTCATTAAATGCCAGACATACTTTAATACAATTCAAGGTCTTACATAGACTACACTTCTCTAAAATAAAACTAAATAGAATCTTCCCACAAATCTCTCCTATTTGTGATAAATGTCTACATTTAGAGGCTAATTTAACACATACGTTTGCAAACTGTATAAAACTTAAACATTTCTGGACAGATATTTTTGAAATAACTTCAGAAGTTATTAATACAAAACTGGACCCAGACACAAAATTAATAATACTTGGAATATCAGAACAAAGCTTAACACTCACAACAAACCAAAGAAACTTCCTCAATTACAGTATAATAACCGGAAAAAAATTAATATTAAAATTTTGGAAAGGCCCTACAACCCCCACAATTAAAATGTGGATTACGGAAATGTCGGAGACCCTATACTTAGAAAGAATTAGACTTGTCTTAATGGACAAACAAGATCTTTTCCATAAAATTTGGGCTCCATTCATTAACTATCTGAAGGGATAGATTGGCACAGCACGAGGACCCAGCTGAAACTTGAACTCAGGAACAGATGAAAAACTATACTTTATAACCTACGAACCTATCTCCATTGATGTATTACAGGTAACCCATTCCACCTCCCTTGTTTTTCTGTTGTGTTGTTTTTTGTTTTTTTTTTGCTTTCTTTTTTATTTGTAACTTTCTACCCTCTCTTTTTCTCGCTTTCTATAAAAAATAAAAATACTAGAAGCAGAAGTAATTGATAATGGAAAATTTTAATAATGTATCACTGATGTATATGAAAAGTTTTTTTTTTACTATAATATGTAACTACATTTTATAATATGTCTACTTCTAATAAATAAATTAAAAAAATAAAAAAAATAAAAATCTTAGGGCTGTAGTCTCTTCCCTCCTCTTCTCCCTCTGCGCTGAGGCGATACCCCACCGGGCGATGGCACAACAGTCCCGCGGCTCACCGAACCCCGCAACGGGCCGGCTCAAACACGCCGGCCCGGGGTGGTCGAAGCTGCCGCCCTCCAGTCCAACGGACGCAGCCGCTGGCCCACGGCTCAAACACGGACTCAGGTCGCCGCCGCCAGAACGTCGTCCCAGCCACCCGAGCACCGTTCCAGCCCCGAACCGGATCGCCCTCACGTGAGCGCCGTTCCTCCCTCGGGCTGGGCCACTCCGACGGGAGCGCCATTCCTCCCTCGGGCTGGGCCACTCCGACGGGAGTGCCGTTCCACCTCGGGCTGGGCCACTCCGACGGGAGCGCCGTTCCAGTCTCGGGCTGGGCCACTCCGACGGGAGCGCCGTTCCTCCCTCGGGCTGGGCCACTCCGACGGGAGCACCGTTCCAGCCCCGAGCTGGGCCGCCCTCACGGGAGCGAGCCCAGTGCAAGTCCTGACTGGCTCTGCCTCCGGAGTCTCGAGGCCGCCAGCTCCGCCATCAGGCCTCAGCGCAGACGGAGGCAGAGAAGGGGGATACGATAAAAAAAAGTCGTATTCCCCCGAAGAGAGAGACAGCAAGCCCCGTTTCAACCCCCCACCCCCCCCCCCCCTACCCCCCCCCCCCCCCCCCCCCACATAAACACAACCTAAAAAACAAAAACTAACTAGACAAAACGAAAAAAAACAACATAAAAAAGTAAAGACATTTTCAGCCATGATCACATTGAATGGCGGTGCTGGGGCGAAGGGCCGAATGGCCTACTCCTGCACCTATTTTTTATGTATCTATGTATATATGACTATGACTTTAATGGTGAACACAAAGGCAGAGAGAAGGCTCAGATGAACTCCAATGTTTGGCTGACTCCAGCGCTGCTGTGTGATGGTATGGAGTTGCAGATGGAAGCACCAGTTGTCAATGCTTCCAGCCCATTACCGTCTAAATTGGGCTTCTCCGTAATCCTCATCCTCAGCTGCCTCGTTTCACTTCCCCTGGTCCACAGCCTTGTCAATCCAATGCTAGGCAAAAATAACAATCACGTGTCGGTAGGTGAGTGCTGTTTCAATGAGGTAACTAGACAGTAACACCACTCTAGTTGCATTTGATCTGTGAGATTACAGTCTACAGATTTGCAGTCAGCCAACATTTTCTTTTTTATTTGACATATAAGCAAGAAAAGAAGTTGTCAATCATTGTGGCAGATTAATCAGCTCCTTTCTGTTCAACACCAGAAACTACAGTGAAGTAGGTGAAGCACTTCGGAACAAAAAAATCCTGTAGAAAAACCGTAAATGGAACACGAGAGATGAATTCACACTTCCGGCGTGGGGTTAATGGAGAACCATTAGAATTTGCCCTGTTAAAAATGATTTTAAATCGTTCCAGACTCTATTGAATCCTACAACTTTGGGGGACATGCTTTCTCTGCCTGTGTCAGAACTGACCAGTTCCCCTGCAAGTCAAAAATGCTGGATTATCTCAGCAGGTCAGGCAGCATCTCTGGAGAGAAGGAATGGGTGAAGCTTAGGGTCGAGACCTTTCTTCAGACTGGTTAGGGATAAGGGAAACGAGAGATGTAGATGGTGATGTGGAGAGATAAAGAACAATGAATGAAAGATATGCAAAAAAGTAATGATGATAAAGGAAACAGGCCATTGTAAGCTGTTTGTTGGGTGAAAATGAGAAGCTGGTACAACTTGGGTGGGGGAGGGATAGAGAGCAAGGGAATGTCAGGGCTAACTGAAGGCTCAGATTTTCTCTCTCTATCAGTACAGCCTGACACAGTCAGTGAGTGGTACAATCCTTGTCACGTTCATTTGCCAGTATTCTCAATCGCCAACTGCTCCCATTTTGTGAACCATATTTTTTTTAATCATTCTATCTCACTCGTGACTTCCATTAACTCATCGGTACAGATGACCTCCTCAAGCTATCCCCAAGGCAATCCTGGCCTCACCATACCAGCGATATTCCCTTCGTCCTTTCTATTTACCCACAGCTTATCTGCAATTGAAAGGTAACCTGTTTTCCCTCTTTTCCAGTACTGAAATGTTAACTTGCTTTCTTCTTCCACAGAATTTCCTTGGTCTTTGCAGAGTTTTCTCTTTATGTTTTGTTTAAAACTGAAGTAGATATTTTCTTGAAAAACAACAAAACACTCATTTTAGCATCTGCAACCAGCATCTGCTGTTGCTTCCTACAAACCAGCATCTGTGGTTCCTTCCTACACACCAGCATCTGCTGTTCCTTCCTACTAACCAGCATCTGCGGTTTATTCCTGCACATTTTGTCCACTCCGCATCAAAATCTCCTCAGGGTATGCCTACTTTGGGGATGTTTTCCTCCTCTCTCCGATGAGAGTTCTGTGAGAACCCCTCGACCTTCAGTCTGAAGAGTCATGTAGACGGGACATTTCCAGTGTAGATGGGATATGTTAGTCAGTGTGGGCATTGGGCCGAAGGGACTGTGTCCACCCTGTATGACTCTAGGACTCTAAGAAGGGTTCCGACCCAAAATGTCACCCATCTGTTTTCTCCAGAGATGCTGCCTGACCTGCTGAATTACCCCAGCACGTTGTGTCTCTACTCATTCTAAACCTAGTTGTTTTAATGCTGCAGTGAAGGGTTTGGAAATCTCCATGAATGTAAATATTCCTGAAGGAAAACAAAAAAAAAATGGTATTGGATACAAAAGGGTGTAAATACAAAACTGATGTGATAGGCAAGTGGACAGCTTCTGGATTGTAACAACCTGCCCTGGGGGATGTAATTAGTAAAGATACTGGAAGCAGGGAATTATTTGGCTATTTGAATGGTTTGGTCAACTGGGGATATCTAGCACATGCTGCTTCTGAGTGAGAGAGCAAGTCCATGCAACAAATCTAACTGAAGAAGGCCAAAGCACCTGGTATCATTCATCCAGCATATCACTCAAGACCCAGCATATTTTCATTGGAGCAGGTACCATCCAATCCAAAATATTGTCGGCCCATTTTCCTCTTCAGATACTGCTTGATCCACTGAGTTCCTCCAGACTTCCTATTTTCCTCAAGATTCTGGCATCTGCAGTCATAGGTTCATAAGTCATAGGAGCAGAATTAGGTCATTCGGCCCATCAAGTCTACTCCGCCATTCAATCATTGCTGATCTATCTTTCCCTCTTAACCCCATTCGCCTGCCGTCTCCCCATAACCCCTGACACCCATACTAATCGGTTATGTCACCATCCGTGTGGGCTCGTGGGAAGGGAAATATTGCACACAAATAGCATGAAACACACAAGAATTGAAGATGCTGGATTCTCATGTAGAACACTAAGTGCTGGAGTAATTCAACAGGTCAGACAGCATCTGTGATGGGAATGAATGGGCAGTGTTTCGGGTCGGACCTCAGACCCGAAACGTTGCCCAGACATGTCCTCCAGAGATGCTAACTGACCCGTTGTGTAACTCCAGCATTTTGAGTTCTAAAAAAGATGGGTAAATGACTTTCCCTCAATTTTTCTGCTTTAAAGCCCGGGATAAATTGTTCCGCAACATTTCAGCACACCAAAAGAGTGACAGCATTCTTTCATAGTTAGCTCCCTCTTCAGGATATAAATGCAATTTTAAAAAATGGCCCAAAATACCAGTTGTGAAATGTCCTCACAAAAGGTATTAAAGCAAAATAGATCACAATTTGTGGCATTGCACAAAATCTAAACATTCCCCCACGTGTTTGAAATACGTGCAGTGCATTGAGGTGGTTGAGTTTTGACTGTTTTAGGGAATCTTTATTTGGAGACCAGTCTCCATTTTGGACTCTACCCTGTGTATGCTTTAACGAAATAATGCAGATACTGGAAATCAAAATTAAAATCAAAATTACTGCAATTAGTAGGAAGAGAAATAATGATTTATAAGGTCATAGAGCCATAGTCATACAGCATGGCAGGCCCTTCAGCCAAATTTGCCCAAGCCAACCAAGATGCCCCATTTACACTAGTCCCACCTGCCAGCGTTTGGCCCATATCCCTCTAAACCGTTCCTATCAATGTACCACTCTAAATTACTTTTAAATGTTGATATGCCATATTAGTTGCATCATGGCCTGGTTTGGCAACTCGAATGCCCAGGAATGAAGAAGATTGCAGAAAGTGATGAACACTGCCCAGCCCATCGCTGACCTCCCCACCATTAAAGGGATCTACAGTAGTCACTGGCTCAGAAACACAGCCAGCATCATTAGGAACCCACACCAACCTAGCCAAGCTCTCATTTCACCCCTGCCATTGGGAAGAAGGTATAGGAACCTGAAAACTGCAACATAAAGTCATAATATCATAAGGGTCAGGAGCAGAATTAGGCCATTTGGCCCATTAACTTGAATACTCCGCCATTCAATCATTGCTGGTCTATCTCTCCCTCCTAACCCCATTCTTCTGCCTTCTTCCCATAACCTTTGATACCTGTACTAATCAAAAATCTATCTATCTCTGCCTTAAAAAAGGACGTACATGATAAATGGTAGAGAATTGAAGAATACAGTTGAACAGAGGGATCTGGGAATAACCGTGCATAGTTCCTTGAAGGTGGAATCTCTTATAGATAGTGTGGTAAAGAAAGCTTTTGGTATGCTAGCCTTTATAAATCAGAGCATTGAGTATAGAAGCTGGGATGTAATGTTAAAATTGTACAAGGCATTGGTGAGACCAAATCTGGAGTATGGTGTACAATTTTGGTCGCCCAATTATAGGAAGGATGTCAACAAAATAGAGAGAGTACAGAGGAGATTTACTAGAATGTTGCCTGGGTTTCAACAACTAAGTTACAGAGATAGGTTGAATAAGTTAGGTCTTTATTCTCTGGAGCGCAGAAGGTTAAGGGGGGACTTGATAGAGGTCTTTAAAATGATGAGAGGGATAGACAGAGTTGACGTGATCAAGCTTTTCCCTTTGAGAATAGGGAAGATTCAAACAAGAGGACATGACTTCAGAATTAAGGGACAGAAGTTTAGAGGTAACATGAGGGGGAACTTCTTTACTCAGAGAGTGGTAGCGGTGTGGAATGAGCTTCCAGTGGAAGTGGTGGCGGCAGGTTCGTTGGTATCATTTAAAAATAAATTGGATAGGCATATGGATGAGAAGGGAATGGAGGGTTATGGTATGAGTGCAGGCAGGTGGGACTAAGGGAAAAAAGTTATTCGGCACGGACTTGTAGGGCCGAGATGGCCTGTTTCCGTGCTGTAATTGTTATATGGTTATATGGTTATATGGTTTAAAAATATCCACTGACTTGGCCTTCACAGCCTTCCATGGCAAAGAAATCCACAGATTCACAACCCTCTGACTAAAGAAATTTCTCCTCATCTCCTTCCAAAAAGAATGTCCTTTAATTCTGAGGCTATGACCTCTAGTCCTAGACTCTCCCACTGGTGGAAACACCCTCTCCACATCCACTCTATCTATGCCTTTCATGATTCTGTATGTTTCAATGAGATTTCCCCCTCATCCTTCTAAACTCCAGCGAGTACATGGCCCAGTGCCGTCATACGCTGAAGATGGTTGGGCTTCGGTCATTGCCCTGTGACCAAGATGATTAACCATCTTCCTTTGTGTGAGGTATGACTTCATACATCAGTATTTCCCCTTGAAGCCTATTGACATCAGTCATATAAAGTCTTCTGCGTTGTATCACCCTATGACTATAGTCAGTATAATACAAGTAAGTTAGAGTCATAGAGTCATGCAGCATGGAAACAGGCCCTTCATCCCAACTTGTTCATGCTAACCAAGATATAGCAATGTTACAAAATTTTTAGATTAAAAAAATCAAGTCTGCAATTTATCCCATCAGATAAATCATAAAAAGAAGTTTAATTTGACACCTGATTCACTTTCATATCTTCAGTATTAAAGACGGTATGGCCATTTTCATACTCGGTAATTAGCATCTTGTTCCCTATTGCTTTTGCATTGACTTAACACAAAAGCTGTGATCGAGGACAGTCAAAAGCCCATAACATTCTTAAAAATTAAGAGAACTGAATGAAATTTTCAGTTATTATCGATTGAAGCATTCTGAAACAAATATAAAACATCTTACTTGGATGACCTGAAATTAAAGCATATAATGAATTAATTACCTAATTGTAGTTAATTACAAAATTGACCGTTGTGACGGAAATAGTAATAAACACCCAGACTGCCTTGAAAATTCAAAAATGTGATATTCTCAAGATCAGAACTTTAATATTATTGTATTATATGCTGTAAGTCCGTAACAGATAGGTAAATAAATTACAATTTCTAGCAATAGACCAAGTCTTTATGGAGAAGATCAGTTGCTAGCTGGTACATTGGCATATCATAATCAGTAGCATCATCATACTCCTCAGATTGTAACCATTTAAGCAACTCTGTACACCTTGTTTTTCCTCAACTTTTCAATTTTGGCATTGTAAACTACAAGTTTTTGCTCTTCAAACCACACATGACATGCCTTTCTGCCCACTACTTACCCATTAAGAATGTCCTGTAGATTCCATTTCTTAAGAAAAGGATATTTTTTTTAAATAGCCTAAGTATCCAAATAACAAACTAATCCCATTCACACAAGAATTCACAATATATCATGATTTTAAAACCTCACTGTCATGAATTCATATGCCAGATGGAAGGAATTTGATGTTTAATTCCCATAAATTAATCTAGAAACATTCACTCACTATAATCAAAATTTTTATTTTTTTGCACAATACATGGGACTAAAACTGATATTTAATATAAAAATATTAACTAAGGGTAGACAATAGCACAAAATATAGACGATTTAGATGCTCTTATGACATAAATGTCCAAACAAAAGAGCATTTAAATCATCTTGCCTGGGTTTTTCTGGAACAAGATCGATTGGAACGTTGCATTTGCGGTGAATTTGAACTCCATATAGGCAGGAAAAACACTGCCAGTTCGTATGGGACCCAAATCACATTTTCGCAAAGTAAAATTAGATTAAAGCCATCCCAAGAAGCAAGTTTATATGTAAAATAAACGACTTACCCTTTGTTTTGGCCCGTTCCTGCGATCCGTCAAGTTGTAGGCGTTGAGGGCATTAGAAGTCGCTCTTTATTTTAATCAAATTATATAATTGTCTCGCGATTAAAAAAAAAATCAGAAACGGAAGTCGGATTGATTATTCTTCAGCAGCAAGCAGCCCGAGGAAATCCGCCTCCGACAGGCAGGAGAAAACTGGATTTTAATCCCGCCCCCCCCCCCCTCAAAGGCGGCAAAGTCGTGTGCACGGCCAGTGGCAGAACTGCAGCGCCGCTGAAGGTAAGTTTTGTAACATCGCTACAAGATACCCCACCTAGTCCTATTAGCCTACATTTGGCCCAGGTCCCTCTCAACCTTTCCTACTCAACCTATCCAAATGTATTTTAATTGTTGTCATAATACCTACCTCAAACCTGCCTTTGGCAGCTCGTTCCATATACCCACCATCCTCTGTATGGAAATGTTGCCCCACAGGCTCGTATTAAATCTTTCCCATCTCACCTTCAACCTATTTCCTATGGTTCTTCTTGATTCCCTACTCTGGATAAAAGACTCTGTGCATTCACCCTACCTATTCTCTTATCCTTAAAAAGATACGACAGTTTTTCTGTATAACCTGGTTTTTAAAATAAACCCTGCAATATTGATCAGATTGCTCAGTGTCTGGGGACTGAAGTCAAAACTCTTCTAAAGGACATGCAACCTTCAGTTTGTCATCCAGAATACTGTGCGATTTGTTGACAAAGCAAGTGTAATGTACATAATATTCCACACAATTCTCCAACACCTAGGAAGGAATAAGAAGACTTTCTGGCCAGTGACCCATCCACCCCACTCTTCTTTTACCTTAACTTTCATCAGCGAGGTAAAAAAATAACAGAGGATTTCTCTGTATTATTAAGACTACGTAAGGTGTTGCACAAAAGACGATAGAATTAAGTTCAACCCCTTTTGTCATGTGGACGACTTCCTTTTTAATCCACACAACTAGTTACATTCTCCATTTATTATCTAAACAGTCTTTGATGTTAAACTCTTGAGAGGAGACAAGCAGTGGGTCGCTTGCAATTTTTCTGCAGAAATTAGGTGACACACCTCACCGCAGATAACAGAGAGCTGAAGCATCAATACTTGAGTGTGCATTAATCTTTCCCAAATTAAAACCCATGCTGCAGTGTTTAAGATTGAGGCCACCAGGGTTCAGCGCTTTCTTGACCGCCAATTTTGATAAAAGTGTTTTAGGAGAGGTGAGATGTAGATAAATTGCTCCTAGCTGCACAACAATAGCAGGGTGACTGTTTAGTCTATTGCTGCAATCATGCTGTACTGTCAAGCTGCTGTTTACAAATTTACTACAAAAGGGGCCCCAGATGATAAATTGCAAATATTGATAAACTCAAATCGTCTCTATTGGCATGATTCTACTATTTTTTTTTAAACAATTTATTGCAGGAAGGAATAGATTCTTGGATTTAATTGTGTTCACTTAATTCTTTCCCAAATTTCTTTCTCTGTTTTGTTAAGGCAGTGGGGCTAATTCAGTTTAGTTTAGTTTAGAGATACAACGTGGAAACAGGCCCTTCGGCCCACCAAGTCCCCGTCGACCATCAATCACCCACCGTACACTAGTTTTATGTTCTCCCACTTTTGTATTCTAAACACTTGGGGCAATTTACAGAAGCCAATGAACCTACAAATCTGCGCATCTCTGGAGTGCGTGCGGAAACCGGAGCACCCGGTAAAAACCCCACACAGTCTCAGGGAGAAAGTACAAACTCCGCACAGACAGCACCCGTAGTCAGGATTGAACCTGGGTCCCTGGCGCTGTGAGGCAGCAACTCTACCACTGCGCCACCGTGCTGCCGCCATGCCACTCAATTTAGGCTTTGGACAACGATGAATTCCGTTAGGACTTACTTGGGACTTACAATGGCCAAGATGGTTCTGAAAATCTTGAGGAAAGGTCAAGGCCTTCATCATGACTTCGAGTCATACAGTTATGCAGCACAGAAAGAAACCATTCGGCCCGACTCACCCATGCTGACCAAGATGCTGACTAAGTTAGTCCCATTTACCCACATTTGGCCCCGAAATCGCAAAACCTTTCCCATCCATAAATCCTTCTCTGATGTCTTCCATAAATGTTCAAATTTGGTGGACTCAGACGGAATTGATGAATGTACAGGAACTAGCAGGAGATGCAGATTCTGAACCTTTAAACTATCCCACTTTACCCCTCTCTGCCCTGAAAGGCAACTGCACTCAAGCTTAGAGTACTGGTGTAGGGTGCTGGCTCAGCTGCTTACATATTGGTGAAAGAGTTAGATAGATAGATAGATAGATAGATAGCCTTTTATTTGTCATCCAGACCGAAGTCTGAACGAAATTTAAGCAGTCATACATATAATACAATACAATAAAAAACAACAATAAACACATATTAACATCCACCACAGTGAGTCCACCCAACATCTCCTCACTGTGATGGAGGCAAAAGTCTTAGGGCTGCAGTCTCTTCCCTCCTCATATTGGTGAAAGAGTTATCTCAAATCAAGTCTGTTCCCAGACTGTTGAAATGATGTGGGAACCTTCCCTCACTCCACCCTGTGCTTGACTGGTTTCTACACTCTCTCAGCTGAAGCCACCTTCCATGCTCAAAATCAAAAGACATGTGAAGTTGAGAGAAATATACAAAGAAAGAACCACAGATGCTGGTTAATACACAAAAGGACACAAAGTGCTGGAGTAACTCAGTGGGCCAAGCATCATAGAAACATAGAAAATAGGTGCAGGAGTAGGCCATTCGGCCCTTCGAGCCTGCACCGCCATTCAATATGATCATGGCTGATCATCCAACTCAGTATCCTATACCTGCCTTCTCTCCATATATCCCCTGATCCCTTTAGCCACAAGGGCCACATCTAACTACCTTCTGTGGCAGAGAGTTCCAGAGATTCACCACTCTCTGTGTGAAAAATGTTTTTCTCATCACGGTCCTAAAAGATTTCCCCCTTATCCTTAAACTGTGATCCCTTGCTCTGGACTTTCCCAACATCGGGAACAATCTTCCTACATCAAGCCTGTCCAATCCCTTATGAATTTTGTAAGTTACTATAAGATCCCCCCTCAATCTTCTAAATTCTAGCGAGTACAAGCCGAGTCTATCCAGTCTTTCTTCATATGAAAGTCCTGACATCCCAGGAATCAGACTGGTGAACCTTCTCTGTACTCCCTCTATGGCAAGAATGTCTTTCCTCAGATTTAGAGACCAAAACTGTACGCAATACTCCAGGTGTGGTCTCACCAAGACGCTGTACAACTGCAGTGGAACCTCCCTGCTCCTATACTCAAATCCTTTTGCTATGAATGCTAACATACCATCATCACTGCTATCATCACTGGAGAACATGGATAGGTGATGTTTAAAGTTGGGCCTTTTTTCAGATTGATTGTAGGAGGGTTCGGGATCAAAGCCAATTAACCTTCAAACCTGCACGTCTTTGGAAAGTGGGAGCATCCGTAGTCAGGATCGAACCTGGGTCTCTGGCGCTGTAAGGCTGCACCATTAAGCCACTCCGCACAACAAGTACAATTACAATGAAAATCTTACTTGTAGCAGCATCACAGCCATGTGGACTCAGAGAACACATACAAAAAATATTTACAGATAAATTATCCATAAATTGCATGTGGACTCTACAAGACAGTGAATCGAGAAAAGACAGCGCAAAACACAAGGCATTAAAAGGGGAATCTTGGATGAGATGGGCCAAAGGTCCTCTGTGCTATACAGCTCTATGATTCTATCATATTCCCTGTTTGTATGCTGACCATGAAGATTTAAATTCTAATAGCTACAGCTTGGAGCAGAGGTCCCTGCACATTCCAGCTCAGCCTCTGTGCACCCCTGTTACCTCACAACCCCCTCCACTACCCACAAACCTCCCACCATCAATGTCAACCTAATTGTGTTCTCCATCCTGGTCTGCATGATGGCGTAGTGGTAGAGTTGCTGCCTTACTGCGAATGCAGCGCTGGAGACCCAGGTTCGATCCCGACTACGGGTGCTGTCTGTACAGAGTTTGTACGTTCTCCCTGTGACCAGCGTGGGTTTTCTCCGAGATCTTCGGTTTCCTTCCACACTTTAAAGACGCACAGGTTTGTAGGTTAATTGGCTTGGTAAATGTAAAAACTGTCCCTAGTAGGTGCAGTTGATGTGTTAATGTGCGTGGATCGCTGGTCGGCGTGGGCCCTGAAGGGCCTGTTTCTGTGCTGCATCTCTAAACTAACCCTAATTGGCTTGGTAAAATTGTAAATTGTCCCTAGCATGTGTAGGATGGTGTTAATGTGCAGGATCGCGGATCAACGAGGACTCAGTGGGCTAAACGGCCTGTTTCCACATTGTGTCTCTAAACATCACTGCAAAGACTGCCTTTTGGCCCAGAATATGCTGAGGTTTTCTGAGAAAAACAGTCAATGTCAGCAGAAATGTAGGCAGTTTGGGTAAAGGCGAACAGAATGGTTGGGGCTTCTCTTCCTGCTCCTCCTCTGTTCTTGCTGTCAAACGTCTAGGGGAGGAGATGGACTGTTGTTAGCTTGGGGCAATGAGCAGAGCAATTACCATTTGGTAATTGGGAACCACATGCAGCTTTACCTACGCATTTGACTGACTAACAATGCAGGGCTCCCAGGCAGAAAAGGAAAGAGGAAAGAAAACCATTGCCTTCACAGAGCTTGCTCTCCCCTCCTACTTCCTGGGGGTTTGAAGGCTTCCTCATAAAGAAACTGAAGGGTGAGATTAGGGAACTCCCAACTGCTCTGGTCATCTGCCATGAGTTACAGGCTACTTGCTCCTTAAGTAAGAAAGTAGGCAGGTGAGTTACGATCCGATTGCCACGACACATCTCCAGTGAAACCACTCCTTTAACTATCATCGCATCTGTACAAGTGGGAGTGGAAAGGCAGGTGAAAGAAGGTGACCAGATGGGATCTGTGACACTCCCAATGTCCAAATTAATGGGCCAGTCCCACTTAGGCGATTATTTAGGCATCTAGGCTGTCGCCACATGGTCGCCGGTGGTGGCCGGGGTGTCGCCTGTATGGTCGTGAGTAGTCTCCTCAGTCGCCCAAAGAGTGGTAGCATCTTTCTGGTCGCCACTGGATTTTCAACATGTTGAAAATTTTTCGCCGACAATGGTGACTGTGGGATTGACGTCAATGAGCGTAGCTTGACGTAGGTTCTGTCGTAGGTTGATGACAGGTTAACATAGGTTGTCGCCAGGAAGTCGTAGTTTGTCGGTAGACAAAAGTGCTGGAGAAACTCAGCGGGTGCAGCAGCATCTAAGGAGCGAAGGAAATAGGCAATGTTTTGGGCCGAAAGCCTTCGTAGGTTGTCGCCAGGTGACGTAGGTCTTCAGAGTCTGAAGAAGGGTCTCGACCCGAAACTTTGCTAATTTCCTTCCCTCCATAGATGCTGCCTCACCCGCTGAGTTTCTCCAGCATTTTTGTTTACAAACAGTTTAAAAGGATGAGAGAGGGTCTTATTGAAACATATAAGATTATTAAGGGTTTGAACACACTAGAGGCAGGAAACATGTTCCCGATGTTGGGGAAGTCCAGAACCAGGGGCCACAGTTTAAGAATAAGGGGTAAGGCATTTAGAACGGAGATGGGGAACCATTTTTTCAGACAGAGAGTTGTGAGTCTGTGGAATTCTCTGCCTCAGAGGGTGGTGGAAGCCAGTTCTCTGGATACTTTCAAGAGAGAGCTTGATAGGGCTCTTAAAGATAGCAGAGTCAGGGGATATGGGGAAAAGGCAGGAACTGATTGTGGATGATCAGCCATGATCACATTGAATGGCGGTGCTGGCCCGAAGGGCTGAATGGCCTACTCCTGCACCTATTGTTTATTGTCTATTGTCTATTAGTACACAAATATTTCTCAACAACCCTCTAACCCTATGACTCCCTCCTCATTAATACCTTTGGGGTCTGAAGAAAGGTCTCGGCCCAAAACGTCACGTATTCCTTTTCTCCAGAGGCAGCATGGTGGCGTAGTAGTAGAGCCTCTGCCTAGGCCCGGGTTCGATCCTGACTACGGGTGCTGACTGTACAGAGTTTGTACGCTCTCCCAGTAGACCATGGGTTTTCTCCGGGTGCTCCGGCTTCCTACCAAAAACGTACAGGTTTGTAGGTTAATTGGCTGTGTGTAAATGTAAAATAATGCCTAGTGTGTGGGGTGGAGTTATTGTGCGGGGATCGCTGGACGGCGCATACTCGCAGTATGGGCCGAAGGGCCTGTTTCCGCCCTGTGTCTCACAACTAAGCTAAACTAAAAGATGCCGTCTGACCCGCTGAGTTACTCCGGCATTTTGTGTCTATCTTCATTAATACCTTTGTTATGGTAAATGGGCCCTTCCTGTTTACTTAGTCTAAGCTTCTCGTAACTGCCATTAAATCTCCTTTCAGAATCTGTTGTTGCAAAGAAAATAACCGCAGCTTCCCAATCGATATTCATGATCATAAATCTCCACCCTGGTCCTCATCCCCATAAATAGTACTATTGCAATCAAGTCAAGTCAAGTCAATTTTATTTCTATAGCACATTTAAAAACAACTCTCGTTGACCAAAGTGCTTTACATCAGTGCAGGTACTAACGTGCTACATACAGTGGTACATAGATCTAACAATACATACATAATACATACATGCAGCTCTCCCTCAGAGGACCTCAAGAAACGCTTGTGAGTAGAAATAACTTTTAAGTCTAGACGTATGGTGGATAAGCAGATTTTTGATGTAGGTGGGGGCAAGTCCATTAAGGGCTTTGTATACATAAAAGAGGAGCTTGAAATTGATTCTGAACCACACAGGGAGCCAGTGGAGAGAGGCCAGAATCGGGGTGATGTGGTCCCTTTTTCGGGGGCCCGTCAGAAGTCTCGCTGCGGCATTTTGGACCAATTGCAGGCGGAACAGGGATGATTGGCTGATGCCAGTGTGAAGGGAGTTGCGGTAATCAAGGCGGGAGGAGATAAATGAGTGGATTTTCTTTTCAAGGTCACCGAATTGGAGGAATGGTTTCATTTTAGCTATCATGCGAAGCTGGAAGAAGCTAGCTTTTACCACAGCATTGACTTGTTTGTCAAACTTCAATGCGGAGTCAAATATCACGCCAAGGGTTTTGACGTGAGGTTTGAGTAAGGAGGTAAGGCTTCCAAGGCTGCCTGCTATCGTTTTGATGGAGTCCGAGGGGCCAAGTAGGATGACCTCAGACTTGTTCTTGTTTAGTTGGAGGAAGTTCTGAGCCATCCAACACTTTATATCCTCGAGGCAGTGGATAAGGCTGAGTAGATTTGATCGGTTGTTGGGTTTCAGGGGGAGATAGAGCTGTGTATCGTCTGCGTAGCAGTGGAAGGAAATGCCGTGCCTTTGAATGACTTGGCCTAAGGGGAGCATATACAGAGAGAAGAGAATGGGGCCAAGGATGGAGCCTTGTGGAACCCCGCAGCGAAGGCTGGCAGGGAAAGAGAAAGAGTTGCCTATGTTTGTAGAGAAACTCCTATCTTTGAGGTTGGAGATGAACCAGCTCAGGGCCGTGCCATCAATACCAACCCCATAATGGAGACAGTCAATTAGGATGGTGTGGTCCACTGTATCAAATGCTGCGCTGAGATCGAGAAGGAGCAGGAATTGCACAGTCACCAGAGCCAATGGCGAAAAGCAGGTCGTTGTGTACATTCAACAAGGCAGGCTCTGTGCTGTGGTGGGCCCTGAAACCTGATTGGAAACTTTCCAGGATGGTATTTTGGTGTAAGTAAGGCATTATTAGTTGATTTAGAATTACCTCTTCAAGGACTTTTGAAAGGAAAGGCAGTTTGGAAATTGGTCTGTAGTTACTAGGCAAGGTGGGGTCTAGGATAGTTTTTTTCAGGAGGGGCTGAACCACCGCGAGCTTGAAGCAGGTTGGAACAGTGCCAATGGCCAGAGAACTGTTGATCATAGAGAGAATGCCGGGACCGGCTATTCCAATGACATCCTTCAGAAGGGCAGTGGGGACATTGTCGAGGGGGCAGGTAGCAAGTTTCATAGTGGATACCAGTTTTATAAGGGAGGGTAGAGTAACGGGTTGGAAACAGTCTAATGTTTAAGAAACATTTAGACAGGTGCATGGATAGGACTGGTTCAGAAGAATATGGACCAAACACAGGCAGGTGGCACTGTGTAGATGGAACATGTTGGTTGGTGTGGGCAAGTTGGGCCGAAGGGCCTGTTTCCACGCCGTATGACTATGACTACAGTGTAATGGTGATAAACACAGGGTGAAATTTTAACTCAAAGTTAAAAAGCAATAGCAAGAATATAAAATACGTAAAATAATTGTTTGAATTGTGACTATAAAATTCACATGCGGCAACCAGAATAGTGTATATCCCACATTATAGTCCATCCAATCCATGTAGCCTCAGCTCCCTTTCAAACAACACAAATCTAAATCATAATGCAACTGTCTGATTGTAACATGTAGGGAATTTTTCATTCCATGCAACATCTCTCTCTGATGATAACTATCCCGCTAGGTATTAAGAGTTTCTGTAAGATGCAAGGTTTTGCAAAATTAAAAACATAAAGATTGTTTAATTTTGAAAATGAAAGGGAGATCCTGAGTAAACAGTGTCTAACGTGAATATTATTATCTGCATTTGTTTTAACAAAGGTTCTTTGATTTGAGCATTCCCTAACTAATTGTTCTGATGACATGTGATAGTCCAGAAATAGTTTGCTGGCTGTTTCCTGGAGTCTGTGAGATATTAGTGTCCATTTCCTAAATAGTGATTACATTTCCACTTATTTGGGTGGTCTTGTGTTTGGCTGGAATTGATGTTCATTGGTGGTCCAGGGAGGCTTTTGGTATTAGGATCAGGATTAAGGACCAGCTTCAATTTTCTCCTGTCTCTGATCCAAAGTCAATCAGTCAGCACAACAGTAGAAAAATGCAAGAGCCTGTCTCCCCCCCCCCCCCACCCCCTACCCACAAAAGAGAATCCCTGTTCTAATCAGCAGATTTACTGCCCGGCACGATGGCACAGCGGTAGTTTCTGCCTTACAACGCCAGAGACCCAGGTTCGATCCTGACTACAGGTGCTGTCTGTACAGAGTTTGTACGTTCTCCCCCGTGACCTGCTTGAGTTTTCACCGGGAGTTCCGGTAAAATTGTAAATTGTACCTAGTGTGTGTAGGATAGTATTAATGTGTGGGTATCGCTGATCGGCATGGACTCAGTGGGCCGAAGGGCCTGTTTCCAAGCTGTATCACTAAACTAAAATAAACTCAAATAAAATTTGCCTGTAGCTCCCATCTGTACATTTCACCTTACATGTCACGGGCATGTTAAAATTTCATAATTACAGCATTGGAAACAGGTTCTTCAGCCCACCAACAATCACCCATATACTGGTTCTATATTATCCCAGATTTGCATCCTACACACTGGGAGGCAACTTATAGAAACCAATTATCTGACAAGCCTGCAGGTCTTGGAATGGGGGAGAAAAACTCGCATCCGTAGTTTTTTATCTGATTATCATTTAGAGGGAAGACAAAAAAAGCTGGAGAAACTCAGCGGGTGAGGCAGCATCCATGGAGCGAAGCAATAGGTGACGTTTCGGGTCGAGACCCTTCTTCAGAGGGAACTCATTTAGAGGGAAGTGATTAACCTATGTAAGTTTATTTATTTTTTTTTTATTTTTTTTTTTATTAGAAGTACAGTAAATTACAGTAATACACATCACATATATCTTATTACATTTGTTGTACCACTTCGTTTTTCGAGCTTTAAAAATGGTAGAAATAAAAGAAGTGAGGAAAGTGAGCAAGAGTCGTGAAGGTGCAGGAAAGTGTTGGGAAAAGAAAGCCCCTTAGAGAAGAAGTTAGAGAAGGAAGTAAAGAAAGGAAATAGACCCTAGAAAGAAAAGAGAAAAAAGGAGAAACAATCGCTCTATTATAACACAAAACTCCGCAAAATAGGATGTACCAACCGTGTTTTTTTTTGTTTTTTTTTAAGTGTATACTTTATGTAAGTTTCTTTGGGTTGCTTTGCAACTTTGCTAAGAAATACTGAATATCCATATATATCCATATATATTTTAAAACTAATTGAACTGTGGTTGATCGTCCCACAGACACTTCAGTCGCTTGCCATGACTAATTTCCTAAAAGTAGGTCAGGTTTGCCCTCTCCTTTGTAGGGTTCTCTAAATTTGTCTCAGAAAACTACCCTGAACACGCTTGACAAATCCCACCCCATCTAAGTCCTTGGCACTATAGCAGTCCAAGTTTATATTGGGCAAGTTAAAATCCCCTACTGTGGGCTTGCAGCTGCCTGCAAACTCTCAACATATTCATTCCTCTAATTCCCATTGAATATTTGTAGTTTAGTTTTTAGTTTAGAGATACAGAGTGGAAACAGACCCTTCAGCCCACCGAGCCCACACTGACCAGCGATCCCCGCACATTAACACTATCCTACACACACTAGGAGACAATTTACACTTATACTGAGTATTCCAACCCAAGCCAATTTACCTACAAACCTGTACGTCTTTGTAGTGTGGGAGGAAACTGAAGATCTCGGTGAAAACCCACGCGGTCACGGGGAGAGCGTACAAACTCCGTACAGGCAGCACCCATGATCGAACCCGCGTCTCCGGCGCTGCAAGCGCTGTAAGGCAGCAACTCTACTGCTGCGCCACCGTGCGCCAATAGTTCAATCCCAGCAAAGTGATCATCCCCTCTTTATTTGTCAGATCCACCGACATAGCTTCATTGGATGACCCTTCAGTAATATAATCTCAGGCGACTGCCATGATGTTCTCCATAATCAATAAAGCAATTCCTCCTCCACATTTACCCCCCATCTCTATCTCGCCTGCAAAAACCTAATAACTCTGCAACGCTACTAACTGCACCACTATTGCCTCACCCCAGCTGTGTGACTCTGAGGACACAGAGATACCATTTATATTCATGTATTGTCATTCATAATTGCTTCAGTTGACGACATTAAACCTTTCATGGAGTGGTTCGGAACCTCTGTTTATTGAACATTTTTCAAACGTTCCACCTTTCCACCATTTCTCACCACATCATTTTCATGATCAAATAACCGATCGTTGCCTCGGCTTCCAGCCTCTTTATAAAGAGTCTGGGGCTGTTGAGGATATTAAACCTGCGGTTTATTTTTTCACCGGGAAACCTGTATGTTCATTCAAAAAGATAGCATCTTGACAGGTAAGCAACCGCCATTGTCTGATTGGTTGAAGCGATGTCATGATCCATAAGAACTCCTGAGAGGCACTGGTTTAAGAAACGGTCAATCAGAAGGCAGCCGATGATTCATGTTCCTTTCAAAATCCCATCCTTCAACTCCAGCATAATATACCTGTATCTTAAATTGCTTTACTTAGTAGCCTTCAGAGAATGCAAAGGTTAAACAGGAAATGTTGAGACACTTGACATGTTTTTTCGATGCTGACAGTGGCGGGGGCAGTTCGTGTTGGTAATTCAATATCTCATTACATTGATACACATCTTTTGCATCCTTGATCCTGGTTGTTAAAGACAAGAGTGAAAGGAGAGACTGCCTCTCGCCTGGTATCAGACATCATTGACTGGGTTACGTTACATTCCCCACCAATAATTCCATAGAATTACATAAATGGGGAAATACTCGCATTCACTCGCAGTGCAAATTGTAACCTTAATTTGAAATTTGCATACATTAGTGAAAGCTTCCCATCAACACAAAATGTTGTCAGAGGAAGGCAGAATACAAATACTGTAACTCCTTGAAATAATACAAGGTCAGATGACTTGGTTGCTCAGACCCCTCAGGCTTAATCTGAAAGCCATGGTAAATACCTTGCAGAGTTTTACTGCAGAGCTCCTTTAAGTTGAGTTTCCACTAAGCAGTCATCCGGGTATTGCACCGAGGTGTTCCCTGCAACCTGTTTCTCTCGCGGTTCACAGACTCGCCAGCCGCCTGCCACTTTTGCGGGCTGGAAGAGTCTGTGTACCACATGCACATGGAGTGCGTGAGGCTGCAGCCACTGTTTCAAAACCTAAAGGGGCTGCTCCTTGCCTCTGGCTACATTTTTCACCCACCATCCTCATCTTTGGACACCCTGTGCATAGGGGAGAGGGTAGGGCTGAAGATGTCCTGGTTGGGTTGCTCCTGGGTCTGGCCAAGCTGGCCATCCGCGAGTCACGGCGCCAGACGGTGGAGGGCTCTACCCAAGCCGGCTGCCGGCCCCTTTTCAGAGGTTACGTCCGTGCCCGGGTGCGGATGGAAAGGGAATACGCCCTGTCTACAGGCACCCTGAGGGAGTTCCGCGACCGCTGGGCACCGAGGGGGGTTGAATGTATCCTTGACAAGGATTGTAATATAGTTGTTTAGCAGTTGGTTAGCATATTTGTTTTGTCTTGTATTATGGTGGTGTTTTGTTTTATTGTATTGTAAATATTATTTAATATTTTAATAAATATTTTGACTAAAAAAATATATTTTTTAAAAAAGCAGTCATCCGAATAAATAGGATAGATGGTTCTTGGCCAAGGAGTCTACTTCACAGGGGGAACAAAAGGAGCTCATGGCAGTAGGTTCGTTGGGTCGGCATGAAACGTATGGACCTTTGGCAATGTACAAAAACCCAAAGGGACATCTAAATTGTCCATTTAACAGTTGAGGTGCCTTACAACGCCAGAGAGGCGGGTTCAATCCACACTATGAGTGTTGTCTCTATGTTCTCCCTTGGACCGCATGGGTTTCCACCAGGTGCTCCGGATCCATCCCACACTCCAAAGACGTACAGGTTTTTTGGTTAATTGGCTTCAGTAAGTTGGAAAATTGCCCCGAGTGTGTGTTGGTTAGTGTACAGGGTGATCGCTGGTCGGCGCAAACTCGTTGGACGAAGGGCCTGTTTCCGCATTGTATGCCTCAAGTCTAAAGTCTAACTAAACTTATTTCGGCTATTCACATTTACCCATCCTTTCAGAAAACTTTGAGGGGCATAACAGGGTAGATTATATGAAACTTTGCTCCAAAGAAGTGATATTAAAAATCAGAAAGCATTGGTTTAAGGTAAGTGATAAATGGCTTAGAAGAGTCAGAGGAAGAAAGTGGCTGGAATCTGGAACACACCTGAATCTGTGAGTGCGTGGTGGAGGCAGGTACTCTTTTAAGCAGCTTCTGAACAAGCATTGAAAACATGTTGGTGAGACCACATTTAAAGTATCGTGTTTAATTTTGGGCACTATATTAAGGGAAAGATGGTGTCATGCTGGAAAAGGTACTGAAAAGATTTACGAGGATGTTGCTGGGACAAGAAAGTCTTGAGCTACAGGGAGAGGTTGAGTAAGTTGGGACTCTATTCCCTGGAGCGCAGGAGGGTGAGGGATGATCTTATAGATGTGTATAAAATCATGAGAGGAACAGATCAGAATGATAATCAGAATAGTACTTTATTTGCCCAGTATGTTTTTCAACATACGAGGAATTTCATTTGCCAAGTCAGTCATACAAATAAAAGCAACAGAACACCCATAACACATTTTAACGAATGGTAAAATCAGGTGGATGCACAGAGTCTCTCGCCCAGAGTAGGTGAATCGAGGACCAGAGGACATAGGTTTAAGCTGAAGGGGAAAAGATTTAATAGAAATCCAAGGGGTAACTTTTTCACACAAAGGGTGTATGGAACAAGCTGCCAGAGGAGGTAGTTGAGGCTGGGACTATCCCAATGTTTAAGAAGCAGTTACACAGGTACATGGATAGGACAGGCTTGGAGGGATATGAACAAAACGCAGGCAGGTGGGACTAGTGTAGCTGGGATATGTTGGCCGGTGTAGGCGAGTTGGGCGAAGGGCCTGTTTCCACATTGTGCCAAACAGCTCATGGAACGATCCCACAGAGCTAATTCCGACATGTACCTGGACCTGCTCAACCTACGCAACATCTCCCGCGACCCCATCTTGGGTTCACCTGCTCAACGTTTATTGTCAAGGCAGAACTGAGCCACGGTGCCTGTGGCAGATCGGAAGTCCAGTCCAGTCCAGGCTGCAACAAAAGCGTGACATTCAAAAACAGTGGTATGGCAAAACAAGCAGGCCGCTGCCACCATTAACCTAGGGGTAGGTGGTTCGTTTGCAAACTGACAGAGATCATGACCGTATCGGTGTAATTTCTGGAACTCCCTCTGAGCCACGCTCATATTTGGTCAGTGCTGATGGCGGCACCTACAGACATAACAGACAACATATCCTGCCTGTGAATGAGCCGGCTCCACCTTCACATTATCCGGACCGTGCAAGTGTACTTCCGTCCATATCCAGCGGCATCGGTCTGCCTGTACGAGCACAACAACCCACTTCTAAAACAGCTACTCTGCCAATGGCGACACCTCCTCTGCCTGTGCCTGTGCCAAAATCCACTGTTTCATCACCGAGAATGCTGTTTCAAAACACTAACATACGTTTCAACAGGTTCGCCATGTCTCTGGGTCCAAAGACAGAGATCACCCACCCGTGTTCTCCTATGATGCTACCTGACCCACTGAGTTATTCCAGTTATTCCTTTTTATTGTAAACCAGCATCTGCAATTCCCTGTGTGTTGTAAAGTTATGTTTATGTTATAAAGTTTCATCTTCACTTCTTTGCCTTTGTACTCGACATCTCTACTAATAAACAAAATTTGCTTTGTTTTTCCCATTGGTTCTTAACCTGCCCTGATACCTACAATGTATGATGCACATATTGGCTGTGGGCCGAGGAGCTGTTTCGTTTAAGTTTGTGACCCAAACTCACCGAACTACCTGAATTTTTTAAATGTGTAAAAATATTATATAAATCATACCTGAAACTCGTCCAGAACAAAACCTGCACATTTTTTAAAAATATGACAAAAACGTTCCGAGTAGTAATTGTCCAATTAATGCACGTTTGACATTGAGGTCGGACGCAAATTGACCAATCACATGCTTTGTTTTATGGTCTCTAGGCAGCGAGGACCCTGGGATCATGGCTGCCTCCTCATTACATCAAAACAATAACAAGGTTTCCAAGGAATAAAGGTAATCCTCACCTTGCTGATAATTATGTTTTTCAATTGATTTATCTTTATAAAGTTATGATGTGACCTGTTAAATAAAAATGATATATAACAAATGTAGAGCTAGGGTTAGGGTTAGGGTTAGGATCAGGGTCAGAGTCAGGGTCAGGGTCAGGGTCAGTTGGTCAGTCGGTCTGTCGGTCTGTCGGTTGGGCTTGTCGGTAGGCCGGTGGATGCTGTGGAGGATCAGTCGGGCCGATGGGCCGCCGGTAGGTCGTGAGAGTGGCCGGGCTGCCGGTGGATTGTGGGATTGGTTGGTTGGTCCGCCGGTGGATGGTGAGAGTGGCCGATCCGCCGGTGGATGGTGAGAGTGGCCGATCCGCCGGTGGATGGTGAGAGTGGCTGATAGATAGATAGATAGATATAATTTATTGCCACACAACCAGGGTTGGTGGAAATTTGGGTTGTCAGCAGCAGTACAATAATAAAGAACACACAATAAAACTGTAACACAAACATCCACCACAGCATTCATCGCTGTGGTGGAAGGCACAACAATTTGGCCAGTCCTCCTCCATTTCCCCCCCGTATACAGGACCAGAGTCCAGAGTCAGTCCAGGATCGGCTCTTCCTCACCGGAGACTGCGGCTTTAAGTTGTTGTAGGCCGCAGGCCGGCGGTCGAGATTTAAAGTCCCCGCCGCAGCCAGAAGCACCACAGACTGCAGGGCCGGCGGTCGAAGCTCCCCTCCAGGGGTGATGGTAAGTCCATGCCGGCCCCGCGGTAGGAGTTGGCCGCGGGCCGGCAGTGATGGCTTCTTCTTCCCCCGGGTCCCCAACGTGAGATCCCGGGCTGTAGATGCCGCACCAGCTGGAGCTCTGCAGACCGCGGCTTCAGGCTGCGACTTCAGGCTGCCGGCTGCCCCGGGCTAGCGAAACGGAGCGCTCCCCTCCAGCGAGGGCTCACCCACTCAGCGACCAGAGTCCACGCTGCGCCCGCCGCTGAAGCCCCGGGCGCGTCTCCGTGAAAGGCCGCGTCGATCCTTGATGTTAGGCCACGGGGATGGTGAGAATGGCCGATCCGCCGGTGGATGGTGAGAGTGGCTGATCCGCTGGTGGATGGTGAGAGTGGCCGGGCCGCCGGTTGATGCTGCGAAAGGTCGGTCGGGCTGTCGGTCGGACGGTGTTGCAGCTAGCGAGCGGGCAGTCTGACGGTGCCGGCGCTAAGGGGGTGCTGAAGGCGGCCCGGGCGGCATGCAGGGCAGTGCTGCTCCCCACCATCATCACCACGATGATCGAGAAGGGCATGCTGGCCGAGGTGAATGCGCTGGAGGGCCACACGAACGGAGCCCACAGTCGGTCCCAATGCGGCTCCAGCTCCTGCCATGGGCAACTCTGGTAGGAGAGCGAATTAGAGTTAGGGTTAGGCATTTTTCTGTCAGTGGAAGATGCCTTAGCCTTCCCCCAACCTGGCACTGCCCCAGTTCCATTATTACCGTGATCCCCATTCTGCACACTGGCAGTAAGTGGGGTTCAATAAACGGGGGAACCCTCTGTGGCAGTCTCATACAAAAAACACATTTTTATATAATATAATTATACATAATTATATATGATTACAGTCATATTCACGTCATATGTGGTATAATAATATATGGTATAAATAGACTGCAACACGGAAATAGGCTCCCCATGGTGTAAGGGGCATTGGACAATAGATGGCACTTATTTTTCGATCTAATTTTCTAATTAGTTTAATTCATTAATGTACAACTTTTGGCATTGACGAATTATGACTAATTCTGTGCAAAATTTCATGTAGTTCCGAGACATGGGTCACGAAAGTTGATTTCTAGACACGTTTTTGATGCTCGGCCCACAGGCTAAAGGGCCTGTTCCACTTGGGTGACCTAATCCGCAAGTTCTGGCGAATTTGCCCTCGCTTCATATTCACAGCATGGTCGACACAAGGTCGTAGGAGGTCTTCGTAACACTTCTTCATGCTTGAGAGTGGTCTCCGCGTACTCAAGGCCTCAGCTGGGTCGCGGCGTTTTTTTCAATATGTTAAAAAATGCCCGCGAGTAAAAGAAGGTTGCCATGAAAAAAAATTTAAACTTTTTTTACTCGTAGGTCTAGTCGTAGTAGGTCGTAGTAGGTTGGCATGTTAGTCGTAGGTAATCGAGGGTGGTCGAAGGTAGTCGAAGGTGGTCGTAGATAGCCTTCATCATAGTCAAAGGGGGGTCAAAGGGAGGTCGAAGGAGATCAAAGGAGGTCGTCTTCACTGCACTATTCGGTGTCCAATTTTCCCGAAGTTAGTCGTAGCTAGTCATAGCTAGTCGTAGCTAGTTGAAGCTAGTCTTCAACATATTCGAAGAATGTCGAAGGAGGTCTTCAACATGTCATTTTTAAAAACTTTTCTAAACTCGCCAATTAGGTCGCCCAAGTGGGACAGTCTCTTGATATAACCTTAGACCCCATGTTCTTCTGTAGACTAGTGCATGTTCTTTTAACACAGTGACCTCACCACTACTAACCACTCCCCATATCACCAGTATAATTGTAACCTCCCCACCTCCAGATTGCTCTCTAGCTCCGGTGACAGACCACGGACAGCTAGGGCAGGAATGTGTATGAATAGTAATGTGTGTGATTAGTAATAAAACAGTAGTGAAGACTTAGTGCGTTTCCACAATCTTTACATGGTGTCAGAAGTGGGATTTGAACTTACGCCTCCAGTTGGTTGCCGTTGTTTCTGGACGCCGGCGGGTAGATGGCCCGCAGCGCCAGCGTGGTTCCCCCGCCCCCTCGGGTGGCAGCCCGCGTCGTTGCACCAACTGCAACTTTGCATCACATCAGTTTAATATTTGCCCCGCGCTGGGGAAGACTTGTAATTTCTGCAAAAAGCTAAATCATTTCTCTGCCGCTTGCCGCTCCCGTGGGAAGCCTGTTCCTGCTCCCAGGAGAATGCTAAACAACCTTGGGGAGGCTGATAGCGCGCTCGGTTCACAGTACCAGTCGGACGAACTCCCTGATTCTGATACCAGTTCTTCCCGTGATGATTCAAGCATGTTTTCACTGTTGAGTGCACCTGCGCTGATAACGGATCCTTCAGTGCGTGTTACTGTGAATGGGTTGACCTTCCCAGCAAAGGTCGACACGGGGGCGGTGGCCAATGTTATGTCAGTGAGCCTCTTCAAACAGATAAGGTCTGGGGAGAAGGTCACTCCCGGCAACTCCCGTCTACATGCCTACGGGGGAGGCGTGCTCGTACCAATCGGGAAGGCAACTCTTATCTGCAAGGTTTTGAAGGACGCTCGGCCCCTCACTTTTTATCTGCTGGACACTGAGAACATCACGCTGTTGGGCACCCATGCATGCCAGGACCTCGGTTTGGTCTCCTTTCACCGCGATATCCACCAGGTGCGGACCCTCCTGGACCCCCTGTGTGAGTACCCTGATCGTTTCAACGACGAGCTGGGCAGGCTGCCCTGCAGTTACAAGATCGTTGTCGACCCGGGTGTCGAGCCTGTGCTCCGCCCTCCACACCGCGTCTCCTTTGCCATGAAGGACAAGGTGGAGTCGACTCTGCGCCACATGGTGGCCGTGGGCATCCTCAAGGAGGTGAGTGATCCCACCCGGTGGGTCTCCACCATGGTTG
Organism: Amblyraja radiata; assembly: GCF_010909765.2. Taxonomy (NCBI): domain Eukaryota; kingdom Metazoa; phylum Chordata; class Chondrichthyes; order Rajiformes; family Rajidae; genus Amblyraja; species Amblyraja radiata. The sequence continues at coordinate 165,306,319 of NC_045956.1, forward strand.
TTGCTGCAAAGTAGGATAAGAGTGAGCTTCGCATTTGTATAAACCCCAAGGACCTGAACTTTGCCATCAAGCGCCCGCACTACCCCATGCGGACGGTGGAGGACGTCGCTGCACAGGTTGGCCCGGCCACTGTCTTCTCAGTCCTCGATGCCAAAAGCTCTTTCTGGCAGATACCGCTGGATGAACATTCCTCATACCTGACCACCTTCAGCACACCTTTCGGCAGGTTCCGTTTCCTTCGCATGCCATTCGGGATAAATTCTGCCAGCGAAGTCTTCCAGCGCACCATGGAACAGCTGTTTGCCGGTCTGCCGTGTGCTATCATAGTCGATGACATCCTGGTATACGGGAAGGACGTCACTGAGCACGACCTCCACCTCCGCCAAGTCATGGACAGGGCTCGTGAGATCAACCTTAAGCTCAACCCTAAGAAGTGCCGTTTCCGCGTCCCAGAGGTCACGTACGTGGGCCACGTCTTCACTGCTGAGGGGCTGAAGCCCGACCCGCAGAAGACGGCTGGGGTCTCTGGGATGTCTGCACCCGCCGACGTGCCCAGCCTGCAGCGCTTTCTGGGCATGGTGAACTACCTGGGGAAGTTCATTCCCGACCTCAGCGAGCTGAGTGCACCCCTGAGGGAGCTGATCAAAAAGGACACTGCGTGGGCTTGGTTCCCGAAGCACCAGAATGCGTTTGACATCCTGAAGTCCAGACTGGTTAGTATCCCCACTCTCAAATTTTTCGACTTGCAGCGACCAATTGTCCTCACCTGCGATGCCTCGAAGTTCGGTCTTGGTGCCTACGCTTCTCGCACCACGACCCCCGCTGAGCAGCGTTATGCTCAGATCGAGAAAGAGCTCCTCGCCGTGGTGTTTGCCTGCTCGAAGTTTAAGGATTACATCCTGGGCAACACCTTCACTGTCGAAACCGATCACCAGCCGCTGGTCACGATCCACGTCGCCTCATCCCGCTTGTAGCGAATGATGCTGCAGCTCCAGCGGTTCACGTTTCGGGTCGTGTACCACAAGGGCAAGGACATGTTCGTGGCCGACACGCTGTCCCGCGCACCGCTGACGTCCACTGCCCGACACCCGTATGAATCGTCTGACCTGATGGTGTTAAACATTGATATTGTGCCTTCACAGCAGATGCAGTCCATGGTCCAGCACACTGCCAAAGATCCCGCCCTGCAACAACTTGTCGACGTCATCCGGCGTGGTTGGCCTGACCGTCCCTCATCCTTGCCGGCCGGTGCCGTGCCCTACTTCCTGGTCCGGGATGAGCTTGTGGTGCACGACGGAGTGGTGGTGAAGGGCCACAAGGTTGTGGTGCCTGCTGCGCTGCGGGACCACTACTTTCAAACCGCCCACAGCGGCCATCCCGGGGCCGAGGCCACTCTGTCCCAGGCCCAGAGCCAGTTCTATTGGCCCGGCATGGCCCAACACATCCGGGAGAGGGTCTCTGCCTGCTCCACCTGCAATAGCCTCTCTCCCCATCAGCAACGGCAGCCGCTTCTGCAACAGCCTGCCCCCGATCTGCCATGGATGGCGGTCGCCACTGACATCTTCGAGTGGCGTGGCAAGCACTTCCTGGTCCTTGTGGACTCCTACTCCAGCTGGTTTGAGGTGGACCAGCTGCCCTCCCTCACATCTGCTGCTGTCATTGGCAAGCTGCGCCGCCACTTCGCAACCTTTGGCTCCCCTGCGAGTTTGCAGTCGGACAACGGTGGCCAGTTTTCCAGTGCGGAGTTCCGCGATTTCGCTGCCACCTGGAACTTTCGTCACTTCACCAGCAGCCCCGAGTACCCGCAGAGCAACGGCCTTGCTGAGCGCGCCGTCCGCAGTGCCAAGGAGCTGCTGGAGCACTGCAGACTTTCCCGGTCGGACTTTTACCTGGCCCTCCTCAACCTCCGCAACATCTCCCGTGACCCTGCCCTGGGCTCGCCTGCTCAGCGGCTCATGTCCCGCACCACGCGCTCTCCGATTCCTGTGTCCCAGCGGTCCCTGGTGCCTTCTGTCCTCCGCCCTGATGCCGTCCAGGAGCGCATTGCCCAAAAGCAAGATATACAAAAACGCTCCCACGACAAGTCCTGCCGCCCCCTTCCGCGTCTGTTCCCTGGTCAGGTCGTCCGGATGCAGTCCCCCTCCGGCCACTACCGTCTGGCGGTTGTCGTCGGCTCTGCCGGCTCACCGCGGTCTTACCTCGTCGACCACGAGGGTACCATCTACCGCCGGTCCCGCCAGCATTTGCGGCTGGTCAATGAGCCCGCTCCGCCTCCTGCTGCCCCTTTCGCCCCCCCCCCCGATTTCTTCCTCTCTGCCTGCCGCTCCTCGCATGCCCCGAACTCTGCCCTCTCAGCTCTATGTGCCCCGCTCCCCTGCTGCCAGCCCGCCCTCGCCTGTTCGCGTGCCCGGCCCTGTGCCAGCTTCCCCTCCCCGGTCTCCGCAACCTTCCCTCTCCTGCCCGTTCTCCGGCTCGTTCGCCCGCTCCTGCTCCTGCTCCTGCTCCTGCTGTTCCTGCGGAGGAGGGGGAGGGCGGGTTGCGTACCCGCTCCGGGCGGTTGGTCAAGCCGCCTGTACGTTACGGGGAATTTGTTTAACTGTTGCCTGACTGTGTGTGTGTTTAACTGCTTGTAGCGTATGAGTCGTGGTCGCCCTGTCACTGCTGTACTGCTTTGTTTCCAAGGGGAAGGATGTAGACTAGTGCATGTTCCTTTAACACAGTGACCTCACCACTACTAACCACTCCCCATATCACCAGTATAATTGTAACCTCCCCACCTCCAGATCGCTCTGTAGCTCCGGTGACAGACCACGGACAGCTAGGGCAGGAATGTGTAAGAATAGTAATGTGTGTGATTAGTAATAAAACAGTAGTGAAGACTTAGTGCGTTTCCACTCGTCTTTACACTTCTACCCCTTTTAGAATAGTGCGTTCTCATTTTTATTTACTCTTCTTGATGTTGTGAGAAAAGTGTAGCACTTCGTGTTTTCTCTGCGCACATTGCCTTGGGTCAGTGTCTTGAAAACCAATATATTGTTTGCTTTTAGAATTCTGTGGACTATTTTTACTACTTCAAAGTAATTGAATCTACAGCATCTGTTATTACTCATTTCTATTTAGACTCTTATTAAACAGGCAGTATGCATTTAGCTTAAGGGCCTGCCCCACTTAGGCGGCTTTAGGGAAGTGCAGGAGTCTCTGCGGTTGCCACATGATCGCCATATGGTCGCCACATGTTCGCTGGTGGTCTCTGGTGAGTCTCCTTTATGGTCGCGAGGAGTTCCCGCATTCTGGGAACTAGTCGTGGCCTCAGTATGGTCGCCGCAAATTTTACAACATGTTTAAAAAATTTCTGCAACCAAAAATTGGTCGCCATGGAGAAAATCGATAATCCTGTAGTCGTAGGTGCAGTTGTAGTGGGGTCGCCATGTAGTTATTGGTAGTAGAGGTAGTCGTAGGTAGTTTTAGTTAATCGTCTTTGATGACTGGGCATTTTCATTGGGTCATCGGGGAAAGAAAACGTAAGCACGAGTTTTCAGAACCAAGGATAACCGACCGGTAATGTTAAATGCCCGCCAAACTTCACAGCTGTGTATCTCTGGCTTATTAAAAGTTGTCTGGCTTTTTAAAAGTGTCTCCACTCCTTCTCCCCCATTCTCACCCCCCCCCCCCCCCTCCCCCCCTGCCCCCTTCTCCCTCCTTCTCCCCTCCCCCGTCCTTTCCCGCCTCTTTTAAAGGACTTATCATACACTGTGCTAGCCACCTTAACCTTCCTGTTCATCGCGGTGTGCCACCTTGCCTTTGCACCATGTGAATTTCAGACAGCGCTCCGTCGCTTTCCATGTCCCCCACCTTTGCGATGAGTTTGTGTGTGTTCCATTCTGACAGTCGCTGTTCCAGTTCCTGGTTTTTCAGGCGACTGTCGGGACCTTGACAGTCGCCGGCAGTCCGCTGAAAAACCGTCTAAGTGGGACAGGCCCTTTACACTTCTCAAAAATATATAACATTTGCATTTATTAAATTGAAATTGATTTCCTGACATCATGTGTGTTTCTGAATATTTTGTCATAATGATTCTCAATGTAACTACTCTCTAGTTTTTCTTCCCTGCCAACTTTGGAAATGGACTTCTAATTCCCCATCCTAACTATTGATCTTATAGCTGCTTGCAGTGTAGCTGCTGCTGCTGGCACCGACGATGGCTGCCACGGTGTACTGCTGAGCACCAGGGCAAATTCCTTGTATGTGAATACTTGGCCAATAAACTTATTCATTCATTCATTCATTCATTGTTCATTCATTCATTCATTCATTCATTCATTCATTCATTCATTCATTCATTCATTCATTCATTCATTCATTCATTCTAAATCATGAGAGGAATAGATTGAGTGGATGCCCAGAGTAGGGGAATCGAGAACCAGAGGACACAGGTTTAACATGAAGGGGATAAAGATTTTATAGGAATTGGCAGGGGTTTATTTTTCACACAGGTGGGTGTATGGAAGCAGCTGCCGGAGGAGGTAGTTGAGGCTGGGACTATTGTAATGTTTAAGAAGCAATTAGAGGGATATGGGCCAAACGCAAGCAAATGGGACTAGTGTAGATGGGACGTTGGTCGGTGTGGGCAAGATGGGCCGAAGGGCCTGTTTCAACACTGTATGACTCTATGACTATAACTAGTTATTTACAGGGGAGTTGGTTCTGTCTGGTAGGAGGACTGAGTTAAGAGCACAATATTCTTCACGAGTTCTGCTCACTTAAATCTCATGCACCTGCTCCCTCTGTTTACTTTTATGTTCTTTCACTTCAAGCAACAGTGTAATTTTCTTTTGAGAAATTGATAGCCATAACTTCAACCACATTTACAGCAGTAAAACCATGTCACCTTCCAGATAATAAAATAAATTCTAATCCTTCTCTTCAGTTCTTACGGGCAGCACACTTTAACATTGAACATAATTTAAGCAATGTACTGCTAATCATTTGCATTTCCTTGTGTGATTATAATGCACATAAATAAGTTTGAGTACTAATATTATTGTGAAAGATGGACTCACAGCAGGACATGCATGCAATGTAAACGCAGACATCAAACAATATTATAAAGCGTAACTGTTGATCTGTGACCTGTTGTTCAGGTTAAAAGAATAACGGAAATTATATATTGGTGGCACAGTGGTACAGCGGTAGAGTTGCTGCCTTACGGCGCTAGAGACCAGGTTCGATCCTGACTATGGTTGCTTGTGTGTATGGAGTTTGTACGTTCTCCCCGTGACCATGTGGGTTTTCTCTGGGTGCTACATTTTCTCCCAACACTCCAACAACGGACAAGTTTGTAAGTTAATTGGCTTGGTACAACTGTAAATTGTCCCTAATGTGTGTAGGATGGTGTTAGCGAGCGGGGATCGCTGGTCGATGTGGACTCAGTGGGCCGGTTTCTGTGCTGTATCTCTAAATTAAACTAAAATATAATTACAGGAATATAGTTATTCAGCCCATCATGTCATGTTTGAGGTTTATCCAACCTCCCAACTTCAACATCCTGGCCCTATAGGTAGCGATGTTACAATACCTACCTTCAGCGGCGCTGCAGTTCTGCCACTGGCCGTGTGCGCCACTTTGGTGCCTTTGAGGGGGGGGCGGGATTAAAATGCCGTTTTGTACTGCCTATCGGAAGCGGACTTCCTCGGGCTGCTAGCTGCTGCAGAAAAATCGATCCGTTCGTGCTATATATATTTTTTAAATCGCTGGACAATTTAATATTTGGATTAAAATAAAAATCGACTTTGAAAGCCCTCAACGCCTACAACGTGACGGATCGCAAGAACGGGACGAAACAAAGTGTAAGTCGTCTATTTTACATATAATCTTGCTTCTTGGGATGGTTAATCTAATTTTACGTTGCAAAAATGTGATTTGTGCCCCATACGAACTGGCTGTGTTTTTCCTGCCGATATGGGGTTCAAATTCACCGCAAATGCAATGTTCCAATTGATCGCGTTCCAGAAGCAAGATGATTAAAATGCTCATTTTTTTTGGAGATAAGCTGTCTATATTTTTTTTTGTTATTCTCTCTCTCCATGATCATTATTTTTAAACTAAATATTCACAACAGTTTGAGTCACATGTATTGTGCTAAAAACAATAATTTGATTATATTTTGGGTGGATGTTTCTAGATTAATTTATGGGAATTAAACATTAAATTCCTTCCATCTGGGATATAAATTCATGACAGTGAGATTTTAAAATCATGTTAAATTGTGAATTCTTGTGTGAATGGGATTAATTTGTTATTTGGATACTTAGGCTATTTAAAAAATATATCCTTTTCTTAAGAAATGGAATCTACAGGACATTCTTAATGGGAAAGTAGTGGGCAGAAAGGCATGTCATGTGTGGTTTGAAGAGCAAAAACTTGTAGTTTACAATGCCAAAATTGAAAAGTTGAGGAAAAACAAGGTGAACACAGTTGCTTATTGGTTACAATCTGAGGAGTCTGATGATGCTACTGATTATGATATGCCAATGTACCAGCTAGCAACTGATCTTCTCCATAAAGACTTCGTCTATTGCTAGAAATTGTAATTTATTTACCTATCTGTTACGGACTTACAGCATATAATACAATAATATTAAAGTTTTGATCTTGAGAATATCACATTTTTGAATTTTCAAGGCAGTCTGGGTGTTTATTACTATTTCCGTCACAACGGTCAATTTTGTAATTAGCTACAATGAGGTAATTAACTAATTATATGCTTTAATTTCAGGTCATCCAAGTAAGATGTTTTATATTTGTTTCAGAATGCTTCAATCTATAATAACTGAAAATTTCATTCAGTTCTCTTAATTTTTAAGAAAGTTATGGGCTTTTGACTGTCCTCGATCACAGCTTTTGTGTTAAGTCAATGGAAAAGCAATTGGGAACAAGATGCTAATTTCCGAGTATGAAAATGGCCATAACATTTTTAATACTGAAGATATGAAAGTGAATTAGGTGTCAAATTAAACTTCTTTTTATGCTTTATCTGATGAGATAAATTTCTTGCAGACTTGATTTTTTAAATCTCAAAATGTTGTAACGTTGCTACTATAGGTGATAGATCAGGTACTCAAATAGGTACCTCTTGATACCCAGGAACCTCACAATCAGATCGTTGAGTTTGAAGAAGGGTCCCATCCCAAAACATCACTCATCGTTTTTTCTCCAGAGATTGTGCCTGACCTGCTGAGTTACTCCAGCACCACAACCCAACAATATGCACGTTGTATTCTCCACTTCTTGGAATTCTCTAACAATACTGACTCCCCCCCCCCCCACCCCCATCCCCACCACTCCCCTCTTTTCTCCCCACCTATTTCTTCTCTCCCCCTACCACCCCCTCCTAGATTCCTTTCTCTAGCTTCACAATTTACAACTCTTCAAACCTTCTGTCCCACACCTTCTGTTTTAATATCTGACCCCCGTTCCATCAAACTTATCCAAACCTCCTCCCCCGCATCCACCTATTACCTTCCTCTCTCCCAGCTTTCTTTCCTCATCCCCACCACCCACCCTTCAATAAGTCTGAAGAAGAGTCCCAACCCAAAACCTCATCTATCCATTTTCTCCAGAGATGCTGCCCGATCCATTGAGTTACTCCTGAACCTTGTGTCCTTTTCGGTAAAGCAGCATCAGTCGTTTCTTGTTTCTACCTCTTAAATATGCTGAAGATTTCTGTTTTCACCGCTCTTTCAGGCAGTGAGTTCCAAAATCACAACCAACGCCATCACCACTCAACCACAATTCAATTTATGTATTGTAGTCATCAGCCTCTCTGCAAAGAGAAACAATTCTGCTATCTCCATTGGATTACTGCCAATGTCAAGTACCAACAAACGTAGGAATTAGAGGTTAGGTTCATATGTGACTAAAGAGATGGTGTGGGAGGGCGAATTTTAGATTTCTGAGTTATTCAGATGACCTCTGGGGGTGGTAGGAACTGTAAATCTTCAGGTATGAAGAGGAAGTGCTTGAAGGTGGAGATGACACTGTAGTATTAATTAAAGGGTCCATTACTGCAGTCATTCATAAGTTCATAAGTGCATAGGTTATAGGAGCAGAATCAGGCCATTTGGACCATCAAGTCGACTCCGACAGTCAATCGCAGCTGATCTACTTCTCCCTCTCAACCTCATTCTCCTGCCTCCTCCCCATAACCCTGAAATGAGGAAAAACCTTTTCACCCAGAGAGTTGTGAATCTGCGGAATTCTCTGCCACGGAAGGCAGTGGAGGCCAATTAACAGGATGTTTTCAAGAGATTTTGCTCTTAAGGCTAAAGAAATCAAGAATTATGGGAAAAAAGCAGGAGCGGGGTATTGATTTTGGAATGATCAGCTATGATCATATTGAATGGTGGTGCTGGCTCGAAGGGCCGAATGGCCTACTCCTGCACCTATTTTCTATGTTTAACCCCCAGCACCCGTACTAATCAAGAACCTGTCAAACTTCTCCTTAAAATTATCTATTGACTTGGCCTCCACAGCCTCAGTGGCAATGGATTTCACAGATTCACCACCCTCTGACTAAAGAAATTCCTCCTCATCTCCTTTCTAGAGGTGTGTCCTTTTATTCTGAGACAATGGCCTCTGGTCCTTGACTAGTGGAAACCTCATCTCCACATCCACTCTATCCAGGCCTTTCACTATTCTGTTCATTTCAATGAGGTCCTCCCTCATCCTTCTAAACTCCAAGTACAAGCCCAGTGCCATCAAATGCTCATCATATGTGAACCCAATCATTTCTGGGATTATTCTCATAAACCTCCTCTCCAACGCCAGCACATCCTTCCTCAGATAAGGGGCCCAGAGTCAGAGGATACTTTAGTTCTCTTCAAATGAGGCGACAACAACAGAGCTTCTATATCTAAAAATGTATACTGTTATCTTTGAAAAGGAGGAGATACTAGCATAAAGAGGGATAAATCGCCAGAGCCTGCTGTGTTACTTGGGTTGCTATAGGAAAAAAGTGAGGAGTTTGCTGGTGCTCCAATAGATATTGTTAAATTGTGGGAATGGGGCCTGTTTCCATGCTGTATGGCTCTCTGACCATGATAATGCATTCACCTGTCAAGGTGCAGGCTTTATTTTTTTAATAACCAAGAGGAGTGATTTTCCAATGATGCTAATGTCATTGCACATCCAGTTTGAATGCACCTTCTGCCTCTAATTTCTGTTTATTATTTAACAAGTTTTGCAGGAACTTTTTGTTTTAATTATTTATTTATCTGTTTATTTATCTATTTATCTATTTATTTATTTATTTATTTATATTACCTTTTTTTTGGGGGGGACGACTTTTTGAAGCAAAAGTAAGAACTCTCATATGAGAGTACAATGGCGGAACCAACGTTAAAGGGCAGCACAGTGGCATAGTGATAAAGCTACTGCCCTGCAGTGCCAGAGTCCTGGGTTCGATCCTGACTATGGGTGCTTGTCTGTACAGAGTTTGTACGTTCTCCCCGTGACTTGCATGGGTTTTCTCCCAGATCTTCGGTTTTCTCTCACACTCCAAGGAGTAGGTTAATTGGCTTGGTATAATTGTAAATTGACCCTAGTGTATGTAGGGTAGAATAATGTGCGGGGATCGCAGGTCGGTGCGGAGGGCCGAAGGGCCTGTTTCCGCGCTGTATCTACGAAACTAAAACTAAAAAACAAAGTAAATTGAAACCCATAATTAACAGTTCCACACAGTCCAGAAACTAGTTATTTTTGCAGCTTCCATATGATCCAATTTATCACCTCTACAACCCGTCCACTTTATACTGGAAATAAAAACAGAAAATGCTGGAAACACTTAGCAACTCAGGCAGTATCTTTTGAAAGACATTTCAATTCCAAGTCCACCTTTATCAGAAGGGTCCTGAACTCGTCAGAAGAGTCCTGAACTTGGACCATCAACCTTAATTCTGTTACTCCAGGTGCTGCCTGACCTGCTGTGAAATTGCCAGCATTTTCTATTTTCATTTCTGATTTCCAGCATCTGAGTTCTTTTTCATTTTCTTATATTGAAAATATTTTGCATGTAGCAATGAAGATATAAATTAATTTCCTAGCCAGCTTGAGGTCAATCACTGACTAAAGGCTATTTTAAAATTTACATATAATTAGATTCAGTTTTAAAATGCACCATGTTTAAGGCAGTATTATAAAGTTTTTTTTTAATGCAAAACTCTACACACCATAATGAATTGTGCAAGGTTATTTTTCTATTACAAATATCCAGGACATAAAACTAATGCATTGTTAAAATTTTATAACATAAATCTTGTCATTACTATCATATCATGGAAAAAGCACCTTTGCAAAATGCGCTCTGGAAAATTTATGACAAATAATTTATATAGATGTGAAATGGTTGAATCCAAAACGCTTGCTATATTAACATGTAAATGAAGGCACAATCTGCAAGGCAAATGAGCACATGAGGCAGATAATTCCAGAAACTTCTGTAACCCCAAGTGCTCTGGGATAAATGAATGACAGAGGTGTCAGTCCAGTAAGTCATATTTCAGTGATAAACATATAAACAAAGTTTATATTTTTTGCCAATAAGGTACTTATGAGGATATGAGGATATCCTCTCTGCGATGACATTAAGATAATGGCAAAGCAACCCCACCAGAATATGGTGACCTTAACCTGAACCCAAACTCCCAAATTCCATATGATGGCCACAATGTAAATCTGCTGTAAATCTTTAAGATTCTATTGGGAAGTAATTGGCTTGCAAAGTAGGCAACATGACAGCCAAAATTAGTCCCCTCACGTCATGAAACAGGCTGACAGAGAAAGGGACTCCACATCCTATTTCCAGTTGCATTGACTTCAGAGTACAAACATTAGACAGTCTTTGACTTGAGTTAGACACAAAATGCTGGAGTAACTCAGCGGGTCAGGCAACATCTCTAGAGAAAAGGAATAGGTGACATTTCAGGTCGAGACCCTTCTTCAGACCTCGACCCAAAATGTCACCTATTCCTTTTCACCAGAGATGCTGCCTGACCCACTGAGTTACTCCAGCATTTTGTGTCCATCTTCGGTGTAAACCAGTATCTGCAGTTCCTTCCTACACACTGAAACTTGAGTCACCTGTTTCACAGTCTCTGATGAGGAAGTCCCTTGATAACTACATTCCACATATTACTCAGGAGCTCGCAGGTCACAGGTTGGTGACCTGTTTATCCGGAGCTCCCGCAACAACAGCTTCGTCCGCTGGACTAGAGGGCGGCAGCTTCGGCAGTTTTGACCGCCCCGGGCCGCGGAAATTGAACAGGCCCGTTCGCGGAGTTCGGATTCAGCCGGGGGACTGACTTACTTACCATCACCTGGCGGGGTCACAACATCGGAGGCCAGGATCGCCTCAGCGCAGAGGGAGAACAAGGAGGGAAGAGACAAAGACTTTAAGACTTTTGCCTTCCATCACAGTGAGGAGGTACCTGGTGAACTCACTGTGGTGGATGTTAAATTTGTGTTTATTGTGTGTTTTTTGTTATTTTATTATATGTGTGACTGCAAGGCAACGAAAATTCGTTCAGACCGAAAGGTCTGAATGACAATAAAGGATACTTTACTTTACTTAACTGAATCATTTACATTTACGTATTAATGTGACTGAGCCAGGCCACATGAGCTCCATGAATGGATCTACTCCCAATACAACTAGCTGATGTTACTAATTAGAGTGCATTCTTGACGACCCATCTACTCATTGAAGACATTTGATTGGAGTTTAATTGGACTTTGTCGTACTTTATCTTGCACTATATGTTGTAGTGCACATATGCACTAGTGGAACTATAATAGTGCACTAATATATACATACCCCGGTATAACCATATAACCATATAACAATTACAGCACGGAAACAGGCCATCTCGGCCCTTCTAGTCCGTGCCGAACACGTATTCTCCCCTAGTCCCATCTACCTGCGCTCAGACCATAACCCTCCATTCCTTTCCCATCCATATAACTATCCAATTTATTTTTAAATTATAAGATCGAACCTGCCTCCACCACCTTCACTGGAAGCTCATTCCACACAGCCACCACTCTCTGAGTAAAGAAGTTCCCCCTCATGTTACCCCTAAACTTCTGTCCCTTAATTCTCAAGTCAGTATGCATTGACCGAGGAGAAAATATCACCTGCAACTTGTACTGGACCACCCATATCAAAGCACGGGTGCTTTAGGAATGGCCAACAAAGCTCACCAATGCCTCTACTTCCTTAGAAGGCTTAGGAAGTTCAGCATGTCCCCAACAACTCTCACCAACTTTCACAGGTGTGCCATAGAAAGCATTTTATAGGGATGCATCACGACATGGGAACAGCTCCATCCAAGACTGCGAGAAATTGCAGAGAATTGTGGACGCAGCACAGACCATCACACAAACCAACCTCCTATCCATTGACTCAATTTACATCTCACGCTGCCATGCATGGCCACCAGCATAAACAAGAACGAGTCTCACCACGCCTATTCCCTCTTCTCCTCTCTCCCATGAGGCATAGAAATGTGAAAACGCACACGTCAAGATTTAGGAACAGTTTCTTCCCAGCTGTCGTCAGGCCACTGAACCATCCTATCAACAACTAGAGAGCAGTCCTCAGTCTACCTCATTAGAGGCACTCGGGTTATCTTTAATTGGACGTTACTGGACTTTATCTTGCACTAAACTGTTCCCTTTATCCTGTATCTGCACACTGTGAACAGCTTGAGTGTAATCATGTATAATCTTATAGGTGACTGGATAACACACAACCATAAGCTTTTCACTGCAGCTCGCTACACGTGACAATAATAAACTAAACTAAATGTTAAACTGTGTTTTCCATGCCACAATTCCATACCTTTCCATACTTTAATCCTATATCTTAAGCGATCTGTTACAATGCAGAGATACAAGGAACTACAGATGCTGGTTTATACAAAAAAAAACTCAGTGGGTCAGTCAGCATCTTTGGACAACATAGGCAGGTGACATTTCTTCGGACTTGCACTGCAAGCACGTGTGACAACTGAAAACAACCTACATGAATACTTGATTATGCTGCTGGCCTTGCCGAGGCAGCGTGTGGTATAAATGGAGTCACGTTTGACAAGTGGAGAAAACCAACTAACTCCATCTTATTGTAATGATGGAACTAGTAAAATCTCTGTAAAACTCTCCATTATTGTTTAGTTTAGAGATACAGCATGGAAACAGGCCCTTCGGCCCACCATGTCCGCGCCATCCATCGATCACCCGTACACTAGTTCTATGTTATCCCACTTTCGCATCCTGCACACTAGGGGCAATTTACGGAAGCCAATCAACCTACAAACCTGCACGTCTTTGAAATGTGGGAGGAAACCGGAGCACCCGGAGAAAACTCAGTTGTTCACCGGGAGCACGTACATACTTCGCACATAGAGCACGTGTAGTCAGGATCGAACCCGGCTCTCTGGCGCTGTGAGGCTGCAGATCTACCACTGCACCACTGTGTCGCTCTGTTGTATTCCTCTTCAGTCTCAGGCAGCCACACACGTCACTCCAATGTCATGATAGATTTGCAAAAAAAAGGATTACCTAACAATTGAAAAAATGAGAGGAGTTTATTGTTATCTTCCTTTACAGGGTGTGCCACATTGCCATTATATGATGTTAATCACCCAGCTGACTTCTGCTCCCTCTTCACCTTTAACAATGATAGGCAGGTATTAATTCACTGCTGATTTTGTTTCGAAGCACTCAGATACCTAAAACTGGAATATGGTTGTTAGGAGCCTGTTGAAGGACTTCCTTTCGAAAATGCCATGTGGACAGGCATCAAAATTATGATGATTAGGACTTCTCATGCTCCCTCTAATGGCTAGCAATTAGGTTTGTGTATAATATTTCAGTTTAAATATATTCTGTGGTACAGCATTGTTTATGGCAATCTTAGAATATTAAACAAGAATATTAATGTTTCTTGGTAGACAAAAATGCTGGAGAAACTCAGCGGGTGAGGCAGCATCTATGGAGCGAAGGAAATAGGCGACGTTTCGGGTCGAGACCCATCTTCAGACTGATGTGAGGGTGGGGAGGACAGGAAGAAGAAAGGAAGAGGTGGGGATAGTGGGCTGAGGGAGAGCTGGGAAGGGGAGGTAAAAGCAGGGACTACTTGAAATTTGACAAGTCAATGTTCATACCGCTGGGGTGTAAACTGCCCAAATGAAATATGAGGTGCTGCTCCTCCAATTTATGGTGGGCCTCACTCTGGCCATGGAGGAGGCCCAGGACAGAAAGGTCAGATTCTGATTGGGAGGGGGAGGGGGAGTTGAAGTACTGAGCCACCGGGAGATCAGGTTGGTTATTGCGAACCGAGCGGAGGTGTTGGGCGAAGCGATCGCCAAGCCTACGCTTGGTCTCACCGATGTAGAGCATCTGACACCTAGAGCAGCGGATGTTATAGATGAGGTTGGAGGAGGGTCAAGTGAACCTCTGCTGCACCTGGAAAGACTGCTTGGATCCTTGAATGGACTTAAGGGGGGAGATAAAGGAACAAGTGTAGCATTTCCTACGGTTGCAAGGGAAAGTGCCAGGGGAGGGGGTGGTTTGGGTGGGAAGGGACAAATTAACCAGGAAGTTACGGAGGGAGCGGTCCCTGCGGAAAAAGACTGGGACCGCCGAACCTCGCCGCACACCGGCCATCCGCTGACCGGAACCTCCGACACTTCGCCCGCTGACCAATCCCTGCGGGCCTCCACCATCGACTTCACTGACCCTCGCCACTCCAGCAGGCCCCAGCCGTCGCCTGAGTCCTAGGCTCAGCACCGGGCCTGAAGCTTCCACGCTGCGGACTCTGACATCACGAGGTCCAACTGCGCTGGGTTCCTAGTGCTCCCTTACACAGGGAACCTCAGTGGTTGTTCCACTGGGTCTTCCCCTTCCCCCTCAAACCAATAGAAGTTACCCCTCAGACCTATTAAACATTTTCCCCTTCAGTTTACACCTATGGTCCTCGATTCACCTACTCTGGACAAAAGACTCTGTGCATCTACCCAATCTATTCCTCGCATGATTTGATACACCTGTATAAAAGATCACCGCTCATCCTCCTGCACTCCAAGGAATAGAGTCCCAGCCAACTTAACCTCTCCCTATAGCTCAGACCCTCTAGTCCTGGCAACATCCTCGTAAAGTTGTTGTCAGTTATTTATACTGGGATGTCTGGCTTGGACACTTTTTGATCACTCAGACCTAGATAAATATTTACCCTAGTGACTAATTTGAAAACTGGCTCATGATTCCCCTAGGGCTTTGGAGAGATGCTCCCGACCACTGGTGGAATGAGGTGAATTGAACAACCTCAATCAGTAACCTGTATTTGAAATAAGGGGAGGTTGCACAAACTTACATTGTTTTCTCTGTTGCATCGGTGGCTGCGGGGAAACCTGATGGAAGTATAAAAAATTACGAGGCATAGGTAGAGTAGACAGTCGGAACTTTTTTCCCAGAGCGGGATGAGGATGTCAAGGATGAGAGGGAATAGCTTTAAGATGAAAGAGGCAAATGTTTAAAGGAGATGTGCGGGGCAAGTTTTGTATACACAGGGTGATGGATGCCTGGAGAGCGTTGCCTGGGGTGACGGTGGAGGCAGATATGATATTCACATATTAGAATCTATATGATAATACATGGATATACAGCAAATATGGATCACAAGCAGGCAAACGAGATTAGTTTAACCTGGTATTTTGTTAAGCATGGTTAACATGGGCTGAAGGGCCTGTTTCTGTGCTGTACAGCTCTATTGATATTGGTATTCCTTTATTATTGTCACATGTACCAAGACACTGAGGTACCGATTTTAGGTGCGGCACAGTGGCGCAGTAGTAGAGTTGCTGCCTTACAATGCCAGTGTTCGATCCTGACCGTGGGTGCTGTCTGTACGGAGTTTGTACGTTCTCCCTGTGACTGTATTGGTTTTCTCCAGGTGTTCCAGTTTCCTCTCACACTCCAGAGATGTACAGGTTTGTAGGTTAATTGGCTTCAGTAAAATTGCTAGTGTATGGGTGATCGTTGGTCAGCGTGGACTCGGATAAAACCATATATGAATACAATCAAGACATACACAAGTACAATAGATAGAGCAAAGAGAAAATTACCAGAGTGCAGAATATAGTTTTCAGCATTATAGTGTTATAGTAACTGAGAAAAAGTCCGCAAAGCGGTAGCTTGGAAGATTGGGGACTACAGCCTAGTTTATGGGAGAACCGGCTCCTGATATCAAGTTCAAGTTCAAGTTCAAGTGAGTTTATTGTCATGTGTCCCTGATAGGACAATGAAATTCTTGTCACCGGATCTTGGACTTTCTGACAGAGAGACCGCAGTCAGTCCGTTTTGGCAAGAACACTTCAGGCTCGATCACGCTGAGCACCGGCTCCCCTCTAGGCTGTGTGTGCTCAGCCCGCTGTTGTTCACACTGCTCACACATGATTATGCTGCCAGATTCAGGGACAATAAGATCATAAAATTCGCGGATGACACAACAGTGGTGGGACTCATCAGCGGAGATGACGAATCAATGTACAGGGAGGAAGTAAAACAACTAGTGGACTGGTGCGGCAACAACAATCTAGCATTAAATGTCGACAAAACAATGGAGATGATTGTCGACTTCAGGAGGGCGCAGCCAAAACACACCCCTCAACATCAGTGGCACCACAGTGGAGAGAGTGGAGAGCATAAAGTTCCTCGGAGTGCAAATTACAGACAGTCTCACCTGGTCCAGGAACAACACTGGGATTGTCAAATGGGCCCATCAGCGACTGCACTTCCTGAGGAAACTCAAACAGGCCTCACTCCCCACCAACATCCTCAGGACTTTCTACAGGGGCACGGTGGAGTCTGTACTCACGTACTGCATAAACATGTGGTATTCCAACTGCAACTGCTCAGACAGGAAGGCTCTGCAGAGGGTTGTGAGGTGAGCAGAGAGGATCATTGGCGTCTCCCTACCCTCGGTACAAGAACTGTTCCAGAGCCGCTGTCTGAAAAAAGCTCTGAGAATAGCTAAGGACAAACTGCACCCCCTCCACACCTGGATCTCCTGCCATCAGGCAAGAGATACCGTAGCATCAAAGCCCGGACTACCAGACTGCTAAACAGCTTCCTGCCACAGGCTGTGAGGCTGCTAAACAGTCACTCTGTACTCACAGTCACCTGATTCTGCGGCTTTGCACTGACATTTTAATAACTCTGGCACTGACCACTCAAATCAGCTGCCCTGGACATTTTAATGATTGTTTTTACTGTATTTTAATGTTGCTGTTTTACCTGCTTTTAACTATTTATACTGTTTCATCAGGGACTAGATTGTTTTTATTGTTATTATGTGTGAAATGTTTTAAGTTTCATGTGCGATGCTCCGGTATTCCCTGGGAAACATCTTCTCATTTTGCACTGTACAACTGTTGCTTTGCAAGATGACAATAAAGATTGATTGATTGATTGATTGATTGATTGATTGATTGATTGATTCTTGCTTTGCTTAGCACACAGAACATAGTAGGCATTCACTACAAAACAGATCAGTGTGTCCATATACCACAATATAAATATATACACACATAAACAAATAAACTGATAAAGTGCAAATAGCAGATAATGGGTCATCAATAATCAGAGTTTTGTCCGAGCCAGGTTTAATAGCCTGATGGCTGTGGGGAGGTAGCTATTCCTGAACCTGATTGTTGCAGTCTTCAGGCTCCTGTACCTTCTACCTGAAGGTAGTAGGGAGATGAGTGTGTGGCCTGGATGGGGTGGGTCTCTGATGATACTGCCAATGCGACTTGAGGCAGTGACTGCGATAAATCCCCTCGATGGAAGGAAGGTCAGAGCCGATGATGGACTGGGCAGTGTTTACTACTTTTTGTAGCCTTTTCCTCTCCAGGGCGCTCAAGTTGCCGAACCAAGCCACGATGCAACCAGTCAGCATGCTCTCTACAGTGCACCTGTAGAAGTTAGAGAGAGTCTTCCTTGACAAACCGACTCTCCGTAATCTTCTCAGGAAGTAGAGGCGCTGATGAGTGTTCTCCGACCAGGAAAAATGTTCAGAGATGTGCACACACAGGAATTTGAAGCTCTTGACCCTTTCAACCATCGACCCGTTGATATAAACGGGACTGTGGGTCCCCATCCTACTCCTTCCGAAGTCCGCAATCAGTTCCTTGGTTTTTCTGGTGTTGAGGGCCAGGTTATTGTGCTGGCACCATATGTACAGTTGCTCAATCTCTCTTCTGTACTCTGACTCATCCCCATCAGTGATATGTCCCACAACAGTGGTGTCGTCAGCGAACTTGATGATGGAGTTCCCACTGTGACCGGCTACGCAGTCATGAGTATAGAGTGAGTACAGCAGGGGGCTGAGCACGCAGCCTTGAGGTGCTCCCGTGCTGATTGTTATCGAGGCTGACACATTTCCACCAATACGAACAGACTGTGGTCTGTGAATGAGGAAGTCAAGGATCCAATTGCAGAGGGATGCGCAGAGACCCAGTTCTGCAAGTTTGGTAACCAGCTTGGAGGGGATGATTGTGTTAAATGCCGAGCTGTAATCGATGAATAACAGTCTGACATATGAGTTTTTGTTGTCCAAGTGGTCCAGAGCGGAGTAGAGGGCCAGCGAGATCGCATCCACCGTTGATCTGTTGTGGTGGTAGGCGAACTGCAGTGGGTCCAGGATTTTGTCGAGGTAGGAGTGATTTGCTCCATGATCAGCCTCTCAAAGCACTTCATCACCACCGGCGTTAGTGCCACTGGTCGATAGTCATTGAGGCATGTCACCTTACTCTTCTTGGGCACTGGTATAATTGATGCCCTTTTAAAGCAGGTGGGGACCTCAGACCTCAGAAGTGAGAGGTTGAAAATGTCCGTAAAAACTCCAGCCAGTTGGTCCGCACAGGTTTTTAGAACACGACCACCTATACCATCAGGTCCAGGCGCTTTTCGAGGGTTCACCCCTCTGAAGGATTTCCTGACGTCGGCCTCTGTGACTGAGACTGAAATACCATCACAGCGAATGGGGGCTCGGGAAGGCACATCAGTATTCTCCCTATCAAAGCGTGCGTAAAACGCATTGAGCTCGTCAGGGAGTGATGTTTCGCCGACATTCAAGCTGCCTCCTGATTTCGCCTTGTAGGAGGTGATTTCATTCAGGCCCCGCCACAGCTGCCGAACATCTGTCTCATCCTCCAGTTTGGAGCAGAAGTCCCGTTTGGCCTTTTTGATGGCCTTACCAAGGTCGTATCTGGACTTCTTGTAGGCCACTGTATCATCGGACGTGAATGCCCGGTGTCTGGACTTCAGAAGAGTGCGGATCTCAAAGTTAATCCAAGGTTTCTGATTGGGAAACACTCAGAAGTTTTCTGTGGGGATGCAGTCCTCCACACATTTCTTTAAGAAGTCTGTAACGACTGTGGCGTATTCGTTCAAGTCCGTTGTGCTGTGTTCTATGTTCTTGTTATGAATGCATCATGAGCAACAGCATGTGGCGCCATCTGGTGGTTGAGCCACTTATAGATTGAACCCTCGTCAGTAGAGGAGGAACGGTCACGAGACTGAGTTTGGCGGGAGTTTGCGAGTGAAGATCGTCATCAGTCCACAGGTGTGTCTTACAGCAGCAGCAGAGACCTTGCTTGAGCTCTCACTTAACGCTTGTGTGTTTTTAACAGTTGTATTTGCCAATAAAGATCATTTTATTCACAACGCGTGAATTACTACAGTGGTGAACCCAGCGATCCAAAATGGTTTATTTTGGATTTTTGAAATGCACACCGCCAACGACCTCGCCCAGCATAATATAGCCGCTGACACCCCAGCCCTGCAGAATGCAGTTTCAATTAAGCTGCCCATTTTCTGGACAACGCAACCCCAGATGTGGTTTGAACAGGCTGAAGCCCAGTTCCACATTCGACGCGTTATGGCTGACGAGACCAAATATTACTATGTGGTCAGTGCACTGGATCAGGACACTGCCGGTCACCTCATCCATTACCTTCGCCAGCCACCAGCTGATGGCAAGTACGATGGCCTCAAAGCGCTCCTCTTGCGCACTTTCGGGCTCAGCCACCACAACCGGGCCGCAAGACTCGTGCACATGGGTGGTCTTGGCAATCGCAAGACGTCCGTGCTAATGAGCGAGATACTTACCTTAATGGACGGTTATCAGCCATGCCTCCTGTTCCAGCACGTCTTCCTGGAACAGATGCCCAAGGACATCCGCCTGCTCCTCGCGGGCGACAATTTTGCTGATCCCCTGCAGCTGGCTGAATGGGCAGACGAGCTGTGGCAGGCTTATATCGGGTGTATCGATATGGTGGTGCATATATCGATCGGTTGTATCGATATGGTGGTGCTTATATCGATCGGTTGTCAGCGGTGCCTCGGCGGGCCCAGCGGCCGGTTCCTGATGCCACCGAGTGGGCCCGGCAAAGAATCCGATCCCGAGCAACGCCTATAAAGGTACATGGTGCTTTTACCACCAGCGCTGGGGATCCGAGGCTTGTCGATGCCGCCCACCCTGCACGCATCCAGGAAACGCCGTGGCCGGACCCCAGTAGCGGCTGCCCCGGCTGGCCAAAAGCATCGCCTCTACGCCTGGGATCATCATTCGGGGCGGCTTTTACACGTTGACATGGGTGCAGAGGTCAGCATTTTGCCCCCGTCAGGAATCGACACTCATTCCAGTAAGCGGGGGCCTTATCTTATCGTCGTTAATGGCAGCTCCATCCGAACGTACGGTGTTCGCATGGTCCCCCTCATTTTCGGATCCTGCCATTTCACTTGGACTTTCACCGTTGCCGTTGCTGGGCGCCGATTTCCTCCGAGCACAATCCCTGCTAGTCGATGTTTGGGGACAGCGCCTCGTTCATGCTGCGACTTTGGAATCGATCTCCTTACGCCTTAGCTACGCCACGCCTCGACCGGTGTCTTCTGTAGACAATGTCTTCACCCAGATTTTTGGTGGAATTCCCAGACATTCTACACCCTCAGTTTCACTTGGCTGGCCCCAAACTGCCAAGGCACAGGGAAATTCGAAAATTGACTTTCTTCTCTCACAAAAAGAAAGATAGACACAAAAAGCTGGAGTAACTTAGCGGGTCAGACAGCATCTCTGAAAAAAAGGAATAGGTGACATTTCAGGTCGAGACCCTTCACAAGACTGACTTTGGCACCTCTTTACTTTGAAGAGGTTACAGGCCACCTGTTGAAGTGTCCTGGTTCTACTGTTGGTGTCCATATGATGCCAGCTCACTACAATGACGTCAATGGGGTACCAAGACCAGTCGCTCAAGTCTTCAGTGGGCTTTACAAAGAGCGGAATAACCTTTACATGTAAGTTTAAGAATGTTCATCCGATGATTAATAAAAGAGGAATGATCTCCTCTGTAAGCATTTATATGACACATGACATAGAATATAGTCATATAGTGTGGATACAAGCCTTTGGGCCCAATGCCCACACCGGCCAACATGACACATCTGCACTAGTCCCACCTGCATGCATTTGTCCCATATCCCTTCTAAACCTGTCCTATTCATGTACCTGTCTAAATGTTTCTAAAACGACATGTGTGCTTATTCTACGATTCAAGATAAATAGATGCTGGAGTCCGTCTTGTGAGAGAAGAAAATATATTTGACAATCTCCCCAGGTCTCAGCAGCTCAATGAGCATTTTAAATGGAAATATTGTCTGCTGATGGTCATGATGCATTCTCGACTACAACAAATAACCTAGAACAGTACAGTACAGGAACAGGCTCTTAATTCCTGGAGCAATCCCACTGCATTAACTCACCTGTGGTGTTTTAGGGCTCATGTTATACTTGCAAACTTTTTAAGGTAGAGACAGATAGATTCTGAATTAGTACGGGTGTCAGGGTTTATGGGGAGAAGGCAGGAAAATGGGGTTAAGGGCCTGTCCCACTTTCCCACTTTTTACTCGTGGACATTTTTCATCATCCTAGAAAAACGCCCCGACCTACTTGATGCCACGAGTACCTACAACTAGCATCACGACCTACCTACGACCTACCTGCGACCTCCTACGAACTCGTGACAACCATGCTGCGAGTATGAGTCAAGGGCAAATTCGGCAGAGGTCATGAATTAGGTCGTGAAAGTGGGACAAGCCCTTCAGGAGGGTCCCCCTCTGTAGATAGATCCGCCACAATTGAATGGCGGAGTCGACTAGATGGGCCGAATGAGATGAGGAAAAACTTTTTCACCCAGAGAGTTGTGAATCTGAGGAATTCTCTGCCTCAGAAGGCAGTGGATGCCAATACACTGGATGTTTTCAAGAGAGAGTTAAATTTAGCTCTTAGGGCTAACGGAATCAAGGGATATGGGGAAAAAGCAGGAGCAGGGTACTGATCTTGGATGATCAGCCATGATCATATTAAATGGCGGTGCTGGCTCGAAGGGCCGAATGGCCTACTCCTGCACCTATTGTCTATGTTTTCTATGAATGGCCTAATTCTGCTCCTATCACTTATAAGCATCATTGTGACAACCAGGTATACTTTAAAAATCACATGTAATGCCTGGCCCTCAAAAGGGTTAAAGTACTTAACAAAGTGGTCGCTATTGACAAATCTAAATTTACTGCAGGCCATTTGTGTGTGTGAACACTGTATCTCTGCTGCTATTAGAGATAAAGGTATTAAAATATGACTTGCCCAATTTTATATTGTGCAATGTATTTCATTGAGATGGCCAATAAAAAGAGACAGAACCCATCATAGTGCTGCAGACCCAAAGTCTTCCTCGCCAAATAAACAATCCAGTGATGATTATCTGCTGCCTGTACCTTCCACCTTCTCCTCCTCATGCGCTAGCATGAAATTGACATTTGAAACTAATTGTACGGTGAAATCCACCAAATTTTAGAACTGTGTTTCAGATTTCAAGCAGGCTTTAAGCCTAACGTCTTTTCTGTATTACTTTTCTGCCTAGGCTATAGCTGTAAGGGGAGTGCAGGGAGAGGAGAAAAAAAAGGGGATTATTATGCCCCAGCAAATAAGATAGAGTGAATCCAACTAATCTGCATTGCTTATCTTGGGCCGACAGTGTCTGTCAGGACCTGTTTCTCTGCCCTCCGTGCTTGTCCCACTGACTTCATTGCTGCTGGCTGCTCGTGGCTATCGCTTGCTCCTATAAACAGCCAATTACTGGCCCAAACAGATGTCAGGGGCTATGATCAAATAATTTAGCTGAAGTGAAGGGGCCATAATACAGGTCAATTTCACTCAGTTAGACATGGTGTCTGAATCAGGTTGGTGAGGGGGTTGGGCTGGATGGTGGTATGTGGCAGTAATATGCACTACAGTTCAACGGCAACTCATTTTTTATGATTAAGTTCATGTTTAACTTACTAATCCTTAATGGATAAAGCTGGAAAATCCCTTTTTCCAATACAGCATACATTTCAGGTCAGTTTTATATATTTACAACCATTAATCTCTGTAAGCTAGATGGCCGGAAGTAGCACAGCGAAAAAACTCTCAATTTTAAAAATCTCTCTCCATGTGGTTATCAAAGTGAGTACCACCTTACGTTTGAGCTTTGTTGTTCCGTTGGAAATATATTTGTATTTATTGGAACAAATCGTGATTTGCCATTCTCAAATTAACTGATGAAGTTGACTGAATTTATTACTTTGATTAAAAATAAGTCATCTGAAATCATATGAAATATTATGATTCAAAGTACCTATCTAATCGAATGACACTCGCAATCAGGATCAAATTCATTGTTATCTCTGATATTTTTTTATCTTTTTCTCTCATTAGAATATCAGTCCCGTTAACAAAGTTGCCAAGATCAAGCCACTGATGCAATCTCACCCATTGATGCTTTATTAGAAGGGTTCACATATCTTCAGTGAATATAAAATGATGCCATTTGGATGTATTTCTATGTTTTCTTTTCTGCTCGTGTTTCCTGGATGTATTTTGTCCTCTCATTTCTCTCTTACAATGTACATCACCAACAGGGGCTGCACATAATACTGCCTTTCAGTCGGATGTCCTCAAAATTCAGGATTATAGTTTTCCTTTCCATTTACCAGACGACAACACACACACACACACACACACACACACACACACACACACACACACACACACACACACACACACACACACACACACACACACACACACACACACACACACACACACACACACACACACACACACACACACACACACACACACACACACACACACACACACACACACACACACCTCTGCAGAACTAGGTGGAACACATCAGAAGCCAAATCCTAACATGAGTAATGTAATGAAAGGTATGGAAGAAGCTGCCATCACATGGTATCATGCTCCTGTCACATATTCATGAAAGGACAGATTAATCCCCAATTTATGGCCACTGTAACTCCATTCCAAGTTACACTTGTTAATAAATCACATGACGTGGTTTCCTTAAGACCATGTCTGCTCTCAAAGCAATCCGACCAACTTGCTCACTTATTTTCCTGTAACCTATTCTATCAAATGCCGAAGAGAAATAATTGAGGATCATATTTTAGTTTCAAATACAGCACGTATGTCCTCACAGCATAACATGAATGAAACACCTGTGTTGGCAAAGCCACAGTTTTAACTAGAGACTTTCCGCTGTTCACTTCAGATGGTCTTTTTTTAGTGTAGTTTAGTTTAGAGATACAGTGGGGAAACAGGCCCTTCGGCCCACTGATTCCACACACTAACACTGTCCGGCAGGTGCACAAAATAATCTGACCAAAGAGCAACTTTTAAAATATAATTTGCTTAAAGGATTCTTTCTTAAAAATGACTCAACTTCTCAATTGGTCTTTTAATCGGGGGGGGGGGGCGTACGATTGGCAGCCTCGCCAATAGTCTGTCCGTTTTTTCTTTTTTGTTGTTGTTTTAGTGTGTTTTGAAATTTTTATTTAATGGTCTCTGGTTTGTTTTATGTAAGGGAGGGGGAGGGGGCCGGTGGAAACTATTTTTTCAATCTTTCACCCTGCCAAAGATGCGATTGTTTTCTGGGTCGTGTCTCGGTCGCTCTGCGGCCTAACATCTTGGAGCTGGAGGCCTCACTCGGGACTGACTTTAAGCCCCACCGCGGGGCATGGATTTACCATCAAAGCCAATCCCTTGCCTGGGATCACTCCAACCATGGCCTGCAAACTTTACAATCGAGAGCTCGTCATCTGGGGAGCGACCGTGGATATCAGGAGCTCTAATGACGCATAAGGTTCGACAAGCCCAGACCCGGGGTCTGATCACTAGGGAGCTGAGATTCCCCCCCATTGCGAGAGCTTAATCACCCAGATATCGAAACTTAGAAACATAGAAATTAGGTGCAGGAGTAGGCCATTCGGCCCTTCGAGCCTGCACCGCCATTCAATATGATCATGGCTGATCATCCAACTCAGTATCCTATACCTGCCTTCTCTCCATACCCCCTGATCTCTTTAGGCACAAGGACCACATCTAATTCCCTCTTAAATATAGCCAATGAACTGGCCTCAACTACCTTCTGCGGCAGAGAATTCCAGAGATTCACCACTCTCTGTATGTGAAATGTTTTTCTCATCTCGGTCCTAAAAGATTTCCCCCTTATCCTTAAACTGTGACCCCTTGTTCTGGACTTCCCCAACATCGGGAACAATCTTCCTGCATCTAGCCTGTCCAACTTCTTAAGAATTTTGTACGTTTCTATATGGTCCCCCCTCAATCTTCTAAATTCCAGCGAGTACAAGCCGTAATGAAGTGCCTGAACGTCACTGTCTATGGGACTAAGATCGTCTCATCAATGAAAGGCTTGAGGCCCCCGACCGTGGGAGGACAAAGAAGGGAAGAGATTGAACTTTTTTTTGCCTTCCATCACAGTGAGGAATGTGGAGGAGTCACTGTGGTTTAGGTTAAAATGTATTCTGTGTGTTCTGTTGCTTTTTATTTGTATGACATACCTCGTATGTTGCAAAACATACTTGGCTAATAAAGTATTATTGTATTGTATTGGCCCCCTACCAGAAACGTCCATGTCGTGGGGCTGGAAACTGGAAGTATCCTGAGCTAATTCTGCTACCACCATCATCTATTGCACAAGTGATGGCTCCCACTGATTGCCGCCGGAAGCTTGCGTCCTTTTCAGGACAGACAACGACAGCGAGGTCAACATTTGTAACAAGGTGGACTCAAAAGAAGAAGAAGATTGTATTGCATTATTGTATTGTATTGTAATCTTGATCGATCCTTCTACTTCCTGTTTCCTGGTACTCGACTGCAAGCAAAACCGATCGAATCTTTTCCTACTTCAGATAACTCTTAGATGCCTCGGAAGCAGCAGTTTTTTCATTTTCCTGCAAACCAAAGGTTTTCAAAACCCAATGTCTGTAGCACCTTGGACACACAAGGAAATGCCGATGCAGGAATCTTGAGTAGAACACAAAGACTTGGATTAACCCACCTATCTGGCTTTGTCTCATTCCCCTCTATTGCAGCTTTCTCCCCCTACTGTAATCAATCTGAAGAAGGATCCTGACCTGAAATATCTCTGATCCATGTCCTCCAGACTTGCTGCCTGACCCGCTGAGTTACTCCAACATTTTATCTTCTACATCAGTAGCATCTTATAGATCAGCATGACACACCTTTTGATCTTTTCGTTTCGAAGTCGAGCACCATGAACCTCAATCATTCACCTTCGTTTCCCAGTAAAGTTTTTTTTAATCTCCAATACAAATCAATTCAACCTGTCACTCAGAATCACCAGACCATATGTAAGTATTGTCAATGAAATCAATTTTTAGAAGATGTGCTGTCAACATTGGCAGCGATGGGCTACAACATCATATATCTGATTATATTGGAAGAACAAAGAAGCTACATAATTGACCAAAATGCTGGAGTAACTCAGCGGGACAGGCAGCATCTCTAGAGGGAAGGAATGGGTGATGTTTCGGGTCAAGACCCTTCTTCAGAACCTCGACCCAAAACGTCACCCCTTCCTTTTCTCAAGAGATGCTGCCTGTACCGCTGAGTTACTCCAGCAATTTTTGTCTACATTTGGTGTAAACCAGCATCTGCAGTTCCTTCCTATACATATTAGGCCAACTATATTTGGACAAATATCACCAATTCTCTGATGCAAGACCACAGAATCTACTGAGGAAATTCTACTGAAGAGAAGAGATTGTTGACTCAAGTCGCAGGTGTCAGGGGTTTCCGGGGAGAAGGCAGGAGAATGGGGTTAAGAGGGAAGGATAGATCAGACATGATTGAATAGCGGAGTAGAGTCGATGGGCCGAATGGCCTAATTCTACTCCTATCATTTCTGAACTTATGAACTTATGAAGTCTCACGCAAGAGTCTTAAATACATAAATTCAGGCTCATGGAGAATACCCTATTGCCAGAGCTATTCCTTTGTATACTCAGAAAGACATAAAAGATCCCATGGTATCATTTCATTTCAGAGCCAGGGAATTAGTAATTGTCTTTTAATCAACACTACTGAAACAGATTTTGCGATCACTATCACTTTGAGAAGTATTTTATTGGCTACAAAGTTTATTGGCTACAAAGTACAAATTTCCAAAGCATTATATAGATGGAACTTTTTCTTTCTTTAAGAAATATATCAACTGTATAAATCTATAACCTCCATAAGATGCGTGCAAAAAAAAACACATTGATAGACTGGGATTACATTTTATCGTTAAATTAAACCACAACTTCAATGATAACATAGCTGCACATTTGGTTGGGATAAATGAGCAAATCAAAGATAATTCAGTCATTTTTTGTTTCATTGAATGAACAAGCTGAGTATTGACAATGCCACAGAATATAATGAATATTTACATTAAATGCCACTTTGAGAGCAATTTCCATTTACAAGTATATCTTTCGTTGAACATTTTATTTAAAACAATTAAGTCCCTGAAACCATTTTGCAACTTATTACGATAATAAGGAGGTAGCTGATTTTATCTGAAGTTACACAATGTATAAAATAAAAGAAATAAACAGCAGTATCGAAGCAAACAGCAAAAGTATTTTCTCTCCAGGGCTGCTTCTCCATAATTAAAATCAATAGGATGTTCCTCAGAGGATCTCTTTACCTCATCAGGCTGCAGCTTTAGAGCAGGCAATTTTTAAACAAACAAATAGACTTCCAATTGCCTACAATCTAAGGGAAGTCTTAATGTAACTTTATTTGGTCAGCTAGAAATTCTGTGTGAATTCTGTTCAGAACTGGCTTTGATTATTGTGTAGCAGAGGAAACATTCCAATTTTGTTATTATTTGCAAGGGCATTGTGTAATTTTAATTTTCTTGTCTGGCATTTGTATTATTGTGAAACATCATCCAGTCGAGGTTAGCACTTAAGCCACTCTTCCCCTAGCTCTTCACCGGCTTTTCAAATGTAATTTTCGGAAGATTGGCTACCCAATCGAGGGAAACCTGATTCTTCTCAGGTACTGGAGAATCGAGGCCTGCAATAAAATGTCAGGATTGTTCACCAGGCTTTGAATGGAAGCTTAACTACTAGTGGCTGTTTTTAGCACGTTGGTGTGAATTACTTGACTGCTGAAACTAAGCAGCAATTAGACACCTCAGCATTGAGCGGAAATGAGAAATTTGCTGCCTGGCCTTCAGATGAACAGACCCCCACAGGGAGCTGGGAGCATCTGTCATCTCCAAAAACAAGGGCTGGTTGGCTCGCAATAACAGTCAGGAACAGAATTAGAGCGTGTTTGTATCGAAGCTTGTAACTGGACAAAGGAAACATCTAATCCTGGCCGCTTATCATTGCTAAAATTAATTCATTATTTATGCTTTGAGCAGGCCAACTGCTATTGAAATACTCTTGCAAATTAGGACTTTCCCACCTCTACACCAAAAAAATAATCCACGTGTGAATACTCGGTTTCATACGGTCTCGATGACCTGAATTAATCTTTCATTGCATTTAACAACAGTTCCATAATTAAAACACAAGCTAGTTGCTGGTTTTCACGGGAGATAGCAAACTAAAAGTCAGGAAAGTTTGATATTTTCTGACAGGACAGAACTGAATTAATTACTCTCCTCCTCTTTTTCTAATTCTCCCTCCTCTTTATTCTGGAAAATTTAGCCACACCACCATGGCAAGTTCCTGTTCTTTTTTATTTACCTAAAAAAAATCAGAAAGTGCTGGAGTAAGTAACTCTGTAGGTCAGGCAGCATCTGTGCAGGACATGAATAGGCGACACTCCATGTTCTACAAAGATGCTGCCTGACCTGCTCTGAAGAAGGGTCTCGAACCAGAATGTCGCCTATTCCTTGCCTCCATTGATGCTGCCTCACCCGCTGAGTTTCTCCAGAATTTTGCTGAGTTTCTCCAGAATTCTGCTGAGTTACTCCAGTACTTTGTGGTTCAATTTTGTAAACCAGCATCTGCAGTTCCTTGTGTCTCCTCTTTATATTATTCCCTGACTGATCGGACTGATCACCCAACTTGTGCAGCCCAGGGGTATGAATATTGATTTCTCTAACTTCAAGTGACTCTTGCATTACCCGCTCGCTCTGTCCCACCCCCATCCTAGTCATCGTACTAGTTTCCTTGTCGTCCTGCTGAGTTTCACTATTTGTATCACTCATTATCACCTTCTCCACAATCAACAATGGACCATTGTGGGCTCCACCTTTCCTTTTTATCGTTGCTGGCTTTGATTTGTCCTTTTGTATACCTATCATTCATTTTGTCCAAGGTACACAAAAATGCTGGAGAAACTCAGCGGGTGCAGCAGCATCTATGGAGCGAAGGAGATAGGTAACATTTCAGACCTTCTTCATTTTGTCCATCTATCTTTTCATAGCTCTCGTTTCCCTCTCCCTGACTCTCAGTCTGAGGAAGAGTCTCGACCCTAAATGTCACCTATTCCTTTTCTCAAGAGATGCTGCCTGACCCACTGAGTTACTCCAGTTTTTTGTGTCTATCTTCGGTGTCAGCCAGCACCTGCAGTTCCTTCCTACACATGTACTTTTTTATCTTTTGAAACTAACACTGATTGGAAAATAGCTTCATCCAAAAAGATCAATTGTAACACTGGAATAAGGCGGATGAATCAATTTGGGGGGCACAATGTAGCTCCCATTGTCACTCCCAAGGTTTATCAGCAAAATAAAAGGCCTTGGCCTTCAGATCATTTCCCGATTCGAACAGCTGGCCCACAAAACACACTCGAAGATAGACACCAAAAGCTGCAGAAACTCAACAGGTCAGGCAGCATCTCTGGAGAAAAGGAATAGGTGATGTTACGAAGCAAGACCCTGCTTCAGACTTAGAGTCAGGGGAGAGGGAAACAAGAGACATGGAAGGTACAGAGAACAAATGAGTGAAAGATATGCAAAAACAACAAAGATCAAAAAAAGGTGGAGTCCACAATGGTCCATTGTAGGCTGTGGGGAAAGTTATATCGAGTGATACGAACAGTGAAACAGCATGACGACAGTGAAACTAGTACCATGACTAGGGTCGGGGAGGGACGGAGAGAGAGGAGAGCATACAACACACTCTTCTTCTTCTTATCGAGTCCACACACAAGATTAGAAGTTGTTCAGCCAGAGCTGAACACACTTCTCGGCATCTGCCCAATGGTGTCTGTCTTGCGCTTCTTGTGCTTCTTGTGCGTGGTGGTGGAAAGATTGGTTGAAACAGGGCCGCGACGTGAACGCTCTTTCCTTGGCCCCATACAACACACTGTCCAGTGGCCATTCCTGAGGTGAACATTAAATTGAACTGGCCTTGGGGACAGACCAGAGGCAAATACACCAAAGTCATATTCCCCAGCAATTAACCTGACAGATCCTCAAGTTCATTCACTGTCATATCCATTGATTCAAGGCATATGGAAAGAACTGGATGGAGGGGATAGCCAAGGTGAAGCAGAAGTTGCGGAACAACACTCCCTCATGGTGACAGGCAGCAGGAACCTGATCACCATGTGTGAGATGCTCTCATTGGCCCACAACCTGCTCCTGTGTCGCAGCAGTCACCCAAGCCACCTTCCATTCCATCTACATGGTGGATCATGTTGACATAGACATCCAGAGGGGGGTCTCCAGAGGGAGTAGAAACATAGAAACATAGAAAATAGGTGCAGGAGTAGGCCATTCCGCCCTTCGAGCCATTCAATATGATCATGGCAGATCATCCTATTCCTGTTTTCTCCCCATATCCCTTGATTCCATTAGCTTTAAGAGCTACATCTATCTCTCTCTTGAATACATCCAGTGAATTGGAGTGGAGAATGTACCCATGTTAGTCCACATACTAACAGCCTCTAACAGCCACCTTTGTGTTTAGCTGCATCACCTGTGTGTAGATAGCAAGTGTCACAGCATGATGAGGTTCTATCTGTTCCAAGTTGTGCAAAGGATGGAGCTGGCAGGTAATGGTCAGCATGGAATTTAATGGAGAACCTGCAGAAGATGGAGACAGTGGAGCCTATGGGATGGTTTCCTGAGCAGACTGGCAAAGTCATTTGGTGGAATGCCTTATTGCCAGATGTCACACTCAAGCACTGAGACCTCACCCGGATACTGCAACGTTTAAAATATATTTGGACAGGTACATGGATAGAAAATATTTAGAGGGATATACACCACGGAAGAGCACTAACATACAACATCTATTCATTCCAATAAATCCAATAGTTCTGCACCATAATCTTAGTCATTTTTTTACACAGAGGGTGGTGAGTACCTGGAATGCACTGTTGGGGGTGGTGGATGGTTGAGACAGATATGATAGTGACATTTAAGAGACTTTTGGATAGGCACATGGATATGCAGGGAATGGAAGGATATGGATTATGTGCAGGTAAATAAGAGCATCATATCCAGCAGAGACATTGTGGGCTGAAGGGCCTGTTCTTGTGCTGTACTATTCTATGTTCTATGATCTATGATGGAGAATCCCAGTGGTTCTTCTAATTTGCACTTGCCTCACCTCCAATTTGCGTTTCTGGAGGAAGGTGAGATGGATGGGTTGATGTGGGAAAATGGGAAAGAGAAGTGAAATGGCGAGCAGCCGGGAGCTCCGGGTGGTCATGGCGGATAGAGTGTAGGTGCTGGGCAAAGCGGTCACCTGGTCTGGTCTCACTGAGGTGGCCTCCCTTATAATCACCAGTTGCCCCATCCCCTTCACCTCTTTATACTGGTTATCTCCCCTCTCACAAACGAGGGTCTCGATCCGAAACGTCACCTCTCCATTTCCCTCCACAGATGTTGCCTGACCCATTCAGCTGCTCCAGCAGTTTGTGGTCTTTTTCATCTGCAGATAACATTATGTTTGATGTGAGAGGGAGGAACAGGAAAGATGGAGTAAGCCCTAGCATCATCACCCTGGCACAGACAGAGCAAGAAGCTGGGGATCATTGACCCGGACAAAGTGATAATGAGTGTCAATGGTCAAGAGGCAACAGATACATTATTACATGCAACCTTTCATTCACACCAGCACAGATGCAACAAGGTCACCAACCCACGTTCTCACACTGTCACCCGCGTACTTATAGTTTTTAGTTCTGTTCTATTGCTTCTTTCTTTTAACGCAATTATAGAATCTTGTCTGCACAAACGCTACTGCGGGATGGCAAAATTGCACAGCTTTAATGGCCACTGGGTTGATGCTGCTGGCCTGAATAAGGGCCACACCATCCTGTTACGGGAGGTTGCCATGGTCTCCATGGTTTCTTTATGATCACCTGTACCAAGATACAGTGAAATACTTTTTTTTTGCATCCAGCTCAGCAAGACTATCACCATATATTAGCACAATCTCCCGGACTGTACAGAATGTGCAGAACATCCCACTGAGTCTATATGAAAGTCTACCACAGCATCTCTGAAGAAGACTGTACCTGCACAACAGCACCTCAACAACACAACCTGCAGCATCTGCAACCACAAATAGCAAACTCCGTCGCCTTTCCGCTCCAAGAACAAAAGCAAAAAAAGCGTCAAGTGTCAAGAGTCAAGAAGGGGGATCGCATTGAAACTTACCGAATAGTGAAAGGCCTGGATAGAGTGGATGTGGAGAGGATATTTCCACTAGTGGGAGAGTCTAGGACCATAAGTCATAGCCTCAGAATAGTAAGATTAAACGAGAACTTACCAGTTTGAAGTTTGATCTGTATTTTATGAGGAGTTACGATGAGGGATTACGTGAAGAACCCCGCCAGGACGCATGCGTGTCATTCTTCAAAGCAGCGGTGTGAAATCACAGATAACTGTAATGACTAAACATAGTAAGATTAGAGAAGAGATACCAGTTGAGTATATGATCGAGGGTGGGAGGGCACGTAATCCCTCATCGTTACTCCTCATAAAATACAGATCAAACTTCAAACTGGTAAGTTCTTGTTTAATCTTACTATTTTACTTCGGAGTCACGTGAGTGACTACGTGAAGATTTTAAAGCTCTGTGATTTCATGCCGTGGAAACGAGTCCATGCATCACGTCTGCCTTGATGACTGTAGGAGGAATTGTGTTAACATAATTTGGACATGAATTCGACATTGAAATCATAAAATTTATTAACACAAAATTATAACCCCTTTTTATGGGTTTAAATTAATTTACAGAACTTAAAATTGTTTCTGCAAACGTTCCAGGTTTCATTACTGGTTTGTTCTAAAATAGTTGGAATGTTTTTTCCCCTCACCATCCTGCTGCCTTGAGGATTTGGTCCATTGGTACATCCAACTGTATTGCTGCCGATGTAGCTGCAGCCCTGGTGGAATGAGATTTAAAAATATTAGTATCCACCCCAGCCTGTGTTAGCACCTGTTTCAGCCATCTTGAGATAGTCTGGACTGTCACTCTTTTGTGTGGTTGCTTGTGGCTGACCAGAAGTGCCTTCTCATTGCCTCTTATGATTTTCGTTATCTCCATGTATAACGACAAATGTCTTACTATACAGAGATGGTCATCTGTTGGGTATGACCTAAATAGTATATTGAGGCCTGCTGATCCCTGTCTGTTCTGCTTTACTAATTCATAGATATGAAACGTAATATTTTCAGTTGAGGAAGTCATGTTGTCCAGTCTTAGTTCATGCAGTGACTGTACCCTCTGTGCCGTGACCAATGCCATTAGCATGACTGTTTTTAATGTCAGTCTGTGTAGGGACAGAGCTGTTGCTGGAGACCAATTCCTGAGCATCTTCAGGACAATACTTACATCCCATATTTGGGAGTACCTGGTTCTTGGGGGATTAGTATTAAAAATTCCCCTCATAAGTTTTGTTACCAGTGGGTGAGTCCCAACAGAGTAACGCTCTGTCCCCTGCCATAGGTAAGTCGATAGGGCACTTCTGGCGCAGTTGATGGCACTGTAACTGAGCCCCTCTTCATAGTGGAGGCCTGCCAGATATTCCAGAACAGACGGGATGTTCATGTCTCTGTGGGTGATGTTGTTTTTGTGACAATGAATCTCCCACTTCCTGATATAGACCAGATACTGTTTTTTGGTTGACTGTCTTTGGGCCGCCGAGATCATGTTCACTGTTCGGTCCGTCAGTCCCAGTTGTAGTAGAGGTGTTTTTAAACTCTACAAATTAATAAGTTCAAATGGTTATGGCATGGGTGGCTATCCCTTGTTACGGGATGTAGCAATAAATCTGGGCTATGTGGGATGGTGATACATGGTTCTAATACCATGTTTAGTACCACTGGGAACCATGGTTGAGTAGGCCAACGGGTACTACCAAAATACCAGACGCAGAGTCTTGTTGTATTTTCCTTAATACCCGACTGATGAGGCAGAAAGGAGGGAATGCGTAAATAAACAATTTCCCCCAATGCAGCGAAAATGCATCTGCCCCAGGGTCTGGTTCCCATGAAATATAATTTGCTAACTGGTGGCTAAGTCTGGATGCGAATAGATCGATATCTGGTGTTCCATATCTTGCTGTAATATCAG
Organism: Amblyraja radiata; assembly: GCF_010909765.2. NCBI lineage: Eukaryota > Metazoa > Chordata > Chondrichthyes > Rajiformes > Rajidae > Amblyraja > Amblyraja radiata. The sequence goes on from NC_045956.1 coordinate 165,341,362, forward strand.
CAAATACTTTTTTATTCAACATCCATTCGGTGTTTTCATTAAATTTGCGTGACCTGGTGTCTGCCACTAAATTTAGTCTTCCTGGTAGGTAAGTGGCTGATATCCAAATATCTCTCTGGATACACCATTGCCAAATTGTATTAGTCAGATTGTCACATGATGTTGATTTATTTCCACCCATGTGGTTAATGTATGCTACCACGGTGGTATTGTCTATCTGTAGTCTAACATGCTGGTGATATGACCCAGTACAATATGACTTTAGGCCATGGAATGCACCCAATATTTCCAGGTAGTTTATGCCCAGTGTGAGTAATAATGATGCCTCCTGAGCAGTCCATCTACCTCCACAGCTGGTGATGGTATTGGTGGCTCCCCACCCAAGTGCACTGGCATCAGTTTGTAGTACTATGGAAGGGTTACTGACAATGATTGGATTGGAACAAAGCCAGATGTTATCTATCCACCATTTTAGTTCCATTTTAGCTTTGATTGGTAGTTTCATAGGTCTGTCAAAGTGACCTGCATTGATTTTGAGTGCTTGTATTTTTGCTCTCTGTAAGTTTTGGTAATGTAGAGGTCCAAATTATGTGGCTGGAAAGGCAACCACCATTTTGCCAATTACTTTTGCTACCAATCTGATGGATGGTTTGCTGATGTCAATGAGGTTATAGCAGGCCTCTATTAAATCTCTAGCCTTTCCCTTAGGCAGAGTCACCGACATGTGAACTGAGTCAATGGTGAACCCCAAATAGTCCATAGTAGTGGAAGGCGTTAGTTTAGATTTAACTGGATGGATAATAAATCCCAGTTTTTCAAATAACTGTTTTGTGGCTGTTACGGTTTGTTTGGCCAATTCCAAAGTTTTGCCCACAATGAGTATGTCATCTAAATATGCCATGACCATGTGTTTTCGTTTCCGTAGAAACGCTAGGGCTGGTTTCAAAATTTTTGTGAACAGCCTGGGGGCTGATGATAAACCATTTAGCAGTGCTTTATACCGCCATAGTTGTCCCATCCAGTTGAATTTTAAGTAACATCTGTGGTCACCTCGTATAGGCACTGAATAGTAAGCATCTTTTAAATCGATGCTGGCCATGAAGTAACTTTTGGAAATTAATTGTTTAGCAGTAACAAAGGTTTCCATTTTGAAGTGAATATATTGTACAAATGTATTCAATTTTGTCAGATCTATGATGATGCGACAACCACCATCTTTTTTGTTTTTGGTAAATATATTGGACACGAATTCTAATGGTTTGTGTTGAGTTTGCTCAATTACACCTTTTACGTAAAGCTGCTCCAGTTCAGCTTGCGCTTCTGATTTTTCTTTATCAGAAAGCACGAACATTCGGTTCGGTATATGTTGAACTGGAGGGCTGTACTTGTGTATAAACTCTATTGTATATCCCTGGATACTGCTTAAGATGTAAGTATCGGTTGTTAACATGCTCCATGCATTCAGAAAAGAGTGTAATCTCCCACCAACCTCCATGCTCCCTGTATTTTGTAGGGAACCAGACCCACCTACCTCCATAGTTACCAGTGGCAGGTTTACTTCTTTTTGTAGGTTCTTCGCTGCTGTTGTTGCGCTGGTGTCTGGATTTGTGGTTTGGTTGGCGTTGGAGGTCCGCGCATCTTCCAAGAAGGCCGGCCTGGGCCATGGCCTAAAAAAGACTCATGTTTTGAGTGCCGGGCCTTCGAGCTTTCACCAGTCATTCTTGTTCTGCTGGCGGGTGCATAGGGGTGCTGTCTTTGGCTGTAGTGGGTTTTTGATGGAGTCCCTTTTATTAGTCCCAGGGTTTTTGCTTCCTCATCGAGCTCCTTGACTTGCTTCGATAGGTTACCTCCAAATAATAGTATTGGTGGTTTTGTGGTCCCAGGTTTGCACAGTCCCGCGAATTTTGGGTTTAGTGTGGGTTGAATGGCACTCTTCCTGATGTTGTTTATCTCATGTTGAGTGTTGCAGAGTAGTGCCAGTGCATCTTGTTGGTCCTGGGACATGTCCTTGTCATCCACTGTTCGGGCAAATGCTGTTATCCCTGCTGTTAGGAGTTTCAATACTTTTTGTCATTTGACGTCCATACTTCTGACTCCTATTCCAATGTGTTTCCATATACAGGTGTTTACTATTGGAACATTCAGGGATATGCAGTTGCCCTGTGCCAGGTGTCTTGATGTGGTGTCCAGTACAGCCTGGTTTAGAGATATATAGTCTATACTGGCAGCTAGCTTTGGCTCCAGATTTTGACCAGTCTGGTCTGGCTGTATGAAATTGGACACCATGTCCAGTAGGTTCTTTCGTTCCTGCACCCCTTGCACACTTGTCTTTCCTTCTGCGGACCCCTCTTCCAGGGCAGCCCAGAACTGACCCGCAGTGCTCCCCTCTGATAATAATAATAATAATAAATTTTATTTAATGGGCGCCTTTCATACATCTCAAGGACACCTTACATAGTAATCGGAATAAAAACAAATAATCGGAATAAAACAAGTAATTAAAGACATCACAGTGACACAAATTAAAAACAGAATTCAATCCAAAAACAGAAAATCAAAACACACTCTGATGAGGTAGAAGCACTGTGCAGCCCTTCAAGAGGTACTGCTGTGGGTTTATCATAGGGCCCACTGTGACCCGACTCCATCTCCCAGAGTCTGTCACGTTGGAGCAAATGCTCCACACACCGCTCCATCCGTCTCCAGCGCTCACAGTCGCTGGCCACCCGCGGTTGTTCAAAGTCGGACTCCTCTGATTCCACGACCTTGTTTGTTTTTTGTCTAGCCTTACCGCCCGGCCGTGTGGATCTGGCCGGTGCGGAGGCGACATCGGGCACAGCTGATCCCAATATCGGTGATCCAAGTGCCGCTGGCTGCTGCTGGCTGCCTGCTGCTCCGCGGTCCTCCCTCACCAGCTTTGTCACAGACCTTGTCTTCTTTGTTTTGTCCATGTTCTCACCTGTAGTTGGAAATGGAAATAAAAAAGACCGCAGAGTGAACTCTTACCTGCAAGTTGCGGCTTTTAAACTGCCGCTGCGGGGGAACGTCGTTCCACCGCGTCTGACGTTTCGCAATGCGTGTAGCGATATGTCACGCATGCGTCCTGGCGGGCTTCTTCACGTAGTCACTCACGTGACTCCGAAGTAAAATTAGAGGACGTTCCTTTGGGAAGGAGATGAGGAGAAATGTCTTTAGTCAGAGGGTGTTGAATCTGTGGAATTCACAGCCACAGAAGGCTGTGGAGGCCGTCAATGGATATTTTTAAGGCAGTGATGGATAGAATCTTGATCAGTACAGGTGTCAGGGGTTATGGGGAGAAGGCAGGAGAATGGGGTTAAGAGGGAGAGATAGATTAGCCATGATTGAATGGTGGAGTAGATTTGATGGGCCAAATTGCATAATTCTGCACCTATCACCTATGAACATGAACTTAGAGTGTTTTATTGTCATTTGTCCCAACAGGGAAAATTAAATTCTAAATTGCAGAAGCACAACATATATGTAAACATACAGTAGTACTTGGTAGATGCCATAATAAACAACAAGAAGTTCATTGAATTAAAAAAGCAATATAGTCCAATTACAAAATTGGATTATATCTTAAAGTTTTAATGTTTTATTCTTATTGTACTGTATGTCGTGTTGTTACTTGTGAGTGAAGCACCAAGGCAAATTCCTTGTATGCGTACATACTTGGCCAATAAACGTATTCATTCATTCATTCATTCATTCATTCATTCATTCACAAAGCCCGAGGTTCTGAGTGCAACTAAGGCAATTTGTGTTTGGAGTTTAGTTGCTGTTTATAGTGTTCAATCGCCTGATGGTTGTTTGGAAGACAATCTGGATGTTACAGTTTTTAGGCTCCTATACCATCTTCCTGATGGCAGGAATGAAATGAGAGCACAGCTAAGGTGGCGTGGGTCCTTGATGATGCTGGCTGCCTTTTTGAGCTGGTACCTCCTGTCGTTCCCTTGATGATGGGGTGGTCAGTACCTATTATGGACCGGGCAGTGTACACCATTTTTTGTTCTCCTTCGTTCCTGCGTGTTCGAGTTGCGAACCAGGCCATGATGCAATCAGTCACTATGCTCTCCACTGTACATCTGTAGATGTTCAAGGGAGTATTCATCGACATAACGAATCTCCTCTGGAGAACCAGGATAGGTGATGTTTCGGGTGCCTAGATCTTTCTTCAGACTCACTTCAACCCAAAACGTCAGTCTGAATGAGGATTGTGGCCTGAAACATCACCTATCCATGTTCTTCATAGACTCAGCCTGAGCTGTTGAATTACTCCCGCACTTTGTATCCTTTTGTGTATTAACCAACATCTGCAGTTTTCACCAATTCTCCTCAATCGTCTAAGGAAGTAGAGGCATTGATAGGCTTACTTTATAATTGCATCAATGTGCTGGGTCCAGGACAGATCTTCGGAGATATGCATGCTCAGGAACTTGAAAATAGACACAAAAAGCTGGAGTAACTCAAAGGGACAGCAAGCATCTCTGGAGAGAAGGAATGGGTAACGTTTCAGGTCGAGACCCTTCTTCAGACTGGTTAGGGAGAAGGGAAATGAGAGATATAGACAGTGATGTGGAGAGATAATGAACAATGAATGAAAGATATGCAAAAAAAGTGACAAAGGAGCTGGTGACTCTCACCACCACAGACCCATCCATGAAGCCAGATTTGTGAATCCTCGGCCATTGGCTTTTATCTAGACAATAGGAGCAGGAGTAAGCCAACTGCCCCACCATTCTGTATAATTATAGCTGATCTCTGTTAGTTTTAACTCCTTTACTGTGCTAGTTAGCCATAATAATCAATTCCTTGATCTTTCAAATATTTATTCACTAGCCTAAGTTGGAAATAATTTGTAATTTCTTCATTATTTGCTCTGGGTCTAAGTTCGGTAACTCTAACAACAGTTTCGTAAAATCAAGGGATATGGGGAGAAAGCAGGAATGGGGTACTGATATTGAATGATCAGCCATGATCATATTGAATGGCGGTGCTGGCTCGAAGTGCCGAATAACCGACTCTTGCACCTATTTTCTATGTTTCCTTGTTTCTGTATAGAATGTATGACTGGTGACTTGCTAACTATTAAAAGAAGGTTAAAAAAGGCATATGTAGGGGTTGGTTCCACCCGTGGGTGTCACAGTCTGCCCTCTCCTCATTCTCATCCACTTCACCTCCCAGTACTTTTCCACCGGTTCCTCCTTCTCCTCACCTGCCTGCCTGCCACTCCCCTCTCATCAGCCCAACTCTCCTCACCTGTTGCACTCAGTTGCCTCTGATCACCAATTAACCCGGTATATAGACTCTCCTCACCGTTCACAAGTGCCAGATTGTTCTCAGCTTTCATGCAAGACTCTCCAGCGATTTCTCGACTTCCTGCCTGGCTTCGACTCTCCTTTCGTCTGTCCCTCGCTGGTTTGTTTGCATCGTGTGTTGGATCTCCTGGTGACCAGACCTTCCGCTACCCCGACTATGTCTCCTGCCTGCCCCTCTTCGGAACCCTCGCTCAATCCTGAGCCTCTGTGTGAGTACGGTGTACCCATTCCTGCGTTACTACTCTGTGTTACAGTATCGTAATAAAGTTCGTTACCAACTATACCTGCCTGATTCTGTGCTGCTATTGGGTCCAAGCTATACCCGTTACAGTACAATCTGGCCAACAATGGACTCAGCGCACACAACGTCTCCGTCAAACCGCTTCAAGAGGAATGAGCACACGCTCCTGCAGCACGAAGCTATGCTCACTGCCTCCAACTCCGAGGTTTGACAGGATGAGTCAAACCAGGAGCAAGCATTGGTTGCACTAGCCACCCAGGTCCAACAGTTGACGACCACCCTCGCCCAGGCTACACCCCATAGTTCGCCTCCGGCTCCGACAGCACCAGCTCCCGGTCCGCCAGGACCATCACCTGAGCCCCGGGTGGGAACCCCGGAGTGCTACGCTGGAGACCCGGAGGGCTGCAACCCATTCATCACGAACTGTTCCATTCTCTTCGCCCTACAGCCCTACACCTTCGCCCAGGAAGCGGCGAGAGTGGCGTTTACCATTAATCACCTGACTGGCAGAGCTCGGCTGTGGGGAACGGCTGAATGGGAGCGACGCACGCCGGCTTGCTCCTCTTTCCAGGCCTTCGCCGCGGAGCTTCGCAAGGTGTTCGGTGAGGTTTCGATGGGGCCGGACGCTGCGGGAGGTCTACTGGGGTTGCGCCAGGGGAACCAGAGCGTCGCTGACTTCGCCATCGACTTTCGCACCAGGGCCCGTCAGAGTGATTGGAACGCCCTGGCCCAGTGTGACGCATTCTTGCTGGGCTTGAATGACTATATCAAGGATGAGTTGGTGTCCCACGACCTTCCTTCTTCTCTGGATGGGCTTATCGAGCTAACGACCCGTCTGGACCGACGCATCCTGGCGAGACGTCGGGAGAGGCGACGGGGACAGGCGGACCGCCAGCTATCCACCCAAGCTCGTTTTCCTCCGGAGACTGGACTACCCTCGTCGGGGCAACCGTCGAGGCAACCCGAACCCATGCAGGTGGGTCGCACCAGTCTCACCCCCGAGGAACGTCGGCGTCGGGGGAACCTCTGCCTCTACTGTGGCCTGGCGGGTCATTACATCTCCAAGTGTCCAGTAAAAGGCCAGACTCACCAGTAGCGGAGGAATTACTGGTGAGTCGAACCTCTGAACTTTCCTCTGCCCGACGTCCTCTTTGTCATGCCCGTCTGCTGTTGTCTGATGGTTCTCACACCCTCGCCACCTTCATAGACTCTGGTTGTGACATTAATCTTGTGGACAAGGAACTAGCCCACCAGCTTGGCATCAGTTGTGTTCCCCTGCCTGAACCTGTTCCCGCCAACGCCCTCGACGGCCATCTCCTGGGGACTGTTTCTCACCAGACGGTCCCAGTGCGCATGCTCCTGTCTGGTAATCACCATGAGACCATCCAGTTCCACATCCTGCAGTCTCCCCGTCTTCCCCTCATCCTGGGTTACCCCTGGCTTCGGCGACACAACCCCAACATCGACTGGAGGACGGGGGTCATCTTGGGTTGGAGCCCTTCCTGCCACCAAGTGTGCCTGAAGCAAGCCTCAGCTCCTCAACCAGCCACCTGCTCCAGTTCTGCTCCAGATCTGACGGGGGTCCCAGCCGAGTACTATGACTTTGGGGAGGTTTTTAGCAAGTCTAGGGCCACCTCCCTTCCTCCTCATCGGCCCTAAGACTGCGCCATAGACCTCCTGCCTGGTTCCGCTCCTCCTAGGGGTCGCCTTTACTCCCTGTCCACCCCTGAGAGAGGCGCCATGGAGAAATACATAAACGACTCCTTGGCTGCTGGTCTCATCCGTCCCTCCTCGTCTCCTGCTGGGGCTGGGTTCTTCTTCGTGGAGAAGGACAAATCTCTGCGTCCCTGCATAGATTACCGGGGGCTCAACGGCATCACGGTGAAGAATCGCTACCCTCTCCCACTCATCTCCTCTGCTTTCGAGCTCCTGGAAGGGGCCACCATCTTTTCGAAGTTGGATCTACGCAACGCCTACCACTTGGTCTGCATCAAAGAGGGAGATGAGTGGAAGACCGCCTTCAACACTCCCCCGGGACATTATGAATACCTGGTGATGCCCTTTGGCCTCACCAACGCCCCGGCCGTCTTCCAGGCTTTGGTCAATGACGTTCTCAGAGACATGTTGAACAAGTACGTGTTCGTCTATATTGATGACATCCTCATCTTTTCACGGACCAAGGAGGAACACGTACACCACGTCCAGGCAGTTCTACATCGGCTCCTGGAGAACTCGCTCTTCGTTAAAGCTGATAAGTGCGAGTTTCACTCCCCGTCAGTCTCCTTCCTAGGATACATCGTTGGCCAAGGGAATATCAAGATGGACCCCGCCAAGGTCTCTGCTGTCACCACCTGGCCTGTTCCTGACTCCCGCAAGCAGCTCCAAAGGTTCCTGGGGTTCGCCAATTTTTACCGACGGTTCATCCGTGGCTACAGTACTGTGGCCGCACCCCTCACAGCACTCACCTCCTCCAAGGTTCCGTTCCGGTGGTCTGCCGCGGCCGACGAAGCTTTTCAGACACTCAAGACCCGGTTTACATCGGCCCCCATCCTCCAAGTTCCGGACTCAGAGACAGTTCGTGGTGGAGGTGAACGCCTCCGACGTGGGGGCGGGAGCTGTTCTGTCCCAGCGGGCTGCCGGGGACCAGAATCTCCATCCATGCGCCTTCTTCTCCCGACGCCTGACCCCTGCTGAGAGGAATTATGACATTGGCAACCGAGAACTGTTGGCGGTTAAGTTGGCGTTGGAGGAATGGCGTCACTGGCTGGAGGGAACAGAGCATCCTTTCTTGGTTTGGACTGACCACAAGAACCTTGAATACCTCCAGTCAGCCAAGAGGCTCAACTCTCGTCAGGCCCGCTGGTCTCTCTTCCTCACCCGCTTCAACTTCTCCCTCTCCTACCGGCCTGGGTCCCGCAACGTGAAGCCCGATGCCCTCTCTCGACAGTTCTTGGCGAAGGAGGAGCCTGCCTCTGGCCCCAACACCATCCTCCCGTCCTCGCACAGGGTTGCCTCCCTCACCTGGGAAGTGGAGGAGAGGGTCAAGGCGGCCTTGGAGAACCAGCCGGGACCCAGCGCATGCCCCCCTGATCGCCTGTTTGTGGTTTCTGCCCTGCGGTCCGACGTCCTTCAGTGGGCCCACAGCTCTCGACTCACCTGTCATCCCGGCATTCAGCGGACCAAGGAGATGGTGCTATGGAGGTTCTGGTGGGCATCGCTGGAGAAGGACACTCGGGAGTTTGTCAACGCCTGTCCCGTTTGCAACCAGCACAAGGTCTCACACCAAGCTCCTGCGGGTCATCTGCTTCCACTGCCTGTACCCCATCGACCATGGTCCCACATCTCCCTGGACTTCGTTACCGGCCTGCCCCCATCCCGTGGTCACACCACCATCCTGACCATGGTCGATAGATTTAGCAAGATGGCTCACTTCGTGCCCCTGCCCACGCTTCCGTCAGCCAAGGAAACTGCCAAGCTCATGTTACTCCACATCTTCAGGCTCCATGGTCTCCCCGTCGATGTGGTCTCTGACCGGGGACCCCAGTTTGCCTCTGTTCTGGAGGGAGTTCTGCATGCTTGTGGGGGCCACCGCGAGTCTGAGATCCGGATTTCATCCCCAGTCCAACGACCAAACTGAAAGGAAGAATCAGGAGATGGAGACGGCGCTGCGGTGTATGGTGTCCAAGCATCCCTCCTCCTGGTCCCAGCAGTTGTTGTGGGTGGAGTACGCCCACAACACCCTGACAAGCTCGGCCACTGGGCTCTCCCCTTTCCAGTGTGCCTACGGGTTCCAGCCTCCACTGTTCCCGGCGCTGGAGAAAGAGGTTTCCTGTCCGTCCAGGCCTTCATTCGTCGCTGCCGCAGGACGTGGACCCAAGCCAGGGCGGCTCTTCTCCGCTCCGTGGACCGTTACGCCACGGCTGCAAACCGTCACCGCACCCAGGCCCCCACCTACCTCGCGGGCCAGAAGGTGTGGCTGTCGACCCGGGACCTTCCCTTGAGGGTGGAGTCCAAGAAGTTGGCACCCAAGTTCATCGGTCCCTTTGAGATCCAGAAGGTCATCAACCCAGCGGCTGTGAGGCTCAAGTTGCCTCGTTCCATGCGGGTCCATCCTACGTTCCACGTGTCCAGAATAAAGCCAGTCCGGGAGAGCTGGGAGCCGTCCCTTGAGGGGGGGGTTCTGTCACAGTCTGCCCTCTCCTCATTCTCATCCACTTCACCTCCCAGTACTTTTCCACCGGTCCCTCCTTCTCCTCACCTGCCTGCCTGCCACTCCCCTCTCATCAGCCCAACTCTCCTCACCTGTTGCACTCAGTTGCCTCTGATCACCAATTAACCCGGTATATAGACTCTCCTCACCGTTCACACAGTGCCAGATTGTTCTCAGCTTTAATGCAAGACTCTCCAGCGATTTCCCGACTTCCTGCCTGGCTTCGACTCTCCTTTCGTCTGTCCCTCGCTGGTTTGTTTGCATCGTGTGTTGGATCTCCTGGTGACCGGACCTTCCGCTACCCCGACTATGTCTCCTGCCTGCCCCTCTTCAGAACCCTCGCTCAATCCTGAGCCTCTGTGTGAGTACGGTGTACCCATTCCTGTGTTACTACTCTGTGTTACAGTATCGTAATAAAGTTCGTTACCAACTATACCTGCCTGATTCTGTGCTGCTATTGGGTCCAAGCTATACCCGTTACAGTGGGATGTCCAAACCCAGAGACATAGCTGTGAGATACTTATAAAACCAACAAAAAAGTTCAGAAGCAAGTTCTTTACCAGAGAGGTGAGCACGTGGATCTTGCCGCTTAAGATAGACACAAAATGGTGGAGCAACTCACCGAAACAGGCAGTATCTCTGGATAGAAGGAATGTGTGACATTTTGGGTTTTCTTCCTTCTATCCAGAGATGCTGCCTGCCCCGCTGAGTTACTCCAGCATTTTGTGTCAATCTTTGATGTAAACCAGCATCTGCAGTTCCTTCTTACACATCTTCCTGCTTATTATGGAGTTGCTGAGACCATCTAAGGAAAGATTTAATTAAGCAAAGGGGACAGAAAGGAAATAAATGATCTTGAAATAAATGAGGGGAAATAGAAAATAGAACATATGTCAAGGGAATTGAAGGAAAATATAGGTGAGGAGTATAGAGTGGAGCAAGTCTGAAGAGGAGAATTAAGTCACAAAAGAGTCACAAAAACTTGACAGTTTTATCAAAGTTAACCAAAGCTGGCCATAAATGTAATGTGACTTCAAATGTTAGTTGTGTAGTCAGTTTCTACAGGGGAACAATTCATTTGACAAGAGTCAAGAACACAAATAAATTTGAATATGTGCATCTACAAGCTTTTTTTCAAATTACAGATGGAAGAATAACAAGACAATATTACATGCTTCCACATTCCTGCCTTTACTACCACTATTCCCCTCCTGATAGCTATTTATTCTATAGCTACAAGCATTATAGGAGAGGTGTCATATTCTGATTAATTTCACTGGCACTGACCTCCACCTGCATTAATATAAATGCCTCATAAATGTCTCTCTATTGTCTTAACTGCTATTTTAAAGATGGAATGATGTCTGCCCCGTGTGGTTTTTACAGGCTGATATTATTAGGATATTGTCGATATGTTAAAGTGTCTTTAACGCAAAGCTATAGAAATAATCCTCTGCTGATATAATTTGTAAACCCGAATTATATTGCAGGGAACTTTAAAATTGGTGGTATGAAAACATTGCAATGTTTGATAGGGTCAATGATTTTTGCAGCAAATCATTCTCATCAAATGATCAACAGGCTGATTGCTGTAAAATGTAGTGAGTCAGCTGAAAGATGAAAACTAGCCTGAGCCTAGCTCCCAAGGGTCCCACAGTCAAAGAGCCATGTAGTGATACAACATGAACACAGGCACTTCGACCCAACTCATATATGCCGACCAGGTTTTATAACTGAGCTAATCCCATTTCGCTGCGTTTGGTTTATATTCCAATTTACCCATTCACATTGAATTCTCCAATTTTAAATCAATGCACCTGCTCCAACCACATCCATCCATGACTCCATTATTTTTGATTATAGGATCTGAGGATCAAGCTAAAATGATTATTGCTTTGCTAGAGGAAGTAGTTGAAGCAGGTGCAATAACAACATTTAAAAGACTTTTGTACAGGTGCATGGATAGGAAAGGTTCAGAAGGATGTGTGTCAAGTGTTGGAAAATGGGACTAGTTAGGATAAGGCATCATGGATGAGTTGGGCCGAAGGGTCTATTTCTGCACTGTATGACTCTATGACCACTTTTGAAAATCTCATCCACCCATTTGTTAATTATGGAAACCTTCGGATTCTGACATTCCAAACTTTTACCTTTCATAAGCCTAAGGTCATCAAGCCCCTGCTTCCAATAACCAAAATATCAAATCCCATTCAAAACATCAACCTGGTCTCAAAGATCAAGACCCAAAAAAATCCAACTGGGGCTTGCTTTCCTTATTTCTACAAACTCTACAACCTCAATTCACTATTAGTTATACTATTATATAATTGGCCTTCATAATGAGAGGATTTGAGTATAAGAGCAAAGAAGACATTCTGCAGTTGTACAGGGCCCTAATGAGACCACATCTCGAGTATTGTGTGCAGTTTAGGTCTCCTAATTTGAGGAAGGACATTCTTGCTATTGAGGGAGTGCAGCGTAGATTCACGGGATTAATTCCCAGGATGGTGGATCTGACATATGACGAAAGTATGGAACAACTGGGCTTGTATTCACTGGAATTTAGAAAGATAAGAGGGGATCTTATAGAAACATATAAAATTCTTAAGGGATTGGACAGGCTAGATGCAGGAAACATGTTCCCGATGTTGAGGAGTCCAGAACCAGGGGCCACACTTTAAGAATAAGGGGGAGGCCATTTAGAACTAGGATGAGTGAAAACTTTTTCATCCATAGAGTTGTGAATTTGTGGAATTTGCTGCCTCAGAAGGCAGTGGAGGCCGATTCACTGGATGCATTCAAAAGAGAGTTAGATAGAGTTCTGAGGGCTAGTGGAATCAAGGGATACGGGGAGAAGGCAGGAACGGGGTACTGATTGTGGATGATCAGCCATGATCACGTTGAATGTCCTACTCCTGCACCTATTTTCTATGCATCTATGTATATTCCCTACTTCTTTTTCCCTTTCTTTAGTGTCTGCAGTTCTTGAGTTATATCCATTGCCTCCATCTCTCTCTGTTCCTTAAAACCTGCCATTGGATCCAACATTCAACTTCCTTGTCCTCATTGGGTCGGATGTCAATCGTTCTCTTGTAGAGCATCTTAGATTGTTTGCTTCTCAGTATTCCCATTAATAGCCATTTAAGGGCCAATGTTTGTACCTGCTAATGTACAGAGCCTGCAAAAGAATATCTCACCTGTGTCCAATTTTATTCTTTCACTGCACATTTTTTGTTCATGTTAAATTCTATCGTGTATTGTGTTATTTTTATTCATATGGCTGTATGGTAATTCAAATTTCGCTGTACCAATTGGTGCATGTGATAATAAATGTCTCTTGAACTCTTGAACTCTTAAGTACTTGCCTCAACTACCTCCTCCGGTAGCTCTTTCCATATGCCCACCATGTTTCGTGTAAAAAAAGTTACCACTCGGATTCCTATTAAATCTTGCCCCCCTCACCTTAAACCTATGTCCTCTGCTTCTCAATTCCCCAACTCTGGGCAAAACACATGCAGTTACCTGATCTATTGCTCTCATGATTTTGTACACCTATATAATCCTCAAAAGAATATTGATCTTTGCTAAACCCTCTGCTCGCAAAGAACAAGGGTGCTTCCATGATTTATGGTTAGGGAGAGAGCTGAGCCTGTATTCATCGTAGACAAACGATGGAAGGAGACACTATATGGATTTTTATATCACTCAGTAGCATGGATAAAGTAAGCAGATGATTAGACTGTGCGCACAAAACTTAAGGAAGCAGCTTTTTAAATTAGAGGACTCAAATTAACAAGTTTAGAGAATTATTTTACTCTCTACATCGTTAATGTGTAGAACAAATTCCCAGCTGAGCATTTAGTTTAATTTGGTTTAGTTTAGAGCTGTAACCTTCGGCCCACTGAGTCTGCACCAACCAGCGATCAACCCGCACATGAGCACTATCATGCACACTGAGGACAATTTACAATTTTACAGAAGCCAAGGGACCTACAAACCTGTACGTTTTTGTAGTGTGGTAGACAATAGGTGCAGGAGTAGGCCATTCGGCCCTTCGAGCCAGCACCGCCATTCACTGTGATCATGGCTGATCATCCCCAATCAGTACCCCGTTCCTGCCTTCTCCCCATATCCGTTGACTCGGCTATCTTTAAGAGTAGGAAACTGGAGCACCCGGAGAAGGTCCACACGGCCACAGGGAGAAGTACAAACTCCATACAGACAGCAACGTGGTCACAGAGAGACCACACAAACTCCGTACAGACAGCACCCGTAGTCACGATCAAACCCAGGTCTCTGGACTGCAAGGCAGCAACTCTACCACTGCGCCACCATGCCACCAATTGTTGCCATGTCAATTAATTTCTCCAGAAGGACTCAGATAAATATTTGGTTGGAAATTATTGCAAGTTGTAGAAATCACAGAAATGTAAAATATTAGATTAGAAAAATAAATACAAAAATAATCTTCAAAAACAAAATAGCCACACTGCCCTATTTAAATGCCGATTTCAGATCAGTGGCTGTGTGCAGGTGCCCAAATTTCCACTTCTCCAAGTATCTGTCCGAAAGCTCTTAACTTGTATAATATGGGCAATAATAAATAGCACTGCATGTTACATCCCTTCCTGTTTTCATTTCATCAGTGGATATGAGACCCAGGTGGAATAATGCAAAGCAAAAACTAAAGTGATGGAGGAACTCAGCAGGCCATGCAGCATCTGAGGAGGAAAATGAACAGACGATGTCCTGAAGAAGGGTCCTGACCTGAAATGTCATCTGTTCATTTCTCTCCACAGATGCTGAATTCCTCCATCAGTTTTTTTAAGCTCAAAATTCCAGCATCTGCAATCTCTTGTGTCTCCATTTTAATAATGTAACTACTGAGAGCATCGAATCCCCGAATCATAATGGCGACTAATTTAAAAGAATACAAGATGCAAATGATTTTAAGCAAAGTTTGACCGGATATTCTCATGGAGTCATGGAGTCATGATGCTATACGTCATGGAGACAGGCCCTTCAGCCCACCTTGTTCATGCCGACCAATACTGGTATAGCCTGGTTTGCCTGCATATCTCCCATTGTACTCTAAACCCTTCCTATCTATAAATATGTCCAAATATCTTTCAAAAGTTGTAACTGTATCTGTTTCTATAGACAGACACAGCACAGTGATGCAGTACTAGAGCTGCTGCCTCACAGTGCCAGAGACCTTGGTTCAATTCTAATCTCGGGTGCTGTCTGTGGAATTTGCACGTTCTCCCTGTGACTGCTCCAGGTGCTCCAGTTTCCGCCCACATCCAAATAATCAATAGGGTTTGTAGATTAATTGGCCTCTGTACACTGCCCCTAGTGCAGTGGGATAACTAGTGTGAACGGGAGATCAATGGTTGGCGTGGGCCAAAGGGCCTGTTTCCACGCTGTATCTCTAAACTTAACATTCACAGATCTGGAACAGGAAGTAGTTAAGGTAGCTTTTGAAGACTAAAAGACCATTTTTATCTATCAGCTGCGGCTCGCCTGCAGTCCGTCTGTCTTTACTTTTTTTTTTTCTTTTTTTTTGTCTTGTTTTGGCTAGGTTTTAGTTTATTAGGTTGTGTTATGGGGGAGGGGGGTGAAACATGTTTTTTTGTCTCTCCCTTCGGGGGAATGCGACTTCTTCTTGTCGTATATCCCCCTTCTCTGCCTCCGTCTGCGCTGAGGCCTAATGACGGAGCTGGCGGTCTCCAACCTGCGACCGACCTCGAGGCTCCGGAGGCAGAGCCAGCCAGGACTTATCAACGCAAGGCTGGCCATCTTCGGGGCCGAGGACATCGCCACGGAGGTCCGCTGGACTGGAGAGCGGCATCTTCGGGTGGGATCGATCGCCTCAGCGCAGAGGGAGAACCAGGAGGGAAGAGACAGAGACTAAGACTTTTGCCTCCATCACAGTGAGGATGTGCTTGGTGAACTCACTGTGGTGGATGTTAATTTGTGTTTATTGTATGTTTTGTTATTTATTGTTACTGTGTATGACTGCAGGCAACGTAATTTCGTTCAGACCGAAAGGTCTGAATGACAATAAAGGAATCAAATTCAAATTAGTCGTATTGAGGGCATCAACTGTGACAGTGCTTAATTAAATTAAACAATAGAATTATTATATGCCAACAACGGAACCACTGTCTATGAACATTTTCTTTCCCACGTGATCCCAGCACGATTATTTAACATTTTAAAAGTATTTCACTGAATGAATTCAAGCAAAGGGGGTTGCAATCAAATGTGCCTATTCTCATCAGCTTCTCTAGCCTTGTCAATTAGCCTAGAGTACAGGCACCGTAAATTCTCACCAGCAAAGAGAACAGCATAATTGGCCAAAATCTCAATAGGCTTTCCAACCCCACTGTGATTTTAATTAGTGACCTTCTTTTAAAATCTTAAACCATGATAAACTGTAACATATTTATAACCTAATAATTATCTTGTTAAAGACATTTGCACTCGGTCGAGGCAATAAATTAACATTCCAGCCAACAATTAAAATTAACAATGAAACCCAAACAATGCAAAAGTGTGTCGTTTTCTATTACAGGAGAGAAGCAAAGGTCAATTAATTTCTTTTCTCCCTTAGAAACAATTATAGCCAGTAGATTAGACCTAATTTACAGATAACAGCGCTTGTGTGTAATTGCTTTGATTCCCATCATGTTTATCACTGCAATCATCTTAAAAAATAAATAGTTTAGCAGGAATATTACATATTAATAATAATTATGATTCACTCCTTTCACGGAAAGACGAACAGGCTCACTAATTGCAGCCCACAATATCAGAGATTAATTAGCTAAATAGAGGAAGAGAAGGTTAAGGAATTCTTACACATAGATAAATTACAACATGTATAATTTAAAAACATAATGAAGAGTTGTTAGAGCAGATTCCAAATGGGAAGGTGGTTCTTTGAAGGAGTATCAAAAAAAAGAATTTGGATTAATGGAGCAGATGCATTTGAATTCTAGAAAGGCTTTGTTCATAAGCTCATGAGTTATAGTAGCAGAATTAGGCCATTCAGACCATCAAGTCTACTCTTCCATTCGACCCCATTCTCCTGCTTCTCCCCATAACTCCTGACACACTTACTAATCAAGAATCTATCAATCTCCACTTTAAAAATACCCATTGACAGCCTCCACAGCCTTCTGTGGCAGCGAATTCCACAGATTCGTTACCCTCTGACCATAGAAATTCCTCCTCATCTCTTTTCTAAAGGTACGTCCTTTTATTCTGAGCCTATGGGTTCTGGTCCCACACTCTCACACTAATGGAAACATCCTCTCCACATTCACTCTATCCAGACCTTTCATTATTCAGTAAGTTTCAATGGGGGCCCCATCATCCTTCTAGACTCTGGCGAATACAGGCCCAGTGCCATATCTTTGGTAAGATACCTCGTAGCAGATTTATCACTGAAGACAGAACATGTGGAGTCAAGGGATGAGTGGCAAGATGATACGTTTAACAACAAAACAATAATTTAAGAATAGGAAGAGAGGCTCAAGAGACGCAGATTGTGAAATCCTGACCAAAAAAAATACAGACTGTTGGAGGAACTCAGTGGGTCAGGCAATAGTTGTGAAAGGAATTAGATGGATGATGTTTCTGGTCGGGACTCTTTTGGCTGGAATACATAGATGGAAGATCGAATAGATGGGAAGCCATGTCCTAAAAGGATAATTGCTGGGATTATTATAGTTTCCTGCTGAAATTAATTGCTTAGGACTCAGGAATTGGAAGCACAATTTCAAAACTTCTGACAGGCACCAAATTAGGAGGTATAGGAATGCAGAAGCTCCATAAATTGCTGAGGTCATGATATCTGAGGTCTCAGAGGAAAAAATGATCGGAGTTTATAGATACGCAGTTCAGAATGGAAAGGAATGCATGGAATAAACCCAGCAAAAGAAAGGTTCTGGGGTTTAGCATAGAATAATTTAAAAGTAATACTTTCAGGATTTTTGAGAGAAAACCTGAAAGAAGTATCTAAAATTATGAGAGGCATAGATAAGGTAGGCAGTCAGATCCTTTTTTCCAGGGAGGAAATGTCAAAGAAGAGTGAACATAGCTTTAAGGTTAGAGGGGCAAAGATTTTTCACACAAATTGCGGTGGGTACCTGGAATGCGCTGCCAGGTGGTGGAGGCAGATACGATAATGATGTTTAAGATGCTTTTAAAACGTTTAATTTAGAGATGCAGCGCAGAAACAGGCCCTTTGGCCCACCGAGTCCACACCGACCAGTGATCCCCGCACATTAAAGGGCCTGTCCCACTTTCCGAGTTGAAAGGACCTTAAAAAAACCCCAAGATATTTGTGATTGACGAACTCCTCCTGCCGACTATCTTTTTACTCGTGATGCCCCGAGTACCTATGGCTGGCATAACGAGCCGCTACGATATATCTACGGACTCCTACGGCCCCGCTACGGACATTCTCCGAGTTTGAATCAAGGGGAAAACTCGGGAGAATTCATGAGTAACTCAGTAAAGTGGGATAGGCCCTTAACTCTGTCCTACACACACTTGGGACAATTTTTTACATTTACTCCAACCCAATTAACCTACAAACTGTACGTCTTTCGAATGTGGGAGGAAACAAAGATCTCGGAGAAAACCCACGCAGGTCACAGGGAGAACGTACAAACGCCGTACAGACAGCACCCGCAGTCAGGATCAAACCCAGATCTCTGGCACTGTAAGGCTGCAACTCTATCGCCATGCCACCATGATGTGCCCATAGGCAAATGGATATGCAGGGAATAGAGGGATATGGATCATATGCAGGTAGTTAAGATTGGTTTATCTTGGCATTATGTTTGGCAAAGACATTATGGGCTGAAGGGCCTGTCCTGTGCTGTACTATTCTATATTCTATGTTTAGTTTTAGTTATACAGCATGGAAACAGGCCCTTCGGTCCACCGAGTCCGTGCCGACCAGTGATTCCCGCACATTAACACAAGCCTACATACACTAGGGACATTTTACACTTATACCAAGTATACAAAACCAAGCCAATTAACCTACAAACCTGTACGTCTTTGGAGTGTGGGAGGAAACCCAAAGATCTCAGAGAAAACCCACGCGGTCATGGGGAGAAGGTACAAACTCCGTACAGACAGCGCCCGTAGTCGGGATCGATCCCGTGTCTCTGGCGCTACAAGCGCTGTAAGCCGGCAACTCTACCGTGCCGCCTTTCTTTCCCACCCAAGTATCTGTCCAGACGTCATTTAAATGTTGCGATGACATTTGCCTCCAGCAGCTCCTCTGGCAGCTGTTCCAAACATTGACAACCTCCTGTGCGGAATGTTACCCCTCAGATCTCCTTTAATTTTCACTCCTCTCATCTTAAACCTGTGCCCTCTAATTCCAGACTCACTTACCAAACATCCTTTTACCCACAAAAAGCCTCCCAAAGTCAAACTTTAAATGTTCCTAATACTATTAGGACAATACATGATCCCTAACCAGTCTGAAGAAGGGTCTCGACCCGAAACGTGACCCATTCGTTCTCTCCAGAAATGCTCCCTGTCCCGCTGAGTCATTCCAGCTTTTATGTCTATTTCCAGTTTAAACCAGCATCTGCATTTCCTTCCTTCACCTAATCATCAAATTAGTTTTGCCCCAATTTAGGATTTTAACTTTTGGACCAACCCTTTACTTTCCCATAACTATTTAAAAATTAATAGAATTATGGTCACTGGTCCCAAAGTGCTTCCCCACTAACACTTCAATCACCGACCTTGGCTTATTTCCCACCAGAAGGATGAGTTTTTCCCTTTCTCTCATTTGGCCATCCGCAATTTGGTTGAGAAAATCTTTCTGAACACATCTAACAAATTCTACCTGATCCATGCCCTCAGCACTGTGACAGTTAGTCACTATTTGGGAAGTTAAAATCTCCCACCATTGCAATCCTATTATTATTGCAGTTATCTGTGACGTCTCTACATATTTATTCCTCTTATTTCTACTGACTGTAGGGTGCCTACAGTACAATCCCATCAAAGTGATCACCCCCTCCTTATTTCTCAATTCCACCCAGGAATATCCACTCTCAGTACTGCTTTGATATTCTCCTCAATCTAGAAAACATCTCATACCTCCACCTCTATTCCTCTATCCGTAGCATTTTGTTTAGTTTAGTTTAGGGATACAGCCTAGAAACAGGCCCTTCAACCCACCGAGTCCGCACCGACCAGCGATCTCCGTACACTAACACTATCCTACACACACTAGGGGACAATTTACAATTTTACCAAGCCTATTAACCTATACTTCTTTGTAGTGTGGGAGGAAACCAGAGCACCCGAAGAAAACCCACGCAGGTCACGGGCAGCATGTGCAAACTCCGTACAGATAGCACATGTAGTCAGCATTGAACCCAGCCCTCTATGGCTGTGTCACCATGGTGCTAAACGGTGTACCAATTTGTACCATGAGGCACAGTCCTGTTCTTCCCTCAGCCAAGATTCTGTAATAGCTATAATATCTCATTGCCATGTACCTACCCATGCCCTGAGTTCATCTGCCTTGGCTGTCAAACCTCACATTGAAATAAATGTAGTGTAAACCATCAGTCTTCCCTCGCTCCCTGCCGTGCTCCAGTCTGTCCTGTCTGTTGAACTTGCTCTCCATAACTTCTACATTTACCTCAACCTTCTCATCTGCCTCACAATTGCTGGCTTTGAGATCCCCCCCCATTCCCCTCCACCATCCCTCCCCCACCCCTCCCCCACCCCCCACAGATTGATTAAAAGAATAACATTGTTTTCCGGACGTTACCTTGCACATTTCAGTGAGGGTCACGTGTATTTTAGAGTCATAGAGTGATACTGTGTGGAAACAGGCCCTTCAGCCCAACTTGGCCACACCGGCCAACAAGTCCCAGCTATACTAGTCATAGAGTGATACAGTGTGGAAACAGGCCCTTCAGCCCAACTTGGCCACACCGGCCAACAATGTCCCAGCTACACTAGTCCCACCTGCCTGCGTTTGGTCCATATCCCTCCAAACCTGACCTACCATGTGGGTACACAAAAATGCTGGAGAAACACAGCAGGTGCAGCAGCATCTATGGAGCGAAGGAAATAGGCAACGTTTCGGGCTGAACCCCTTCTTCAGACTGATCCAACGTTTCGGACCGAAACACTTCTTCAGACTGACCTACCATGTACCTGTTTAACTGTTTCTTAAAACGTTGGGATAGTCCCAGACTCAATTACCTCCTCTGGCAGCTTGTTCCATACGCCCACCACTCTTTGTGTAAAAAAGTTACCCCTCAGATTCCTATTAAATCTTTTCCCCTTCACCTTGAAGCCACATCCTCTGGTCCTCGATTCCCTTACTCTGGGCGAGAGATTCTGTGCATCCACCCGATCTATTCCTCTCATGATTTGATACACTGTGTTCAGATTTGTGCTCAGGTTTCTGCTAACATTGTTGAAAGACACAACCTTTCAACTGGGAGGCGAGAGCATGCAGTGGGCCACTGAACCAAGTGTAAAGAAATAAGCTGTATGATATTGCCCAAACAGCAACATTAAGAGACCCCATGTGGCGTTTGCCTGCAGCCTCTGATCTGCTGACTGAAGTTCACACACCGGTTTACTCCAGGTGCTGCCTATACACGAGGGAGTAATCAGACCTCTCGCCCAGCTTTCATCTAAACTATAACTGACTCAACCTATCCATTTAAAAAAAGAAAGTAGGAATGTGAAAGCACCACTGGCTTCAACGCTTTATTCTCTGACACCATCCATCTTTCCAAATTGATTTTTGATATCCACAGTGACCTGGAAGCAAGACAAAGCGATAACTCTTGGAAAGTGGAAAACAATATTATTCCCACAAATATGAATTACTCGCCGGCAGGTTAAATCTACTGTGCAATGAATTATGTGACCCCAGAGCTCCTATAATTCTTTTGAATTTTACAGAGTCGTGAGAGGGTGCACACCGCTCTGACAAGCACTTAACAGCCAAAATCAGCCCTGAACAACACTCTTGGACATTTGATTTAGCCATTCCTGCCTGTCGTTGCCAGTCAATTCTGCTTTCAGAGATGGTAGGAAAATGACATTCATTCACTTCTAACCATACAGCTTTGATTTGCTGATTTTCTTTTTTAGCTGATAAGATGCGCATTACATCTGCCTCCCATTCCAACAGCCAACAACAAATGAATGCTCATAAATGTCAGAAAAGATGAGAAAAATAAACTAACTGCATGTTTTTTCAAGTTAGTTTACTTTAGAGATACAGCCTGGAAAGAGGCCCTTCGGCCAGCCGAGTCAGCGCCAACCAGCGATCCCCGCACACTAACACTATGCTACACACACTAGGGACATTTTACAATTTTACAGAAGCCAATTTGCCTACAAAGCTGAACGTCCTTGGAGTGTGGGAAGAAACCGGAGCACCTGGAGGAAACCCTCCCAGTCACTGGTAGAATGTACAAAATCTGTACAGACAGCACCCGTAGCCAGGATCGAACCAAGTACGCTGGTCTCTGGTGCCATAAGGCTGCAACTCTAGCACTGCATCACCGTGCCGCCCGTGTGATGAATGTGAAAAGTCCAGCAGAACGATTATTGTTGAAGCTACGGTATTCCTCTCTTTGGGGCCGAACAACTAATATCATTCCTTCTAATGCAACCTACTCAAGATCTCTGTCAAACCAAAGGCAAACTGACCGGACAAGAATTATTCCAATCTACAGCAAACAGCTTTGGCATTTATTTGTGTATTTAAAAATGTATGAATGCCAAGTTATTAAATAATTACATCAAATTGAATGGGGGCCAGATTCATTCCGTTTCCTGCAGGCGATCTCTGCTACACATCAGATCATGCATCAAACTTGCTACGTTGTTGGTTCAAAATCCATGCTCAGCCACAATCCTTCTCCAGAGAGCGATTAAAAAGTAGGTGATATCTGTTCTGTATGTACGAATTATGAATAAATATGAAGGCCACAGCTTCTACAACAACAGAAGCAGATTCAGCAATAACTTTTTTTAAACATGGGAATCTGATGGAGATTTTTGGAGTCACAGTTGTACAGTACAGAAACCAAGCCCATACTGACCTTTTAGCCCATCTATGTGATCCTATTTGCCCATCCTAGGTACGTATTCTTTTATGCCTTGACTATTTAAGTCTTAACAGTCGCGATTGTACCTCATTTTGCCACCTCCTCCAGTAGTGAGTTTAACCAGGGGCCACAGTTTAAGAATAAGGGGTAAGCCATTTAGAACGGAGACGAGGAAACACTTTTTCTCACAGAGAGTTGTGAGTCTGTGGAATTCTCTGCCTCAGAGGGCGGTGGAGGCCGGTTCAAGAGAGAGCTAGATAGGGCTCTTAAAGATAGCGGAGTCAGGGGATATGGGGAGAAGGCAGGAATGGGGTACTGATTGGGGATGATCAGCCATGATCACATTGAATGGCGGTGCTGGCTCGAAGGGCCGAATGGCCTATTCCTGCACTATTGTCTATTGTCTATTGTCTATTGAGTTCCAGATATCAAGCACTCTCCATGTAGAAAACTTTCCCCTCAAATTCCCTTTAAAACTCCTTCCTCTCACCATAAACCTGTACCCTCTTCTTTTTGATAACGCTACCATGGAAAAATGATTCTGACTATCTACTGTATCTTTGCCTCTTAGAATTTGATATCCCTCAACCAGGTCACACCTGAGCCCCCTTCACTCCAATAGAAACATTGAAACATAGAAATATAGAAAATAGGTGCAGGAGTAGGCCATTCAGCCCTTCGAGCCTGCACCGCAATTCAATATGATCATGGCTGATCATCCAACTCAGTATCCTGTACCTGCCTTCTCTCCATACCCCCTGATCCCTTTAGCCACAAGGGCTAATAAAACAAGTTTAATATCGCCCCTTAACTAAAGTCCTCCAATCCAGGCAACATCCTGGTAAATCTCCTGTGCAACAACATCCTTCTGAAAGTGTGTGTAGTTGATATGTGCATGCACCTTTAACATAGTGACCTCACCACTACTAACCACTCCCCATATCACAAGTATAATTACAACCTCCCCACCCACTGATCTCTCTCTAGTTCCCGTGACAGACCACGTACAGCTAGTGCAGTAATGTAAGTACAATATGAATAAACTGAAGTAAAGACACAGAGTGTTGATGACTCCTCTTTACATGGTGTCAGAAGTGGGATTCGAACCCACGCCTCCAAGTCCCGCACCATGACCACTGCCGAGCAGCGCTATGCTCAGATAGAGAAGGAGCTGCTGGCTCTGGTATTTGCCTGCTCCAAGTTCAAGGACTACATCTTAGGCAACAACTTCACTATCGAGACCGACCACCAGCCGCTGGTCACCATTCTCAACAAGCCGATCCATGTTGCCTCATCCCGGTTGCAGCGCATGATGCTGCAGCTCCAACATTTTACGTTCGAGATTGTCTATCGCAAAGGCAAGGACATGTTCGTGGCCGACACGCTGTCCCGCGCACCGCTAACGTCCACCGATCACCACCCGTACGAAATGTCTGACTTGATGGTGCTCAATGTAAATATTGTGCCTTCACAGCAAATGCAATCCCTGGTCCAGCACACTGCCAAGGATCCTGCTCTGCAGCAGCTTGCTGCCGTCATCCAGCAGGGCTGGCCAGACCGTCGCTCCGCTTTGCCGGCAGGTGCCGTGCCCTACTTCCTGGTCCGTGATGAGCTCGTGCTGCACGACGGTGTGATTGTGAAGGGACACAAGGTGTTTGTGCCTGCTGCGCTGCACGACCACTACTTTCAGGCCGCCCACCGCGGTCATCCTGGGGCCGAGGCCATTCTGTCTCACGCTCAGAGCCAGTTCTACTGGCCCGGCATGGCTCAGTACATCCAGGAGAGGGTCTCCGCCTGCTCCACCTGCAACAGCCTCGCTCCCCACCAGCAACGACAGCCGCTTCTGCAGCAGCCTGCACCCGAACTGCCCTGGATGGCGGTTGCCACTGACATTTTCGAGTGGCGTGGCAAGCACTTCCTGGTCCTTGTCGACTCTTACTCGAGCTGGTTCGAGGTTGACCAGCTGCGCTCCCTCACGTCTTTGGCCGTTATCGGGAAGCTGCGCCGCCACTTCGCTACCTTCGGCTCCCCGGCCAGCCTACAATCGGACAATGGCAGCCAGTTCACGAGCGCCGAGTTTCGGGATTTCGCTGCCAGCTGGAATTTCCGTCACTTCACCAGCAGCCCGGAGTACCCGCAGAGCAACGGCCTGGCAGAACGCGCAGCCCGCAGTGCTAAGGACTTGCTGGAACATTGTCGATTGTCTCACTCTGACTTTTACCTGGCCCTCCTTAACCTTCGCAATATCTCCCGCGACCCTGCCATGGGCTCCCCGGCACAGAGGCTCATGTCTCGAACCACACGGCCACCGATCCCGGTTACCCAGCGCACCCTCGTACCCTTCGTCCTCAAGCCCGCTGCTGTCCAGGAGCGCATTGCCATTAAGCACGAGATCCAGAAGCGCTCCCATGATAGGTCCTGCCGTCCCCTCCCACGTCTATTCCCCGGTCAAGTCGTCCGGATGCAGTCCCCCTCCGGCCACTCCAGGCTCGCCACCGTCATCGGCACCGCGGGCTCGCCACGTTCCTATCTGGTCGACTATGACGGCACCGTTTACCGCCGGTCCCGCCAGCACCTGCGGTTCGTCAACGAGCCTCCACCACCGCCCGCTGACCCTTATGCTCCTCCGCTGCTGTCTTCCACACCGCCCGCCGCTCCCCGCATGCCTCGGACCCTGCCGTCTCAGCTCTATCAGCCTAAGTCTCCTCCGGCTCATCCTCCCTCGCCTGCCCGTCTGCACGCCGCTGCACCTGTTTCCCCTCCTCCTTCTCCGTCTTCTCCCTCTCCTCCCGGGTCCCCCGTCCCGGTTCGGTCTCCTGCCACTGCGCCGGCTCCTCTTTCTCCTGCAGGGAGGGGAGATGGCGAGATGCGAACCCATTCGGGACGTGTTGTCAAGCCGCCCGTCCGCTATGGCGACTTTGCGTAACTGTTCGTAGCGCATGAGACGTGGTCGCCCTGTCACTACCTTGTTGCCTTTTGTTTCTAAGGGGAAGGATGTAGATGATATGTGCATGCACCTTTAACATAGTGACCTCACCACTACTAACCACTCCCCATATCACAAGTATAATTACAACCTCCCCACCCACTGATCTCTCTCTAGTTCCCGTGACAGACCACGTACAGCTAGTGCAGTAATGTAAGTACAATATGAATAAACTGAAGTAAAGACACAGAGTGTTGATGACTCCTCTTTACAGTGTGGTTGATACATAGAAACATAGAAACATAGAAAATAGGTGCAGGAGTAGGCCATTCGGCCCTTCAAGCCTGCACCGCCATTCAATATGATCATGGCTGATCATCCAACTCAGTATCCTGTACCTGCCTTCTCTCCATACCCCCTGATCCCTTTAGCCACAAGGGCCACATCTAACTTAAATATAGCCAATGAACTGGCCTCAACCACCTTCTGTGGCAGAGAATTCCAGAGATTCACCACTCTCTGTGTGAAAAATGTTTTCCTCATCTCGGTCCTAAAAGATTTCCCCCTTATCCTTAAACTGTGATCCCTTGTTCTGGACTTCCCCAACATCGAGAACAATCTTCCTGCATCTAGCCTGTCCAATCCCTTAAGAATTTTGTAAGTTTCTATAAGATCCCCCCTGTCATGCCTCCTGATATGTTTTATAAGCAATTGCCCTTCATAGAAACATTATTGTATTGTATTGTATTGTATTGTATTCAAATTTATTGTCATTGTCTCAATTAGAGACAACGAAATGAATTTCCCTTTACAGTCAGTATCATAAAAATAAATAAATAATAAAACATATTAAAAATAAAACAGAATTTTTTAAAAAAGCACAAACACAGAAAGTCCATGACACAACATAACACAATGGCACCAAGGTGAGGAAGGCACCATAGTCCAGCCAGCCTCCCCTCCGATCTTCCCAGATGTTCACCCGTGGTCGGGGCCTTCCGAGCACCCGCAGTCGCCACCCCGGGCGGCCCGATGCTCAGGCCCTCTCGCCGGGCTGATGGAACGCCGACGCCGAACCCCGACGGTGAAAATCCTCCTCAGCGGCCCAGACCTCCCGATCAGCCGCCTCCCACCGGAGTTCGCAGCTCCCGAGTCCGCAGGGCGAGCCGGGCAGAGTCGCAGGACCCCACGATGTTTGTCAGCGCCGCCCGCGTTGGGAGCTCCACGAACCACAGCTCCAGGATGTCGGTGCCGCAGGCCCAGCACTCCGGGCTCCAGACGGCGATCCCCGATAAAACATAGAAAATAAGTGCAGGAGTAGGCCGTTCGGCCCTTTGAGCCAGCACTGCCATTTAAAACTATCGTGGCTGTTCATCCAGAATCAGTACCCCATTCCTGCTTTTTCCCCATATCCTTTGATTCCGTTGATTTCATTCTTCTAAATCCCAAAGATTGTAGGTGTAAATTCTTTGGCGTCAAGTGATAGGACAACCAGGTTAAGGTAATGTATAAGGTAAACTTAAAGGTGTTTTACAATATTTTTGCTCTTCTCATTCTGCACACTCACAATTTCACCTCTTGAACATGCCTGAAGTTAACTGTTCTGCTGTTGGTAGCAGTGCTTTCAAGTAGCAAGGTCTGGAATACCCTTCCCAAATCTTTTCGCCTCTCTCCCTCTCTTTCCTCCTTTAAGGTTTCTGAAAATTACCTTTTCAACCAGGGTTTTGGTTGTTCATAAGATATAGGAGCAGAATTAGGCCATTCTTAGCATCAAGTCTACAGTTTGTGCAGTTCAGGCAGTGGAGGGCAATTTACTGGATGTATTCAAGAGAGAGTTGGATGTAGTTCTTGGGGCTAACGTAATCAAGGGATATGGGGAGAAGGCAGGAACGGGATACTGATTCTGGATGATCAGCCATGATCAAATGGAATGGCGGTGCTGGCTTGAAGGGCAGAATGGCCTACTCCTGCACCTATTTTCTATGTTACTCTCCTGCCTTCTCTTCATAACCCCTGACACCCATACTAATCGTTACCTGCCTGGAGATGGAGTTTCATATCATCTTTTGTTTGTCAACGCCTTTGTAGGTTTACTTTAAGATGTATTTTCCAATCTATCATGGTCGACTTTTGATCAACGGCTTTCAGAAGTAATCCAAAGTTTCCTCTGAAGCCTAAAGCTAAATTTGGTGATCATGTATACTTGGCCGAGGTGGAGGAACATCCCCCTCATTGCATCCCAGCCAGATAAAGGCAATTTGGCCTCTAGTGTCCTGGTATCAACTGCCCTGGAAAATATACAATTAGTCCCGGTAGAAACAAGGAATTGATGATGCTGGTTTACAAAAAAAAAAACACACAAAGTGCTGGAGTAACTCAGCAGGTCAGACAGCATCTCTAGAGAAAATGGATAGGTGACATTTCGGGTCGGGACCCTTTTTCAGACTGATTAGTTTCACTTGCCTGCATTTTCCCTATTGCTCTGTACCATATTTCTTCTATGCATTACTTTTCCCTGCAGAATCTATTTCCAACACCCTTTCAAGCATTGCATTCCAAATCGTATCAACTCACTGAGTAAAAACATCATCCTTTCTCTCACTAACTCTCATTTTCAGGCTCATGTTTCAAATAATTTCTGTGGGAAAAACCACTCTGGTCCTTGTTAACATGTAAAAGCATCAGTCATTTGCATCCAGTGCCTCCTAGTTATCTTGACAGATGTTAACACCATTTAAAATAGACACAAGAGATACTTGATATATGCAGTAGACAATTGTATGATAACAGACGCTGCTATGATTTTTATCCTTTGTTATTATGTCACAGAAATCCACCATTTCAGCTTTGTTCCTTTTCTCTACCCACTCATGAAGAAATATTATAGGTAAAGAATTGTACTGTGCTCTTATCAGGGTAGGATCATTCATTTTAATGGAAAATAAGGTTAAAACTACCCAGAACCTTATGAATCCACAATGTAATTATATAGGTTGTAGGAGAGAAATATGCATCAGGAAACCACAGAGATTAGACAGGTACATGGATAGGACATGTTTAGAGGGATATAGGTCAAATGCAGAAAGGTGGGGCTAGTGCAGATGGGACATTGTGCCAATGTTGGTCAGTGTGGGCAAGTTGGGCTGAAGGACCTTTTTCCACACTCTATGACTAACGCCGTCATTGCAATAAAGTTAATGAGTTTAACGATGGTTACTCTCTGCCGTCCAGCAGGAGAGAGTTCAGCACCATGGTCCTCCTCAGCTGCCTCCTCACAGTGGCTGAGGAAGTGTCCCCAGAATTAAAGAGCCAATTTGTTCCATCGAGCTGCAGAGTGAACATTATCTTCACCATGGAACAACCACAGAGAGCAATCCAAAATTGACCGTATTTGACTTCACTAAGCCCAGAAGGCTTCTCCCCTCTCCCATCAGGCAAGAGGTACAGAAGTGTGAAAACGCACACTTCCAGATTCAGGGTCAGTTTCTTCCCCGCTGTTATCAGGCAACTGCACCATCCTTTCACCAACTAGAGTGCGGTCCTGAGCTACTATCTTCCTCATTGGAGACCCTTGGACTATCTCTAAATGGACCTTATTGGACTTTATCTTGCACTAAACATAATTCCCTTTATCATGTATCTGCACGCTGTGGATGGCTCAATTGTAATCATGTATTGTCTTTCCAATGACTGGTTAGAACGCCGCAAAAGCTTTTCACTGTACCTCAGTACACGTAACAAGAAACTAAACTAAACTTCACAAATAGGGAGTTACTGCAGACTGGCCTCCTTAAATTTGGCTGCACACAAACATTCATGTCCATTTTATATTTGTTCCATGATACTAAACAATCTGTCACACTTGTCATGCCTCCAGACACTTGAAACTCTTTCCACACTCATCCCCTAAGCTATTAATCTGCTCCCCTAATTTATCACTTGGTATAAATACCTGAGATCATCACCAATTGGGTGCCGACTAACCAGTTCTGCATTCTGTTGGTTCGATAGCAGTTCTGAATTCTGAGTTCTGAGTTCTGAGTTCTGAGTTCTGAGTTCTGAGTCTGAGTGTTCCAGGTCTATATCTTTTGGTTCGGTTTGCATTTGGATTTTGGGTTTTCTTCAATACTTCTAAGTTCACCTGCATTTGAGTCCTTTCCATTTCTGAGCCCCCCTGACAGATTAGTTGGCCAGTGTGGACTCGGCAGGCGATTCTGATCAGCCCGACCGGAGTCTTGGCGCTCCCAGTTCTGAACCTGAGGATTTACTGACTCGGTTGTGCAGGACAGTTCAACTTCAAGGCTCCACTCCTGGCACCCATGAGGCTCGAATAGACCAACTCGTAGCGACCATCTAGCAGTTGGCAAACACTGCCAGCCAGGTCCTGTCACACGTCACACCACCGCCAATTCCTTCCATCTCTGCTGATATCTCTCCGCCTCTGTCCACTTCCAGCCGTATCCAGCCCATTCTGGAACCAGTTCTTCCCACCCTGGAGAGGTACCATGGTGATCCCTGTAGCTGCAGGTCATTCCTATCCCAGTGCTCCTTGGTTTTTGAGCTTCAGCGCAGAATGCTCTAAAGTAGCCTATGCCATCTCCCTGTTGTCAGGACGTGCTTCAGCCTGGGGTACCGCCTCCTGGGAGCGACAGCTAGACTTCTGCCAGGACTTTGCCTATTTTTCGGCAGAACTGAGAAAGATTTTCGACCACCTTTTGGTCGGAAGAGAGGCAGCCCAGATGATGCTATCTCCGCCAGGGGGTACGCTCTGTTGCCGATTATGCTATTGATTTTCGAACCACTGCGTTAGAGAGCGATTGGTGTGATACCATTCTGCTCAGTATTTTCATCCATGGCCTCAACGAGAACCTGAAGGATGAGTTGGCCTCTCGGAAAGCTGAAGAGGATTTCAAGCTTCATTGATATCACTGCTGCTCTGAAATTTCTGATTGCCACCGTTAAACTAGAAGTGCATCGCCAAGCCAGTGCACTTGATGGAAGAATAATTGGTATGGCTTCACTCTCTACTCTCCCTCTAGAACCTCATGTTAATGGAGCCCACCGGGAGGGAATGCAGTTGCTCCTGCTAAATTCACCTTGTGTCCCTGTTGTTCTGGGTCTGACTTCTCACAACTCCACTGTAAACTGGTCCACTGGCAAGATCTCCACTTGGATTGTCACGTCAATTGTCTTCGCTCCGCTTGTCTTCCCCTCACCTCTGTGTCTGTTGCTCCTAGTGACTATCCTGACCTGTCCAAAGCACCACCCGAGTATCATGACTTGAAAGAGGTCTTCTGCAAGTTCCAAGCCCCTTCTTTACCTCCTCACTGCCCTTACGTTTGTGCCACTGACTTATTATCCGGTACTTCTCCACCCCGCGGTCGACTGTACTCGCTCTCTGCTCCTGAGACCAACGCCACAGAGAGATACATTTTGGAGTCTCTCGCAGCTGGTTTAATTCATCCATCCTCCTCTCCTGCTGGGACGGGGTTTTTCCTTGAGTAAGAAGGATGGCGAACTTCGCCCTTGCGTTGACTATCGATGCCTGAATGACATCACTGTCAAAAACCGTTACCTCTTGCCAGTCATCTCCTCCGTCTTCAACTGCCTTCAGCATGCCACCATGTTTACCAAGCAATGCCTACCATTTGGTTCGCTTCAAGGAATGAGATGAGTGGAAGACAGCCTTCAACACACGCAGCGGGCATTACGAGTACCTCGGCCTGACCAATGCCCCAGCTGTCTTCCAGGCTCTGGTCAATGATGTGCTCCGGGACATGCTGAACCGGTTTGTCTTCGTTTACCTGGATGACATCCTCATCTACTCTGGCTCTGCAACAGAACATACCCGCAATGTCCTTCTCGTCCTGCAGCGGCTATGGGAGAACCAGCTGTTCGTCAAGGCAGAGGTGTGAGTTCCACCAGCCCACGTGTGCTTCCTGGGATATATCCTCTCTGCTGGCCAGGCTGAGATGGATCCAGGAAAGGTGAGAGCGGTGGTAGATTGGCCTGAGTCTACCAGTCGGAGGGAGCTACAACGCTTCCTTGGCTTTGCCATTTTATACCGCCGCTTTATCCGCAACTAAAGTATCCTGGCTGCTGCTTTCACTGCTCTCACATCTACCTCCTTCAACTTTGCCTGGTCCCCTGCTGCTGAGGGGGCAGTCCTGGACCTTGAGCAACGCTTCGCGACCGCCCCCATCCTGGAGCATCCTGACCCGACCCGTCAGTTTGTGGTGGAGGTTGACGCCTCTGATGTTGGAGCTGGGGCGGTGCATTCCCGACGCTCGTCCAAAGATTGCACCCCTGTGCCGCCTTCTCTCGCCTCCTTCTCTCCCCAGCTGAGAGAAATTATGACATCGGCAACAGAGCTGCTGGCAGAGGCTGACGTTGGAGGAGTGGACGTATTGGTTGGACGGGACTGAGCAGCCATTCCAAGTGTGGACGGACCACAAGAACCTGGAGTACCTGCGTTCTTCGAAACGGCTCAAGCCCGGCGGGCCCTGTTTTTCACCCGGTTTAACGTCACCTTGTCATACCGTCCTGCCCGACACCCTCTCCTGCCAGTTCAGTTCCGGCTATGACAACCATTCCCATGAACCCATTCTGCCTCCCACCTGCCAGGTGGGCTCCATAACCTGGGAGATCGAGACCACAGTTTGGAATGCCCAGCGTCATCACCCCGATCTTGGATCTGGACCCCCCAATAAGTTATTTGTCGCCGCCTGCCACTGTTGCGGGCTGGATGAGTCTGTGTACCACGTGTACATGGAGTGCGTGAGGCTGCAGCCACTGTTTGAAAACCTACAGAGGCTGCTCATTGCCTTCTGGCTGCATTTTTCACCCACCATCCTCATCTTTGGACACCCTGTGCATAGGGGAGCAGGTAGGGCTGAAGATGTCCTGGTTGGGTTGTTCCTGGGCCTGGCCAAGCTGCGAGTCACGGCGTCAGGCGGTGGAGGGCTCTACCCATGCCAGCTGCCTGCCCCCTTTTCCAGGGTTACTTCCGTGCCCGGGTGGGGTTAGAAAGGGAATACACCCTGTCCACGGGCACCCTGGGGAGGTTTCGGGACCACTGGGCTCCGCAGGGTGTTGAATGCATCCTCAATAAGGATTGTAACATAGTTGTATTATAGTGTATTAAGGATATTTGTTTGTATAGTGTTATGGTGGTGGGTTCTGGTTTGTTTTATTGTAGTGTAAATATTATTTTTTAATAATTGAATAAATGTTTTGATTTAAAAAAAAGTTATTTGTCCCGGTCTCCGCCCACTCCGAAGTACTCCAGTGGGCCCATACCTCTAATCTCGCCTGTCATCCTGGTGTCGACCGCACCCTCCACCTGCTGTGCCAGCGGTTCTGGTCGCCCACCGTGGAAGTCGACACCCAGTCTTTCGTCTCCGCCTGCTCTGCCTGTGCACAGAATAAGACTTCCCGTCAGCCTCCCTCTGGTCTCCTTCATCCCCTGCCTGTTCCCCGCCGTCCCTGGTCCCACATCGCCCTGGACTTCATCACCGGCTTGCCACTGTCCAAGGGAAATATGGTTATTCTTACCATTGTGGACCGTTTCACCAAGGCTACTCATTTCCTTCCTCTTTCATTCCTCTTCCTAAGCTCCCATCTGCAGTAGAACTCGCTCACCTCATCGTAAACCAGATCATCAGACTCGATGGTTTCCCTTCAGACATCGTCTCTGACAGGGGCCTGCAGTTCATCTCACAGTTCTGGAAGGCTTTCTGCTCCCTGGTTGGCTCCTCCGTCAGCCTCTCATCTGGGTTCCATCCACAATCTAATGGTCAGTCGGCGTGAGCCAACCAGGCCCTGGAGACCACCTTATGTTGCCTGGTGTCCACCAATCAAACCACCTGGTCTAGCAAATTGGTATGGATCGAATACTTAAAGCACACAGTATTGGGCTTAGTATTGATGTGGATAGGGAACTGGCTGGCAGACAGAAAGCAAAGAGTAGGAGTAAACGGGTCCTTTTCAGATTGGCAAGCAGTGACTAGTGGGGTACCGCAAGGTTCAGTGCTGGGACCCCAGCTATTTACAATATATATTAATGATTTGGATGAGGGAATTGAATGCAACATCTCCAAGTTTGCAGATGACACAAAGTTGGGGGGCAGTGTTAGCTGTGAGGAGGATGCTAGGAGGCTGCAAGGTGACTTGGATAGGTTGGGTGAGTGGGCAAATGCATGGCAGATGCAGTATAATGTGGATAAATGTGAGGTTATCCACTTTGGTGGCATAAACTGGAAAGTAGACTATTATCTAAATGGTGGGCGATTAGGAAAAGGGGAGATGCAACGAGACCTGGGTGTCATGATACACCAGTCATTGAAAGTAGGCATGCATGTGCAGCAGGCAGTGAAGAAAGCGAATGGTTTGTTAGCATTCATAGCAAAAGGATTTGAGTATAGGAGCAGGGGGGTTCAACTGCAGTTGTACAGGGTCTTGGTGAGACCACACCTGGAGTATTGCGTACAGTTTTGGTCTCCAAATCTGAGGAAAGACATTCTTGCCATAGAGGGAGTATAGAGAAGGTTCACCAGACTGATTCCTGGGATGTGAGGACTTTCATATGAAGAAAGACAGGATAGACTCGGCTTGTAGTCACTAGAATTTAGAAGATTGAGGGGGGATCTTATAGAAACTTACAAAATTCTTAAGGGGTTGGACAGGCTAGATGCAGGAGGATTGTTCCCGATGTTGGGGAAGTCCAGGACAAGGGGTCACAGTTTAAGGATAAAGGGGAAATCCTTTAGGACCGAGATGAGGAAAACATTTTTCACACAGAGAGTGGTGAATCTCTGGAACTCTCTGCCACTGAAGGTAGTTGAGGCCAGTTCATTGGCTATATTTACGAGGGAGTTAGATGTGGCCCTTGTGGCTAAAGGGATCAGGGGGTATGGAGAGAAGGCAGGTACAGGATACTGTTGGATGATCAGCCATGATCATATTGAATGGCGGTGCAGGCTCGAAGGGCTGAATGGCCTACTCCTGCACCTATTTTCTATGTTTCTATGTTTCTATGAATATGCCCACAATTCTCTGCCCAGTTCTGTCACAGGTCTGTCTCCATTCTAGTGCTCCCTTGGTTATCAGCCACCTCCATTCCCAGACAAAGAGGGAAAGGCCTCTGTTCCCTCTGCCGTCGAGTTTGTGTGCCGCGGTTGTCGGACCTGGAAGGAGGCCCGTTCTGCCCTGGTCCGCACCCCTTCAAGGTACAGATGACAGGCGGATCATCACTGGACCCCTGCCCCTCACTATCGCCCTGGTCAGAGGGTCTGGCTGTCCACCCGAGATCTCCCCCCCCCCCCCCCCTGCATTGTCCCGTAAATTGGCACCCCGGTTTATTGGGCCCATTCTTGATTCTCAAGAACTCCTCTGCTGTCCGCCTTAAGGGCCTGTCCCACTTTCACGACTTAATTCAAAACTTCTGCCGAGTTTAAAGGACCTAAAAAAAAAAATCAAGATTGTGGTAATCTACGAACTCCCACGTCCTTCCACGACTATGTTCACGAACTCCTACGAACTCCTATGAGTATGTCTACGAATTCCCACGACTATTTCGATGCCCTCCTTACGAGTAAAAAGTTGCAATTTCTTTCATCCCGACCATTTTTTTACTCGTGGACATTTTTTATCGGGCAGGAAAAAACGTTCCGACTTACCTGATGCCACGAGAGCACACGGCTGGCATAACGAGCCGCTACGATATATCTATGAACTCCTATGACCTCCTATGGACTCGTTACAAACATTCTGCGAGTTTGAATCAAGGGGAACACTCAAGAGAATTCGTGAATTACCTCGTGAAAGTGGGACAGGCCCTTTAGCCTATGTGGATTCACCTCACCTCCCACATATCCCTGGTTAAGCCTGCGTCCTCCAGCTTTAGCCTATGTGGATTCACCTCACCTTCCACATATCCCTGGTTAAGCCTGCGTCCTCCAGCTTCCTGTCTCCCGGTCCTCTGCTACCTCCGCCACTCCGCATCATTGACGTTGGTCAGGTGTACACGGTGAAGCAACAACTAAAGTCCCGGCGGTGTGGCACAGGGATCCAGTATCTGGTTGACTGGGAGGGCCACGGTCCAGAGGAGAGGAGCTGGATTCCTGCCCGTGATATCCTGGACCCCTCCCTGATCCATGACTTTCATCAGCAGTATCTGCACCAGCCAAAGAGGATGCCAGGAGGCGACTGTGGGAGGGGGGCTTCTGCCACACTTGCCACTCCTCCAATCACTTGAGACTCTTTCCACACTCATCCCCTGAGCTATTAGGAGTTACACCTGCATTTAATCTGCTCCCCTAATCTATCACTTGGCATAAATACCTGAGATCATCACCAATTGGGTGCCGACTAACCAGATCTGCATTCTGTCCATTTGATAGCAATTCTGAGTTCTGCCAGTTCCAGGTCCATATATTTCGGTTCCATTTGCGTTTGGTTTTTGTGTTTTCTTCAATACTTCTCAGTAAGCCTGCATTTGAGTCCTTTCCATTTCTGAGCCCCCTGACACAATGAGTCTGCAGCAGAGCTAATCTCAATGAAAACATGTGTAAATCAAAGCTGTAACATCACCACATTACTTTTCTCATCTTGTTGCTGCAATGGTGCATCTCGCCTCCAACAAACCTCCTCTGGGTGCTATTGGGAGACTGTTCAAGGAGGGTAGAGTCGGGAAATCAAGAGCCAGAGAATATAGGTTTATGCCCCTGTCCCACTTAGGAAACCTGAACGGAAACCTCTGGAGACTTTGCGCCCCACCCAAGGTTTCCGTGCGGTTCCCGGAGGTTGCAGGTGGTTGCCGGAGGTTGCAGGTAGTGGAAGCAGATAGGGAGACTGACAAAAACCTCCGGGAACCACACGGAAACCTTGGGTGGGGCGCAAAGTCTCCAGAGGTTTCCGTTCAGGTTTCCGTTCAGGTTTCCTAAGTGAGACAGGGGCACTAAGGTGATAGGGGCAAGATTTAAGACAACCCTGATGGGCAACTCAGAGGGTGGTGGGTATACGGAACAAGCTGCCAGACGTAGTAGTGAGACATATACTATCACAGAATTTCAAGGACATGGGATAGGTATATAGATAGGAAAGGTTTAGAGAGGGATGGGTTAAACACAAGCTAAGGAGAATAGTTTAGATAGAGTATCTTGGTCGGCATGAACGAGTTGGGCCGAAGGGCCTGTTTCTGTGCTGTGTGACTCCATGTCTTTATGGTGACCACATTGCAGAACCAAGTCAGTAGGTTGAGCTGCAATACACAGATGATGCCTCCTTTTTGCACTCAGAGACACAACTTCAAGCAATGTCAATGCTTTCACTGAAACATATGAGACGAAGAGCCTTATAATCAACGTCCGCAAGGCAAAGGTCCTCGACCAACCTGTAGCGGCAGATTTTCATATATTTCAGGTAATTAGCACCCTAGCCGCTATTTGGATGAGAATGGTTGAAGGGGGTGCCTTCTAAACGCATGCAAGCTCACTCACAGAGACCTTCAGAGCTTCTTCTCAGATATGGCTTCAAAACACAGTATTTTGATGAATAAATGCTTTATTGTTGATAGAAAACAGTGAGATACATCCAAGTTTCTTCCGACTGGTTACTACAATCTTCTTCGAACTCCAGCTTATTACCTTAGACATTAGAAAACTCCTCGTGTCTCCGTAACAATATAACAGGCAGTCTAAAATTTAAAGGCACATGCCATCATCAATGACATGCAAAACAGGCCAAATGGCCACTACACAACCAGCCCCCACCGCAGCACGCTGTCGTCTGTATCTTCCCATATGCTTTAAGACAAAGATTACCGATGGCAATCACCTCAAGGCATCTGCAAAATCTTCCAGGTTAATTGGAAGTCAACCCACATTGAAGTCCTCTCTCAGACTAACATCCCTGGCATTGAGGCCCTAGTTACACTCAGTTGGCTCCGTTGACCTGGCCATGTCAGTCGCATCCACATCAATAGATTTCCAAAACATACACTCTGCAATGAGCTCTG
This sequence comes from Amblyraja radiata, assembly GCF_010909765.2. Classification (NCBI taxonomy): domain Eukaryota; kingdom Metazoa; phylum Chordata; class Chondrichthyes; order Rajiformes; family Rajidae; genus Amblyraja; species Amblyraja radiata. The sequence continues at coordinate 165,379,227 of NC_045956.1, forward strand.
TCACGGGGAGTGATCCAAATGGACTGACAAAGAAAACAAGCACAGTGGAGCTGCTAGTAGAGTTGCTGTCTTACAATGCCAGAGACCTGTGGTTAATCCCACACTCTGTGTGTAGTTTGCACTTTCCCCATGTAATTTTACTTCGGAGTCACGTGAGTGACTACGTGAAGAACCCGCTTACGACGCATGCGTGTCATTACGCTACACGCATTCGAACTCGTCATTGCTGGAGGAAGGACGTTCCTCCCAAACGGCAGGGGTTGAACCTGCAACAGTAAGGTGAGGGAACGTCGTTTCTTTTACTTACCTTTTTTCTTTCTACAGAAGGCTGATGAGAACTGGCTGGGGAGAGTCTGCAGAACTGCAGGCAGCCAGCAACGGCCGGGGCACTGCTATCTCCCTTAAAACGGGAGCCGGAGCCGACTTCAGCTCCAGGAGCACGCCGACAGCGGTGGAGCATGTCTGGAGCAGTCATTTCCGACGACTCGGACTACAGCCCCACGGACCTATACATGGGTCCGAGGCGCTGGAAGGAGCGAGAAAGCTGGCGGGGGAGAACCTGCAAAATTGCGGGCAGCCGGCAGCAGCAGCAGCAGCAAACGGCAGGCTGATCTCCCGTAATGGGAACAGCTGTGCCCGATTTCGCTCCCGACTTCGCTCCCGCGCCGGCCCCGGCCGGTCGGGAGAGGAGCAGCCGCGAGCGACCAGTGCCCGTGTGCATGGGGGTCGGTTTGAGCGGCTGGAGGAGATGGCAAGCAGCCACGAGCGACCAGTGCCCGTGAGCACCGGGGTCGGTTGGAGCGGCTGCAGCATGACCAGCAGCCGTGACGGCCAGTGCCCGTGAGCACCGAGGTCGGTTGTAGCGGCTGCAGCATGCAGCATAAAGAGCAGCCGGGAGCGGCCAGTGCCCGAGAGCATTGGAGCCGGTTGGACCGGCTGCAGGAGAAATTAAGCAGCCGCGAGCGACCAGTGCCCGTGAGCACCGGGGTCGGTTGGAGCGGCTGCAGCATGACAAGCAGCCGTGAGCGGCCGGTGCCCGTGAGCACCGAGGTCGGTTGTAGCGGCTGCAGCATGCAGGATAAAGAGCAGCCGGGAGCGGCCAGTGCCCGAGAGCATTGGAGCCGGTTGGACCGGCTGCAGGAGCAATACCCCTTGTGGGGCTGCAGAGTGGAAATACACCAAAGTGGCAAAGCCACAGTGTGCAACTAATAAGCCCCACAGCAGTACTCCTTGTGGGGCGGCACAGAGTTTCTCACTCATCAGAGGGGAACACCGAGATTCAATCCTGGGCTGGCTGCAGGAGCTGGAACAGGAGCAGCTTCAGGAGCAGCCGTGACGGCCATTGCCCGTGAGCATTGGAGCCGGATGGAGTGGCTGCAGGAACTGCAGCAAGAGCAGCCTCAGGAGTAACGGCTTCAGGAGCAGCCGTGATGGCCAGTGATCATGTGCATTGGAGCCGGTTGGGTGCCCGAGAGCATCGGGACCAGCTGGAGCGGCTGTTGGAGCATGTAAGTGGCAGCTCCATGAGATGGAGACTTGTCACAGAGGGGCAGCTAGTAAGTCCTACAGCAGTACCTCTTGTAGGGCTGCACAGTGTTCTCCCTCATCAGAGGGGAGTATAGGGGGTCAAGTTTGGGCTCCACTTGAACAGGGGAGCAGAACATACCCCTAGTACACTTAGGGTGCGGAAACCCTATGGGAAAACACTTACCATCAGGGAACTGCAAAACCTGAATGTTCCCAGTATCAACCTAAACATGGTAGGGCAGGGAATTGAAACGAAAGAATGTTCTAAGTCCTAACAGATGAAAACCTGGAACCTCCCAACCTCCAATATTAAAATTTGGAGGCATCTTATCTTAACAGGGAAAGATCTTCACATCGAGGGAACTCTGGGACACATTAAGGAACGTCTTAAAAACTACTTCCTGAGAAATGTGCTACCCTCATCAGACACCGGCACCTCAACGACCACGGAGGATGCCGAAATAGTAACTAACCTACTAATAGGAACCAGGGAGGTTGGTAGTGGATAACAGATCTATCTGTATGCATAGAATTATTCTACCGACACTTAAAATTCAGAAGTACAGGGGTATACCTTAGAATTCTTCATTCCATTACCCTCCAGTTCAGCATGTACCGAACTGAATGTTCATGCTTACAGGGAAAGAAACAACTAAAGCGCATACTGAACTACAGTGCCCATATATTATAGGACTTATGGAGGACATCCACACGAATCACAGGGATTCGTGTCCTAAATATCCTTCTCATAATTTAGAGGTGGTTACCACTTCATCTTAGATTGACTAATTTGAATACTTCGTACTTTATATTCATTACAAATGGGAACCTTTGGTGCAACTAAGGAATTGATCCTAGGGTACTACATGGCAAGCATGGTATTAAAATACGCTTGCTATATAGGACTCATTGAAGGTGCCCATAGATGTATTTAACACAACAGATCATCTGCGATCCGCCGTTAACACACTTCACATGGCAGTAACTTTGCCGTAAGAAAGGGTACAGCCTTTATGGAGGCTTCCAGGGAACTAAACCAGCCATCAGACGGGTAGTAGAATAATTGGCATTAGGGGCTGTGTAACAGCCACATGATATCGGACCTTTACATAATCATAGTACAGAGCGCTACACGCGTCACTCAAGAAATTATGTGGGGGTCATTCTGACCGACTTATGAAACAACCAAACACAGTTATCCGTCTATGGAACCACATACTGATGGGCCTTGGATTGGGATGCTACTAATTCCATCTCTAGCTGTGGGGGAGATGGAATGCTCAAGAGGCATCACTACTAACGTTGGGCATATATACCTGGGGAAGTGAGAGCTAGTCATGGCTTTAAGTCAAATTGTTTTGGGTTATATCACCAGTATGTTAATCTACAAATTGACAACACCACCGGGGTAGCATATGTCAACCATATGGGTAGAAACATATCGACACCATGTGACTATCTGGCCAACAATATTTGTGAATTGAATTGAATCCTTCTTGTCAATCAGACCTTTCGGGCTGAACGAGATGTTGTTGCCTGCAGCCATACATGTAATACTAGCAGCACACAATGGACACGGGCTGGCATCCGCCGCGGTGAGTTAACCGGGTACCTCCACACTGTGATTCAGGCAATAGTCTTAGAGTCACTGTCTCTATTAATCTGGATTAATAGCGTATCCAGATAGAGATTGGATATCAGCTTCCAACTACCAGGAAAACTGAATTTAGTGGCAGACAACAGGTCACGCTAAGTCTAAAAACTCTGTATGGATGTTGGATAAAATATGTATTGCTGGAACAGCTGGTATGGAACACCAGATAACAACCTATTCACATCCATGCTCTTACCAGTTATCAAATTATGTTCTTGGGAGCCAGAACCTGGGGCAGTGGTTCAGATGTATCTTCGCTGATTGGGGGATCATTTATGCATCCCTCCCTTTTGCCTCATCAGTCGGTTATTTAGGAAGAAACTATAGACTTCACGTCTCGAATTTGGATAATACCTGATTGCCCTACGCAACCAGAGGTACTGGTGATATCAACATGGGTCAGAACCATACATCACCATCCATCATAGACCTAACTTACTGGGTCTTCCCGCAACAAGGGGAGTTACCCGTCACTATTATATATTAACCTATTTATTTAGAGTTGGAAGCACCTCTTCTACACCTGGGACTGACGGACCGAATGCGGAATTATTTCAGCGGGTCACAGACAGTCCACCTAAACATCAGTACTTGGTATCATCTAGTAATGGGAAGTACTGTCACAACAATAATCATCACCCACAGATCTATGAACATCCCGTCTGTTCTGGAATTCCTGGCAAGCCTCCATTACGATGAGAGGCTCAGTCATAGTGCCATCAACTGCGCCAGAGGTGCTCTGTCAATATACCTCAATATACTTCAATATATCAATGTTGAAGGTGTTCAAAAGGGAACTGCAGATGCTGGAATGAAGGTACAGAGCGGCATTCTGTTGGGACAAACCCTGGTAAACAAACTCATGAGGGGCATTTTAAAATTAGTCCCCAAGAACCAGGTACTCCCAAATATGGGATGTGAGCATTGTACTGACCATGTTAAGAAACTGGTCTCCAGCTACAGCTCTGTTCCTACGGGAACTGACTATGAAAACAGTCATGCTGATGGTCCTGGTCACGCCACAAGGGTCCAGTCACCACAGAAAACAAGGTTGGACAACATGATTAATTCATCTGGAATTTATGGTTTACATCAGTGTAATAGTCATAAAGAACAGACAGGGGTCAGCAGGCCTAAAAAACAGAATTCAGGGTCTACCCTACAGATTGTCGTCTCTGTATTATAACACACTTACTATCATACTTGAAGTATACCAAGATCATCAGAGGGGAGGAATGTCACTTTAATCAGCTACTAACAGCCATTTAAAACAGTGACAGTCCAGACCATCTCTGGATGGCTAAAACAAGTCCTAAATAGGCTGGAGTGGGAACTAGCATTTCAAATCTCACTCCACCAGGGCTGCAGCTACATTAGCAGCTATGAAGTTGGACGTACCAATGGACCAAATCCTCAAGACAGCAGGATGGCCAACGGAGGAATTTTCCAACGACTTTATAACAAACCAGTCATTGAACCTGAAACATTTACAGAAACAAATTTAAGTTCTGTAATATAATAGACCCATAAATAGGGGCAATAATTGGTGTTCATAATTTTACTGTTGGATTTCAATATCGTATTGATGTCTAATGTTGTTAACTCTACTCTCCCCAAAAATCAAGGCAGATGTGATGCATGGACTCGTTCCACGGCATGAAATCACAGAGCTTTAAAATCTTCACGTAGTCACTTACGTGACTCCGAAGTAAAATAGTAAGATTAAACGAGAACTTACCAGTTTGAAGTTTGATCCTTATTTTATGAGGAGGAACGTTGAGGGACTACGTGCCCTCCGCTCCCACCCTTGATCATAGTCTGAACTGGTATCTGTTGTCTAATCTTACTATGTTTAGTCATTATAGTTATCTGTGAATCCACACCGCTGCTTTGAAGAATGACAACGCATGCGTCGTAAGCGGGTTCTTCACGTAGTCCCTCAACGTTCCTCCTCATAAAATAAGGATCAAACTTCAAACTGGTAAGTTCTCGTTTAATCTTACTATCATATGGGCTTCCTCTGGTTTCATCCCACATCCTAACAACATGCAGTTTGGGTAGATTAATCGGTCACTGTAAATTGTCCTATTGTGTGTGGGTTTATGGGAGATTCTGGGAGGAGTTGCTGAAAACGTGAGAATAAAATGGAATTGACATGGTATTAGTGTAAATGGATAGTTGTTGATCGGTATGAACTACGTTGACCAAAGGCCATTTTTCCTTGCTGCATCTCACTATATCTCTATGGCATTGGGCTGTTTGGAGACAATAAAGGTTTAGAAAATCATCAAATGTGTGGCATTATAAAAAATATTTCCTCATATCTTGTATACCTTCACATAGAATGCAACATGAATTAGTGCAATTGCATTGAGATATTTATATTTGGATGTAATGGGGGCTTGTAAATCAGTAGCCCATCTTATGTCCACTTTGATTATATTTTCCATTGAACTGAATGAGGTGTATGGCTGGCTGCCAGATGATTATCAATTCTTCTGTTCTCACAGCAAAGTCCAATTCCTCCATATTATGTGCTATTTTAGGAAGAATATCCTTAGAAGGGCATTAGTGAAGCGAACAGAATGTTTCTCTCTGGTAAAAGGATCACGGAGATAGGAATCTAAGTTAAGAAGGGATGCTTTCCCAGCTGAACCCAAGATAATGCGACAATGAAAATAGATAACTCAGATCTAAAGTAAGAATATGGAAGCTGATGAGGATTTGACCGAGTTATATCTCAATGATATGTTGGAAGAAATGCAAACAAAATAAACCAGGCATCGAGCAAGATTGGAGACATGAAAGATTTTTTTTTGCCAAAGGAGAAAATAAACTATAGAACAGACTTTCAGTAAAATTATTCAATGCTGTATCCACGAATTTCCGCTGAAAATAACTGAATAAATCTCAGATTTTAATTATATTTTAAATGATAAAGAGACACATATCAATCATAATAGAAAACTATAAATACATAGTTTAATTGTGATTCACAGCAATGTGTTTAATTTTCAACATTGCTTGATTCCAATGAAACATCATTGACCTAAAAAGCTAACTCCACAGGTGTTGCCTAATCTATAAATAATAACTTGAACTGCTGGAGCTGTGCTGAATAATCTGCTATACACAGTTGGTCAGGTTTAAAAGATGTAAATTGCGATATTCTGGATTTCTACTTGGAAAGTGATCGCAATGACCTTCATTTTCTTTCTGGTTCTGTGTCACAGTGGCTATTTTCTTTAAGAGATGGCACAGTGGGAGGAGCTGCTGCCTCACAGCGCCAGCAACCCCAGTTTGATTCTGGCCTTGGGTACTGTCTGTGTGGAATTCTCCCTGTGGGAAACCGTGTGGGTTTCCTCCGGTTGCTCCGGTTTCCTCCCATAACCCAAAGATGTGTGGATTGTTAGGTTAATTGGCCTCTGTAAAATTGCCCACTAATATGTAGGGAGTGGATGGGAAAGTGGGATAACATAGGATTAGTGTGAATGGGTTATTGATGGCCATTGTGGACCCGGTGGGCCGAATGGCCTATTTCCATGCTCTTTCTCTAAATTAAACTAAGATCATGTGGTCATCAGTCATGACGGAGGAAATAGAGTTAAATGTTGAATGAATTCTCATTCTGAGCAAGGTCAATATAATATATATTAGGCCTAAGAAAGAGATGATTTTTATTATGCCATGTTAATAGAAGGTATTGAATCAGGGCGGAGTCTAGACGGGGATCAGATAGATTTCTGACTGAATAATGGAATTGGTTAGATGGGCAGAATGGCTTGTTTAGTTTAGATTAGCTTAGAGATACAGCTTGTTTAGTTTAGTTTAGAGGAAACAGGCCCTTTGGCCCACCGAGTCCGCACTGACCAACGATCCACACAAATTAACACTGCCTTACACATACTAGGAACAATTTACACCTATACCTAGTATACAAACCCAAGCCAATTAACCAACAAACCTGTACGTCTTTGGAGTGTGGGAGGAAACCGAAGATCTCATACGAACGTACAAACTCCGTACAGGCAGCACCCGAAGTTGGGATCATACCCGGGTCTCTGGCGCTGCAAGCGCTGTAAGGCAGTAACTCTACCGCTGCGCCACCATGCCGCCCATTCCTGTTTTTTTACTTGTCTTGTGTAGAACTTTGCAATAAATCATTTGTCGTGGACAGCTGTTGTCAGCTAATTTAGTCACCTCCTCAAAGAATTGTTGTTGGTTCATCAGGCATGACCTATTGCTTTGAAAACCATGTCAATGGTTCCTTATGGCCTCCGTGCTCTTTAGATGAACATTGACAGCATCCCATAAAAAGCTCTCGAGCATGTTCTCACCCACTGATCCTGCTCTGAGCGTGCTGCCTGACAGTAACGCAGTGGCCTGTACTACAGTGCCCTTGTGCCCTTGTACCCAGAGGAGGTCACGCAGGTATGATCTTTAAATGAAGAAAAGGAAAGAAACATGTTTTCATGTCCAATATTTGACCCTTCATGTTGGTTCACAGAGACTTTAGAGGATTAGAAAATGTGTGGACATTTCCTTGCATAAGCAAGCTTCAAAAATAATGCCATTCATTAATAATATGGACAAAAACAAAGCCGTCACTTCATTTATTTGACATATTGCCTCTATTATTTAAATGAGACAAGTGCCTGAAAGGGTAATTTCGGGAAAATTATTTAAACAATGTGGTAAATGAAATATCAGCGTTAACTAATTATGTTGATGCTAATTTTTAATTGGCCTTTTATGGAGTGATTCTTAATTAACAATGATTCTGCAGGAGAGAGCAGTGTTCCTGAATGGTCCTTTGAGTTGTTAACTATATAAATAGAAGGAGTAACAGCATGATTTTATGTACAGTACATGATTATATCTGCCATTCTCTACCCCAGGATATCACCCAACAAAGCTCTAATTCATTGCTTGGATGTTCAATCTGGAATCATCCACCACTCAACCATCACAATTTCAACAAAGGGATCAAATTAAAAGGAGTTGGCATCTGGTCTCGTTTGCTTGCAGTAAATTAGTGGCTGTCCATTGAATTTTTTTTCTGAAATTTAGCTCCGATGAAATCAATGGAACCAAATTATGGGCATGGTGCAAAGCAATGATACAAGCTCGGCATAAATGGGCAAGGGTCATTTCGGGCTCTATCTTTTAAAACTGTAATTTCTCCAAACAAAAGAATGATTTTTTTTTAAAGTATTCTTTTCACTGTGTTAAAGGTGATCTAATAGATGTCATTAATATTATGAAAGAGTTCAAACGCGTAAATGTGGTGAGAAAGGTTCTACTCGAGGGGGCGTTGAAAATGAAGGATTGTCAATATACAAAGTCATCAATCAATCTAATAAGGAATTCCATTCAGAGTTCTTTACTGGAGAGTGGTTCAGACAAGAAGCACTGATACATTCAAGGGGAAGCTATATGAGGAAGGAAGGAATAGAGGTTACACTGACGGGTTGGAGATATGGTTAGTGAAAGCCTAAGAATAGTTTAGTTTAGAGTTACAGGCCCTTCGGCCCACTGACCACACCGACCAGTGATTCCCTCACATTAACAATATCCGACACGCACTAAGGGCAAGTTTACATTTACACCAAACCAATTAACCTCCAAACCTGTACATCTTTGAAGTGTGGGAGGATTCACACCAACGACTGCACCTCCACTGACTGCTCTGTCAAGCTTCTCAGGTTAGCGGATGACACAACCCTGATTGGACTGATCCAGGATTGGGAGGTGTAGATGGTTTATGCATGCAACCTATAACGTAGCTGCCTCAACACCACTAACCACGCCTACCCATATCAGTATAACTGTGAGATCCTCCCTTTGTTCCTCCCTGTTGGTTCCAGCACGCCTGAAGACTAGATGCAGTCAGTGCTGGGACGTGTGTACCATGTGCTATAATAAAGGACTCAGTAAAGGTTACAGTGTGTTAGACTTCAACTCTTTACATGGTGTCAGCAAGTAAGCCTAGCGCCTCCTATTTATCGTTTTTTATTTCTCCCTTTTGTATCAGTGTTTAATTTCATTTTGTCATGGCATCTTCATGCCGAAGGCCATCTCCCCTTGTCTTTGACGCTGACATTGCGGAACGATGGGCGACTTTTGTGATGGACTTCAATCACTTCGTTAATATTGTGCACCGAAATGACCCAGATGCGGTCAAAGCCTCCCTTCTGTTGAACCTTGCCGGTCCAGACGCCATGAAACGTGCTCAAGCTTTCGTCTACACTCCAGCGGTCCTGGATGACAACGACCAGGTCGTCAAGCCGGCGGAATCTGCTAATGACCCGGTATGTCTCTTACGCAAGTTTGCGGAGATTTGTGACTTGCCCTCCAACCGCATATTGGAGCGGGCTAGATTCTTTACTCGTAAGCAGCAGCCTGATGAGCCTGTTGAGTGTTTTATCGCCGACCTGCGCTACCTTGCTCAGCGGTGCCGTTTCGATACCATGCGTGATCAACTCACCAGGGATATCCTGGTCACCGGCATGCTAGATCAGAAACTACGTGCAGATCTGCTTCAGAAGCCGGACCTCACTCTAACTCAGGCAATGCATGCCTGCCGTATCGCTGAAGTGGTTGTCCCGCCTCATGGGCTGAGGGGGTCTGAAAACCGTGCTATAAATCTAACGGGCTTCGCCGTGCCTCGTCGCAGGCAAGACAATCTTCGCCCTCCGCCGCGTCCCGCCCGCACATCCAGGGTCCCGAATACCAAGAAGTGCCCCAACTGCAGTTATGTCCACTCCATGCAGTCCCAGTGCCCGGCATTTGGAAAAGCCTGTAATTTCTGTGGTAAACTGAACCATTTTGCAGCTGTGTGCCGCTCCCGTGGGAACGCTCCCCAACCTTCCAGACAATTCTTAAACAACCTTCAGCAAGTTGATAATGACCTCGATTCTCAGTCTTTTGCCGACACTGAGCTCAGCATTTCCATGGGTGACACCATAATTTACACTCTCCTCCATAGCCGATCTCGCCTCCCCGATCCTTCGGTGCTCGTTACTGTGAACAACAAGTCTTTCTCTGCGAAGTTAGATACGGGTGCAAAAGTGAATGTTATGTCAACATCACTGTTCAACAAGATAAGGAATAATGAGCTGTTGACTGCTGATCGCTCTATACTACGTGCTTATGGGGGAGAAGAGCTAACACCCGTGGGGAGGGCCACCTTCCATTGTGTGCTGCAGAAAGCATCCCGTGACCTGTCGTTCTTCATTCTGGACTGTGACTGCGTGACTCTTTTGAGTAATCAAGCCTGCCAGGACCTTGGCCTGGTGTCTTTCGACCGCACGGTCCACAAAGTGCGGGTGATGCTGAACCCACTCTCCGAGTACCCCGACCTCTTCGATGACAAATTGGGGAAGCTGCCTCTTGTGTACAAGATTGCTACTGACCCCTCTGTCACGCCTGTGATCCGTGCCCCACACCGGGTGTCATTCGCTATGAAGGACAATGTGGAAGCCATGCTGAACAACATGGTTAAAATGGGGGTGTTGGAAGCCGTCAGCGATCCCACCGAATGGGTCTCCACCATGGTCGCCACCATGAAGAAGGGTAAGAACGAAATACGGGTGTGCATCAACCCCAAGGATTTGAATCTGGCTATAAAACGTCCCCACTACCCTATGCGGACTGTAGAAGATGTTGCTGCCCAGGTCGGTCAGGCCACGGTGTTTTCGGTCCTCGATGCCAGAAGCTCGTTCTGGCAAATACCTCTGGACAAACGCTCCTCAGACTTAACTACTTTTAGTACACCCTTCGGAAGGTTCAAGTTTTTACGAATGCCGTTCGGCATCAACTCTGCTAGCGAGGTGTTTCAGCGCTCCATGGAGCAACTGTTTGCCGGTCTGCCGTGTGCCATTATTGTGGATGACATTCTTGTTTATGGGAGAGATGCTGCTGAGCATGATCGCAACCTCCCACGGATTCTTGACCGCGCTCGCCAGATCAACCTAAAGCTGAACCCATCTAAATGCAGGTTTCGTGTAGCTGAGGTGCCATATGTTGGCCACATTTTCACGTCCCGCAGGCTATAACCTGATCCGCAGAAGACAAACGCTATCTCCGAGCTGCCTGCCCCGACTGATGTTACCAGCCTGCAGCGGTTCCTGGGTATGGTCAATTACCTGGGCAAGTTTATCCCGAACCTCAGCGATCTGAGCGCGCCTCTGAGGCAACTGACAAAGAAGGACATCGCCTGGTCCTGGTTTCCCCAACACCAGCAGGCTTTCGATCTCCTCAAAATGAAGCTGATCAGCACACCGACTCTTCGGTTCTTCAATCTGCAGCGTCCAATCGTGGTGACGTGTGATGCTTCCCGTTTTGGACTCGGTGCTGCCTGCCTGCAGCTCTATGGTGATGGCTCGCTGCAGCCCATTTCCTATGCCTCGCGGACTATGACGGACACCGAGCAGCGCTATGCTCAAATAGAGAAGGAGCTTCTGGCGGTTGTGTTTGCCTGCTCCAAATTTAAGGACTTCCTTTTCGGTGCCAGGTTCACTGTCGAGATGGATCATCAACCGTTAGTGACTATCCTCAACAAGCCAATCCACATCGCCCCGGCCAGACTGCAGCGGATGATGCTGCAACTACAGCGGTTCGACTTCAAGATCATGTACAAGAAGGGCACTGAGATGCACGTGGCTGACGCCCTGTCCAGAGCCCCCCGGTCCTCCTGCGACAGACATCCCTACGAACAGGAGGACTTGCAGGTTCTCAACGTCAATTTCGTTCCCTCCAAACAGCTGCAGTGCCTGGTTGAGCACACTGCCAACGACCCCGATCCGACAAGCGCACCTCGTTGCCTGTGGGTGTACTTCCTTTCTTTCTGGTTCGCGATGAACTGGTGCTCCGGGACGGGATCATCATCAAGGGTCACAACGTGGTCGTCCCTGCCTCCCTGTATGCCTCGTACTACACCGCTGCCCACATGGGGCACCCAGGAGCCGATGCCACAGTCTCACATGCCCAAGAACAGTACTATTGGCCTGGCATGGCAAAGTACATTAAGGCCCGTGTAGCCTCCTGCCCTGATTGCAACTCTCTTGCCCCTCACCAGCAGCGCCAGCCGCTTCTACAACAGCCGGCCCCTGACATGCCCTGGTCATCGCTGGCCGCAGACATTTTTGATTGGCGTGGTAAGCAATACCTCGTGTTGGTTGATTCCTACTCGAACTGGTTCGAAGTGGACCTTCTCCCTGCCATCACCTCTGAGATGGTCCTCAGTAAACTGCGCCGACACTTCGCCACCTTTGGGTCCCCGGTCCGTTTACAGACCGACAACGGCCGTCAGTTCACCAGCGCTGAGTTCAAAGCTTTTGCCGTGAAGTGGAACTTCACTCATTTCACCAGCAGCCCAGAATACCCGCAGAGCAATGGCCTGGCCGAACGTGCTGTCCGCAGCGCCAAGACATTGCTCGAACAGTCTCGTCTCTCCAACAGTGATTTCTACCAGGGCTTGTTAAACCTCCGTAACATTTCCAGGGACAATACCATGCGATCCCCTGCGGCCCCGCATGCTCTTCGGTTGCGATTCGAGCCTGCTCCCACTAACTACCCCTCGACTCGCTGCATGCCCCCATCTGCCCGTTCGCCGCGGCCCCCTCACCATGCTCTTCCGGGTTTCTCAACCCCTGTCCGCTCCTCCCCTTCCCGCGATCCTCTCTCACCGCCTGCTCCGATCTCTCCTGCACAGTCCCCTTCCCCAGGCTCTCCTGTGCCGGTCGGCTCCCCTTCCGCATTCCAGGCTGAGTCTCCGCCTGCGTTCTCCATTCCAGCTGTTCCTGCTCCTCCTCCTCTTCTTTCGGGTGGGGAGGGTGAGGGTGCCATGCGCACCCGCTCGGGTCGGGTTGTCAGACCTCCTGACCGTTACGGTGATTTCGTTTAGATTTGCAGGTTTTGTATAATCTCCCTGCCACTGTTGTATCTTTGATTTCTTAATTTCCTAAGGGGAAGGATGTATTATTATTATTATTATTGCTTTATTTATATAGCACATTTTAAGTCAACTTGCATTGACACCAAAGTGCTTTACATAAATTAAATAATAAGTTTACATACAAACCATAGAAAAAGGTTAAAAATAAATAAAGAAAGAAAATGGACACAACACATTATAGAGTTCAACACAAACGTCCCCCCACAACAGAATCAAAAATTTCCACTGTGCGGAAAGGCAACAGAAAGTTAAGTCCTCTTCCTCTGAAACACCCGAGGTCGGGGCCCATTTGTGGCCTTGCAGCCAGTCCGATGATTTTCAGGGCCCTCTTGCCGTGAAGATGGTACACTGGCGTCGGGTGAAACAATTCCTCAAGCGGCTTGGAAAGTCTGGAGCGGCTGCCTCCTCCCCGGAGACCTGAGATCGGGGCACTCGTAGACTTCAGGCCGCGCCGGTTGGAGCTCCAACCCCGGCGAACTTGATCCCTGGCTCCGCGGCGCTCCAAATCCAGCGCCGCCCGCAGCCCCAGCTCCGCGATGTTTGGATCGACGGCCACAGCGCCCCGGAGCTTACCGCACAGCGACCCGGCAAGGCATCGCCCGCTCCGTGGCTCCGCTCCGTGATGGTGTCCTTGCGCTGCGCCGCCGCCGAAGCTGTAGTCCCGGCCGGTCCCGACAGGAAACGCCGCTCCATTCTCGATGGTAGGCCGCGAGGACGGGGCGAAGAAGCAGCTCGGAGGGATGCTGCCTCTCCGACCAGGTAGGGGACTAAGAATTAAAGTTTCCCCCTTCCCCACCCCCACCCACCACATAAAAGACCTCCACTAACATTTTGGACAGGACTTAAAATTTAAAAAAAGGTGAAGAGACGGACTGCGGGCAGGCTGCCATACACAGACGGCGCCCACTCCTGCACATCCGCTCAGATCCACTCAGAGATGTAGATGGTTTATGCATGCAACCTATAACGTAGCTACCTCAACACCACTAACCACGCCTACCCATATCAGTATAACTGTGAGATCCTCCCTTTGTTCCTCCCTGTTGGTTCCAGCACGCCTGAAGACTAGATGCAGTCAGTGCTGGGACGTGTGTACCATGTGCTATAATAAAGGACTCAGTAAAGGTTACAGTGTGTTAGACTTCAACTCTTTACAGGAGGAATCTGCCTTCAGACAGGAAGTGACACAGCTGGCGTCCTGGTGACATCGCAACAACCTGGAGCTCAATGCTCTTTAGACAGTGGAATTGATTGTAGACTTTAGGAGGGCTCACCCCACTCACCATCAACAACACCACAGTCACATCTGTGGAGTCTTTTAAGTTCCTGAGAACCATCATCTGCAGGGACTTTAAATAGGGGGCGACCATCGACTCCACGGTCAAAAAGGCACAACAGAGGATGTACTTCCTACGGCAGCTGAGGAAGCACAATCTGCCACAGTCAATGATGGTCCAATTCTACACGGCCATCGTAGAGTCTGTCCTTACCTTCTCCATCATAGTCTGGCTTGGCTCAGCCACCAAGCACGACACCTGGAGGCTGCAGCGAATCGTCCGATCAGCAGAGAAGGTTATTGGCTGCAACCTTCCCTCCATTGACTAACTGTACACTGCAAGGGCCAGGAAGCAAGCGGGTAAGATCATCTCTGACCCCTCTCACCCTGGCCACAAACTCTTTGAATCACTTCCCTCCGGAAGGCGACTCCGGGCTGTCAAAGCTGCTACAGCCAGACATAAAAACAGCTTTTTCCATGAGTAGTAGCTCTACTCAATAACCAAAAATCTGTAGCCTCCTTTTGCTCTGGTATTTTATTTAATTCACATGTTTAATTGATAATGTTTTATTATTAATGTTTGATGTTTTATGTGTCATTCCTAACTGTATGTCATGTTGTCACTTGTGGGTGGAGCACCAAGGCAAATTCCTTGTATGTGAATACATGGCCAATAAACGTATTCATTCATTCATTCAGAAGATTATGGAGAATATCCACGTGTTCACGGGGAGAACGTACAAACTCTGTACAGACAGAACCCGTAGTCAAGATCTAACCTGGGTATCTGGCGCTGTAAAGCAGCAACTCTATCACTGTGTCACCGTGCCGCCCCAGATTGTCATGTTCTTGACAAAACCCTGTTTCTAAGCTGTAATTTTGTCTAATTTGCCTCAGATTGTTTTCTTTACCAAGGCTATTAAACAAATGTGAACTGAACTGTTCTGAAAGAAACAGAGATGATAATTGAACAAAAAGTGTGAAAATCCTAGAAATAATGGCCAATAGACAATAGACAATAGGAGCAGGAGGAGGCTATTCGGCCCGTTGAACCAGCTGAACCGCTATTCACTGTGATCATGGCTGATCATCCACAATCAGTACCCCGTTCCTACCTTCTCCCCATATCCCTTGACTCCACTATCTTTAAGAGCTCTATAAAACTCTCCTGAAAGCATCCAGAGAATTGGCCTGAAGCAGAGAAGTCCACACATTCACAATCACTTCAATTCACAAATTCAAATCACAAATTCCCAGAATCACTTGTGGGCAGAGCAACAAGGCAAATTTCTTGTATGTGAATACCTGGTCAATAAACTTATTAATTCATTCATTCATTCATTCATTCATTCATTCATTCATTCGGCATGCCATTCGCTTTCTTCACTGCCTGCTGTGCCTGCATGCTTACTTTCAGTGACTAATGAACAAGGACACGCAGATCTCGTTGTAATTCCCCTTCTCCTAACTTGACAACATTCAGATAATAATCTGCATTCCTGTTCTTGCCACCAATGTGGATAACCTCACATTTATGCACATTAAACTGCATCTGACATGCATCTTCCCACTCACCCAACCTGTCCAAGTTACCCTGCATTCTCATAGCATCCTCCTCACAGTTCACACTGCCACCCAGGGTTGTGTCATCTGCAAATGTGCTAATGTTACTTTTAATCCCTTCATAGAATAGAATAGCCTTTTATTGTCATCCAGACCGAAGTCTGAACGAAATTTAAGCAGTCATACATATAATACAATACAATAAAAAACAACAATAAACACATATTAACATCCACCACAGTGAGTCCACCCAACATCTCCTCACTGTGATGGAGGCAAAAGTCTTAGGGCTGCAGTCTCTTCCCTCCTCTTCTCCTTCTGCGCTGAGGCGATACCCCCCGGGCGATGTTAAAACCTGTCCTGCGGCTCAAACACCGCGGCCCGGGGTAGTCGAAGCTGCCGCTCACCAGACCTGCTGACGCAGCCGCTGGCCCGCGGCCGAACCCCGGTCTCAGGTCACCGCCACCAGAACTGCCGTCCCAGCCCCCGGAGCATCGTTCCAGCCCCGAGCCGGATCGCCCTCACGTGAGTACTGCCACCGTCTCAGCCTCGCGCCAGGCCGCCGCTCCTCCCTCGCGCCAGGCCGCCCCGACTGGGCGCCGCTCCTCCCTCGCGCCAGGCCGCCCCGACTGGGCGCCGCTCCTCCCTCGGGCTGGGCTGCCCCGACCGGGCGCCGCTCCTCCCTCGCGCCAGGCCGCCCCGACTGGGCGCCGCTCCTCCCTCGCGCCAGGCCGCCCCGACTGGGCGTCGCTCCTCCCTCGCGCCAGGCCGCCCCGACTGGGTGCCGCTCCTCCCTCGGGCTGGGCCGCCCCGACCGGGCGCCGCTCCTCCCTCGGGCTGGGCCGCCCCGACTGGGCGCCGCTCCTCCCTCGGGCTGGGCCGCCCCGACTGGGCGCCGCTCCTCCCTCGGGCTGGGCCGCCCCGACCGGGCGCCGCTCCTCCCTCGGGCTGGGCCGCCCCGACCGGGCGCCGCTCCTCCCTCGGGCTGGGAACGCCGTACCTCCCCGAGCTCGGCTACTCCGACGGGAGCACCGTTCCTTCCTCGGGCCGGCCGTCACAGCCCCTCATGAAAGCCCTGTTCCAGCCCCGAGCCGGGCCGTCCTCACGGGAGCGAGCTCAGTGCGAGTCCTGGCGGGCTCTGCATCCTGAGCCTCGAGGTCGCCAGCTCCGCCATTAGGCCTCAGCGCAGACGGAGGCAGAGAAGGGGAATACGACAAAAAAGTCGCATTCCCCCGCAGGGAGAGACAGCAAGCCCCGTTTCAACCCCCCCCCCCCAAAACACAAACTAAAAACCAAAACTAGACTAACCAAAACGAAAATAAACAACCCAAAAAACACAAAACAAACAGGACTGCCGGAGAGCCGCAGCAGCCAGAGCCGCGCCGCCACTAGGGATCTAAATCATTAATATATATTGTAAATAGCTGTGGTCCCAGCACCGAGCCTTGCGGTACCCCACTAGTCACTGCTTGCCATTCTGAAAGGGATCTGTTAATCCCTACTCTTTGCTTCCTGTCTGCCAACCAATTTTCTATCCATGTCAGTAACCTACCCCCAATACCATGTGCTCTAATTTTGCCCACTATTCTTCTATGTGGGACCTTATCAAAGGATTTCTGAAAGTCCTGGTACACTTCATCACTGGCTCTCCCTTGTCTATTTTCCTAGTTAAATCCTCAAAAAATTCCAGAAGATTAGTCAAGCATGATTTCTCCTTCGTAAATCCATTCTGACTCGGACCGATCCTGTTACTGCTATCTAAATGTGCAGCTATTTCATCATATAATTGACTCCAGCATCTACCCCACCACCGATGTCAGGCTAACTGGTCTATAATTCCATGTTTTCTCTCTCTCGCCTTTCTTAAAAAGCAGGATAACATTAGCTACCCTCCAATCCACAGGAACTGATCCTGAATCGATAGAACATTGGAAAATGATCACCAATGCATCCGCGATTTTGAGAGCCACTTTCTGAAGTACCTTGGGATGCAGACCATCGGGCCCTGGGGATTTATCAGCCTTCAATCCCATCAGTCTACCCAACACCAATTCCTGCCCAATGTGATTGGTACTGCATCAATCATGCATCTGCCCACTAAGCCAACCTATCCAAGTCAACCTGCATCGTCATAGCATCCTCCTCGCAGCTCACACTCCCACCCAGCTTTGTGTCATCTGCAAACTTGGGGATGTTACCCTGTTTCAAAATAGAATGATCAGTTGTCTTTCTGAAGTACTGGGTCCCATCTCTTCATTCCAGGAAGGGGACTCTGGCACAAGGTGGAGCAGACTATCAGTCAATCTGACTTACATGGGCATATCATGCTGTATGTGGTGGCATGTTTGTAGGTGCAGGCACCCCCATTGACCTTTCCAAGCCTGGGAAGATTATTACACCCCATCTCACCTCTGCTCAATTAAAAGATCAGCCTCAATATTTCGCAACCCCACTCTCAATGTAAATGATCCAATGGAATTGTAATGTTAATTTGTCAGTATAATGGCAAAATGAGAATCCATTCCTACCCACGCTTGTCTACCTTGCAATCTTGCTGAGGGTACAAATTCCCGTTTACCCACAGTCATTTTTACCCGTTACTTATATCTACTGAATGGTTCTTCTATAAGCTAGGGTCCTGTCCAATTCACCTCTACGCATTGGATTTTGTCTGCAACTGGTGCTCTACAACACTGAGAACTACATTCTGCATTCCCTATCTTCTCCTTTGCTCCAGCTATTGTACTTGAGTTTGTCTTGATAATAATTATGTGTTTATGTATAGTATTACTTGATCTGTTTGGATGGCATTTGGAAGCTTTTCACTGTACCTCGGGGCACGTGACAATAATATACCTAAACCTCTAGATTCCCTCAAACCATTTCACTAACTATTTGTGGTATGAGTGCAGTAGAACACTATATTTGTCTGAATTCATGCAGCATCATATTGTCACTTAACCAACTAAGTTACTCCATCCACCATCCTGAACATTCTCTCCTCCATAATTAGGTAGACACAAAAAGCTGGAGTAACTCGGCGGGTCAGACAGCACTCCTTCAGTCTGAAGGAGGGTCTTGACTCAGAATGTCACCTATTCCTTTTCTCCAAGGATGCTGTCAGACCCGCTGAGTTACTCCAACTTTTTGTGTCTACCTTCGGTTTAAACCAGCATCTGCAGTTCCTTCCTACACATATTATTTTGGAGGGTGTTAGGGCTAGAGGAATTCATCACATAAATCTTATCTCCATTTAGGATGAGAGGTCATTAATTGGAAACATTGACCCACGGGCATTATACGAATGGAAACACTGTTTTCACCTTTTGTAATGAAATAATGACCAGATCTGAAGAAGTCTTCCTCTCATCAATGGAAGTTCTCCTGCAACCCTCTCTCACCACTCTCCCTCTGTGATTCCTGCTGATCTCCCACTCTCATCTACTACCTGACACACTTTGTCCTGCCCCACCTCTCTTCCAGCTTTCTTTCCCTTCCTCCACAATAAGTCCGAAGAAGAGTCCAGACCTGAAATATCACCATTCTCCAAGAATGCTGCCTGACCTGTTGAGTTTCTCCAGCACCTTGAGCCTGTTTTAGTAAACCAGCGTTTGCAGTTCATTTTTCAATCCTCATTGAGACACAGGGATATTATAATTCTAGTGTGAGGCTTCCTCAGAAATTTCTCCAGTTGTGTACTGAGTCAAAATGCAGAAACAAGAAACTGCAGAAGTTGGTTTACAAAAAAGACACAACGTGCAAGAACAAGTAATTGGGTGAGGCAGCATCCCTGGAGAACATGGATAGGTGACGTTTCAGGTCGGAACACTTGTATAATTGTTATCTTAGACCCACCTGCGCCCAATAGATCTATTGGAAGTCACTACCTTGTCCCATCACACAGAAGCTACAAGAAATCATATCAGGCAATTGTATCAACATGAAAGGGATTGATTTATTTAATCAATGTGATCAATTGGAAACATTTACAGGGCCATGAGGTAAAGTTGAGGAACTCATTCAAAGAACAGACAAGGTCACGATGGATTGAATGACCCCCTTCACTGCTGTTAGGGTCAATGATTCTATGTGTGCAGCTGGTAAAGCATTGTCTATACTTGTTTTTAGTTGGGAATGTCAATGTATTCTGAGAGATCCATTTCTAATTCCATCAGTAACATCGTGTTTGTTAAATCTTCATTCTATCATAATAATTCTCTATCATAATAAGATCTCCTGTTTTCTTACTCACCTGACCTTATTTGACAATGTTTAGTCATGTTTAGGAGTTTAAATATGACCGCTTTCAGAGAGGCCATTAGGCACACATTTGATACAGATTAAATTGGGTCAGCACAATATCCACATTAATAGATCATTCCTGTGTTCCTGTTTGAATATCCCCCACCTCATCCCTGGACCGACCCTTCCCCCTCACCGTGACATTTCAGGTTCAATTTCAGTTTAGTTTATTGTCATGTGTACCGAGGTACAGTGAAAAGCATTTGTTGCATGCTATCCAGTCAGCAGAAAGACAATACATGATTACAATTGAGCCATTACAGTGCAAAGATACATGATAAGGAATAAGGTTAAGCCAGCAAAGTCCTATCAAGGATAGTCTGAGGGTCACCAAAGAGGTGGATAGTAGTTCAGCACTGCTCTCTGGTTGTGGTAGGTTGATTCAGTTGCCTGATAACAGCTAGAAGGAAGCTGTCTCTGAATCGGGAGGTGTGTGTTTTATCACTTCTGCCTGGTGGGAGAGGGGAGAAGAGTGAGTGGCCAGGGTGCGACTCATCCTTGATTATGCTGCAGGCCTTGCCGAGGCAGCGAGAGATAGAAATGGAAGGGAGGTTGGTTTGTGTGATGGTCTGGGCTGCGTCCACAATCGCTGTAATCCAGAATTCGCACATCCAGGGTGAAAACAAAATACTTCCAACATTTTCTGTAAAATCAGTTTTAAGACCTGCAGCCAACAGCAAACACAAATCATTGCACCACTTGGATTTTAACTATTTAGTGGATTAATTGTCGCTCTTTTCCTGAGCTGGCAGAACCGATTGAGAGCCTGATTTCAGGCAAGTACAATTGTTTGGCTAAAGAACATCTTGTTTTAATTATCTGTGCTAAAACTCACACACTTCAGTTACACTCTGATGATTGCATTTGACACAGACATAGACTGTAAAATGATCTGAAGGAAAAGCAGCCAAAGGATAGCGTTTAATTGTGGAAACATGTCTCTTCATAATTGCATCCACAGTCAATCCTGATTAAAATGAGATGACCATTAAAGATATTTAAGAATTTAAGTGAGTTAAATTACTTCTTGGATTTCTTATTACGTGTTTTTATGAAAGATGGCAGGTATTATTCTCACTGTCATTTGGGGAGGTGGATATTTGACCTCGGTAACCTCTTGTTCAATGTGATTCAAAAAGTTACATCTGAAAGTCACTATAAAATCTTATAGAGCAGTATTCAGCAATAAAAGCAGTGATAAAAAAGATTTTCAGTTATATAGCACCTTTAGTGAACTCAGGAGATCTTTACATCTGATGTGAATATAGACACAAAATACTGGAGTAACTCAGCGGGACAGGTAGCATCTCTGGATCGGAATGGGCGATGTTTTGGGTCGAGACCCTTCTTTAGACTGAGAGTCAGGGGAGAGGGAGACACAGAGATATGGAAGGGTAAGGTGTGAAAACACCATATGTAGTAGTATTTCTGCAAAATAGTTCATTGGTTCTAGGTGCAAAATTAGGCCATTTGGCCCATTAATCCTACTCTGCCATTCAATCATGGTTGATCTATCTTTCTCTCTCAACCACATTCTCCTGCCTTCACCCCATAATCCCTGACACTCTTATTAATTAAGAATCTGTCAATCTTTGCCTTAAAAATATCAATTGACGGCCTCCACAGCCTTCTGTGGCAACAGATTTCACAGATTCACCACCCTCTGACTAAAGAGATTCATTCTTATCTCCATTCTGAAGGTACATCGTTTTATTCTGAGGCTATGGCCTCTGGTCCTAGACTCTCCCACTAGTGGAAGCATCCTCTCCACATTCACTCTATTCAGGTCTCCCACTATTCGGTAAGTTTAAATGAGGTTCCCCCTCATCCTTCTAAACTCCAGTGAGTAGAGGCCGAGCCTTCAAACGCTCAACATATGTTAACCCAATCATTCCTGGGAACGTAGTAATTATTGTAATATAGTCAATATGCCAACCAAAATATGAATAGTGAGATCCCAGAAGCAATGTTGGGCTAATCACCAGATAACCTGTTAATTAGTGATGGGATTTGAGATAAACATTATCCAGTCTGTGGAAGAACCCTTCTGCTTTTTATAGAATTTTTTTTAAATCTCACATGAGTGGGTGGAATGGACCTCTATCTGGCATCTGATCAAAAATACAAGATTTAGTTCTCTACACAAGTCCCGATTAATTGCACTAAGATTCCTTAAAGTAGAGCACAATAGCCCTATCAACTGTTGGTAAGAAGTATAAAGTAGGTTGGTCAACCAAAGACACATTATTGTTGATTAATTTATTGAGAGAACAAAGTGATGCTAAGTTGTGGAAACATCCATGTGGTCTATAATTGCCTTCACTGTTGTACAGAGAGTAACAGGATGAAAGGGAATGTATGAAAAATGGGAATAAATAGAAGGGCCTCGCCCCAAATTGTCACCCATTCCTTTTCTCCAGAGATGCTGTCTGGCCCGCTGAGTTACTCCAGCTTTTTGTGTCTATCTTCGGTTTAAACCAGCATCTGCAGTTCCTTCCTACACAATAAATAGATGAGGCCTGGCTACAGGGTCACACATGGACAAGTGCATCAAACCTATCTGAAGGCGGCTGGGATGACAAGCCTACATTAATCTCCTTTTAAGGTGAGGGGGAAAGATTTAATAGGAGCCTGAGGGGCAACTTTTTCACGCAAAGGGTGGTGGGTGCATGGAACAAGCTGCCGGAGGAGGTAGTTGAGGCTGGCACTATCACAATATTTAAGAAATATTTGGACAGGTACATGAATAGGACACGTTTAGAGGGATATGGGCCAAATGCAGGTACATAGAAATAGTGTAGACGGGACATGCTGTTCGGTAGGGGCAAGTTGGGCCGAAGGGCCTGTTTCCACACTGTATGATTCTGTAATTCTATAAGGTCCAGGTTCAGGAACAGCCTCTTCCCAACAACTATCAGTCTGTTGTACACCACGAACTCTAACTAAACACCGAACTACGAACTGCCTGGGTTGCACTAGGAACTTTGGGCTTTGTTTTTGTTTGCACTTTATTTCTTTTTAATTTATTGAACTTTTTCTTGTTTATTATGGTATCTACTGAGTATTCGTAAGTTCATAAGTTATAGGAGCAGAATTAGCCTATTCAGCCCATCAAGCCTGCGCTGCCATTCAATCAGGGTTGATCTATCTTTCCCTCTCTACCCCATTTTCTTGCCTTCTCCCCATAACCCCTGACATCCGTACTAATGAAGAAAGTATTATATTTACATATCTGTTGTGCTGCTCCAAGTAAGAATTTCATTGTTCTGTTTGAGGACATATGGCATTAACTTGTTCTTGACTCTTGTTAACATCACCACCCCAACCTCCAAGCAAAATGTAAACATGTACAAGAAAATGCTAAAACAAAAACAAGTGGTTTGTGTGGTCAATGAAAACTACTCAAAGTTCACGATAGTGGTCCATTTCCCTTTAACCTGTTCACTGCCAAGTTTTGTTTTCACTATTGGCCATGACCCGTGGCGCTGAACAGGTTCAATTAATCATCAATCAGAAAACAATAAAGCCTTCCCCTGGTTTGATTCTTGATTTGCGATGTAAACTATTCTAAAGGGCCTGTCCCACTGCGGCGACCTAATTTGCGAATTTAGAAGAGTTTGCGCTCGACTCAAACTCGTAGCACGGTCGACACGTGGTCCTAGGAGCTCACTGTAACTCTCCTTCATGCTCGAGGGAAGTTCCCGCATACGCGTGGCCTCAGTTTCGTCGAGGAACATTTTTGCAGCATGCTGAAAAATTTTCCACGAGTAAACATTGGTCGGCATGGTTCTTTTGAACTCATAATGCAGTGGAGTTGGGTCGCTAGGCAGTCGAGGTAGCAGTAGGCAATCTCCTTTGCTGACCGGGCATTTTAATTGGCTCATTGCAGTTTTCGGAACCAATGAAAACCGGCAGGTAATGTTAAATGCCCGCTAAACTTTATTATAAGTTGTCTGGCTTCTTAAAAGTGTCTCCTCTCCTTCTCCCCCCTTCTCCCCCCTTCGCTCTCCTTCTCTCCCCTTCTCCCCCCCTCTCTCCCCTACTCTCCCCCCCCCCCCCCCCCCCCGCACTCTCTAAAGCACTTAACGTACATTGTGCCAGCCGTAATATTACCTTCCTGTTCATCGCGGGTGTGAATTTCAGACAGCGCTCCACCGCTTTTCCTGGCCTTTGCGATGTGTGTGCGTGTGTGTGTTAACAGTCGATCCAGCTCGCGGTTTCATCGCTGACGGTCGATCCAGCTCAAGGTTTTTCAGAAGAGTGCCCTCGAGCTTGAAGGTGGAAGACAGTCGCTGAAAAGTCGTGTTAATGGAACAGGCCCTGAAGATGTGCTAGTGATATGATAAATACACCACAGAACCAGGCTACTCAGCTCAACCAGGATACAATAGTTACCATAAATAGACCCAACCCAATCTATCACTCAGTCCTTTTTATTTTTATTACCTTTATTCCCTGTCCAATCTAAACTCGAATTTTAAAACGGCATCTGCATCAATCACTAACCCTGTACATGAATCAACAGTTACAACTCTCTGTGTAAAAAATGCTTCTCTTGTACTTCTGCTCGAAATCTCTTACATTTAATCATGATCTTGGTACATCTTGGAAAAATTCTATTTCTAGCAAGTTCACAATTTTAAACATATCTACCAAATCACCTTTGATTTTTTTAAATTAAACATAAAGGCCAAAATACCTTCCATCATAATTCAAATTTTCTTTGAAATGACATTCTAAAGAAACACACTCTAAAATCCTCAATATAATTATTCAGATATATGTTGTAGAGTGTTCAGTTCTCTGACTGAGGTCTACTAAAGGTTTTATATGTGCTCACCTTTACCTCTCAGGTTTTATATCGCAGACCTCTTGTGATAAACCAGGAATTTCAATAGCTTTTTCTGCAGCCCACAGAACGCTGTGCAGCAACAGAACAAGGCTTCTTTAGCAGCGAGTACCAAACCTCCGACCTACTAATTGGGAGTGTTAGACTTTGCCAAAGAATAGAACGATCACATCCTATGGGTTGGGACTGGTTCATGGTCAATCTCAAGCTGCCCATTCCTGAGATCAGTACTTAACTTGTGGCAAAATTATGTAATTCATTCATCATCATCGTTGAAAACACTAACGACGCAGTGGTGCTTGTTTCCAACAGGAACGGTGACGGACGCACCACACATCTCCGTCCTCCAGTTCCTGGGGACTTCTGCTGCTGGAAGTATAGGATTTTGGTGTCTGTACTTTATCATCATTCCTTACAATGCCATGTACGGCCGCGATCGCAACTTCTACTGAAGTGTAGATGGCCGTTGGCTTGCTAGAAGCTTATCCGTCCTTTGACAGGTCTTGTTTTTGGTCCTGCTGGGGGTCCACAGCCCCCTCCTCACCTGGCAAACCAGGTGTGGAGACGGTTTAGTTGCCGACTATCCGACCATGCAGCAGGTAGCACGGGATTACATGAACTCCCCCCGACCTGACCTGAGTCAAAATGATGTGAAAGTGGAATAACATAGAATTAGAGTGAAAGGGTGATCGATGGTCAGCGTGGACTTGCTGGGCCGAAGGGCCAGTTTCTAAGCTGCATCTTTAAATCAACTCCATAAATCTGTCTATTGTATTTAAAGAGGAATAAAAAAACCTGGATTTGCACAGCACCTTCGATCATAATTCCATTTTTCTTTGAAATGGCATTCTAAAGTCTACAGAGTGATTTAGGCCATTGGAAAAATGGGCTGAAAGATGGCAGATGGAGTTTAATGCTGATAAATGTGAGGTGTTACACCTTGGCAGGACAAATCAAAATAGGACGTACATGATAAATGGTAGGGAATTGAAGAATACAGTTGAACAGAGGGATCTGGGAATAACCGTGCATAGTTCCTTGAAGGTGGAATCTCATATAGATAGGGTGGTAAAGAAAGCTTTTGGTATGCTAGCCTTTATAAATCAGAGCATTGAGTATAGAAGCTGGGATGTAATGTTAAAATTGTACAAGGCATTGGTGAGACCAAATCTGGAGTATGGTGTACAATTTTGGTCGCCCAATTATAGGAAGGATGTCAACAAAATAGAGAGAGTACAGAGGAGATTTACTAGAATGTTGCCTGGGTTTCAACAACTAAGTTACAGAGATAGGTTGAATAAGTTAGGTCTTTATTCTCTGGAGCGCAGAAGGTTAAGGGGGGACTTGATAGAGGTCTTTAAAATGATGAGAGGGATAGACAGAGTTGATGTGATCAAGCTTTTCCCTTTGAGAATAGGGAAGATTCAAACAAGAGGACATGACTTCAGAATTAAGGGACAGAAGTTTAGGGGTAACATGAGGGGGAACTTCTTTACTCAGAGAGTGGTAGCGGTGTGGAATGAGCTTCCAGTGGAAGTGGTGGCGGCAGGTTCGTTGGTATCATTTAAGAATAAATTGGATAGGCATATGGATGAGAAGGGAATGGAGGGTTATGGTATGAGTGCAGGCAGGTGGGACTAAGGTAAAAAAATTGTTCGGCGCGGACTTGTAGGGCCGAGATGGCCTGTTTCCGTGCTGTAATTGTTATATGGTTATTCAGATGCATCTTGTAGAGTGTTTAGTACTCTGACTGAGGTCAGAGTGAACTCAGAATTATCAAAGATTCAGATGCAGATTAGTTTATTATCACATACACCAGGGTGCAATGAAATTCCTAATACCCATGAAGATCTAAGAGTAAACAGTGTACATATAGTAATGCAGAAACAAAGAGCTACAGATACTGGTTAATACACCAGTCTGAAGAAGGGTCTCAACCCTAAATATCACCTCCATGTTCTCCAGAGATATTATCTGACCGTTATACTTTAGACTTTAGAGATGCAGTGCGGAAACAGGACCTTCGGCCCAACGGGTTTTCGCCGAACAGCAATTATCCCGCATACTAGCACTATCCTACACAATAGGGACAATTTACAATTTTACCAAAGCAAATTAACCTACAAACCTGTATGTCCTTGGTGTGTGGGAGGAAACCGGAGCACCTGGAGAAAACCCACGCGGTCACAGAGAGAACGTACAAACATACAAATAGACAGCACCCATAGTCAGGATCTAACCTGAGTCTTTGGCACTGTAAGGCAGCAACTCTACTGCTGTGCCACTGTGTTGCCCACTGTGACCCGCTAAGTTATTCCAGCACTCTTGTGTCCTTTTGTGTACATACAGTAATGATCGAACTTATATTACTATAAGTACACACCATGTACATCGTGTCAATGCAAAACAGCAGAATGATGCAAAGATCTGAAGTGGTGCAAAATAAATGAAAGTGTAACAACAGAATAACTGAATCAGTTAGAGTTAAGAGTAAGAGTGAATGGCTGCATGTCTGGGAAGTGGGTTTGAAAGAAGTGGTTTCTGATAGCAGTGAGGAAGAAGCTGTTCTTCAGTCTGGACATTTCAGCTTTCAAGCTCTTGTATCTTCTCCTGGAAGGAAGAAGAAAGGAAAAGGGAATGGCCAGGGTGGCAGGCATCCAGTTTCAGTTTCAGTTTGGTTTATTGTCACGTGTTCCGAGGTACAGTGAAAAGCTTGTTGTTGCGTGCTAACCAGTCAGCAGAAAGACAATACATGATTACAATCGATCCATTTACAGTGTATAGATAATTGGTACATGTGACAATAAACCGACCTTGAAACCTTGACCTTGAAACATGGGGTGAACAATAATACCAGGTTTGTTGAGATCTCAAGATTTACTTGAACTGAAATTCTAAATGTCCCATTCTTGGTTTAAAATCTCTCCGTTACTCAATGCTCGCAACTTCTGTTACCTCCTCCAGATCTACATTCCTTTAACAACTCAGTAGTCCTCCAATTCTGGTCAGTTTTCGTTGTTCCATTATCGGTGATTGTGCCTCCAGCTTCAGAAAGATTGCTTCAGAAAGTTTGAGCAAATCGACATAGTACTTACCAGAACAACATTTAAAATATATTTGGACAGGTAGAGTCATAGAGTCATACAGCACAGAAACAGGCCCTTCGGCCCTACTTGTCTATGCCGACCAAAAGATTCCATCTACGTTAGTCTCATCTGCCCGCATTTGACCATATCCCTCCAAACCTTTCCGATCCATGTATCTATCCGAATGTCCTCAACTACCTGCTCTGGCAACTCGTTCCATATACCCACCACCCTCTGTGTGAAAAAGATGTCCCTCAAGTTCCTATTATATCTTTCCTCTATCACTAGAAACCTATGCCCTCTGATTCTCGATTCCCCTATTCTGAGTAAACAAATTCTGCGTATCTACCCCATCTATTCCTCTCATGATCATATGCATCTCTATAAGATCACCCCTCATCTTCCTGCACTCCAAGGAATAGAGTCCGAGCCTTCCCAACCTCTCCCTCGAGTCCTGGCAATGCCCTCAAATCTTCTCTGCTTTCTTTCCAGCTTAACAATTTATTTCCTATAGCAGAGTTACCTAAACTGAACACAATGCTTTATTCCAAATCTAGTCTCACCAAAGTTTTGCGCAACTGTAACATTACATCCCAACTTCTATACTCAATACCCAATTTTATACTCAATTGGGTGTCAAAAGCCTTCCTGACCACCCAATGTCCCTAGATAGGTACATGGATAAAGAATGTTTAAATTAAATTAAATTTTAAATTTCTTTATTTATATAGCACATTTTTAGTCAACTTGCATTGACCCCAAAGTGCTTCACATAATTACATCCACACACACAGGCAAAGGTGGGTGAAGTGTCTTGCCCAAGGACACACACAGGCAAAGGTGGGTGAAGTGTCTTGCCCAAGGACACAACGACAGTATGCACTCCAAGCGGGATTCGAACCAGCTACCTTCCGGTTGCCAGCCGAACACTTAGCCCATTGTGCCATCTGTCGTCCCATGTTTGCATGTTTAATGGGCTACACTCCAAACGCAGGCGGAAGTGACTAGTGTAGATGGGGCATCATGGTCAGCATGGGCAAGTTGGGTCAAAGGGCCTGTCATCATGCCGTATGACTATGTTTCTATGGCTCCATGACTTGGGGATTTTGGCTCTTCTAAAGCTTTAAATAAAGGAAGGTTATTGTTGTTGCTGTTGATCACATGGTATCACAATTGGCCTCAGACTGTTGAATTCACATCTGGCTTGCAGTAGACAGGCAGGCAGCTGTTAACACAGGTTAAAGTTTAAGCTGACATCCTTCTCTCCACTAACTCCCCCTCTCACTGAATTCCGATTCTGCTAATCTGCAGGCTCACTCTATTACCAGCTCACTCTCTGCTGAGCTATTAACGTTGACACTGCTAAACTTGGGCTGATGAGATCAGTCAAGCTCTCTTCATTTGATGGATGCCCCAGATGTTATGTGATAGCGCAGTTGGCCTCACTCAGATCACCCTATCATTTAATGGCCCATCGGCACTCTCTCTCTCTGGGCTCAAACACAGAGCAAAATCATTGGAGATCCAGTGCTGGCAGAAAGATTTCCCACCTCCAATGGAAAGAGCAAGTTAAACTAGTGGAGTGCTTGCCTCACTGTGCTCAGTCCTCACCTCGTGTGGGAATCATACCTTTTGCCTGTGACTATGTAGCTTTTCTACCTGAAATTCTTCTGGAATATTTTGAGGATGTGACAAGTAATATGGATGAAGGAGAGCCAGTGGATGAAGTGTATCTGGACTTTCGAAAAGCCTTTGATAAGGTCAAACACAGGAGATTAGTGGGCAAAATTAGACCACATGGTATTGGTGGTAGGGTATTGACATGGATAGAGTATTGGTTGGCAAACAGAAAACAAAGAGTAGGAATAAACGGGTCCCTGTCAGAATGGCAGGCAGTGGCGAGTGGAGTGCCGCAAGCCTCGGTGCTGGGGCCCCAACTATTTGCAATATATATTAATGATTTAGATGATGGAATTAAAAGTAACACCAGCAAATTTGCAGATGACACAAAGCTGGGGGGCAGTGTGAACTGCAAAGAAGATGCTAGGAGGTTGCAGGGTGACTTGCACAGGTTGAGTGAGTGGGCAGATGCATGGCAGATGCAGTATAATATAGATAAATGTGAGGTTATCCACTTTTGCGGCAAAAACAAGGGAGCAGATTATTGTCTCAATGGTGTCCGATTAGGAAAAAGGAAAGTGCAATGAGACCTGGGTGTCCTTGTGCACCAGTCACTGAAAGTAAACTTGCAGGTACAGCAGGCAATGAAGAAAGATAATGGCATGACAAGAGGATTTGAGTATAGGAGTTGTGATGTATATGTAATAGGTATATGTAAATGCCAGTGCCCCTTTAATATAAAGGGCTGTGCCTCGTGATCGAGAGCAGGTGACCTTGGAGAAGTGTCCGTGGGTGGGGCAGAATAAATCATACTTACAAGATGTCGGACGTGTTTTCCTTTTGCTTGTGCTAGTCACAACAGGGCCTTACGTGGTCTCAAACATTACAGGAGTAAAGAGATCCTTCTGCAGTTGTACAGGGCCCTGTTGAGACCACATCTGGAGTATTGTGTGCAGTTTTGGTCTCCTAATTATAGAAACATATAACATTATAAAAGGACTGGTCAAGCTAGATGCAGGAAAAATGTTTTCAATGTTGGGGGAGTCCAGAACCAGGGGCCACAGTCTAAGAATAAAGGGGAGGCCATTTAAAACTGAGATGAGAAACAACTTTTTCACCCAGAGAGTTGTGAATTTGTGGAATTCCCTGCCACAGAAGGCAGTAGAGGTCAATTCACTGGATGGATTTAAGAGAGAGTTAGATAGAGCTCTAGGGGCTAGCGGAATCAAGGGATATGGGGAGAAGGCAGGCACGGGTTACTAATTGTGGATGATCAACCATCATCATGATGAATGGCGGTGCTGTTTCGAAGGGCCAAATGGCCTCCTATTTTCTGTGGTTCTATGTTTCTATGTTACCATGTGCTCTGGTTTCCACACACATAGAGTCAGAGAGCCATGGAGCATTTTAGGCAGCATGGTAACAGGCCCTTCGCCCCAACTCATCTATGCGAACCAAGTTACCTAACCACACTAGTCCCACTTCATAATTTCATGTTCATATTATGCCATTTGGCCCATCGTGTCTGCTCCGCCATTCAATCAGGCCCAATCTATCTTTCTCTCTCAATCCCATTCTCCTGCCTGCTCCCCATAACCTTTGACACCCTTCCCAATGAAGAATATGTCAAGATCCACTTTAACAATACCCAATGACTTGGCCTTCACAGTTGTCTGCAGCAATGATTCACCACGATTCAAGATTCAAGAGAGTTTATTGTCATGATCGGACAATGAAATTCTTGCTTTGCTTCAGCACAACAAAACATCCACCCTCTGACCTAAAGAGATTCCTCCTCATCTCCTTTCTAAAGGTACATTATTTTATTATGAGGCTACGGCCTCTGGGCCTAGACTCTCCCACTAGTGGGAACATCCGCTCCACATCCATTCGGTGCAGGCATTTCACTACTCGGTAAGTTTCAATGAGGTCCCCCCCCTTATCCTTCTAAACACCAGTGAATATAGGCCCAGTGCCGTCACATGCTCATATGTCAACCCAATCATCCCCGGGAGTATTTTAGTAGACATCCTCTGGACCCTCTCCAACACCAGCACATCCTTCCTCAGATATGTGGCCCATTACTGCTCACAATACTCCAAATGCCATCAGTCCTGTGCCTTATAAAGCCTCAGCATTACATCCTGATTTTATATTCTAGTACTCACTAAATAAATGCTATCATTGCATTTGCCTTCCTTACTTCTGATTCAACTTGCAAATTAACCCTTTGGAAATCCTGCACCAGCACTCCCACACTCCTTGCTGTGCATGGCCCGTATCGCTCCAAACCTTTCTTATCCAAGTATTTGTCAAGTATCTTTTACAATTGTACCTGCCTCTACCATTTCCCCAGGCAGTTCATTCCATATATGCACTATCCTCTGTACAAAAATCTTGCCTCTCAGGTCCTTTCTCTATCTTGCCCCTCTCATCATAAACCAATGCTATCTAGTTTTAGTCTCTTCAGCCCTGGGAAAAAGACAGCAGCTATCCACCTTATCTATGCCTCATGTGATGTTATAAATATTCAAAAGGTCACCCCTCAGTCTCTTCTGCTCCATGAAGAAATAACCCATTCTATCTG
Source organism: Amblyraja radiata (assembly GCF_010909765.2). Lineage (NCBI taxonomy): Eukaryota > Metazoa > Chordata > Chondrichthyes > Rajiformes > Rajidae > Amblyraja > Amblyraja radiata. The sequence continues at coordinate 165,411,649 of NC_045956.1, forward strand.
GCCTCATATCTCACAGACTACAGGCCCAGCAACATCCTCTTAAATCTTTTTTGCAATGTTTCCAGTTTTATTACATCCTGGCCAATGAAGGCAAACATGGCAAATTATTTCTTCACCACCCTGACTATCTATGTTGCCATCCTCATGGATCAATGTTCCTTCACCTCCAGGTCTCTCCATTCTCCAACAGTCTCCAGGCCCTACTATTTACTAAATAAGTCCTGCCTGGGTTTATCTTACCATAATGCAACACCCCGCATTTTTCTGAAATAAGCTCCTTCTCCCGCTCTTCAACCCATTGCCAAGTTGATCAAGATCCCACGATCAAACTTACCTACTGTAGGTGGGAATTTTGTACAATATCTGTACCCTATATCTGTCTTTAATGGACACTAATTAAAACACCTCATAGATCAGTAGTGAACCAATCGAACAAGTCGGCTATTAAAGGCCTTATCGATGTGCATTTAGAAACAGTGTGAGCAAACCCAAACTGCTTCAAGTAGCTGTAGCACCCACAACATTTTTATATCCTCATGACACCATTGATGGGGTCTACTCATTAACAAGGGCCGTTTGTTAAATTTTGGGAGCTAAAGCTTGCCTGCTAAACACAATGACAAAGAGCAGCTGTAATCTCAAGGTTGCAGGGGAGAAGCACCTAGACAGAACTACAAATGACTATCCCCCCACAATCGATAAGGAAGCCTGTTTTTCAGCAGAATGGTTCAGCTTTGCTATTCTGACTACATTATTAGCCATATTTCCCATTATGCTTCCCCAGTATGTGAGGGCAAGGTTTAACCAAATTACAACTTACTCGTCTTTCTTATAATTCTCAAAATTCCTTACAACATCTACCATGCCACAACCTTTCACTACCATCCTCTGCTTCCATCTCTGCACTAGCTCTCACCTGTCCATTTTGGGTTACCTGTCGTGTGTCTATTGTAATCCACTGGGATTTCTGATAACAACTGCTCTACCCATTCGAGCAGGGAGAGGATAGAATTGTTCAATTGTCTGGGTGGCACAGTGTCGCAGCAGTAGAGCTGCTGCCTTACAGAACCAAACACCTGGGTTCAATCTTGACTAAGGGTGCTGTCTGTATGGAGTTTGTACATTCTCCATACGGCTCCATGGGTTTTCTCCGGGTGCTCCGGTTTCATAGTGTGTAGGATGGTGCTAGTGTACGGGGTGATTGCTGGTCAGTCTTCCTCTTTCGTGTCCATCTTCCATGTTTCAAATGTTGACATCGCTGTCAGTGGCCGTCCTGAAAAGGATGCAAGCTTCCGGCAACAATCAGTTGGAGCCATCACTTGTTGCAATAGATGATGCTGGTAGCAGAATTAGCTCGTGATACTTCCTGTTTCCAGCCCCGCGATATGGACGCTTCTGCTATGGGGCCTGCTAGTCGGTGTGGACGAAGGGCCTGCTTCCATACTGTATCTCTAATGTCTAAACTCAAAATCAGCTTGACAATTGAAGTCGATTCTATATCTATAACCAATATCATCCCAGCATCTGCAAGCAATACAATCCTCTAAGCCTACTAACCAACGTACCAGCGACCCAAAGCATTTCTATATTTGAACAGTGGTAACTGAATCAAAGGAAGTTCTCCCCATAGAACCATAAGAAGTGTCCTTAAATTTATGAAAACTCTGAAAAGATTAAAACTGCCCCTTCAGGAAAATATAATATTGCAGAAAACAGATTGGACTTTCAATGACTTCCAGAGCAAATGAACAGAGAAAAAAAATCAGCTTAAGATATTGAAGAAAACTATGAGCACCTTTCAGTGTCACCTGAAGAATCAGGGTATACATGATGGACTCACTGACTGTCCACATAAAGATACAGTGCATAAGATATATTTCTTAGTTGCCTGAATAAAGGCATGAAAAAAAATAAAAGTACATGAAATCTATTCATTCGACGTCCACAAGCAGGTAGGTTACACATGCAACACGCTCATTATAATTCCACGCAGAATTTAATGGCTCAATTTCTCTTTGTTTAATTACCTTTTCCTTTATCTTCCTGATGATGAGGTGATTAGTTATAGGAGTGATTTTAAGCTCTGGAAGTGCGCTGGGTGGAATGTCCCATAGATCACTGCCGCAGTCTCAAATGCTTTTAATCTACATAAACAAGCTGGAAGCAAACTGCTTTTCAGACCAATGCACGGGTAATATAAACCTCTACAAGGTTTAAGGGCAAGTTCGAGAAGGCAGCCAAATAACTACAGAAGAGCCCGTGCTAAATTTGCAAAGAGGCAGAACTACATCGGAGAAAATTCAATATGAATAAATGTTTAACATTGCAAGCGGGAATAACAGACACACTTACTCAATAAAAGGTCCTAAACTAATTAAGGAAGGAAGAGATTGGGAACTGATAGCAGGCTCAACACTTCACGCACGCTATCAATGCAAAACAGCAAATAAAAACCCATTAGAATGCTGAGCTAAATTGCAAGATCAGTAAACTCCAAGGCGAAGGCCACTGTGATGAAGGTGAACAGTGTCTAGACCATCCGACCGACCACATCTTGAGCGCTGTGCTAAAGTCTATGTGTTGAAATAAGAAGGATGCCATCGAGCTTGGAAGTGGCAAGGAGATGGCAGCATGGTGGCACAGCGGGTAGATCTGCAGTCTTACAGCAGCAGAGATCCGGATTTGATCCTGACCTTGGGTGCCGTCTATGCCGAATTTGCACGTTCTCCCTGTGACCGCCTGGGTTTCCTCTGGGTGCTCAGCTTTCCTCCCACATGTCAAAGAAGTTCAGGTTTGTAGGTTAATTAGCCTCTGGAAATTGCTTCTCGTGTGAGGGGAGTGAAAGCAAAAGTATCACAAACCCCCTGCTGGACCCCCTGCAGTTTGCATACCGGGCTAATAGATCAGTGGATGACGCAGTCAACCTGGGCCTGCACTTCATCCTCCAGACCAGGGGACCTATGCAAGGAATTTGTGTATGGATTTTAGCTCTGCATTCAACGCCATTGTGCCAAAGCTACTGCACTCCAAACTCTCAGAGTTGACTGTGCCCGAACCCCTCTGTGGCAGAGAATTCCAGAGATTCACCACTCTCTGTGTAAAAAATGTTTTCCTCATCTTGGTCCTAAAAGATTTCCCTCTTATCCTTAAACTGTGACCCCTAGTTCTGGAACTGTGACCCCTAGTTCTGGAAGCTGGTGTTTTAAAAGGTGGTTTGGGATTTTTTTGAAACTTTAATTATGAATAACCCAAGGGGGTGATATAACCCAAACACCCACATACAAGATGAGATTTTTATAGGTATATGCACTGTGAGTAGCATTGTGACATCATCATTGGAAGCTCCTGGAAAAAGGCTCTCTGTGTGAAGCTGTAGTTACCGTTGGCAACATCCCATTGTGATGTCATTGTGGCACTCGGCAACTTGACAGCCCATTGTGAGTGGTGCACTGTGAGTGGCATTGTGACATAATCACTGGAAACTGCTGGTAAAAGGCTCTCCGTGAGAAGCGTTTTTTAGCTTTTATAAAAACTTTAATCATCAATAATGTAAAATATTGGATGAAATCTTAAGTGAACCTGATTACGGCGTGGAGGAGAAAAATGTGAGTAAGAATATGTAAACATTTAAGCGCCAATGCATAGTGTTTTGAGGAAGATACAAAAGATACATACATACAACACACATACACACATACAAGATGAGACTTTTAGTATATAGGTCAGCAGACCATTACATTGAGGCAATGGATTACAGCTTTAGTTAAAATTAAAACAATCAAAACTTTGAGAAGGAAATATTACACCTTTGTCTTGGGATACATTTAAACAGCCAACAATAGCCAATGACTTTGACCATAATAGAACATAGCATAGTACACAGGAACAGGCCCTTTGGCCCACACCAGTTCCATATATGATACCGAGATAAACTAATCTCATCTGCCCTCACATGATCATTTCCCTCCATTCCTTGCATATCCATGTGCCTATCTAAAAGCCTCTTAAAACTACTATTATATCTGCCACCACCACCACTCCTGGCAGTATGTTATAGACACCCACCACTTTCTATGTGAAAAAATTGTCCTGCCCATCTCCTTTAAACTTTGCACCTTTATCCTTTAAATCTATGCTCTCTAGTCTTTGAGAAAGGTTCTGACTGTCTACCCTATCTATGTCTTTCATAAAATGTGAGTAAGAATATGTAAACATTTAAGCGCTAGTGCATAGCGTTTTGAGGAAGATACAAAACATACATACATACAACACACATACAAGATGAGACTTTTATAACATGGTGAAATAATCTGTCAGGGTTATTAATGTCTGATGTAGATATTTCAGAGATGCTAACGTCATCTTGTTTTTATTTTCATTATTAAATTCACTCACTCTTTATTTGACCGAATGAATTTAAATCAGTTTAACTTACAACAGTAAATCATCGTAAATAGTTACTTGACTTCATTATCTTATGCATGTGGACAGTTTGTATGGGTTTATTACTTTTTTAACGGAAGCAGTGCGTATAAGTGGAGTGTACATCTAAGAATTAAATGTATAATGACATATAATACACTTTGCATAGACACTGCCATCTGCACCTCATGCTCCCTTGGCAAAGCCACCAACACAATTAAGGATGAGGTAAACTATCATCTACCTCATTGGAGACCCTTGGACTATCTTTAATCGGACATTACTGGACTTTATCTTGCACTAAACTTTATTTATCCTGTACCTGTACACTATGGATGGCTCCATTGTAATCACATATAGTCTTTATGCTGTCTGGATAGCACACAACAAAAAAACTTTTTGCTGTAATTCAGCACACATGACAATAAACTAACTTCTAATAAAATATATTTTGTTCACAGCTTCATCTGTGTATATGCCTTCACTACCAAAGACCAATGTATGAATTTCAAAGGCCAAAGACTAAAAGTCATATTCTCGAACAAACTTCCTATAAGTTAAGGATATATTCCCAATTCCCAAGTCTACTTTGTTGTAACCCTTATGCCCCTATCCCACTTAGAAAACCTGATCGGAAACCTCTGGAGACTTTGCGCCCCACCCAAGGTTTCCGTGCGGTTCCCGGAGGTTGCAGGTGGTTGCCGGAGGTTGCAGGTAGTGGAAGCAGGTAGGGAGACTGACAAAAACCTCTGGGAACCGCACGGAAACCTTGGGTGGGGCGCAAAGTCTCCAGAGGTTTCCGTTCAGGTTTCTTAAGTGGGACAGGGGCATTACACTCTTTCATTTATCTACACTCTCCCTGTAGCTGCACACTATATACTGTCTGGTTTAATTGTATGCATGAATGTGTGATTTACCTGGATGGTACACAAAACAAAGTGTTTCACTGTATCTCAGTACTTGTGATAATAATAAACCAATGCCAATACCAAATACTTTTATCTCCATAGATTTTGATTGCATTTAAAGAAGTCTCAGCAGTGTGGTTTCTCCGTGTGTTACTGTGTGCGTATGTTGGAGTGTGTGTGTACATCCGTGTGTGGTTTTCCCTGCCACTACATGCAGCAGAGTTATGTTTATAAACACGAGCTCAGCATATTTCATGTCACAGAAATATACCAAGGGAAATGCACTAAAGATGAAAAATGACTACAGCTGTAGACTGAGATACCACTTTCAATTGATCAGCTTGTATTTTTTCTCTATAAACTTGATGGACGTATGAAATGAAGTAAGCTAATACAATGCTGCTTCTGTAATAAGACCGTAGGTAAAAGTTATTACCCTACGCCTTATTTGCATCGGAATTTTGTGAACAGTTATACAGCTCTTGATGTTTCCATCCACTCTATCTCCAATAACAAAGGAGCCATTTAAGAATTTTAAAGATTATATTACTTGTGGTATTAGGATTGAGAATGTTGAGACTCTTTGGATATTTCTGCAATGAATACTGTTTTAATATTCTAAATTCATCATTGAACACAATCTGTGAGACAAGTCTCATCCACCATTATCCGTAAAGAATTTGGATGTTTTCTGGTGCTGCATTTCAAGAATACCCAAGCAGCAAATCTACACATTGTAAATTCATCCTACATACAGTGCTAACTATACTTTAGAAACAGATAGATTAGCCAGGGAGTTCTCCCAGTGGCACAGTGGTAGAGTTGCTGCCTTATAGCTCCAGGGGCCTGGGTTTGTTTGTTCTCCCTGTGACCCAAGGCCGGATTTAGATGAAGAGAGGCCCTAAGCTGTTCCACTTGTGAGGCCCCCTCCACGTTGCTTTTCAGCACTGGCGGCGAGGCTGCGACCAGACAGCCATGGCAGCCAAATCTCCCACAATTCAAAGCGAGGGAGAAAGTGCCCAGCGTCGACCAGTTGCCGTTGCAATGCGCATGCGCAGGGCGGCCAATGATGTGCTGGCCGTGGTTGTACGCATGTGCAGGGGGGGAGGACGTGCAGGCCGCAGCAATGCGCACCAAAGATCATAGAGGAGCACAAAATTAAATTTAACGTATATATATTTTATATATTTATATGAATGTGTCTGTGTGTGAGAGGCAAGTTAGAGATAATAAAGTTTATTCTCATGGATCAGAAGCAACTTTGATTTAAATAATCACTATTAATTCATTTGTCTTGTAAGATGATGTGCATAAACCATAAAGGCAATTATATATATAATTATATAGTAATAATAAATATATGCATATATATATATTTATACACATACATATATATACACACATACATACACACGTATACACATACAAATGCACACATACATATGGATACATTTATATGCATACATACACACGTATATAAACATATATATATACATATATACACACATATACATATATATATACACATACATGCATATATACACATACATATATATTTATACACATGATCATTTCCCAACGATCAATAGATTTACGATCAGTTCCTGTGGATTGGAGGATAGCTAATGCTATCCCACTTTTCAAGAAAGGAGCGTGAGAGAAAACGGGGAATTACAGACCAGTTAGCCCGACTTTGGTGGTGTGAAAGATGCTGGAGTCAATTATTAAAGATGTAATAATGGGGCATTTGGATAGCAGTAAAATAATTAGTCCAAGTCAACATGGATTTATGAAAGGGAAATCATGTTTGACTAATCTTCTGGATTTTTTTGCCGCAAGGCTTGGTGTTGGGGCCGCAACTGTTTACCATATATATTAATGATTTGGAAAAGGGAATTAGGAGCAAAACTAATGCATACATACCTACATATTTAAATTCATCTGATAAGTTGGTCTCATAGCAACACATTTGTGGGTCAGCAGTATTTTGTACCAACCCCCACAATTTCAAATAATTGTAAATTGAACTTCTTAAACAAGGAAAACAATTTTTATTTACATCATTTTGTGTGGCTGTCAAGGTGGCTGTGTTGACTGTAATTATGAGACTGCCGGGCAGTATCACTGTGAATGGCGGTGGCTGTGTGTTTTAATGCAAGTGTGAAAAGGAGAGTAAATTTAAAGAGACAATGTGAGAACCATCAGGGTTTCATCCAAGAACCAATTTAAAGGCAAGGTTCCATCAATTACAGTATTTTAATTGAAAATCTTACTCTTAATATTCTTCCTAATTAGGCTTTTTGTGTTCCCTCTTGAACCTTGTGTCTCCCAGAGCCTCTGGGGAGGTTCTGGAGATACAATAATCCAATCTTGAGGCAAATAACCATCTTTAAAACTGGCATTGCCTGCCTTTAATTCTACATTCTCCGAGGATGCTGGATGCCACGACAATCTCTTGCAACAAGTACAGAAAGGCAGGCAACTGCAAAAAGATCAGAGAGGAAAGAGCATGGAAGGGAAAGGCTTTTCAGAATCATAATCAGATTTTATTTGCCATGTTTTGCAACATACGAGGAATTTCATTGGCCAGGTCAGTCATACAATTAAAAGCAACAGCACTCAAAAACACATTTTAATACGGACATTCACCACAGTGACTCCTACACATTCCTCACTGTGATGGAAGGCGAAATAAAGTTCAAGTCCCTTCCTTTTGTTCTTCCTCGGTCGGGGGCCTCAAACCCCCCGTTCAAACTCCGTTCAATGGTGAACTCCTCTTGGTCTCCAGGCCTATAGTGCTGCACAAATCACTGCACCACATGCATCTATTTATTCCCTTTTCACATGGTTCATGCAGCTGGATATTAACTTGCCAACATGGAAAGAGATGCAGTGAGCATTCAATAGTTCAGACTTCTGGGTGAATTAAGGGGCTGCTTGATGGGCTGAGGGTTATCGAGATTGTCTGATTGTCATTCTTTTGGAAGAACTGATGGAAGTTCTTATGGAAAAGCTGATGAATTGACTACGGGATGAGCTGGTGGGCTCGAGGATTGCTGGATGAGTGTTCTAGAAACATAGAAAATAGGTGCAGGAGGAGGCCATTTGGCCCTTCGAGCCAGCACCGCCATTCATTGTGATCATGGCTGATCAGCCCCAATCGATAACCCGTGCCTGCCTTCTCCCCATATCCCTTGATTCCACTAGCCCCTAGAGATCTATCTAACTCTCTCTTAAATCCACCCAGTGATTTGGCCTCCACTGCTCTCTGTGGCAGGGAATTCCACAAATTCACAACTCTCTGGGTGAAAAAGTTTTTCTCTCACCTCAGTCTTAAATGGCCTCCCCTTTGTTCTAAGACTGTGGCCCCTGGTTCTGGACTCGCCCAACATTGGGAACATTTTTCCTGTATCTAGCTTGTTCAGTCCTTTTATTCATCTATATGTTTCTATAAGATCCCCTTGCATCTAACAAGAGTGTTTTATTGTCATGTAGAACAATTTCCTGCATCTAGCTTGTCCCAGATAGAACAATTAAATTCTTACTTTCAGCAGCACAACAGAATCTGTAAACATAGTACACTGTAGACAATATGATAAGATACCCCCTCATCCTTCTAAACTCCAGTGAATACAAGCCTAGTCTTTTAAATCTTTCCTCATATGACAGTTCTGTTAGGTTATTTGATGGTTAGGACAGGTTTAGAGGGGTATGGGCCAAATGCAGGCATGTGGGACTAGTGTAGATGGGACATGTTGGCCAGCATGGGCAAGTTGAGCTGAAGGGCCTGCTTCTAAGCTGTGAGACTCTATGACTAGGTGATCTGTTGAGGCTGGTGGTATGCCATGAGGAACAATGGGCATGGACCTTTGTAAACCACCACCTGGTTGAGTCTCCTTGAGTCACCATCGGCATTGATAACATCAGTCAGGGGTTGATGATCTGCAAAAAACAAGTTGGTCTCATTCTTGTTCTCTCATGCGATACAGGCAGCAGATCTGAACTGCCTGTGTTTGCCCTCTTGGCTGTCTTGTCAAATTACGCTGGAGATTAGAGTCACCCCTGAAACAAACAGTGCCTTGTGATCCACAGGGGAAAAAATAAAATCTAAATGCAGAACAATGGATGGTTTAAATCAAAGAAAATGATACAAAGAGGCCATTAGAGCAATACCGATCTAGGAAACTGACAGCAGATTTTACAATGCATTTAAACCTCTCCCATTTTTATGAGATGCATTCCTGGAATATGTAGGAAGTTTATTGTAACCTAGTGCCCTAGTGGATTAAGGGCGGCATGGTGGTGCTGCGGTAAAGTTGCTGCCTTACAGTGGGTGCTGTCTGTACGGAGTTCGTAGGTTCCATGACTGAATGGGTGTTCTCCGAGATCTTCGGGTTTCCTCCCACACTCCAAAGACATACAGGTTTGTAGGCTTGGTATAAGTGTAAATTGTCCCTAGTATGCGTAGGATGGTGTTAGTGTGCGGGGATCGCTGGTCAAAGCGGACGCGGTGGGCCAAAGGGCCTGTTTCCGCGCTGTATCTCTGTAAGAAATAAAAGCAAGGATAAGCCATCTAAGTTCACACCACCATCAGTAAGATAATTGTTGATCCTGCACCTCAACACCTTATTCCCACATTCTCTCCATTATCCTTCATCCTTTTCGTATTTGAAAAAAATATCTCTCCTTTCAAGGACTCGACTTCCACCATCTCACGCGATCAAGAATTCCAAGATTCCCAGCCCTTGAGTGAAGAAACTGCTCCTTGTCTCATTACTAAATATCATTACCCATATTCTGAGACTTTGGCCCTCGTTCTAGATCACCAGACCAGCCGCAATCTCCACCCACGAGTCCAATCTAAACAGAGATAGACACAAAATGCTGGAGTAACTCAGTGGGTCAGGCAGCATCTCTGGAGAAAAGGAATAGGTGACGTTGCAGGTCGGAAGCCTTCTTCAGACTGCGTTCTGACATTTCTTCTTCATCTTCTTGCGTATGGCGTGCACAGCCTAAAGTTGTAGGACAACTTGTTCTATTTGATCTTATTTGACTGTGCACACCGGGTTGATTGCATTTGTCGAAACAGGGCAGACCACGTGAAGGTTGCAATCTCCCACCCCGCGTTCTGACACCAAAGAGCAAAATGTCCAACGTAGATACAATAATAAATATATCGCCATTTGCATTAGTTTTGTGCAGTTAACAAATCACAATTTCACACAATGTACATAAGACGGCAGTTATTTGACAAATACTCTGCAGTTCGGTGCAGGAGATCTTGTCGACGAGTATTCTGGACCCACTGTTGACATCTGAAATTACAGGAGATATCATTTAGGATTAACTAATAAGAAAAAAGATGATCATAACTACATGCCTGAACAATGGATGATATATCACTTAAATGCAATTGTTTTCAGTTGTGTGGAGAGACCTGTATATTGAAGATGCTTTTTGCCTCTAATATGTCAATTTACCTTAAATGTAGAAGAGCTTATTAAAATCTTCTTACAAAGACCATTAAGTATTTTCTTTCTATCCTCTTTTGGATCCAAGGCATAGCAGAGCTGCCAACTCTCACGAAGAGGTAAGGGAGGGAGAGAGGGAAGGGAGGGAGAGAGGGAAGGGAGGGAGATCGAGAGAAGAGAGGGAGAGAGAGAGAGAGATCGAGAGAAGAGAGGGAGAGAGAGATCGAGAGAAGAGAGGGGAGAGAGAGATCGAGAGAAGAGAGGGAGAAGGAGGAGAGGGTGAAGGGGGGAGAGGGAGAAGGGGGAGAGGGAGAAGGGGGAGAGGGAGAAGGGGGAGAGGGAGGAGGGGGGAGAGGGAGAAGGTGAACAGGGGGGAGAGGGAGAAGGGGGGAGAGGGAGAAGGGGAAAAGGGGGGAGAGTGAGAAGGGGGGTGAGGGAGAAGGGGGAGAGGGAGTGGAACGATAGCACATTATAACGTGCAGCCGTCCCATTCCGACCAAAGATTATAGAGCAGAGCTCCTCTCGTATCTTTGATTGCGGCCGCCACCGCCGAACCCCCCGGCCCACCATTGCACCCAAAGATGCTAGAGCAGAGTTGTATAATATTTGATTGCACCCTTCTTCACGGCAGGCTTGTGATCTTTGCTTGTGATGTCTCGACAATTCGAGGGACATAACGGGTAACAGCCGCCGCGTTCTCGGACTTGAATCTGAGCTCGAAAAATCTCGTGGTCACTGGGCCTAATGTGTCCCGCGGGCCATATTTTGGAGACCAATCCCTTACAAGAACAAAACCAAAAACGTACAGAAGTGTTAAAATTGTCTTTATTATTGTGGTAAGTAAAGATCTATTAAAAATAAGTCTACTAACTTTCTAATGTATCGACAAACCTAGTTTCCCAATGGCCATTGATGGGAGAACAGAAAATAACATTTTCACCACAGAATATCGACAAAAAATAATAATAATATTTTCTTACCTTTCTTTTTTATCGGGGAACCTAAAGAATGACAGGTCGGGTCGCTCAGATTTACGATTAGAACAATTGATAGCGGAGCAGTGAGATGAAGATTTACATGAGGACGCCATGACAGTGTGGGGGAAGCCCAAAAAAATGCTCAATAAAATGGCGTCGACAATCACACACGTGATACTACGCGTTTTTCGAGGAGTGGTCTATCTTGCTCCTCTATGATCTTTGATGCGCACTAGCCGGCGGATGCGCAGCGAGCGGAATCAGGCGGCCCGGACACGGATAGCGGGGGGAGATGGAGAGAGAGAGAGACAGAGATGGTTCCTCCTACACTCTAAAGACAAACAAGTTTGTAGGTTAATTGGCTTTGAAAAAAATTGTCCCTAGTGTGTAGGATAGTGCTAGTGTGTGGGGTGATCGCTGGTCACCGCGGACTGAGTGGGCTGAAGGGCCTGTTTTCGCTCTGTATCTCTAAACTAAACTAAACTAAACATAGAATAGTACAACACAGGAACAGGCCCTTCGGCCCACAATGTCTGTGTTGAACATGATGCCAAGATGAACTCATCTGAATGCCTGCACATAATCCATATCTCTCCATTCCCTGCATATCAATGTGCCAATCTAAAAGCCTCTTAATGTCACTATTATACCTGTATCCACCACCACCAAAATTGATAACATGGTCAAGAAAGCACAACACCACCACTAATTCCTCATAAGACTAAGGAAGTTCAGCATGTGTCCAATGACTCTTACCAATTTATACAGATGCACCATAGAAAACATCCAATCAGTATTCATCACAACAGTTTGGCAACTGCTCTGCCCAAAACCACACAAAATTGGAAAAAATTATGTACGCAGTCCAGTCCATTACACTAACCAGCCTCCCACAACCACTTCTATGTACACTTCGCCCCACCTGAATGTTGCCGACATAATCAGAGATAGATAGATTATTGATTAGTACGGGTGTCAGAGCTTAAAGGGAGAAGGCAGGAGAATGAGGTTAGGAGGGAGAGATAGATCAGCCATGATTGAATGGCGGAATAGACTTGATGGGCTGAATGCCCTCATTCTACTCCTATTCCTTAAGGACCACTAATTCCTCAATCATTCCCTCTTCTCCCCTCTATTGCCAGTTTAGTTTAGTTTAGTTTATTATCACGTGTACCGAGGTACAGTGAAAAGATTTTGTTGCATGCTATCCAGTCAACAGAAAGACATTACATTATTACAATTGGGCCATTACAGTGTATATATACATGATAAGGGAATAACATTTGGTGCAAGGTAAAGCAAGCAAAGTCCGATCAAGGATAGTCCGAAGGTCACCAATGAGGTAGATAGGCAGATGATGTAGAAGTGTGAAAGCACATACCACCAGAATCGAGAACACTCTCTTCCCCCACTGTTCCCAGGCTCTTGACCGGACCTCTTATACGTTAAGAATGTATTTCTGATCTCCCAATCTACCTCGTTGCGGTTCCTGCACTTAAAAAAAATCTGTGACACACTATTTTCTGCACTCTATTTCCTTTCTCTTTTTGCACTGACTCGTAGAGTCATAGTATCATAAATCATATAGGGTCTCAACCCAAAACATTGACCATCTCTCTGTCTCCACACATAGTCATAGAGAGTCATAGATCATAAATGAATGATAATTTACTGTCACATGTGACAAAGCACAGTGATATTGTTTGTTTTGCACACCCAAGGTATGCAGAGAGTCGCCACATAAAGGGCACTGACCAAGTTACAAAATATTCCATTTTGCACAAACCATTTATAACACATTCCATTTGTTGTCCCCCTTAGTTTTCGGCGGGTTCCCCCATGCCGGGTCCTCCTTTGTCTTCCCACAATGCACAACATGGAAACAGGACTTTAGGCCCAACTCGTCCATGCCGACCAAGATGCCCGATCGAAGCTCGTACAGTTGGCCTGCATTTAGTCCATAATGCTCTAAATACTTCCAATCCATGTACCTGGTATGATTTGCCTCGTACTAGACAAAATGAAAAATATTCACTGTATACATGACAATAATAAACCAATGCCATTGCCATGATACGATACCTATGGACTTTACCATCACTACATTAGTGTCTGTGGATTCATGCTGCTTGGAACTGCTGTTGCAAAAGCCAGAGTTGCAACTTAATGGAGGATTGACATGCTGGGTAATGAATTAACACAGTGCTATCACCAGCTGATTATGAAACGTGCTTTCAAATTAACAGGGAGATTGTTTAAATAAAACTGTACTACACTCATCAGACTTGAAAATCTGGGATGTTCTTTCTCACTAAGCAGAGAGAATTGATTTACAGTCAAATAAACTGAGACATCATTTGTTGTCATTCAGTTGTATTGTACCTCCGATTTTGGCTTTCTTTCTGGGCAGCTTTAGAGACTTGATTCATTTTCTTCATCTTCAATTTTATTTGCCCTCCTGCACTCTTTACATGCTTCCAGAAGAAATTGTCTACTTTAGTCTAATTGATCATTTTGCTGGAATAATTACTTCTCATTCTGCAAAATAGTCTTTCTTTCAATTTTACTGACCTTGTCACCACCACCATGATGCAGTTTAGTTAGTACAAGGCAGTGGATTTGAATAAACCACGAGTAAATGTGAATTCGTGCTTCTCCAGTGTCCCGTAACTACATGGGACATCAGCAACAACATGGTTCATGGTATTATTAATACACAACAAAATAATACCCAGACCTGGAAAGAAAGCATGAGAGGCTGTAAAGCTGAAATATTAATCCTGCTGTAGAAAGGAACTGCAGATGCTAGTTTACACCAAAGATACACAAAATGCAGTTGATTTCTCTAACTTCAAGAAATCCATGCATTTCCTCTCTCTCCACCCAGCCCCGACGCTGCCCATTCCACTGTGCACATCCATATATCCCTTCATCTGCCACAGAAGGTAGTTGAGGCCAGTTCATTGGCTGTATTTAAGAGGGAGTTAGATGTGGCCCTTGTGGCTAAAGGTATGGAGAGAAGGCAGGTACAGGATACTGAGTTGGATGATCAGCCATGATCATATTGAATGGCGGTGCAGGCTCGAAGGGCCGAATGGCCTACTCCTGCACCTATTTTCAATGTTTCTATGTTTCTATGCTTCATTATCTCCTCGTCCACAGCCAACAATGGACCATTTCCAAAGCTTTACCTTTCCTTGGTCCTTGGTCATCGGTGCCAGCTCTGATTTGTTCTGAACCTTTTCATACCTCTAGTTTCCCTTCCCCCTGACTCTCAGTCTGAAGAAGGGTTTCAACCCTAAACATCACCTTTTCCCTTTTCTCCAGTGATGCTGCCTGACCCACTGAGTTACTCCAGTATTTTGTGTCTATCTTCTAGACTAATTCTGCTTCTCTCGCCATCTTTTACATTGTAAAGTGCTGGGTTTGTAGCTAAACAACATTCATGGCTAGAATTTGTTTTATTATGGAATGCAATAATCATTATAACTGCATGATTTAACAATGAAATTTTCTATAGTTACATTGTTCGACTTTTCTGGTCCATTGCATGAAAGCCCAGAAAGATTTAAGCATATCCGAATCACACAACACCTGACTCTCCAAGAAGTAGATATCCATGGGATTTTTTTTTTAAGTCCCTGACTTCCCTCAGTATCCCAATAAATATTTATTCACTGAAGCAGATTCATCCGTGCCGTCTATGGGAACTTGGTAAATTTTACTACCGAAATATCCACATTTTAAGCAGCAAAAATATCCAAATTTTAAGAAGTTATTGATTATGAACCAATGATCAGCCATGATCATATTGAATGGCGGTGCTGGCTCGAAGGGTCGAATGGCCTACTCCTGCACCTATTTTCTATGTTTCTATGTTTCTATATTCCTAAAAGATTGCCAAAAATGTGACTGCAATTTTGCTTTTCTTTCCTTTGCTCATTTACTCTTTCATTCCTGCTTTCTTTCTCTTACTCATCTGCTTCCTGACTTCCCTTCTCTTTATCTTTCCCCCACAATCACATCACAGTGCTGCAGATCTGTGAAGTAGGGGCTTGTAAACAGCATGAAGGAATGATGCATTTTTGTCTATGATAGATTCTTTATTGGATTATTTCTTGCTTGGTTACTTCTAGCAGTTTTTTCCAAGCTGCAGAGAAAATACATTATGTTATGGTGTGGTGGAGTTCAGATAGGTGTGGGCTGATTGCTGCCATTTTCTTGACTAAAAGAACGTTTAAAATGTTTGGAAAAGATCAGTGGGATTTCTCATAAATCTATTCAATTGCGAGCACCGTCAGTACAATTACAGCAAATACACAACTTACAGCAGCATCCAGCAAATACACAACTTACAGCAGCATCCAGCAAATACACAACTTACAGCAGCATCCAGCAAATACACAACTTACAGCAGCATCCAGCAAATACACAACTTACAGCAGCATCCAGCAAATACACAACTTACAGCAGCATCCAGCAAATACACAACTTACAGCAGCATCCAGCAAATACACAACTTACAGCAGCATCCAGCAAATACACAACTTACAGCAGCATCCAGGTGTCCATTTGAACCCTGTGAGTGTACATCCCGAAATTAAGAAACGTAGAAACATAGAAAATAGGTGCAGGAGTAGGCCATTCGGCCCTTCGAGCCTGCACCGCCATTCAATATGATCATGGCTGATCATCCAACTCAGTATCCTGTACCTGCCTTCTCTCCATACCCCCTGATCCCTTTAGCCACAAGGGCCACATCTAACTCCCTCTTAAATACAGCCAATGAACTGGACTCAACTACCTTCTAGCTACGAGACATCCAGTTTAATGTGTTGTGTCCTTGGCTATCTCCAAAACAGTACGGGTATGTATATAATGCTTACATTTATAAAAGCTGCACTCAATCTATAGCTACCTGAAGTAATGTGTAGGTAGGAACTGCAGATGCTAGTTTAAACCATGTTATTCCTTATCTCCAGAGATGCTGTCTGACCCGTTGAGTTAACTCCGGCTTTTTGTGGCTCCTCCTGAAGTAAGATGTAAGATGAAGTAAGAGGGTGTTGGTGACTCTAGGGTTGCAGTGTTAACAGTAAGCGGCAACATTTCAAAGTCTTTTTTTAAAACAGCATCTGTGTTGTTTAAAACATTCTGGGGAGATTGGTCGAATATAGTAGCTGCAAATTCTATGGGCCAGATCTTACAGGAAACTCCCAAATTGTTCACACAAAACTATCGGCATTTCACCGCATAAGCACCGACAGTTTGGAATTGCCATGCTAAAGCAGAAGCCATGGATTTATTGGCTGCTTTTCTCAAGCAACTTGTCGCCTGCACTTCAACTTCAGTGGAAATCGAGGAGTGGTGTGTCCCAGAGTCATAGAGTCATAGAGCACGGATACAGGCCCATCGGCACAACTTGCCCCTGCTGACCAAAGTGCCCCATCTACATTAGTCCCACCTAGAGTCATAGAGTCATAGTGTGATGAAACAGGTCCTTTGACCCACCTTGCCCACACCGGCCAACATGTCCCAGCTACACTAGTCCCACCTGCCAACATTTGATCCATATCCTTCCAAACCTGACCTATCCATGTACTTGTCTAACTGCTTCTTAAATGTTGGGATAGTCCCTGCCTCAACTACCTCCTGTGGCAGCTTGTTCCATGCATCTCCCACCCATTGTGTGAAAAAGTTACCCCTCAGATTCCTATTAAATCTTTTCCCCTTCAGCTTAAACCTATGTCGTCTGTTCCCGGTGCATCTACCCGATCTATCCCTCTCATGATTTTATATACCATTATAACATCACCCCTCATCCTCCTACACCCCAAGGAGTAGAGTCCCAGCCTACTCAACCTCTGCCTATAGCTTAGACCCTCTAGTCCTGGCGACATCCTCGTAAACACAGCCCACCTGCCAACATTTGGCCCATAAGAATTGCGGGGTTCAGAGTGACCTGGAGCGGGGCCTTACAACGCCCGGCGCGGCTTTAAATTGCCGCGGACTTGCTAGCGCCCGCCGGGGGCTCCAACATCAAGACCCGGGGCAGGGCCCTACATCGCCCGGCGTGGCTTTGAGTGGCCGCGGACTTGCTAGCGCCCGCCGGGGCCTTTGACCTCGACTTCGGGAGAGGAATGGAGAGCAGGGGAGAGATAAGACTTTGCCTTCCATCACAGTGAGGAGGAGACTCACTGTGATGGATGTTTGTGTGAATTGTGTTGGTGTGTGTCTTGGTTCTTTCCTTGTATGGCTGCAGAAACCAAATTTCATTTGAACCTCATGTGAGGTTCAAATGACAAATAAAAGGTATTGTATTATTGTATTGTAATATCCCTCTAAATCTTGAATAGAGAGGAATTGCTGTGAGGAAACAAAGATTACATAAAGTTTAATTCACCTTTCTTTGAATAGACACTTTGAATGCTTTAGAGTGAAGAAACTAGAAACTGCTGCTGCTGGTTTACACAAAAAGACACAAAGTGCCGGAGTAGCTCAGCGAGTCAGGCAGCATATCAATACAACATAGATAGGTGACGTTTCGGATTGAGTGACCCTTGTTCAGACCCGATGCTTTCATTATAGAAACAAGGAAGTGCAGATGCTGTTTTATACCAAAGATAGACACAAAGTGATGGCATAACTCAGCAGGTCAGGCAGCATCTCTGGAGAAAAAAGATGGATGGCATTTCGGGTAGGGACCCTTCTACTGAATGCGGAAGGGTCCCAACCCAAAACGTCACACATCCTTTTTCTCCAGCGATGCTGTCTGACCCCTTGAGTTACTCCAGCACATTGTGTCTATCACCAATGCTTTAAATGTTCTTGTGTTCTTAAATATCTTAAGTCATCCAGTTTTCGATATGAAAGTTCTGACAAGTCTGCTAGAGGTACAGCTTAGCCAGCTGTCAAAGATGTCTCTTACTGTTTTAGGAGTTACAGTTTCTACTCCTACCAGATCACTTGCCCATTGTAATCCCTGTACATCACATCAAACCCTGCTTCCATGCAGGGACATAAAAGGAGCAGTGATGGTATGATCCAGTCTAGGTAGGTTTGCTCTTTAGTCCCCTGAATTGATCAGATTATTATATTCCTGTAACCTGGATTAGAAAGATAAAACCCTGGAAATTGCATTGGAGCAGGTCAAAGCATCCTTCAGCTCATCTGGAGCATGAACTCCAGCTATGGAAGAGCCCAGCATTCAAAGCCCCAACTATCTCCGAAAACCGCAGAGTCTTTTTACACTTTAAAAATAATACTTGATGAATCAACTGACTGAGGCAGTAACTAGCAGAGTTCAACAGACCCCTCCAACCATTTCCCATCCCACATTAGTAATCTTTGAATTGAATGCTTGCAATGTGCAGACACAAGAAACAGCAGATGTTGGAATCTTGATCAAAACACAAAGAGCTGGAGGAACTCAGTGGGTCGGGCAGGATCTTCATTTAGAGATACAGCTTGGAGACAGGCCCTTCAACCCACCAAGACCTTACCGACATCATTCATCCGTTCACAATAGTTTGATGTTATCCCACTTTCGCATCCACTCCTTACACACTTGGGACAATTTGCAGGAAACAATTAACCTAATAAAATCGCACACGTCTTTGTGATGTTGGTGGAAACCAGAGCACCTGGAGGAAACCCACGTGTCACAGGGAGAATGGGCAAACTCCATACAGACAGCATCCGAGGTCAGGATCGAACCCGGGTCTCTGGCCTTGTGAGGCAGCGGTTCTACCAGCCGTGCCACTTTGCTGCATCTGTGGGAGGAATGGACAGGCAATGATTTTTCAGGCAGAAGGGTCCAACCCGAGACATTGCCTGTCCATTCGATGGTTGGTATGGATTTGGTGATGTGATGGGCCGGTTTCCAAGCTCCGTCTCAAAACTAAGATGCTGCCTGACATACTGAGTTCCTCCACAACTCGATGCACTTTGTTCAGTGGAACTAGCATTTAGTACCCAACCTTAACTGCTGTGAGATGGTGGTGACTACCTTTGAATCTGCGGTGGATTGATAAAACGAGTGATTTTCTGAATCTCAACTGAGGGTTTTTCACTCGCATGCTGTGGATTGTTAGCCCAGTTCTTTGGATTATCAATCCAATACCACGATCACGACACTTCCATTCCAAAGGTGCTATCAACACCACGGTAGTCATCCTTGCATCAAGGAGAGAAATTGGTTAAGATTTCACTGCTAATAGTTCAAGTCAAGTCGACTTTATTTGTCACATACATAGTTGACCAGAACACTCCTCTGATACCATCATGTGAGGAGTGAAAAGAACAAAGTCAGGGGTTCCCATCCTTTTTCATCCCGTTTACCCCTGGCAACTTTAATAGCACATAACAATGTTATTGCACGTATTTATGAACAACTAATGATGAACAGATTATCATCTGTATACCAGAATTAAACACAGTCAGTCAATGAGAAAAAATATGTACAAATCTAGAATCAACAAATTTACTCCCTGTGTAGGTGAATTTTACCCCCCTGGGGGTAAACTTACCCCAGGTTGGGAACCCTTGAACGAAGTGATGGAGACACTAGATCCCTCTGCTCTACAACAATCCCCAGAACCCTGCCATTCACTGTGAAGGTTTAGTTTACGGATACAGCATGGAAACAGGCCCTTCAGCCCACCAAGTCTGCACTGACCAGAGATCCCTGCACATTAACACTAGCTACACACACTAGGGACAATTTTACATTCACATTATTACATTTATACCAAGCCAATTAACCTACAAAGCTGTATGTCTTTGGAGTGTGGGAGGAAACCGAAGATCTCGGTGAAAACCCACGCAGGTCATGGGGAGAACATACAAACTCCGTACAGACAAGCACCCGTAGTCAGGATTGAACCGGGGTCTCTGGTGCTGTAAGGCAGTAGCTCTACCGTTAAACCACCATGCCACCCTAATGTAGGGTTTTAACCCAAAATTTCAACACCCTCACCTGTATCCACCTATCAATTGCCGGGCATTGTCCTGCCACCATCTCCTTTCTAGCTTTCTCCCCCCCCCCCCCCCCCCACCACCCCCCCTCCTCCCCCCCCCCCCCCCCCCCCCCCCACCACCCCCCCCCCTTCCCCCCCCCCCCCCGACTACAATCATAATCATAATCATACTTTTTTGCAACATTAGAGTAGTTAGAAACATAGAAACATAGAAAATAGGTGCAGGAGTAGGCCATTCGGCCCTTCGAGCTTGCACCGCCATTCAATATGATCATGGCTGATCATCCAACTCAGTATCCTGTACCTGCCTTCTCTCCATACCCCCTGATCCCTTTAGCCACAAGGGCCACATCTAACTCCCTCTTAATTTATAGCCAATAAACTGGCCTCAACTACCTTCTGTGGCAGAGAATTCCAGAGAATCACCACTCTCTGTGTAAAAAATGTTTTCCTCATCTTGGTCCTAAAAGATTTCCCCCTTATCCTTAAACTGTGACCCCTTGTTCTGGACTTCCCCAACATCGGGAACAATCTTCCTGCATCTAGCCTGTCCAACCCCTTAAGAATTTTGTAAGTTTCTATAAGATCCGCCCTCAATCTTCTAAATTCTAGTGAGTACAAGCCGAGTCTATCCAGTCTTTCTTCATATGAAAGTTCTGACATCCCAGGAATCAGTCTGGTGAATCTTCTCTGTACTCCCTCTATGGCAAGAATTGTTGAGTTGTTAGACAATCAGTCTGAAGAAGGATCCCAACCCAAAACGTCACCTATTCATGTTCTCCAGAGATGATTCCTGACTCATTCAGTTACTCCTGCACTTTGTATTCTACAAAGGTTTAAACATTTATTTCCCACCACTGATGCTGCTTGACCTTCTGAGTTCCTTCAGCAGGTTGTTTGGTGCTCAAAATAGAGGCCTGGGCAAAGAGCCAGGGAGAGAATCATCCATTGGTCCCAAACAAAGACGAACACCTTCCATACAGATGAATAAAAAACAAGAATATCGTAAAGAAACACCTGTACGTGTTCTACAGGAGGTTTAACTGCAAACCAACATAGCAACCAGAAGTAAACCCGAATTATCCAAAAGTACATCCAATCCATAATCCAACAAAACAATTCTCACAGAAATTGAAATATGAGGGGAAAAAACAGAAAATGTTTCCACTGAACTTACAAGAAGTTGGCAAATGTATAAAAGATAGATAATCGTTTTTCCTCAGCTCATGTGCTTGTCATCTGCTTGATTTAGCTGAAACTGAGATCTGTTCAGCGCATCAGTGTTGTAATGACTTCACCAAGATGTGGGGAAATGTGCCCAATGGGATGAAATATTAAAGTAGAAACTAGATTTGCCAATTCTAACAACTCAGTCTGAACTCCAAAAAGATTGCGTAGGCCAAGGGGGACTGAGTGAAGGTGTTCAGCGAAACGATCGTCCAATCTACGCTTTCTCGCCGATATATAAAGGAGTCCACACCGAGGACAACGGATACAGTAGATGAGGTTGGCAGACGTGCAAGTGGACATCCGCCTCATCTGAATAGCCAATGCCGTGCCCTTGTCTCAGACATGGAAGCAGGGATATGACAGGAAACTACAAGCCATTGATTCTTACATCAGTGGTGGGGAAATTATTGGAAGGGATTCTAAGAAATAGGATTTATTTTCATTAGGTACTGATTAGGATAGCCAGCGTGGCTTTGTGCATGGGAAATCATGGCTCAAGAATTTGACTGAGTTTTGAATGTGACGATGAGGACTAACGACACCAGAGTGGTGAACATTGTCTACATGGACTTTAGAAAAGCTCTGACATGCTTCCACAAAGTGGATCGATCCAGAGGTTTATACACATGAGATCTGGGGTTAAGCTAGCCAATTGGGTACATAAATAGCTTGGTAGTGCTGGTGGAGGACTGTTACTGTTACTCAGGGCTGGTGGAGGACTGTTACTCAGATTGCAGTGGCAAGCAGTGGGGTGCCACAGAAATCTGAACTGAGTTATCTGTTGTTTGTCTCGTAATTTGGATGAGAATGCAGGTGGTATGATCAATAAGAGGGTAACATGGACCTTAGTGAGGCATCATGGTTAGCTGATTCAGAAGATTAGTTTTTGTTTTTTTTAGTTTAAGAGATACAGCGCAGAAACAGGCCCTTCAGGCTAACATTAACACTATCCTACACACACTAGGGTCAATTTACACACACACCCATTAACCTATATACCTGTACGTCTTTGGAATGTGGGAGGAAACCGAAGATCTTGGAGAAAATCCACGCAGGTCACGGGGAGAACGTACAAACTCCGTACAGACAGCACCCGTGATCGGGATCGAAACCAGGTCTCCAACGCTGCAAGCGCTGTAAGGCAGCATCTCTACCGCTGCCACCCCAGTGCATGGGATCCACAATGACCTTACCTTTGCCAGGATTTAACACCACTTGCCATTTTTCTGCTCAAATTTCCATCTGATCTACGGCCTGCTGCATCCTTTGACAAACTTCCTCATTGTCCACAATCCCGCCAGTTTTCCCGTGCAGTTAAACCAGGGCAAGTGCTTCTAAATAGAGAGATCCTGGGATACAGCATGTAATTGGCAACATGGGTAGACAGGGTGGTGAAGAAGGCATAAGACATGCTTGCCTTCACCAGCCGAGACATTGACTACAAGATTTGGGACATCATGTTAGTTGTACAAAACATAGGTTGGGCCACTCTTGGAATTTTGTGTGCAGTTCTGATCATCACATTACAAAAGAAATGTGAATGTATAGGACAGGTTGCAGGAAAGATTCACACGATGTTTCCTGGATAACAGTGCTTGAGTTACAAGGAGAGATTAGATAAAATGGGTATATTTTTCCAGAAGCAAAGGAGGGTGAGCGGTGACATGATAAGGGCATAGATTTAGACAGAGATATGGCCTTTCATTTCACGTGGTAGTTGTATGTAAAGCAAGGGGGCATGGTTTTAGTGGGAAGGAGGAGTTTTAAGGGGAATCTGAAGGTTGTTTTATTTCACATTGTTTTTGGTATGTGGAATGAGCTACCAAAGGAGGTGGTGGAGGCAGGAACTGTAATAACATTTCAGCTACATTTGACAGTTATTTGAATGAGCAACAGCAGACAGATATCGAATTAAAGCAGGCAATTGTGATTACTATGGATTGGCATGATGGTCAACTACGACACATTGAGCAAACGGGTCGCTTTCTATGGAGTACAATTCTATGAGTTGAAGCACATAGCTGCCAAACTCAGTTTGCAGAGTGGGGATTTGACCCGTTTAGTTGTATGGTGTCAAGGCAATATCTTCCCCCTCAATTTCGACGGAGAAAAGGAATAGGTGACGTTTCGGGTCGGGACCGTTCTCCAGTCCGAAAAGTCACCCATTCCTTCTCTCCGAAGATGCTGCCTGTCCCGCTGAGTTACTCCAGCTTTTACCTTATCAACGTCTCATCTTTGTGTTTGTTGTTGTATTTATCATATCACGTATACTGATACGTGAACAAGGAATTTCATTGCACCCTGGTGAATTTGACAATAAACTAATCTGAATCGAATCTAACCTGAAAACTACAGCCTCAGCACGTGACTGGTTTTCTGAGTTTAAATCACTTCAGTGTCTACGTGATATTTTTTTTCTCTCTTCTGTCTTCATTTTCTCGAGTTTGTTCAGTCAGTCTGTCAACATCAACATCTCAAGTTTAGTTAGAAATAACTGCTATCGCTTTAATCGAGGGAACAGGGCCTATCTACTGAGTGGGTGAAGAGCTGTGGTCATTTACAAAAGGTGCCTGGATTAATCCCTTTAGTAAGTGCTTGCAAGCTTTAAAATAATTAGGGGAAGGGAGAACACAAAGGCAAAAAAAAAAAAGGGTTTGTGCCACCGAATACATAGATGTGTTACAATTAATCCTCCTGGGTACACGGGAATCGAGTTGGTATATTCGGTGATTAATAGTGGATGTGGATTTATCTAACGTGGACAGAACCCTTTCTCTTCTCCCTCCTCCTTAGCATCACCCCACACTCGCCAATACAACCACAGAATCCCAAACCATGGAAAAGTGGAAAATTCATCACAATAAACATATAGTAATGGAAATAGCAAGGAAACATGAATGGAATTTCTTATTTACAGCGTGAAACAAACAACTGTGTTGTTCCAGCCCTGGTTGTTGTAAAATGAGTCGACAGTGGATGATTGGGAATGGCAGTATTGATCAAAGAAAGGGTCGTTGCAGGAAATTGCCATGTGTACAATTCCTCCACCTAGAAGCGGTTCTTTATATGTATATATATTTCTTTAACTGCACCGGAAGCCTATCGGAATAAACTTGTAAAAGGTGTAAAAAGGAAAAGGCACTTGATCTACAAGCAATTCTCTGCGGGAATGCCAGCTCGACGGCTTCGCTCGGAAGTCAGTTGTATATTTGTCCCTTCCTGGCCACTCGCCCTGAGATTAGATTTCTCTTTCTCATTACCAGTCTTAATAGACCCTTCAGACCCCATTCTATCCCCAGATATTATCTGACCCGTAGAATTAATTAATTATACCTAAAATATTATAGATTATTAAAAATAGCATAACTAATAGTGTAATATCTCAAGCTGTCGACTTTAATAGTCAACATTGTCTTGCCTGGTCTTATCAGGCTTGGACACCCGGTGAGAATATTGATTCCTGGTAATTTTAACCATCATCTCCTATCATGATAGGTAATTGTCAGATTTTACCATCGTCAGAGCTCATTTAAAATCGTTAACGAACAGGGCTGCATATAGTCAGACTCGATATTTCCTCAGCAACAACTTTAAACTACGATAGGGGTAGAAAATATAAGAGGGGTGGCGAGAGAGAAAGAGAGTGATAGAGAGAGAGCGAGAGATGGAGAGAGGGGGAGAGAATGAGAGAGGGGGAGAGAATGAGAGAGAGAGTAAGAGAGACAGATACAGAGGGGGGAGGGAGGGAGGGGAGTCGAGGTCCTGTATTATTGTATCCCCTTCTCTCGCGGAGACCTGTCTGGATCGCTGAGGTTTAATGGATCTTCGCGGAGCGTTGTTTAAACTTCTAATTATGATCCATGTTGGAGATAATATTAATTTAATAATCATGGGCTGTGCATAGAGCATTGACCTCAATTAAACTCATTACTGTCTTAACCTGCGTTCCCCTGTGCATTTTAAATCTTTCGCCGTAAGTACCTGACACTATTGATGGGACACGATTTGTTATGAGAGCTGGGAGCGAAGGAGGGGTGAGAGTGAAATTTGATTCCCCCCCCCCCCCCCCCCCCCCCCATCAACACCCGTCCCTTTCCATGCCGGTGGGGGCCATGAGTTGGACCCAGTGTGGAATGAGCGCTATACACGCACAGAGAATAGCCGCACTTATTCACCAGAACGCTGAGTTATTTTAACTTATTTGCAAAGAATGCCAGGTTACTGACGCCGTCTACCATTATTAAGGAAGTTTTCATATGGTCATAAGGAAATAGGAGTAGAATTAGGCCATTCATAGAAACATAGAAACATAGAAATTAGGTGCAGGAGTAGGCCATTCGGCCCTTCGAGCCTGCACCGCCATTCAATATGATCATGGCTGATCATCCAACTCAGTATCCCGTACCTGCGTTCTCTCCATACCCTCTGATCCCTTTAGCCACAAGGGCCACATCTAACTCCCTCTTAAATATAGCCAATGAACTGGCCTCGACTACCCTCTGTGGCAGGGAGTTCCATTCGGCCCCATCAAGTCTATTCCGCCATTGAATCGAGGCTGATCACTCTCCCCCCTCCTAACCCCATTCTCCTGCCTTCTCCCCATAACCTCTGACACCTGTACTAATCAAGAAATTTCCCCCATTAGTTTATTTTTGTTCAGCTCGGGAATGGCCGGCGCTTTTTATCGCACGGCCTTAGTTCCAAGCTAGCGTTCACTTCAAGACGTGCATATTAATAATTTCTCCCCTGGTGACCAACATGCGGGTATCTGATCGGAACCTGGAAAAGGTGAAATACTTTTGAGATTCTTCTACTTTTCCCCTGTGCATTAACCCTCTCGGAATTGAGTTGCCCTGTCAGTTTGTTTCAGATGCGGGGCATTGTCGTTACCGAACTCTGGATAACTCGGACAGGGATCAAAGAAGCTTCCAACCAACCTGCATTAATTTCCTTGTGGAGGGGAGGGAGCAGAATTAATATTAACACAGGTGATGCTAAATTGTACAAAAATGCAATGTCCTACATATTTCGGCTGTGGCCCTACCAATGCACAGCCTTATATATTTAATGGAGAAAAGGGAATTGGTGAAGTTTCCGGTCGTGACCCTTCTTCAGACTGTAGAAGGGTCCCGACCCAAACGTCACCTATTCCTTTTCTCCGTGGATGCTGCCTGTCCCGCTGAGTTACTCCAGCATTTTGTGCCTGTCTTCGGTGTAAACCATCATCTGCAGTTCCTTCCAACATTTATATATTTAATATTATGCACGGACTTTCTGTTAATTTCAGTAAATACCTTTTCCGTGCAGGGAAAATGTTCCCGATGTTGGGGGAGTCCAGAACCAGGGGTCACAGCTTAAGAAAAAGGGGTAGGGCATTTAGGACTGAGATGATGAAAAACATTTTCACCCAGAGAGTTGTGAATCTTTGGAATTCTCTGTCACGGAAGGCAGTGGAGGCCAATTCACTGGATGTTTTCGAGAGTTAGATTTAGCTCTTAGGGCTAAAAGAATCAAGGTATATGGGGGGGGGGAGAACGGGGTACTGATTTTAGATGATCAGCCATGATCATATTAAATGGCGGTGTTGGCTCGAAGGGCCGAATGGCCTACTCCAGCACCTATTTCTCTATGTTTCTATATGTTTTTTCTAAAAGTTAGAAATCTTTTCACCTGTAAAACAACTATAGTCGGATGAAATCATCAGTTGGAGACGTGGCGAAAAGACATGATCATTCCCTGGCCGCTCGACTCAGTGCTGGTATGAAAACGATGTAAATAAGTGTTTCAAAAGCCATGCCGAACGCAGTGAAGTGCGGCGCTCGGCGGGTTAATTGGACGACATCATCTGGCCATGAAATAAACCTGTTAGACCTCCAATAAGTAAATAATCTGAAGGGGTCACGGGGAGAAATAATAAACGCGGCGCAGATTGTCGCAGATGTACTGATATAATTACTTCTCGCATTTCAGTCTAGGGCTACCCCTTTTCCAGCCCCCATCTCCCACCCCACACACCCTCTCTCCCCTGCCTGCCTGATGAATGATGACCAGTGATGAGACATTGTCATAAGTGCAGGAACTGACAAGTTGTCACCACCCATCTGGCTGGGGCAGAGTGGTTTCCGAGCGCGGAAATATTTGGATTGGTCTTATTAACAGTAAGATCTCAGTGACACTTCTAGCACTCGGGTAATGCGCTCATTAATGTTTTCGACTGATTTCAGATGTAACTGTGCATCGGAAGCATTCGAGCATGGGAATTTCAGGGAGAATCAGCCCAGACCTTTGCTTTTATACATTGCAGTCAGTTATCATTCTGAAGTGGATCATATTTAATGTTTAGAATCATGGATTTGAAACCTTTGATACTTGCACGAACTTCTTGCCTTCCAATCCTTAGACAGTTGACTCTGACTCCAATGCCGAGTATCTCAGCCAATGTTACCTTGTAACTGCATTTTATTCTAATATCTACTTTGCTCAGAAGAGCAAACTACCGTTGCTGCTCTCATTTTGGCCGGTTCAAATTAAACAATGTTATTTCTCCAAGTCATGAAAATCGGACGAACCTACCCACACACACAGCTTGCCTCAAGTTAACTAAACTTTTATTTGTGCATCAGCTCGATAAAATTGCATGTTGGCAATTCACCTGGGTGGTATTATTGGAAAACACACATTTGTTGTGTCATCTCAGACAGTTGGCCAAACGCAGCCAGATATTCCACCCAAACTAACCCATCAAGTGAAGATGGACACAGCGAGCTGGAGTAACTCCGCGGGTCAGACAGCATCTCTGGAGAAAAGGAATATGTGACGTTTCGGGTCGAGACGTTTCGGTCTTCGATCTCCGGTCTCGACCCGAAACGTCGCCTATTCCTTCTCTCCGGAACTGCTGCCTGACCCGCCGAGTTACTCCAGCTCTTTGTGTCTATCTGCGGTTTAAACCGGCTTCTGCAGTTCCTTCCTATGCATAACCCATCAAGTGATATCGCTCAGCGCATTTGCTGGAAGTGTTATGCTAAAAATGCCCTTTCACGTTACCAAATGGGATGGATTGCGACGATATATTCTGCAAAGCGACAATTAATGATATTCACATACCGCCGTCATTCAAAAGGCTGAGTGTGTAAGGAAGGCCGCGTATAATCAAAGGAAAATTCAAATAGTTTTTTTTTTACTGCGTAGGTACTTGAAAAGGTAGCCTTAAATTATCTGACTTTTAATCATTTCTGATGCATTCACTTTTTTTTTGAGTAAAGATCTCTGTGCTGCACGGTCCACAGACTCCAGCGGGGAGAGGATATGGTGAATCAATGGGAACAGCTCGTGGAGTAATTTGCGGGAAATTAGAGGGTGGTCCCCTTGCTAAAGTTTGCCCGGCATTTGACAGGAGTCCACTGCTGTCCTTTACACCGTTTCATTTACATGCAAATGACTGCCGGCAGCTCCTCACCAAATAACAGAAGCAATCAGATACTGCAGCAGAGAAGGAGAAGAGAGTGAGTGTGTGTGTGTGAGAGAGAGAGAGAGAGAGAGAGAGAGAGTGAGATAGTGAGAGAGAGAGAAAGACCTTTGATATGTTTTTTTTTACACACCGACTCCTAAACACTCTCCGATCAGCGGTAATTACACCGTGGCTGCCGGCCGAAGACATTCAAACTTTGAAGATTAACTTCAACTCCTTGCAATCTGTGGAGAGAAGGGCTGGCAATTTGCACTGACTGGATCCTTGTCAACTTTCATCTAGCAGTCAGGACATCTATATGATCCCTTGCAATTTTCTATTTTTTTCTCCCCACAATAACACGATTTGCCAGATGTATTAGGAGCTGTCGGAACGAGACGTTACATTTATTCAGATTTGTTACCGCTGATTGTTATGTGAATAACTTTAAGTACTTTAATCTTTTCTTTCTCTCCTTTCTGAAGTCTATTTATACGATGTATCTTTCTCAACGAGCAAGCCTCGAACTCTGCATGCGATATTCGTCATGTAGTTCCAATATTTTAAATTTTAAATAAGTAAGGCTCCGCGCATTCGATCTAATAGTTAAAACCCGAAGATTGTGCATTATGAGAAGATCTGCGCCAATAATTAAGCTGCATTAAAATAATAGCAAGCCGTACAATGTTAATTTGGAACGACAAATAATCATGGAGTGGACATATTCGCTTGTGCGTGAATTCGTGCTTGGTGCCGGGGTACTTTGATTTTAATATCTGTAGATTCAATTGAACCCCTCTGCACTGTTTAATACAATTGCACGCTAGCCATCCATCTTCCATGTACAATATCGCGGAATATATGATGTATGTGCGCACCCTGTATCGATGGGAGAAAAGTTTGTCCAAAATAAACACAGCCGGAAAATCTCCAGTACAACCTGGGCACAAATCAGAACAAAATCATTACAGGGATCAAAGTGTCGCGGGCGTTGATTGAAGTCTAATAGTTTATTCGAGTTTGTCATATTACGGGGAATGGCTGCTGGGTGGCTTTGATTAAAGTCAAGGGCTTGCTGAGACCCAAACCCCGGCCGGGCATAAGATTCAGATGTTCTGGTAACCACCTCCACCCACCAGGCCGAACGTTACATCTGATTATCCGGCCGATTATTTCACCCAACTTTTAATTTCTTCTTTCCAAAGGATCATTGCCCGCGGGAATTGCCAAGGTCCTGTCCTTGTAGGTGTCACGAATCTGACGGAGGGAGAGAAAGAGAGAGAGAAGAGAGAGAAAAAAAAATCTATTTTTCGTGCCTGCTTACCAAACGTACATCCTAAGGCAACTGATTCGCCGCCCCGTCCTCAAAATATGAGAGGAAAACAGGTTCTAAATGCAAGAAAGTTAGGCCTTATATCTAAACATGACGTTGTAATGCATCAATCTAACCAGCATCTTTACCATCACTTTTTTAAATTAAAATTCAATATTCCATATAAATAAACGCTTTACCTTAAAAGCCCGCATGTCATCCATTAAATTGAAGCTAGCATTTGCATTAGTGAGTCGGTGTTTATAATCAAAACCATCGTAATTTAAAATAGCTTAACTTTAATTTCTAGCAAGTATTCTTTTTTAAAATCTATTTTCTAGCTCTTAAGACTGGTGACGTTTTAAACAGGAGGCTAGGTGTTTAGGAGAAAATAGCTCTTTGTTTGACCCCCCCCCCCCACCTCCTTCCCCATCTCAATTATTTAAGGAAAGCGCCACCCCTCCCAAATAAGGCTATTTAGATGGTTTCCAGATGAGTGGAAGCGCGCTGCAAAAGACCTGACAGCCAAGTATATCACAGGCAACATCATCCGTCTCTCTGTGTGATGTAGATTAGAGGCTATTAGGGGCAAGGGATTAATTTGTAGCCAATTACAAAACGTTGGTGAATATGAATGCATAAATAACATGCGGGCTGTCGTGTGTGTGTGGGGCAGAAATGTCTAGGGGGAGTCCTAGGGAGACAGTCAGGACCTTCTGAGGATCAGTAGCACTTTGTGACTTCACATTAACACCCTTGATCGATGCCAAGGGGTGAACCGGATTCAAAGATTTGACTGTGTACATAGCAGTGTTTTTTTTAAAGAGGGCTATTAAATAGTTTGCTGGGGGAGTCATGAATGTGAACAGAGACAAGGTACAGCCCGCTGATATAACCTTACCATCACCGACAGTGGCAGATCCGATGTCTTGTACCATCCACACTGAAGCCATGGATGTGAACGGGGAGCAGAGACTCCCTGCTAGTGACCTGGCTGCCTACTCCTGCCCGGCCGGCCGGGAGAGACAAGGGGACACACTGGGAATCGCTGGCCAAGAGGCGGTGGTCGTGGCCCCAGCTCCTACCAGCAACAACAGGACCACCTCTTTCTCGGTCTTAGACATTCTGGATCCCAACAAGTTTAACAGCAGCAAGCGGCGGCAGTGCAGCATTCTGTACAGAAGCGGCAGCGAGTACACAGTGGCAGCGGCGGGGGAAAGGGCTGCCAACGCTTTTTGTGAAATTGCAGATCGGAAAACGATAAACGATAGCGGGTTGGACACATGCAAGAAGGCAGCTGATATCTTCAGTAAGTATCGGCGACCGGTTCCCTGTCTTTAAAGCCCCGCGCCCACGTCTTGGGTGTAAGTTTTGACGCGACGGTTAAAAATAAAGATGCTTTGGGCAAAGGGCGATCAGGTAACTTAGCACGACCGAGCCTCGTGAGCTGATGATCGCTGTCAATAATGAACTGTGCATGCGGACCCTTGATAACCAACGTTAAGGTAAGGTTATGTCAGTCACCAAGGCAAAGCTCCGCGCTGTACCAAGTCTGTTAAGTACCCAAGTAAGTAAAGAACCCCTTTCAGGCAAGATCTCAATGTTGGTTTATTGTAAAGATTTTTATTTTTTTTAATTTTGCGAGCCAGTATTCATGATATATCAACTCCAAACACTCGTCATACGTTAAGATTCAATTACTTTCAAAATATAATTTAGATTCTCTTGTGTTCCATTCGGCCTTGACTCTTTATAAAGAGGTGCCTTGTTTAAAATAAAAAGGACGCTGCCGTTTAAAAAGCGCTTTATCCAATCTTTCAAAGACATCTCTGGAGTTTATCCTTCATGCTTTAGGCGACAGATTCAATTTTCTCTCTCCCCTTCGGTTTTTAGGACGAATCAGACTAATTGTGACAAAACGCTGCTTATCTCTAGAAAAACAATTAAATTTCTTCGATTACATTTAAGGTAAAATGTGCTTAGGAGCGCTAAAGAGCTCTTATAATGGCGAAAATCGCCCCAGAGTGCCATGTTGGGCTGCAGGGATCGATATCCTATTATCGAATTCTGCATATCTCTTTCAAACAGCTTGCGAACACTCCTAAAACGTCTAAATTATAGGGTCAAAATTCGGATAATTACTCGATTAAAACGTATTACAGTTATTAGTGGCTGCCATTGATCGAGGGTTGCGTTCGACCCAGACTCCAGATTGCAGCCTCCACACGTCTTTCAAAAAAAAGTCCTAACTTTCTTCTCCCTAATCCGGTGACATTCGAAGAAAGAAAGACGGAGCGGTCGTCAAAAGTCATTCTCCCCGAAACTCGGGTTTAAAAGGCAAGGTGCTGCCCCAATTTGAGCCCAGAACACTGAAGTCGTTTCCTTGATGATATGCTGTCCAGTGTGTGTGTGTGTGTGTGTGTGTGTGATCCGGTTAAAGTTTCAGGATGTACAGTTATTGTTTAAATCAAATGAAGCGTGTTACACACAGGGTAAGCAGACGAACTGCAAATTAAAATAAGAATGCATTGGAAGGTCAGGTTGTTAATTGCGGCCGCACCCAAGGGGCCGTTTCAATATTTCACATAACACACTGCACGTCGCCTGTATTTGGATGTTGATTAAATGGTGGGAAGAATGAACAGCAACACGGTACAGCGCTGAGAACAAACACCTCCTGTGAAAATATGCAATTTCTGTTGAAAGTGGTAAATGTTTTTTAAGTGCGTTATTATTTCCCCGTCTATCTAATGAGGCTTTAATATGATTACAATTAATTTAAGTGTCTTGCAATTAGTTTCCGTAATAGACGGACTCACATTACAGACACCAGTCCACTTTAATTAACGCAGCTTTATATCTTTCAGGGATTTACCCCTAACCCACCCGATCAAGCATGAGCAGGTCTCTCGTACAGTAACTACATTTTAGTGCTATTGTAAAATAGATATACACTCATGTCGACGAGTATTTCTGGCCGTAGTCTACAGCGTTCTTATTTAAATAGTTACAAATAATGATATTGTCAATAGCATTCAAGCAATTTACCGTAAAAATAGATTATATAGGCAACAAAATAGAAGGTGTACAAGAGTTATACTCGGGTAAATAATTCTCGGGAAGTCGATACGCGCTTTATTCTTGACTAGACTAAGAATGCCACATGCTGTTGGGACCACGAAGGTCGTGTCTATTCGGCGCGTCTTCAGAAAATGACAGCAGAAATCGCCGAATTTGTCACCTGTTTACTCTGAGTGCTCATTTCTCACCTCCTCACTTTCCAGAATAAATCACGGGAGAGATAAGCCATGGAGAAAGCCTGTTTACGTCAACTATTACCGTCTATTTTCTTCGGTATTCGGTTACGAAGCCCGCAATGCCCTCCTTTTTGTATGCTAAGCGCAAGGGTCATTTGTGATACAGGAGAAATAAATCCCTGGAACTTTTTAAGTGATTCCGGAGAAACAAATTTGTCTGTTGTCGAGAACTGACAATAACTCGTTTCAATTCAGCACAAAAGTTGTCCCTGAGCTAATTAAGTTGCGGGCATCGATTTCAAACACGGGGATTAATATTTAAGACACACCTGACATTCCATCAACAGAATTAAATTGGTTTCAAGATCTTAGTACAGTTCGCATGTTGGAAAGTAATGATTGAAATGAATTATAAAATCAAGTGTGGTCTGATTATAACTTTTACTTTTTAGTATAGTATGCCATGGTTTAGAAGTTAATGGATATTAGAAGTTGAAGTATATTTAAAAGAAGCATTTAGAAAACAAGCATAGTGAGAAGTGATTTTTTCATCTTTTGGTCTTTGAAGTCCAACATGAAAATTATTGGTGTCTAATTTTCTGTTTTTTATCTGTCTCCACACCCACTTCCCCACCACCATCGCCGTCCCACGAAGAAGATGGAGATTTCCTCGACAGTTACAAAGCTGAGCAGCGAGAGAAGGACTTCTGCCGGACTTTAGAGGCGGAACGCGACAGCAGCGAGACGCCGCGGCGGGAGGAAGCCGAGGTGTTGAGTGAAGATAGCGGGGCCGGGAGGAGAGCGGGAGCGGGAGGTGGAGGCGCCCTGACCTCTCCAGGGGAGAGGATGGTCGGGGTGGAGGGAGAGGAGGACGAGGAGGAAGAAGAGGAAGAAGAGGAGGAAGAGGAAAGTGCCACGGGAGGTCTGAGCCCTGGGAGTCCCCAGAACCAACAGAGTCAGCAGTCCCAAGCCCAAGGTGGCCAGCAGCCGAGCCAGGGTCAGCAGCACAAGAGCAAGAGGAAACGCAGCGGCTCCGACGCCAAGTCGGGCAAGCCCCGGCGGGCCCGCACTGCCTTCACCTACGAGCAGCTGGTGGCGCTGGAGAACAAGTTCAAGTCGACCCGCTATCTGTCGGTGTGCGAGCGCCTGAACCTGGCGCTGTCCCTCAGCCTCACCGAGACCCAGGTGAAGATCTGGTTCCAAAACCGCAGGACCAAGTGGAAGAAGCAGAACCCCGGGGCGGACACCAGCGCTCCCACCGGGGGAGGAGGAGGGCCAGGTGGAGTCGGCGGAGGGCCAATGGGTGGGAACGGCTTGGGAGGCCCATCGGCCGGTCACCTTGGAGGTCTCAGCCCTATGAGCTCGGTCTCGCCGGTGACCGGGGCTCTGTCCATGCACTCGGCTTACTCCACCGCGGGCGGGCTGGTGTGCGCCGCACAGTTGCCCTTCCTGCCCTCTCCCGCCACCGTGCTCTCCCCCTTCATGCTCAGTTCGCAGACTTACGGGGCACCGGCCTTTTATGCGCCGCACTTACAATGAAAGATCAGAGGCGAGGAAGTTGGGCGGCCGACGTATGTATGTATGTGTGAGTGTGTGTGTCAGCAAATTAGACTCCTTTTGCCTCCCAGAACCACTCAAAACAAACCAATCAAAAGAATAAAAACAATCTCATCCCTTCTATTAGAGAGAGAAAAAATACCCCCACAATAATAGTTTAAAGTCCAGAAATCCATACAATCTGCTTGTTTTGTAACAATTCCGTATTTGGGCTGTTGATTATTACAACTGAAACATTCACCCAAATGCTGTTTAGATGAACACATCGGAATAGTTTAGTATTTCCCCCCATAGTCAGATTGTAATTATTAAACCTTTGCACATTGATTTATTTTTAAATCGCAGAAGTTTGATTCCTCTTCCGTTATTGCACACAACATAATAGAAGTTCCTTCCTACACATACCGACTTTTAAGTTTGCTTTCATTCACTAGGTTTTTTTTCCATATTGGTATATTAATCACACAAATGCGCCACAGGGCAAACCAGGAGTTCAGCCCTTCGCATGTGAACAAGCTGTAAGCGTTTCTGCTCATTACAGGTTAAGTTTGCTTTGAATCCACCATCGTGATCAGAGGAACATAAATGGTCATTGTGCATTTCTGCGCGATTATCAAAATTAGTGTCGTCGCCCCCCCCCACCCCCTTTCCATCACTCCCAATAAAACTTATTTCACCAAGAGCAAAAAGGGCAAACGTGCCTATCAATTCACAAATGCACCCCACCCCCTGCCACCAACCCTCAGCCCCAAAAGAGAACTTTATTCGGGGGGCGGTTTTACTAAGTGCGGCGGAGAGAAGACGAGGGGTCCCAGAAGGCTGCACGCAGTCATTATTCGTACAAAGTCGGCGAGACTTTGACAGCACTAAGTAAACAAAAAAAAAAAAAAACAATGAACACTTTTATTCTGTAATTGGATACTTGGTGCGGCGTTTATGGAGAGAGGTTGTGGTATTTCGAGAATGCATTCGACCCAAACGGTGACAGGTACTTTGTTAAGGAATTTGCAGAGAAGGGTTACTCTGAGCATTTTATGTGTAGATTGTCTCCGAGGTCTTCGGTTTCCAGTAAATTATAAAAGTCAGAGTGTTGAAATTAATATGTAGAGCTCATTTAGGGTATTTCCTTTTCCTTGTAAACCGAGAGAAATCAAAATCCCTTTTAACTGCAGTGAAAGCCAGTGCACGTGGAGCGTTCGAAGAAGGCAGCTTGACATTTAATTCTGGCCAAAACAAAAATGTTTTTCCCTTTCTGTCCTTCGCCGATTGTTTAATTTTTTTTCTGCCCAGATCTGTTTTGGGGATATATGAACCGTGTGAAATGATGCCGGATTCTACGGCCTTCTCGGTTAATATTAAGTGGAATTTAATTTATTTTGTAATTTATGTTAATACGAGCAAACAAGAATTGTTGTAAATGTCCCTGGCGTTTGTTGTGGACCTGGAAATATTTTGTCTTTGAACGTCGCTTGCGTTTCCCTCACAACCCCGTTAGACCGGTGGTTTCCGAATGGACCAAGGGGCTGCTCCACGCTGTCTTTGACTCGAGCTTCTTTCAACCAGCGGGAAGAAAATCGATGGCGAAGATTCTCTACCTGTGTCTCCCAGGCAGTCGGTCTTCTCCCCATTCACCCTCCCTGTCATCGTGGGCTTGGCAAGCCGACAACATTTTTTGTTCTTAAAACGCTCGTTTGATTCCGTACGAGAGACTAGCGGAAGTTTCAACGATTCTCGGGGAGTGGGTGAGGTGTGGAGGGAATCACTAAACAAACTTGGCAATGTTTTAGCTCGTGTGATTCCATCAAAAGGTGGCGCCTCCTCCGAATTTGTAAACTGACAAACTTTGCTCCGTGTTTTCAATCGATGTGCGCTCGTTATTTGTCTCAAAACCCATTGCCTGTGAAGCCTAGCCGGAACTTAGAGAGAAACTTCTCTCTCGCTTCTTCGGTTTATATCATTGTTTGAGATTTGCCTGATATCGTTTCCGATTCTCAATGAATTGATCCCACTACATACCCGAATACAGACTCCCATTGATCACTGTGCTGTCATGGTTTTATTATTATTATCTTACGGTTGTCAGTTCCTTTATCAAATATATTAGGAAACACCCAACTCGAGTCTCAGGGTACATACATTACAAAAGTGACAGTTCTGTAAATCGTTGGAAAAGAACAGTTTTGTTTTTTTTGCAAAATCATTATTATCCATTACTTGTTTTTTGGGGATATCTATAAAATAAAGTAAGCGCTAAGTCCATGGACCGAGGAATCGGATGAGCAAAGCCAACCAGAGATCAACAATCGTTCACAATCATGTATCTTTAAAATTGGAGATTAACTCAACGTTCACACTAACTGTTGATCAGAAGCCAATCTAAGATTGTTTTCTGTTATTTACACTGTATATTTATGATGTTCTATAGTTGAATTTGTAATTGATGTAACTTATGAGAGAGCAGTACTCCGAAATTATATGGCCAATTAATGAACGAGCACTTTGGTAGTTAAAATACTTTAAATGAACAATCAATAAACTGAGTCTATGCTAATCACCCCGTTTGCTTCTTGTATTTTTCTACTGAGCAGATGCCATATATTAAATATTTTGATGCACGTAGCAACTATTTCC
Source organism: Amblyraja radiata (assembly GCF_010909765.2). NCBI lineage: Eukaryota > Metazoa > Chordata > Chondrichthyes > Rajiformes > Rajidae > Amblyraja > Amblyraja radiata. Next base: position 165,449,836 of record NC_045956.1, read on the forward strand.
ATGTGTAGGAAGGAAGTGCAGGTGCTGGTTTAAACCGAAGATAGACACAAAAAGCTGGAGGATCTCCGAAGAAAAGGAATAGGTGGCATTTGGGGGTCGAGTCCCTTATTCCGACTATTTCCATGTTCTATGAACAAACAGTACCACTATTTACAGGCTGCCGTTTATTAAATGTCAACTGAATTATTTTGTGAATAAGAAATTTTAACAAGAATCTTTGGCTGAATGTCCGGGTTTCGTAACTGCGCCGCCTACAGAGTTTCGGGTCACCCACCGCCCCCATTCTCATTGTCCGCTCTCTCTCTCTCTCTCTCTCTCCCAATCTCCTCCATCTCAGCGGAAAACTTTGTGCTTGTCGCTCTGTGAATTACACCTTGAACTCACTTCATCATTCCTCCATCTCCTTTGCTCCCGCCTCAATGATCCTCGGGTAACACCTCCAACTGCCGCGACTTGGAGTTGCAGAGTTTGGCGGATAATGAAGATCGGGGAAATTAGGGGGAAATAAACTGTTGTACATTAAATGTTTAGAAACTGGTTTACACCGAAGATGGATACAAAGTGCTGGAGTAACTCAGCGAGTCAGGCAGCATCTCTGGAGAAAAAGGATGAGTGACGTTTCGGGTCGGAACCCTTCTTCAGACCTGACGCGACCCGCCGAGTTACTCCAATTCTTTGTGTCTATCTTTTATCTATTTTACAGCAAGTACAGAACTGTTAACTCCCCTCTCGTCGTCAGTCCTTCCCGCTAGTTTTATGGCCTTTATTTAAGAAGGAACTGGAAAATCGAAGGTGCACAAAAAAGAAACTCAGCGGGTGCAGCAGCATCTATGGAGCGAAGGAAATAGGCAACGTTTCGGGCCGAAACCCTCCTCCAGACTGATCGAAACGTTGCCTATTTCCTTCGCTCCATAGATGCTGCTGCACCCGCTGAGTTTCTCCAGTTTTATGCCCTTGTTGTCCGTACCACCATTTCCTACCACGTCTTCTCGTTGATTTATTTTTTGAACGGTTTTGCTTCAAGTTTTGTATCGGTTATCTGTTTCTCTCCCCTTCTCTTCCCTTTCCCTTGTTTCTCCAATTACCGTTTTATTCTCTAATCTTCCACGCTCTGCAGCATTTATTTCAGTACAACTGTTTATTTCACCCCATATAACGAGTTCTCGCCACGGCATCTCTTTATCTTTATCTTCCTTTTCTTAATAAAAGAGAGGGAGAACATATTGAGATTTCCCACTCTTCCAGACACGTCGCTGACTTTTCAGTCTGGGTCCCTGGCCCTCATCCATTAACCTGCCTGTGTGCCCTGACCCGCGCTGGCATTTGGACAATCAATGTGTGGATATTAACTTCATCCCTCCTTGATCCACGTCCCCTCTGTTCTCTCGTTTTCACACCTTGCCCTTCTGTATCTCTCGTCTCCCTCTCCGCTGACTCTTAGTCTGAAGAAGGGTCTCGACCCGAAACGTCACCCATTCCTTCTCTCCAGAGATGCTGCCCGTCCCGCTGAGTTATTCCAGCATTTAGTGTCTACCCTTCTTTTCTACCCCATTCACCATCGAATTCCTTGTATTGAGGCATCGTCAGCCGCCTGCCACTCACTCCTTTCTGCTGTACAACTTTCTTCAGGACACAACCCTCTGAGTTTACCGCCTTCATCCCGTCTGGTCTCTTGATTTACTTTCTAGATTTCAATCGCTCCACCATTAGTTGCTCCTCCCCTTAAGCATATTTTAGTTGACTTTAGCTTAGTTTATCATTGTTACCGGTACCGAGGTACAGTGAAAAACGTTTCGTTGTGTTGCGTGCTATCCCGTCAGCGGAAGGGTTACAACCAAGCCGATCGCAATATACAGATACAGAATAAAGGGAATAACGTTTAGTGCAAGATAAAGTTCAGTCATCTCGTCTTTCATTCTGTTTCTCTGGCCGCTAATCAAAGTCTATTTCTTTGGCCCCACTTGTGATTATCTACCCTCATACCTGCTTTCATAACATTATCGTAAGTTGTTCGATAGCGAAATTTCCAGTGAAATTCCATGGGGATGTTTTACCGCGATAAAGGCACCAAATGAATAATTGGAACTTAAAATTGTCATCACTAAGAAACCTTTAGCCCATGAGATTCCCATCGTGTTTAACGATCCCGATATGCCTCTTTATATTCCTACATGCAAACATTCTATTATAATGTCTAATGCCTTCAATTATATCTTTCGAACCCAATGTATTATTTGTCTTTGTCTGCTTTCCAGAGTGAGGCTGTTGAGATCTCTTCTGAGATAACATGCATGAAGTGTGAGGAATTTATAAGATCTTACTCAAACATACATCTTCACTAATGACAAAAAGTTGTCTTCCCGGACTGATTCAAACAGCTGAGCGGGTGGCCAAAACAGGGCGCACATCGAGCCAGTTGGACTCCAGAATGAGCAACTATTCTAAATCGTTTTCGTAATCTCAATTTTGTATGAATGCATATTTTTTTGTTAGTCTTTGGTGGGCATCCAAATGAAGGCATTAATTTTGGAAATTTGAGGGAGGGGGGGGGGGGTTTAATTGGAAAATATGGATTTGCATATGTTAACAAAAAGTGAACGAGCAATTGAAGTTACTCCAGCATTTTTGTGTCTATCTTTGAAATTAAATAGTGCCGTTTCAAATAAATTACACGGATAGTGTTTGGCTGGGTACATCTACCTGCTTTAGAAACTTCTAGGACTAGTTAAGGTTGATTTTTTTAATAATGAAAGATTTTTAAAGACGGGTCTCGACCCGAAACATCACCCATTCCTCTCCAAAGATGCTCCATAGATGCTGCTGCACCCGCTGAGTTCCTCCAGCAATTTTGTGTACCCTCTCCAAAAATGCTGCCTGTCCCGCTGAGTTACTCCAGCATTTTGTATCTACCTTCGATTAAAACAAGCATCTTCAGTTCTTTCCTACACAAAGATTTTTGCTTTGCAAGTAGAGCTTATTAATAAAGAAACCATTAAAAAATAATAATAAAGAAACCATAAAAAAATATCAAAATGCAGATCCTGGAAATTTGAAATAAATACTGAAAATACAGGAAACAGGTCAGGCTGCGTCTGTGTAGTGGGACAGGCCCTTTAACATTTCAGGTTAAAGATCCTTTACCAGACATGGGAAAATGAGAGAGATGAATTAGATATTCCTTTTGCTCAGTGTGAGAGTCTAGGAAAGTCTAGAGGACCTTAGAAAGGAGATGAGGAGGAATTTCTTCAGTCAGAGATTGGTGATTCTGTGGAATTCATTGCCATAGAATGGCATGGTGGCAGAGTAAGAGCTATTGCCTTACAACATGAGAGTCCCGGATTCGATCCTGACTATGGTTGCTTGGCTGTAGAGAGTTTGTCATTCTCCCCATGATCTGCATGGGTTTTCTCCAAGATCTTCGGTTTTCTCCCACACTCCAAAGACGGACAGGTTTGTAGGTTAATTGGCTTGGTTCATGTTCATAAGTGAAAGTAGCAGAATTAGGCCATTCAGCCCATCAAGTATACTCCACCATTCAATCATGGTGGATCGATCCCTCCCTCCCAACCTCATTCTCCTGCCTTCTCTCCATAACCCCCGACACCAGTACTAATCAAGAATCTATCTATCTCTGCCTTAAAAATGTCTATTGACTTGACTTCCACTGCCTTCTGTGACAATTAATCCCACAGATTCACCACCCTCTGACCAAATTCCTCCAAAGGAATGTCCTTTAATTCTGAGGCTATGACCATGGGTCCTAGACTCCCGCACTAGTGGAAACATCCTCTCCACATCCACTGCATTCAGGCCTTTCACTATTTGGTAAGTTTCTATGAGGTCTCCCTCATCCTTCTAAACTCCAGCGAGCAGAGGCTCAGTGCCATCAAATGCTCATCATATGTTAACCCTCTAATTACTGGGATCATTCTCGTAAACCTCCTCTGGACCCTCTCCAAAGCCAGCACATCTTTTCTCAGATATGGGGCAGGCCACAATTGTTCACAATTCTCCAAATGCAACCTGACCAGCATATTATAGAGCCTCAGCATTACATCCCTGCTTTTGTATTCTGGTCATCTTGAAATAAATGCTAGCATTGCGTTTGCCTTCTTTACGACCAAATCTACTTGCAAATTAACTTTTTAGGAATCCTGCACCAGCACTCCCAAGTCCCTTTGCAACTCTGGATTCTCTCCCCATTTAGAAAATAGTCTATGCCTTTATTCCTATTACCAAAATGCATGACTCCATACTTTGCTACACTGTATTCCATCTGCCACTTCTCTGCCCACTCTCTCAACCTGTCCAAGTCCTTCTGCAGAGTCCCTGCTTTCTCTACCCTAGCTGCCCCTTCACCTATCTTTGTCTCATCTGCAAACTTGGCCACAAAGCCATCAATCCCCATCCAAATCATGAATATACAACATGAAGAGTAGCGGCCCCAGCACCGACCCCTGCGGATCTCTGCTAGTCACTGGCAGCCAACCAAAGTGGCGCACTTTATTGCCACTCTTTGCCTTCTGCCATCCAGCCAACCTGCTATCCATGCCTGTATCTTCCCACTGATACCATGGGCTCTCATCTTCCTTAGCAGCCATGTGTGACACCTTATCAAAGGCATTCTGAAAATCTAAAAATCTAAGTAAGCAACATCTACTGACTCTCCTTTGTCCTGCTATCTACTTCCTCAAAGAATTCCAGCAGATTTGTTAAGCAAGATCATGCTGACTTCTACCTATTTTATCATAAACTTCTAAGTACTCCGTACTTACTTACTTACTGCCTATTATGCTTCCTGGCATGTAGGGCAGCAACGAAGGTCCTCCACTCCTGTGTGTTCTGGTCTAGCTTCTGGACACTACCCCAGATCAGGTCCACTGTTTTCATTTCCTCCTTTACAGTTCGCGCCAGGTGGTTTTGGGTCTCCCTCTTTTCCTTTTCCCTTCCGGTGTCCAGTGCAGGGCTATTCTTGGGATGCTGTCTGGTATTGACATTCATCCTAGCATCTGTCGATAGCCCTGGAAGTCCAGCACGCCCATCAGTGTTGATTCCTTCAGTTGCTGTTTCGGTAACATATTTGTTTTACGATACACGGTTGTTAGCCCTGTGCTCAACCTCCAACCTGGAGGACCAGTGGATCGATCTTCGTCTCGCTTCTGCCCTTCGACCTGTCCAGCATGGGAGACCCTAACAGGAGACGAATCTCCCGCTAGCATAGCTCTAGAGGTCACTGAGACTCACAAGCTCCCCGACCACGACAAGGTTGCAATCCAACGGGGAGAGTACTCCGTAATCTCATCCTTTATAATGGACTCTAAAATCTTACCAACTACTGAAGTCAGACTGAACGGCCTATAGTTTACACTCTTCTTCTTTGCTCCCTTCTTGTGCAGTGGGGTAATATTTGCAATTTTCTAATAGTCTGGAACCACTCCTGACTCTTGTGATTCATGAAATATCACTACTATTGCTTCAAGCTACCTCTTTCAGAACCCTGTGGTGCAATCCAGGTGACTTATCCATCTTCAGACCTTACAAATTCCCAAGCACCTTTGTAATAACCACTCCACTAACTTCCACTCCCTGACTCTCATGAATTTCAGGCATGTTGCTGGTGTCTTCCACTGTGAAGACTGATGCAAAGAAGTTATTCAATTCCTCTGTCATTTCTTTATTCCCCATTATCACTTATTCCGCATCATTCTACAGAGGTCCAATGTCCACTCTTGCCTCTTTCTTACTCTTTATATATCTGAAAAAACACTTGCCACACTTTTTCATGTTATTAGCTAGCTTACCTTCATATTTCATCTTTTCTCCCAGTATTGTGTTTTTAGTTATCTTCTGATGCGCCATGATTGAATGACGGAATAGACTTGATGGGCCGAATGTTCTACGTTTGCTCCTATAATTTATGAGCTTATGAACCAATGACAAGTTTAGGCTGCCTTTATTAATAAGTAAATGGTTCGGCAACGTGTGGCGAGAACTGGAAGTCACTAACGTCAATGTTAAACTGAATAGTAGAAAAGGTAATCTCACAAGATTGGCAAATGCCCTGATCTTGACAATTTCCACCACAGGGCTTGCAAGGTAGATAAGAAAAATGCTAATATTTTAGTCATAGTCTTTCAAATTTCTCTAGCATAGAACATTGAATAGTTCAGCACAGGAACAGGCTCTTTAGCCTTCAATGTCAATGCCAAACATGAGGCCAGGTTAAATTAATCTCCTCTGCCTGCACGTGATCCATATCCCTCCATTCCCTGTGTATCTATGTGCCTATCTAAAAGACCCTTAAATGCCAATCTGAAAATAAGTTGTGTCTTTAGATTGGAAACTTGCAAATTTAACTCCATTAAGGGGGAAAGAAATTATAGACCAGTTAGTCCATCATTTGTTTCGGCAAGGTTATTGGAAATATAATTAAGGGCAGAGTGACAGTGAGTTTAGTTGATTAGAGAGAGTGAACTGAAGCTGTGGAGGTCAGGTCATATCCAGTGAATCAAATTGAACTCTTGAGGAAGAATTAGCTGAAGTGGTTAAGAGTGCTATATTGACATCTTTATTTTAGACTTCAGAATGCTTTTGATAAGCTTGCATATATCACAATGTTAGCTAAAATTAATGCTCTTAGAATTGAAACTAGATTATTGACCAGCTTCGGCAGGAGAAAACAGATAGCAGGGATAATAGGTTTACATTGGAAGCAATTGTCTAGTGGGGGCTGCAAGAATCAGTGCTGGTCTCTCAGCCATTCAACTTACTTATTAATGATTTGGATAATACAATTGGGAGCCATATATTCAAGTTTGCTGATGAACGAAGATTAGTCATATTCAAAGTAAGGTAGACAGAAGCATAAAATTGTGAGGAGACACTGATAGATGAAGTGAGTTGGACAAACCATGGCAAAACTCAATTAAGTATGAAGTCATCCATTGTGGACCACAGAGTGACAGATCTCAGTGTGAATTAAAAAGTGAAGATATAGGAAGAGTGGAAGATTGCAGAGATTTAAAGAGACTAAAATTCAGTGGAAAAGTAATCAGGAGATTAACAGAATGTTTAGAAGCCTGGTGTACGAAGGGGAGGAAATGTTGCTTCAACTACAACTACATCAAGCTATGATGCAGCTGGACCATTTAGAGTTAGTCACTGAGATATACAGCATGGAAACAGGCCTTTCGGCCCAACTTACCCACGCCGACCAAGAAGCCCCATCTACACTAATCCCACCTGCCCGCATTTGGCCCATATCCTTCTAAATCTTTCCCGTCCATGTACCTGTTCAAAGACAAATGTCTTTTAAATGTTGTTATAGTACATGCCTCAACTATCTCATCTGGCAGCTCATTACATACCTCTGTAATAGGGCAACCAGAATTGCATGCAACACTGTAAAAGCAGCCTAACCAAAGTCCTATAACCCTGCAGCATGACGTCCTGACTCAATGAGGACAAGCATACCATTTACCTTCTTAGGTGCACAAAAATGCTGGAGAAACTCAGCGGGTGCAGTAGCATCTATGGAGCGAAGGAAATAGGCAACATTTCGGGCCGAAACCCTTCTTCAGACTAATCATCTACCTTCTTGATCACTCTATCTACTTGTGTGCCACTTTTTGGAAGTTATAGACTTGGATCCCACGATCCCACTGTACATCAATGTTGTTAAGGGCCTTTCCATTGATTGTATATTTTCCCTTTACAATTTGACTCCCAAAGTGCAACACCTCACACTTGACCGGATTAAACTCCATCTGCCATTTATTTGCCCATGCAAGGAATGGCAGGAACAGCATTGTTAAGCAGGTTACATACATAATGTAGATACGTAGACAATTGGTGCAGGAGTGGGCCATTCGACCCTTCGAGCCAGCACCACCATTCAATGTGATCATGGCTGAACATCCACAATTAGTACCCCGTTCCTGCCTTCTCTGCATACCCCTTGATTCTGCTAGCCCTAAGAGCTCTATCTAACTCTCTTTTGAATGCATCCAGTGAATCGGCCTCCACTGCCTTCTGAGGCAGAGAATTCCACAAATTAACAACTCTCTGTGTGAGAATGTTTTTTCCTCTTCTCAGTTCTAAATGGCCTACCCTTTATTCTTAAACTGTGGCCCCTGGTTCTGGACTCCCCCAACATCGGGAACATGGTTCCTGCATCTAGCGTGTCCAATTCCTTAATAATTTAAATGTTTCTATAAGAACCCTCTCATTCTTCTAAATTCCAGTGAATACAAGCCCAGTCGCTCCATTCTTTCATCATATGACAGTCCGGCCATCCCGGGAATTAACCTTGTGAACCTACGCAGCTCTCCCTCAATAGCAAGAATGCCCTTCCTCAAATTAGGAGACCAAAACTCCACACAATACTCCAGGTCTGGTCTCACCAGGGCCCTGTACAACTGCAGAAGGACCTCTTTGCTCCTATACTCAACTCCTCTCGTTATGAAGGCCAACATGCCATTAGCATTCCTCACTGTCTGTTGTACCTGCATGTTTACTTTTAGTGACTGATGTACAAGGACACCCAGGTCTCGTTGTACTTCTTTTCCTAACCTGACACCATTCAGATAATAATCTGCATTCCCCTATTTGCCACCAAAGTGGATAACCTCACATTTATCCACATTGTTGCAAGGTTCTCTGATGTGGATCTGGAAGTCCATTTTGAATTCCAGACAAAGGATGGATGGCTTGCTTGATGCCCAAGGCAGGCCAGTGCAGTTGTTGGTGCCAGCCATATTGAGGGACAGCAGTGATAGGCCTCTTTCAAAAGTCCCCAGCGTAGGAGCAATGATAGCACTTTAATAAAGTGATTAGATGCAACAAGCACAACAAATGTGGCACGGTGGCGCAGTGGTAGAGCTGCTGCCTTACAACATCAGTAACCCAGGTTCGATCCCGACTACAGGTACTGTCTGTACGGAGTTTGTACGTTCTTCCCGTAACTTGTGTGGTTTTTCTCTGGTTTCCTCCCATGCTTCAAAGACAGACAGGTTTGTAGGGTAATTGGCTTGATAAAATTGTAAATTGTCTCTAGTTGGTGTAGGATAGTGTTAGTGTGCTGGTCAGTATGGACTCAGTGGGCCGAAGGGCCTGTTTCCACGCTGTATCTGTAAACTAGACTGAAAAGACAATAAAACTCTATACCTCTTCTCACCCCTGAATGCCTCACCTTGAAGGTAACCAGATACCTGCCAGTCATTGTCCTGCCCCTCCTCTCTTCCAACTTTTTTTCCCCGCACCCCCCATTACAATAAGTCTGAAGAAGTGTCCCGACCCATAACATCACTTATTCATGTTCTTCAGAGATGCTGCCTAACCTGCTGAGTTAGTCCAGCACTTTGTTTCAGGAAGGTAGCCATACTGTTCCTCTAAACCACACATTGGATAGAGAATTGGCTTCTTGGAAGGAAGTGTGTGATGGCAGAAGGTTGTGTTTTGAACTGGAGGCCTGTGACTAGTGGTGTGCCTTAGGTGCTGTATATTGCTGTTTGTGGTTTATATCAACAATTTGAATGAAAATGCAGCAGACGTGATCAGTAATGCCCCTGTCCCACTTAGGAAACCTGAACGGAAACCTCTGGAGACTTTGCGCCCCACCCAAGGTTTCCGTGCGGTTCCCGGAGGTTTTTGTCAGTCTCCCTACCTGCTTCCACCACCTGCAACCTCCGGCAACCACCTGCGACCTCCGGGAACCGCACGGAAACCTTGGGTGGAGCACAAAGTCTCCAGAGGTTTCCGTTCAGGTTTCCTAAGTGGGACAGGGGCATAAGTTTGCAGATGAGATGAAAGTGGGTGGTATCCTAGATAGTAAAGATGGTTATTAAAAATTACTGCAGGATCTTGATCAGTTGGGCGAATCGGCGAAGGAATAATTAATGGCGTTTAATGCAGATAAGTGCGAGGTGTTACATTTTGGGGAGTCAGACCAAGGCAGGACCTTCACAGTGAATGGCAGGGCTCTGGGAGTGAAGTAGAGCAGAGGAATCTAGGAGTACAGGTACATAGTTCTTTGAAAGTGGTATCACAGGTAAATAGGATGGTCAAAAAGGCTTTCGGTAATTTGGCCATCAATCAGGGTATAGAATTGGGATAGACACAAAATGCTAGAGTAACTCAGCGGGACAGGCAGCATCTCTGGAGAGAAGGAATGGGTGACATTTCAGGTCGAGACCCTTCTTCAGATGTATGTTACAGTAGTACATGATTGTTCGGCACGGACTTGTAGGGCCGAGATGGCCTGTTTCCGTGCTGTAATTGTTATATGGTTATATGGTTATATGATGTTGGTGAGACCATATTTGGAGTAGTGTGTTCAATTTTTGTCACCTTACTATATGAAGGATGTTGTTAAGCTAGAGTGGAGAGAAGATTTACGAGGTTGTTGCCTAGATTTGAAAGCCTGAGCTATAGGGAGAAGAGGGCAGGCTAAGACTTTACTCCTTGGAGCACAGGACACTGAGGGGTTATCTTATACAGGTGCATAAGATCATGAGGGGAATAGATAAGGTAGATGCATAGGCTTTTACCGAGATTAGTGGAATCAAGAACAGAGGATATTGGATTAAAGTGAGAGGGGAAAGCTTTAATAGGACAACTATTAAACAACTTTATCACAGAGAGGGTGGTATGTACATGGAACGAGCTGCTAGACGAGGAAGTTGAGGCAGGCACTATAACATTTATAAGACATTTGGACAGGTACATGGATACAAAGGGTTTATAAGGATATGGGCCAAACACAGGCAGGTGGGACTACAATGGAGAGGGCATCCTGGCTGGCATGGGCAAGTTGAGCCAAAGGGCCTTTTTTGGTGCTCCATGACTCTGTGACTTGCAGTATATAAGATTTGCTTACAGCAAACTTTCAGAGTAAAGAATTTGTTATAAAGAATAAACGATCGGCTCCAGTTTCCACAATGATGTAAAAAAGCCCAAGGATCAATCACTCTCAAGCCTCTGTCCTTTTTACATTGTTTTGTGGCACTCAAAAATGGAAGGCGGTCTGACACAAGAGGGAGCTTTTGGCTGCAGTACTGAATTAAATGAAGTCAAGTTTGAGATCAAATGCTCTGACCCTAAGTTGAGAGTTTGGGGTTCATACTGCAGACATTACAGTTCCTTGAACATGGAGTTGTGCGTAAAGGCAAAGGTTTATATTATGATTCACACACTGTTCACGCTAAAATAATTCCACACATATTGTACCAAAAGTAAAGAGGAAATACTATTTACATGCACTAATGGGGATGGCAATACATTCAAACAATAAAACATCCTGATTTGGAATTATCATTGGGTCTAATTCTTGAAATACCCCCCTGCCCCACTTACCACCCTATCATGATTGTTAGATTAGCTGAAAGAAAAACAGAAAAGGTTCACCAGGATGCTTTTTTAGTTCAGTTTATTACTGTCACTCTTAGGGCATTGAGTATAGAAATTGGGACAAGATGTTTGTGAGACCAAATTTGGGACACTGTGTTCACTTTTGGTCACTTGAGGATGGACATCCTTGTGATTGAGGCTGTGCAACTTAGGTTCACGAGATTGATCCCTAGGATGGGGGGACTGTCATATGAGGAAGGATTGAAAAGACTAGGCTTGTATTCACTGGAGTTTAGAAGGATGAGTGGGGATCTTATAGAAACATATAAAATTATAAAAGGACTGGTCAAGGTAGATGCAGGAAAAATGTTCCCAATGTTGGGTGAGTCCAGAACCAGGTGCCACAGTCTTAGAATAAAGGGGAGGCCATTTAAGACTGAGGTGAGAAAAAACTTTTTCACCCAGAGAGTTGTGAATTTGTGGAATTCCCTGCCATAGAGGGCAGTGGAGGCCAAATCACTGGATGGATTTAAGAGTTAGATAGAGCTCTAGGGGCTAGTGGAATCAAGGGATATGGGGAGAAGGCATGGCACGGGTTATTGATTGGGGACGATCAGCCATGATCACAATGAATGGCGGTGCTGGCTCGAAGGGCCGAATGGCCTCCTCCTGCACCTATTTTCTATGTCGCTACAGGAAGGATGTCATTTAGCTGCAAAGAGTACAAGGATTTACGAGGATGTTGTTAGGACAAAAGACACTGAGCTACAGGAAGAGTTTGGGCATGCTGGAATTTTATTTCTAGTGGTGCAGGAGGCTGAGGGGTTACCTTTGAGTATAAAATCATGAGGGAAATAGACAGGGTGAATTTTATTCCCTTACCCTGAGTCTTTTACCAGGGTAGGAGAATGAAAAGCCAGAAGGCACAGGTTTAAGGTGAGAGGTACAAGCTTTAATAGGAACCTGAGGGGCAACCTTTCCACTCAGAGGGTAGTAGGTATAGGGAACGAGTTATCAAGTAGTTGAGGCAGACACTATAAGAACATTTAAAACAAACACTTGGGCAGGTACATGGATGGGAAGTGTCTAGAGGGATACAGGCTAAATACAGACAAATGGGATGAACTTAGAGGAGCTACTTGGTTGGAATGGATAAGTGGACCGAGGGACATGTTTCCAAGCTGTATGATCTAAGTATGCAATTCATTACTGTTTAAATGATCATTCATTTTCAAAATCTTATCTTAAAATCTGAGCAATAGTTACGGTGACACAAAGAGCTGAGGTTTAGGATCATAGAGCAGAAAACACTCGTTGTGATGTCAGGGTCAATGCAGGGGTGAGAAGTTTAGCATCTGGACCAGGTCTTACATTTCACATTTGACAGAAGGATCAAATGTTTAATCCACTTTACCCTATGTTATCCACTTTGATCTTGTTACATGCATAAGAATGAGTTCTAGATGCTAATCCTTCAGAACAAATGTGTTAAGCATGGTGATTAAAATCAGGTCTAGTCTACGAGGAAAGCATTTTATTCAGTCAATAAGTCAACAAAAACATTCACTTCACCCCAGTTGCTATATTCTCTTAAATTACATTTAGCAATAGGTGCAGATAAAATTTACAAGATATCCATACATACCATTTAAATAATCAGTAAATAAATGCTCATCTTATTGAAACTAAAAAATTGCATATTAAAAAATGTGTTAATCATGAGCTGGTATGTACAAATTAGTAAAAATATAACAGGAATAATAATCATTAATCTAATTACTTTAGTACATTTTTCAAACATTATTCTGGTCATATTATTTAAATTATTGTGACATTGGAGAGTATGAGAAATAAATATATGCTAATTATTGATGTGCTCTTTAGAAACATAATACAATGTAAATCAGGGCTTTGACGCAAATAAGCTAAAGGGCCTGTCCCACTTAGGCGACTTATTAGGCGAGTGCAGGAGACTCTGCTCTCGCCACATGTTGGCAGGTGGTCTCTGGCGAGTCTCCTTCATGGTTGCGAAGAGTTCCCGCATTCTGGGAACTAGTTGCGGCCTCAGTATGGTGGCCCCCAAATTTTTCAACACGTTGAAGATTTTTCTGCGACCAACAATTGGTCGCCATGGAGAAAATCGATAATCCTAGGTGTCGCAGGTGCAGTTGTAGTGGGGTCGCCATGTATTTATGGGTAGTCGAGGTAGTCGTATGTAGTTTTAGTTAATCGCCTTTGCTGACCGGGCATTTTCATTGGCTCATTGGGGAAAAAAAATGTAAGCACGAGTTTTCAGAACCAAGGATAACCGACCGGTAATGTTAAATGCCCACCAAACTTCACAGCTGTGTATCTTTGCCTTATTAAAAGTTGTCTGGCTTCTTAAAAGTGTCTCCACCACTTCTCCCCCCCCCCCCTTCTCCCCTCCCTTCCCCCTCTTTTAAAGGAATTACCGTACACTGTGCTAGCCGTCTTAACCTTCCTGTTCATCGCGGTGTGTGTCTGTATCACCTTGGCTTTGCATTGTGTGAATTTCAGACAGCACTCCCCCGCTTTCCCTGGCAGTCGCCGTTCCAGTTCCCGGTTTTTCAGGCGACTGCCGGGAATTTGACAGTCGCCGGCAATCCGCTGAAAAATCACCTAAGTGGGACAGGCCCTTAAAACTGGTGCCATTTATGGGGGGAGAAAAAGCTGGTTCATTACTTGCAGCTTACCAACTAAGCCAGGACTGCGACTGCTAATCTTTCCAAAATGAATACATCTCAATAGAATTCCCACCTCTTGGTTTAGGTTGGCATTTAATGTCAATGGGAGGTTCAGCATTTTTTGGAAAATAAATGTTAAGAAAGGTTACAGCATAGTGTGGCAATTTGATTCATCAAATTCCTGGTGCTGCTGTTTATTTCCAGGTCACACCCCAACTCAACAAATCTCAAACACCTTTATTACTCTTCTTAGAACAAAAAAATACACATCTTGCGACAATTCATCCTAATAGAGTAGTTCTGACCACCAGCTGGAAATTGTTCTTTCTTCAGTTCTTCATGAATAACTTAAATTTATGCCCTCACAACTTTTTTTCTTTCCTAAGGAACCCTTTCAGGTCAACGGCAAATGCCTGCAAGTCTAATAAAGTAAAGCCATCATTTTACAAGACCCATTTCATAACCACAAGACTTCTCCATCCCTAATGACATTTTAATGAATCCGCACTACAATTTTCTTGTTGTTTTGATATTTTATGTGAATTCTTACATACAACATGCAAACTGTTCTTTGCACTTATGAAGACTTGTACAAGCTTTGAATATTCTTTTCCTGTGAAAGACTTCAAAATCTTCTAATAGCCAGTTTGCTTTATCCTCTTTCAACAATTGTTTGGTAAGATTCTTTCTATTTGTATAATTTAATTTGTATAATTATAGCTTGTTGCATTATTAAGTTTAACTGGACCTACCATCACTTTGCCCATCCTGCAATGTTTTCTTGCTGTCGCTAGTATTATCAATGCCTTCTCTTTCAGTAATTTTGTACCGGCTGGAGCACATATTTGGATAAAGTACATTTCATGCAGTGGGAAAAACTTAAAATCGGAAGCAATGAAGAGGCAAAGTAATTCCAACTATTCTTTTAATTCCAAACTCCATATTATGTAAACATGACATAATGCCCCTTAAAATACTCCTTATGAATGAAGCATCAATCACAGCTTTTTTGTTCAGTAAGGTCCATATTTGCTAGCATATTCTGTTTTGGTGGCAAGGTTCCACTTGATCTTTGTAATCATTTTTTTTGTGTGGCAACAATCAAAAACTCACAATTTATTAAAAACCATATTGATTGTTCTTATTTTTTGTCTATTCCACCTTTTATTGCAAACATTTTATCCGTCAGTTAAACGCAACCGAGTCTATGGTTATGCAACATCCTAATGTAAGGTGAAGCCATTAAAGTTCAATTAAGAATAGTCTGAGGGTCACCAATGAGGTGGATAGTAGTTCAGGACTGCTCTCTGGTTGTGGAAGGATGATTCAGTTGCCTGATAACAGCTGGGAAGAAACTGAAGGGTCTCGACCCAAAACGTCACCTTTTCTCCACATATGCTGTCTGACCCGCTTAGTTACTCCACCTTTTTGTGTCTATCCTAATCTCCTCTCCAGTCTTTAATTTAGTTTAGAGATACATCATGGAAACAGGCCCTTCGGCCCACCGAGTCCGCGCCGACCAGAGATCCCCACACATTAACACTATCCCACTTGGGACAATTTTTACATTTACGAAGCCAATTAGCCTACAAACCCGTACGTCTTTGGAGTGTGGGAGGAAACCGAAGATCTCGGGGAAAGCACATACAGGTCACGGGGAGAACGTACAAACTCCGTACAGACAGCACCCGTAGTCGGGATCGAACCCAGGTTTCCGGCGCTGCATTTGCTGTCAGGCAGCAACTCTACCGCTGCGCCACTCTGACCGCCCATTCAAAACTGGTATTATACTTGTATCTGTAGTATCTGTGTGTTACATGTTATAATACAAATGCGCCTTAAATCTTCTGGCAATCTGGGTATTTGGCATCGATGCAATTCAGCTCCACTTCCTTTCACCCTTCACCCCCTCCATTATCATCTCCTCCTTCCCTCTCCCCACCTCCAACCTATCATTTCCCAAACCGTTTCCAACTCTCTGCAACAGCACTTCATATCTGGTCTCCACTACAAGCTACCTGCTCTAATCTAATTAAAATCAGGAAAACATTTAGATCATTTTGCATCTGTCAAGTGGGAAATTATGACTTTCAGTCTGAATAAAGCATGCGGATTTAACACCATTAACTGGTGAAAGTATTGAAATACAAAGAAGAGCAATACAGGTCATAGTAAAAAAAATTGATTTAAATTGCTGGGAAGATTTAATAATCAGTTCACTTTCTTCTGTAAACTGCTCAATAAAACTACATGAATAGAGTCCCCCATAGTTCTGTGCATCACATCATCAATTACAATTACCATCCATTACCATACAATTACCATAACATACATTAAACATTTATATTTTGTACAAATTTAGCACCTGGTGTAAAAAATACATAATTAAATACTTTACAATAAATAATGTACACTGATCAAATTTTTATTCCTGAAATAGACAATAGACAATAGGTGCAGGAATAGGCCATTTAGCCCTACGAGCCAGCACCGCCATTCAATGTGATCATGGCTGATCATCCACAATCAGTACCCCGTTCCTGCCTTCTCCCCATATCCCTTAACTCCGCTAGCCCTAGATAGATAAACTCTCTCTTGAGATCTATAGAAAACAGCAGATAGGAGCTAAAAATTTCTGTTGCAAAAGACTTGATAGCTGAAACATAGCATGGTCACAATACAGTGACCTTTCTCCGCCCTTTGCCCGCCTTAATGCAATGCATAGTTGAACTGATTCGCAAACTTTTCATGTTTTCTTTTGTCGATAAAGGCCATTGCTTCGGAGACTCGTTTGACTGAAGCTCTGCAAAGAGAAACAAATAAAAATTGGTATTGTTCATATTTAGAGTTTGCTCTTGTGACATTACTTAATTTGATCAGCACACATTATAGAATGTTAAAACAGCTTTAGCCCACACCTTAACTGCTGCAAAAATAACAGCGTCAAGACCACCTGCTGCAATGGACAAACTAAATAATTCAGGTCACACAGCCTTCAGTGGAGAGGTGAACTTAGTTCATGTTTCAGATAAATAAACGTTGGCCAGAATTGCCGGCCGAGATGCCACCCGAACTGCTGAGTATTTCCAGAGTTTGTTTATATTTCAGATTTCTCGCACTTGTAATATTTTGCTTTTGTATCAAATTAAATGGCTATTAGAAGCTTCCTTGGTGTGGGTTACGTCTTCAACTTTTTTTAAAGGAATGCAAAAATATGATGTCCTTCAGTTTAATTAACATTTTGGAAATAACTGTTGGATAAGTGTAATAAAGTGAAAGGAGTTCTGTTAGATGATACATCTGCAGTCGTATTCAGGCCTTTAGAAGAAATAATGAATACTATCAATGTATTTCAAACAACTGGGGAGTACCAATTAGGGAAGAAGAATGGCATAGAAATTGAAGAAGCATATTTAAATTTGACATAATTGATTCAAAAATGACAACAAAATAATTTGCAAAACACTCATTACAGAGAGTCCCGGTGATAGATTGTGGAATGGGACAGTGACAGTAAATTTCAACCTGGACTGAAGCAAAACATTGGCTGTTTTGGATCAGCCATCCATGGTTCTTTTTGCCTTTCCATCGACTTCCATGTACGAAGTCCAACTGGAACATATAATGAATTGCTGATGTATGGTGAAAATTGGGTTATACATTTGTTTGGACGGCTAATTCAGTTTTTTAAAATGCTGTAATTGCTATATGGTTAAAATCATAGTCATACAGCACGGACACAGACCGTTCGTCCCAACATGCCCATGCCGACCAAGATGCCCCAACCAAATTAGTCCCACCAGACTGTGTTTGGCCCATATCCCTCTAAACCTTTCATGTCCATGCAAATGATTTTCCCAATATTGTTCTGTCTTCTTCCATGAATGGAATCAATGTTTTTTTAGATGGTCCTGCCTTTCTTAATACACCTCCCTTCCCCAAATCTTCTCATTTTACGCCCATATACCGAAAATTGGCGAGGCCACCATTCCCATTCATCTGCCAATAACCTGTAGTCCCAATAGCTTCAATTCAGATCCCTTCCCTTATTGTGAAGAATGAATACTGTCAATGAACTTTTATATCTATAGCGTAGTGCCGGTATTTCTTGGACCCTCAATTACCGTGAGAAGTTGCTTTCTTGAACCAATGCAGCCCTTCTGCAGAAGGTAGCCCCACAAAGATGTAGTAAGGAAATTCCAGAGTTTGAATCCAGCAACAATGAAGCAATGGTATTATATTTCCAAATCAGGACAGTATGAAACTTGGAGGGAACTACACTGTTTATTTTCTTACGCCTGCTGCTCTTGTCCTCCACAATAGACAATAGGTGTTGGAGTAGGCCATTCGGCCTTTCAAGCCAGCACCTCCATTCAATGTGATCATGGCTGATCATCCACAAAGTTTCTGTACCCCGTTCCTGTCTTCTCCCCATATCCTCTGACCTAGCCCTATCCAGCTCTCTCTTGAAAATATCCAGAGAACCGGCCTTTACCGTCCTCTGAGGCAGACAATTTCAGACTTACAACTCTCTGTGCGAAAAAGTTTCCTCATCTCCGTTCTAAATGGCTTACCTCTTATTCTTAAATTGTGGGCCCTGGTTCTGGACTCACCCAACATCAGGAACATGTTTCCTGCCTCTAACGTGTCCAAATCCTTAATAATCTTATATGTTTCAATAAGATACCCTCTCATCCTTCTAAATTCCAGAGTATACAAGCCCAGTCGCAACATTCTCTCATCATATGACAGTCCCACCATCCCGGGAATTAACCTTGTGAACCTATGCTGCACTCCCTCAATACCAAGAATGTCCTTCCTCAAATTTATAAACCAAAACTGCACACAATTCTGCACCCTGTACAACTGCAGAAGGACCTCTTTGCTCCTATACTCAACTCCTCTTGTTATGAAGGCCAGCATGCCATTCACTTTCTTCATTGCCTGCTGTACCTGCATGCTTACTTTCATTCACTGATGAACAAGGACACCCAGATCCCATTGCACTTCCGCTTTTCCCAACTTGACACCATTTAGATAATAATCTGCCTTCTTGTTTTTGCTTCCAAGGTGGATAACCTCACATTTATCCACATTAAACTGCATCTGCCATGCATCTGCCCACTCACCCAACCTGACCATGTCACCCTGCATTCTCATAACATCCTCCTCACAGTTCACACTGCCACCCAGCTTTGTGTCATCTGCAAATTTGCTAATGTTACTTGTAATCCCTTCATCTAAATCAATATATATTGTAAATAGCTGTGGTCCCAAAACCGAGCCTTGCGGTACCCTACTAGTCACTGCCTGCCATTCTGAAAGGGACCCGTTAATCCCTACTCTTTGTTTCCTGATTCCAACCAATTTCTATCCATGTTAGCACTCTACCCCCAATACCATGTGCCCTAATTCTGCCCACTAATCTCCCATGTGGGACCTTATCAAATGCTTTCTGAAAGTCCAGGTACACTACATCCACTAGCTCTCCCTTGTCCATTTTCCTAGTTACATCCTCAAAAAACTCCAGATTAGTCAAACATGATTTCCCCTTCGTAAGTCCATGCTGACTCAGACAGATCCTGTTACTGCTATCCACGTGTGCTGCTATTTCATCTTTTATGATTGTCACCAGCACCGATGTCAGGCTAATTGGTCTATAATTCTCTGTTTTCTCTCTCCCGCCTTTCTTAAAAAGTGGGATAACATTAGCTACCCTCCAATCCACAGGAACTGATCCTGAATCTATTGAACATTGGAAAATGATCACCAATACGTCCACATTTTCTAGAGCCACTTCCTTCAGTACCCTGCGATGCAGACCATCAGGCCCTGGAGATTTATCAGCCTTCAGTCCCATCAGTGTACCCAACACCATTTCTTGCCTAATGTGGATTTCCTTCAGTTCCTCCGTCACCCCAGATCCTCTGGCTAGTACATCAGGAAGATTGTTTGTGTTCTCCTTAGTGAAGACGGATCCAAAGTACATGCTTAACTCAATGACAGAGGCTGTGAATTTAGGAGATGGCATTAACAACTCCTCCTTGCTAACCATCAAAAGCGGGGCACCTCAGGGCTGCATGCTCAGTTTACAGCAGGAGTCGGCAACCTTGTTCTGCATAGAGGCCGGGACGCATGTCTGTGAGCGGATGACGGGCCACATCTATCACGTGTACACGTGGATTCCATCCCATCCTGCCCCAGATGGCAGGCATCTAATCAAGTGTTCACAGAAGGTAGACAAAAATGCTGGAGAAACTCAGCGGGTGAGGCAGCCTCAAGCAATCCTTGCATGTCTCACCCGCTGAGTTTCTCCAGGATTTTTGTCGACCGTTGATTTTTCCAGCATCTGCAGTTCTTTCCTAAATGAGTTCACAGAAGGTGCGTGGCCGTGCCGGCGGCTTTGCGCAGGATGCGGTACAGCCAGAGCTCGGCCGCGCTCGGGGAAGCGCTCGGCCGTGCTCGGGGAAGCATTCAGCCGCGTTCGGTGAAGCGCTTGGTTGTGCTCGGCGGGCCGGATGATTACGGGGGGAAAAAATCCGCGTGTGGGTTGAATGATTTTGGGTTACAGGCTGCATTCAACCCGGGGGCCAACCCCTGGTTTAGAGACACAGCACAGAAATAGGCTTTTTGCCCACCGAGGCCGCACCAACCAGCGATCGCCAAACATTAACACAATCCTACACACACACACTAAGGACAATTTACATTTATACCTAGCCGATTAACCTACAAACCTGTACGTCTTTGGAGTGTGGGAGGAAACCGAAGATTAAGGATGGAGAGGAATCTGCCAACAGACAGGAGGTGACACAGCTGGCATCCTGGTGACACCGCAACAACCTGGAGCTCAATGCTCTTAAGACAGTGTAATTGTCAAGAAAATTTCCAGTGTAATTTCAGGAAAGCTCCCCCTCTGAAGGCGGGGAGGGGGTTGGGGAAACCAGCCCTTCTCTCCCTCAGGACCTGGCTCCAGTGAGACTCCCTGAGTCTGGTGCACCAGAGTCCACTCTGGGCCCAACTGGGGTTGGGATAGTCACCCCACTGTCGATGGTCTTGACTCCCCAGGTACTTCTGGGAAAGGCCCCTCTGCCACTGGTCCCAGAGTTGGGACTGAGGTGGAGGGGAGACCAGCAGGTGGGGCAGAGGCAACCGCCACACAGGGTGAGGCGGGAGTATCGAGCACTAAGGGTTTGTCCGGGGATGGGGATGGGGATGGTGTCTCCATCTGCAGTGAGCAGGTGGAAGGGGACTACTCGGACAATGAGTCAATGGATGTTCTCGCTCCCCCCCGACGCCACTCCACTCATTCCAGTGGAGGAAATCCGTGAGTTCATCCAGGCCACCGAAGGAGCCCAACATCGGCCACGACTGGCCCCCCTCCAGTGGCCAAAACTACACAGGCTCACCAGCTCGCTGAACCTCACCCTCAGAAGGAGGGGGAGAGGCAGGTCGGTGAAGGGGAACGGCTGGCGTCAGCTCAGATCCTTCTTGGACGACCTGGAGAAGGGTGCCAAGACCAAGAGCAGCGTCGTTCCTGTTGAGGGTAGAGGGACCAGTGGAGCATCCCTTGTAGCCAGAGTCCAGAGGGCAAGGATCACAGCCACTCCACCTAGGGTCCGCAAGGGGAGGAGTGGCTCTGCTGTTAGTGACCGTAGGACTGGTGACGGGATCTAGGAATTAGCAGGGCTGAAGATGTCCTGGTTGGGTTGCTCCTAGGCCTGACCAAGCTGGCTATCCGCGAGTCACTACGCCAGATGGTAGACGGCTTTGCCCGAACCAGATGCTTACCCCTTTACCGGGGTTGTATAATAGTTATTAGAATATTTGTAACATAGTTGTTTGATGATTTTGAAACATGGTGGTGGGTGTGTCACCACGGTGTGGTTTTTTTTTGTTTTTTGTATCGTGTTGAAATAAAATGTAAAAAAAAGCTGGTTACCAAGCTCACGGAACTGGGTCTCTGCACATCCCTCTGCAATTGGATCCTTGACATCCTCATCCACAGACCACAGTCTGTTCGAATTGGCAGAAATACTTCTTCTTCATTAACAATCAGTACGGGAGCACCTCAAGGCTGCGTGCTGAGCCCCCTGCTCTACTCACTCTATACTCATGACTGTGAGGCCGGACACAGTGCGAACTCCATCTTCATGTTCGCCGATGACACCACCGTTGTTGGACGAATTACAGATGGTGATGAGTCAGAGTATAGAAGCGAGATCGTCCGATTGATCAAATCGTGCCAGCACAACATCCTGGCTCTCAATATCAGTAAAACCAACTTTGTAAGAGGAAGGATAAGGACCCACAATCCTGTTTATATCAACGGGACGATGGTGGAGAGAGTCATAAACTTTAAATTCTTGGGCGTGCATATTTCCGAAGATCTTTCCTGGATCCAGCACACTGATCCAATTATAAATAAAGCACATCAACACCTCTACTTCTTGAGAAGATTATAGAGATTCGATACATCAGAGAGGATTCTCTTCTACTTCTACAGGTGTACAGTAGAGAGCATATTGACTGGTTGCATCATGGCCTGGTTCGGCAACTTGAAGGCCCAGGAGCGGAAAAGACTGCAAAAAGTGTGAACACTGCCCAGTCCATCACCGGCTCTGACCTCCCCACCATTGAAGGGATTTGAATTTAAAACGACCAGCTTCAATTGATGATGTCACAATTGCTCGGCTAGCAGTGATAAGCTTCAATGAAGATTTCATCCTATATTTCACGTTATTCACGATTAAAGCTTCAAAAATACCAACTTTCACACGATTTCTAATGTTAAAATCATTCCTGCCAGTTTCCAATACACTTCGATACAAAGTTGCAAGACATAAACCCTCTGAACTTTTCACCTCAATGGGATTTTTCAACAGGAGGGGAAGGGCCAATTGGTATTGCAGTTGGAACTGATGTGAGGGCAAGTGCAATTGGAATTTTTTTTTAAGTCCACTACTGAGGTAGGCAGGGGAGTGCTCGAATCTTACGTTCGGGAACGGGGTAAGTTGCATTGGGGGAACGGCTGAGTGGTGGTGGAATATTGCGTTGGGAGAGCAGACATATTCCGATTCACATTTTTCAATTAAAATCATTAAAATCATTCCTGCCAGCTTCTAACACACTTCGATAAAATGTTGCAACCCAGGAACATTCTGAACTTTTCACTTCACAGGAGGGGGAGGGCGAATTGCTATTGCAACACACAGGGAAAGTGCAATTGGATTTTTGTTTAAAGCCCACTGCTGAGGGAGGCAGGGGAGTGCTGGAATTTTATGTTCGGGAACGACTTGGAGGACCATGCCTCCAGTGAGGGCTACAGGAAGGGAACGGGTGCGTTGGGGGAGCAGACCCCGATACCTATAAAAGTCTAATCTTGTACATGTGTTGTATGTGTGTGTATGTTTTGTATCTTCCTCAAAACGCTACGTGCTAGCGCTTAAACATTTACATATTCTGACTTACATTTTTGCCCTCCACGTCGTAATCAGGTTCACTAAAGATTTGATGCTATATTTCACGTGATTGATGATTAAAGCTTCAAAAATGCCAACTTTAACAAGATGTTTACTGTTAAAATCCTTCCTGCCAGCTTCCAACATACTTTGATACAAAGTTGCAAGACAGAAACACTCTGAACTTTTCACCTCAATGGGATATCACAGCAAGTGCTTCAGCAGGAGGGGGAGCGCGAATTGGTATTGCAGCAGCCAGAGGAAGTACAATTAGATTTTTTTTAAGCCCACTGCTGAGGGAGGCAGGGGAGTGCTGGAATCTTACTTTGGGGAACGGGTTGAGTTGGGGGACCACACCTCCCTGGGGGCTACGGGTTAGTGGTGCAATATTGCGTTGGGGAACAGGTTGACCTGGCAGACAATTTAGAAAAAAACACTACCACGTACGGCTGTGATTTTGGCCATCTAACTCAGAGTCCCCCTCCGTTCATTAGGCGCCGAGGATTTTTCACATCAATGAAAAATAAAAGTTAATAGTGTTTAAAAAATGTTGAGGTTCTCTCTCATGTCAATCACTCCACGCCCCTTCTGGTGGGAGGGACTATAAAACCCAGAAGTGTGGGCATGGCTCAGTCTCTGCAAGATGGAGGAGGAAGAGGTCACGACTCGCTGTCTATAGTGGCCTTGCACCCTGCTTGAAATGGCATGAAACTGCGCTTGAATTTGGTCGCCTTGTACCCTGCTTGAAGTGTCGTGAAACTGCACTTGAATTTGGTGGCCATTTTACCCCGCTTGAAATGGAATTTCAAGGAATAGCCATGAGTCAACTGCCAGCCCACCAGCCGTGAGTGAGCTGCCAGCACAACAGGCTTGAGTGACAGACGACAGCCCAAGAATCCATTTGGCCCACAATATCCATATTCGCCCTCTGGAAACCAGTCCCTTCAGCCCACAACACCCATACTAGCACTTCAGAAAGCCCACCCCCCACTGGACACCAATATTGGAATTGGTGGAGAGGTGAAATATTGCGTTGGTGGACCAGCCCTCCTATGTGATGCCGGGACCCAGCGGGTCCCACTTAGTCTAGTATATATTACTAAAACTCTCATCTTGTTTGTTTCTATCTTTCTGTTTGTTATCCCATGTGATCCTGAAATTACGCCAAAACGATACACAATAGCGCTAAAATGTTTGCACCACCTTAATCATAATTGTCCTGTGGTTGTTATGTGTCAAGTATCGTTCAGATTGATGTTATATTTCACTAGTTATTGACATTGTTAGATTTACAAAACACCAATTTGAGAAAAAAATCTTCCCTGTGCTTACAGCTATGAAGTCACAATGGGGTTGTAGCCCTGCTCGCAACATTGTTGCTATGCAAGTACACGGAGTCCTGCTAGCTCTAGCAGGTCCAAATGCATTTTTCTTAGAGTCACAATACACTGTAATTGTTTTAAAGTTTAAAATGAGGAGGGCGAATAAGGCGAAATGAGCAGCCCCTGCGCAGTTGGGGGCTATGGATGAGTGGTGGAATATTGCGTAGGGGTAACGGGTTGTGTTGAGGAAACGGGTGAGTGGTGGAATATTGCCTTGGGGAACGGGCTGTGTTGGGGGACCAGGCCTCCCGTGGGGGCTATGGGTGAGTGGTGGAATATTGTGTTGGGGGAACGGGTTGCGTTGAGGGACCATGCCTCTTGTGTGACAGGGACCCAACGGGTCCCACTTGGTCCAGTATAAATATAAATAATAAACAAATATTACTAAAACTCTCATCTTGTTTGTTTCTATGTCCGTCTGTGAGGATTGTGATCCTAAAATTACGCCAAAATGGTACACGATAACACTACTTTATTCACCATTGTCCTGTGGTGTACTGTTGCAAGTTTTGTTCAGATAGATGGTATATTTTACAAGGGGCTATGGAGGGAAGGAGTGACTGAGGGTAGTGGAAAGGTGAGGGAGGGAGAGGTGAAGGAGTGGAGGAGGAAAGGAAAAAGGAGGGTGAAGAGGAGGGGGAATGTAGGAGGATAGGGGTAGAAAGAAGGATGGCGAGGAACACTTGGGGAGAGTTGCCGTGACTCGCATCACAACAGGGATCTCTGGCATCACAACGGGAACCCGTCAGCCAGCCTGCACAGTTGGGGGCTATGGGCGAGTGGTGGAATATTGCGTTCATGGACCACCCCTCCTGTGTGACAGCGACCCAACGAGTCCCACTGGTCTAGTATATATATGTATCTATATTATATTGCGGCGGGACTCGCAGATGTCCAGCCAGGAATGAAACGGACACAAAATTTGTGTAATCAATCGGTCTTTAATGATTCTCACAGTACAGCTCCTTACTCCTTTACCTGGGCATGGGCATTGCCCGACCTTATATACTCCCAGGGGAGCCCCATGCCCTGCATCTCCCGTCATCGAGACACTAGACTCCCTCCTCCAGAGCCGAGGGTTCACACTCCGCGTGGCTCACCACCAGGTGCCGCCACATTAACCCCCCCCCCCCACCGGCAGCGGCCCCACGATGTCCATGTGCATGCGGTCGAAGCACCGGTGAGGCACTGCGAACTCCTGAACCGGCGCCCGGACATGCCGATGCACCTTTGATGTTTGGCACGGAATGCACGCCTGGGCCCAGCGACCGATTTGCTTCCGCAACCCGTGCCACATGAACCTTGCGGCCACCATCATCACCGTGGCTCGGATAGACGGCTGGGCCAACCCATGAATTACATCAAAAATGCGACGGTGCTAGGCCGCCGGAACAATAGGCCACGACTGCCCCGTGGAAACGTCGCACAGCACAGTACCGCCCGAGGGACCCAACGGCACGTTCTCAAGACCAAACCCGAGATCGCAGTTCGATATGCTGGCATCTCCTCGTCCACCAGCTGCGCCGCAGCCAAGGCAGAGTAGTCTATTCCGGGGGACACGTCGAGAACGGCTGCGATAGCCGGGCTGGACAAGGCGTCTGCAAAAAGGTTACATTTACCGGCGATGTGTCGGATGTCGGTGGTGAACTCGGAAATAGACATGAGCTGGCGCTGCTGGCGGGCGGACCAAGGATCCAAGACCTTGGCGAACGCAAAGGTGAGGGGCTTATGGTCTGTGAAAGCAACAAAGTCCCGGCCCTCTACCAGAATACCAGAAGTGCCGTACCGCCAGGTGCAAGGCGAGCAGCTCCCAGTCGAATGCACTACATCGTTGCTTTGCCGGGTTCAGCTGGCAGCTGAAAAAGGCGAGAGGCCGCCAGTGGCCGCCGAACGACTGCTACAACACGCCGCCAACCGCGGAGTCCGAGGCATCCACGGTAAGGGCTGTGGGGGCATCGCCCCGTGGATGCACAAGCATTGTTGCCCGTGCCCAGGCTTCCTTCGCCACTTCAAACGCCGCCACGGTGACATCGTCCCACTGTACTTCCCGCCGCTTGCCAGTCAACAACTGGAAGAGTGGCCACATTATTCCAGCTGCCGTTGGCACGAATCGGTGGTAGAATGTTACCATCCCAACAAGTTCCTGAAGGCCCCGCATTGTGGAAGGCCGCGGGAACTGGCAAATTGCCTGAACCCTGTCTGGTAGAGGCACTTCACCGTGTTGCGTCACCCGGTGGCCCAGAAAGTCGAGGGCACGGAGGCCGAACTGGCATTTGCCAGGTTCGATGACCAGGCCGTGCTCAATGAGGTGCTGGCAC